>NW_027256898.1:2840198-3440198 GCF_029215685.1 Pituophis catenifer annectens | reverse complement strand
AATTCAAAGCTGTGGCATAATCTCAGTTTTTCAGAGCCCTTAAACATCCTGCATAGCAGCCAACTGAAAAATTAGTAGTTCCATCCAGCGCTTCTAACATTTAACTTGACATTTTTATTTTCCCCCCACTCCCCTGCTCATCTTGTTTTTCTTCCGGGTTGTTTTAGATTGTAAAACTAACTGGTAGAAACTGCATTTTTAAAAATATTAATCATTCTGTCAGCCTTTTATCTGGAGACAGAATAAAAAGGCTATAGAATGAATCAGTGTTTTTAAAAAACCCATATACACACACAAACCAAACATCACTCCTACTATTTGTCCCTTTGCTTCTGGCAGTAGAATGTCTTGGGTTGGTCCTGATTTTAATTTTATTTCTTTTCAGTTTTGCACTCGGATGTCAACACGGAGGGGGCGTAATGGAAGTCAAAGCAAGAAACTGTCTACAGTGGTGAAATGTTGACATCTTCATCCGGAAACCCACTTTGTCATTCGTTACAAAGTTGATTTTCTTCTTTCACGGTAACAATTTCTCATTTTATATATATATTTATATTTATTTGGAAGATCTAGCAGCTGGTCTGCGATTTTATAAAAATGTCCTAAAAGCTATCCCCAGCTGAAAATCGAAGCTACAGCTAGAATTCTGGATTCACAAAACTGCTTAACCATAAATTATTAAATAAAACACAGTAGGTTGGATCTGCATAACACACTTAGGGTATTAGTCAGGATTGTCGATAAGGGAATAATATTAAAACTGCTCAGATTAAAGCCAAAGAGGAATGTTAATGTTATTTTCACAGGTTTTTAATTGCTTATATTTTCTTCTCTTTTTTTTCTGTTAGTCATCTGGGGTCCCTGATGGTAGAAAAACTGGGATATAAGTTAATAAATGCTTTTGTTTATTACAGCTGAAATTGACCAAACTTGTAATTGCCACTTTTATGCAATAAGCCTACTTTGCTCAGTATTTATGTTCCACGTTGATTAATATTTCACAGTATATTCAATTCCACACCCACACAAGCACATGAATAGGTATCCAAGCATACTTAACTGAACGGTCACAACTGCAACCGAATATAAACTTACCTGGGAGTAAACTCATTGAATAATGAAGTTTACTTCTGAGTAGGCATGCATAGGATTGCACAGTGGGCACCTCAAGAGAATGGATTTAAACTATTTCAACACAAAGTTGACCATTTTTCTCCGGAGCACTGATCCAGGGAGAAACGGATGTTATTCTCATCAGCAACAGCAACATCTAAGCACGTGTTTCTAAGCACCCATCATCCTCTCTAAACCAGCCGTCAAAACGTTTCAATTTCTCAAATTCATCTCTCGGAACTATATATATATGCTCTCTGACACGGAGTTGAAGCTAGGAAATTCAGTATCTTTGTCTAGTCAGCCTGAAACTTAATTAAAAAAAAAAAAGGATAGAGAGAAAGTGGAGCATTTACTGAAGGGTTGAAAGTAAGATAATTGGAGAAACACAAGGAAACGGGGGAAATTGCTACATATAGCTGCAGCCCAAGGAATGATCAGCTTTCCCTGGCACAGGATAAATCCACATCCAGATTCCAAAATGGAGGTTCCGGATTGATTCAAATTCCGACGAAGGCTTTTCAAATGCACGTGGCTGGGACAGTCTGAAGACGGTTTCAGGAAGAGGCTTTTTTTTCCCCTGCGCACACAACAGCTTCTGGGTTCGAGCCCAGCAATTTTCCGCACATGGAAAATTTGCACCGCACTACAGGAAATTTGGCACGCTGCTCTTATTCCCAACGGATTCTCCCAAACTTGCTTATAATCCAACCCTCAGCTGAAAAGTTTGGCCCGCCATCATCAGGGCACTTCACCTCTGGATCAACTCCAGCACACCTTTCAAGAGAAGTCATGCCCCCACCCCCAAGAGCCCCCACCCCAGATGAACGCCAGGTAACTGCGGAGGACCAGGTGAAGAGCCGGCTGTAAGTCAGAAAGCAGCCCTCGTCGTCCCCTTCAGTCTAGGACAGTCTAGAATTTTCTCATCGCTCAAAAGAAGAAAAACAAAAAGGCAAATATGAAATCTAGTTCAGCTCAACTCCCCGGCTCAACGTGAGGGACGCACCCAGGCAAAGTTTTTTTTTTTTTTTTAGCTACGCTACCAAAGCAACTGTTTGCCGTTGCCGTCTTCCGGGAGCCTACCCTCCTGTGATCTCCTGGTGGTCTCCCATCCGATCCAAGCTTTCCCAGGCTCGGGATTTAATCCTCAATGGAAGAAACCCTTCATTTCGGGAGGGGGAGGAAAAAAACCCCTCATCTTGGAGCTCCTGAAGTTGTGGGAGCTTCATCCCCGGAGGCTTTTAAAGAAGAAACTGGACCGCCATTGGTCAGAAATGGTGTAGGCAGGATCTCCTGCTTGGGCAGGGAAGAGGGTCCGACTAGATGACCCTTCCAACTCTTGTCAATCTGTAAGCCCTCTCCAAACTACGGCTCCCAGAATGCCTCAGCCTCTCCATACGCGTTTTCAGCACCGGCCGGGACTTGCGGGATTTGTAGTCCGGGTCCAGTTTGGAAGGAGGGCTGAAATCCGGCTGCCCCAAAGTTGCCGAAGGAAGGTCCTCCCTGCAGATCCGACGGGGCTCAATTGCCCCGCTTAGCCGAGGAGGGCGTGAGGTTCTCGGTGAGATACGCCACGAGGAGGCAGATGAGGACCAGCATGACGCAGATGGAGCCCCCGACGGCCGTCATGGCGATGACGATGTCCCGCATGCCGGCGGGCTCCACGGTGAACTCCACGCAGTCGGCCGGCTCGGCTCCGCTCCGGTTGGCGTCGGCGAAGAGGGGCTGGAGGCAGAGGCGGTAGCGGACGCTGCCGTGCGCGTCGGCCAGCATGTAATCCCGGCAGGCGGTGCCCAGCCGCACGCTGTCGCACTGGAAACGCGTGTAGGCGCCTTCCCACGAGCAGGAGAGGGCGAAGCCCCGCAAGGGAGGCAGGCGATCGGCCGGCCAGGCCCACTGCAGCAAGACGCTGCCGTTGCGGAGGACGTTGGCTAGCAAGGCGCGTCCGGGCGAGCGATGAGCCGTGCAGCGCTCCGGAGCGCACTGGAAACCCCGCGCGGGGCTGCGGAAGCAAAGGCGGCCCGGTCCGCTTTCGCTCAGCACCTTGTAAGGGCACCACGGCTCCCCGACGACGCCTCTTCTTCCTCCTCCTCCCGACTCTTCCCCGGCTAGTTTGCGCGCCTTCGGGTCGGTTCCCCAAAAGCCCGGGCAAAGCAGAGCCACCAAGAAGCAGGAAGCCAACATTTCTAGCCGGATCGGGGCATGGATGGATGGATGGATAGATGGGCAAAGGCTTGGATCGAGGTTTTTATCTTAGCCCGGCGAGGCGGCAGGCTGGGGAGATCGCCGACCGCCCTCGCCTCGGCTGCCCAAACGGCGGAGACATTTCTTTTTTTTCAAAGTGGCCGCTTGCAAGACGGCGCGGCACCTTCCTAGCCCTCTCTCCGCCCGGGGAGGGCGGGCCAACTCCGCCCCTGGCCAGCCGCTTCCCCTGCCTCCCGGCGCCGCCCTTGAGTCTCTCTCCGCCTGGACGCCGGGTTGTTCTTGCCTACTCGCTCGGATCGTTTAGACACCAGGCGGAGCCCCAAAACCCCGCGAGGGATGCTCTCTCCAAACCTCGGTGCGTGTGAAAACTCGCTTGCACCCCTTGCTCAAATCCAGCCTTTAAAAAGCCTAAATTTCACCTGGCCACCCTGGACTGCTGGGGGTTTAAATAGAATTTTAACTGGGGTTTTTATTGAATTTTGGTTAATTTTAACCTGGATTTTTGTTTTAATGGTTTGTTTGCTTTGTTTTAATGGTTGTGAGCCGCCCCAAGTTCCATTAATCAATAAATAAAATAAATAGATCCAAGCGGGGTTGCAGCTGGTTAAGGCTTGGGTGAGAATTGAGAAACCCAAAGGGAGAGCCTGGTGTTTTATTGGTTAGACTGGGAAGTGCAAAAAACACTGCAGAAGAAGGCAAATGGGAAGAAAATTGCCTAGTGAACCCACTTGGATACTCGTTCTGCTTGTAGGAGATCCTCTCTTCTGCTGCCATCCAAAGACATGTTTACTTTTGGGGGCCAAGCCCTTTGAAAAAAAAATGCCCGCCCTTGCAGGCCATTGCAGAATTTGGCTCCCCTGCAGGAACTAGGAACAGCCAGCTCTCTGCAAACAAGACATTAATAAAAAACCTTGTCAGGGACTGTCTTTGGCTGCAGAGGAAGCCAAATTTAGAACCCACTCGGTCTAAAGAGACTCAGCAATGCTTGTGAAATCAAAATAACAGTTTGCAGAGCCAGGTAACATTTCTTTTCAGCTGTAAAAAAAAAAGGAAGAAGCCATTATTCCAGATTCAATTCTGAGCTTTCCCCGAAGATCCAGAAAGCAAGTGACAAAGGCTGGGTTCACATCCCAACATCCTTGGTTTATCTTAACCACTGGTGGCTTGAATAAGCTTCCAAAATCCACTGAGGATTTTTGGCAATTAAAAAAAAAAAACACGGTAGGGCGGAAAAAGTTCTGTGGGAAAGGTAGAAAGTTTCTTACCTGGTGGGAAGCAAAGTCCCAGCTTCCTTTTTGATAAACACTTAGTGACTTGTCCACCAGGGGGCACCCAACACATACTTTCAAAATTCCACACCTATGCTCAATTTAACCCCCCCCTCCTCCCAAAGTTTTGCCTTTTTTCCCTAGTAGACCAATTCCACTAAGGTAATAGATGTGATTCTAAGATGCAGACTTTTAAAAAAGTCACTAAAGAAGACAACTCATACACAACAGAATTCAGTGTTTGCTGGGGCAAGAGGGACATATTAAAGCATTGGCAAAACACCAATACGGAAGAGAGCATGAAATTGTACCTCCAATTTCTTTGTGGGTTGATCTTTAAGCAATAATCACTTAGACTTATATACCGCTTCACGGTGCTTTTATAGCCCTCTCTAAGCGGTTTACAGAATCAGCGTATTGTCCCCAACAATCTGGGTCTTCATTTGACCCACCTCGGAAGGATGGAAGGCTTGAGTCAACCATGAGCCGGTGGGACTTGAACTGCCAAACTGCTGGCAATCAGCAGTCAGCAGAAGTAACCTGCAGTACTGCACTCTAACCACCGCACCACGACGGCTCAGGAAGGACATTCCACCCAACTGAATCCCAAGCATTTGAAACAATGCAACCGACCTTGGGATTTCATCCAGAAACCACTTGCTCGTTAATTCTGCCAGTTGGCGCCCAGGTTTCTGGCAACAGCGTTTTCTGCCCGTTGAAGTTTGTCACTTGCAAAGGCAGCTCTGCCTAAACAGGGCTGGCAAAGATGGATATCTCCTCCCACTAACCCTGGTCCCAGACAGGGATCTAGTTATATTATATAAAACATCAGCCGGGCACACGGATTGCTTCCCTTGCAACCCTTTTCACAATATTCCAACTGTAAACTTCGTTCAGGAATTCAGCCATTTGCTTTTAGGGTTGCCTTCAACACAATGCCAGGAAATTTCTTCAACCGTGCATTACTTTTTAAGCTTGGCAGCGATCCTCTTGATGGCTGCTCCCAGGGACTTGGGACAGAACCTGGGCCGTTTGGACTACATCTCCCATTCTCCCCAGCTGGGAAGGACGTTAAATGTCAGCCAGTCCCTCGGGAGGACATAGGAGTAGAGAAGGAGGCTCCCAACTCTACCTGTGGTATTTATTTCTATGGCTGACTGCGATTCGGAATATTCCCTCCTAACAGTGACTCAGCCTGTTGATTCCACCACAAATGCCCTATAAAAGAGACGACGTAGCAGGGAGGGGACGAAGGAATATCCAAGTGGGGGAAAAAAAAAATCTGCCTTTGCTCTTCATTTCTCAGCAGAGGTTTTGGGCCGACGCCAAGCAGCCCGAATCCAGACTGTGTCAGCTTTGATCAGACAGCTGGTGAAAGGCCTCGCATCTCTATAACCCCTGAGTGAATTGGAAACGTGGCTCGCCTGCTACGTGGCCAGGCAGATGAAGTAGCTTTGGATTAATCTGTTTGGAAAGCGCTATTTATAGCAGGCAGCCAGGGCCTGGGATGCATTAAATCAAAATTTAGAAGAGGCCTCATCTCTCTCTTGATTAATGCTTTTATGGAAGCCCAGCTGCGTTTCCATAATCCGAGTTCTCCTCTTGTTAAAAAGGCACCGGCTCCTGTTATCCTTTGGTGGTCTCCGAGGGCCTGGCTTCTCTGCAGAGTTGAACTTTGACGGCCCGTCCCAAGTCGTTCTGTTTGAAACACTTCTCCTTTGATGTCCAAACTCAGAGCCCTCCAGGCAGCCCAGTCTAGCCCTGCCTCTTATGTACAGCATCACTGCTTTCCCCTCAAAATCAACAAAAAAAAGGGGTCATTTCCATAAAGTCTCCTGGCAGACGCTCAAAGAGGAGAATATACATTCGCTTGCGGAGAAATAAAAATATTGATTTAACTTCTGCTTTCTCTTGGCCAACCGTTTGACCCAGATGGTATAAGGCAGTGGTGAAATCCAAATTTTTTTTACTACCGGTTCTGTGGGTGTGGCTTGGCGGGCATGGCGTGGAGTGGCTTGGTGGGTGTGGCAGGGGAAGGATACTGCAAAATCTCCATTCTCACCCCACTCCAGGGGAAGGATAGTGCAAAATCTCCATTCCCTCCCCTCTCCTGGGAGAAGGATACTACAAAATCCCCATTCCCTCCGCACTCCTGGGGGAAGGATACTGCAAAATCCCCATTCCCTCTCCACTTCTGGGAGAAAGATATTGCAAAATCTCCATTCCCACCCCACTTTGGGACCAGCCAGAGGTGGTATTTGCCGGTTCTCCGAACTGCTCAAAATTTCTGCTCCCGGTTCTCCAGAACCTGTCAGAATCTGCTGAATTTAACCCCTGGTATAAAGTCTCCTGCCTTGAGCAGGGGGTTTGACTAGAAGACCTCTGAGGTCCCTTCTGTCCCTACAATTATATGTTCTGTACTTGCCTTCCGTAGCAATTCGACCATGTAGGTAATCATGCAATGATATTTGCCATACTATGTTGTTGAATAGAAAAGAATAACAGAGTTGGAAGGGACCTTGGAGGTCTTCTAGTCCAGCCCCCTGCTTAGGCAGGAAACCCTACACCACTTCAGACAAATGGTTATCCAATTGGTTTAAATTTTCTAGTTCTACATAGCCCATTACAGTCGTACCTTGTTCTGGGTTCCAATCTATAATTTTTTTTTTCTCCAAAGTTGCCACTGTTTGGATCCTTCAGCAGAGCACAATGTACCTTCCAACCCATAGAGCAAAGCTTCTCAACCTTGGCAAGTATGAAATACGTGGACTTCAACTCCCAGAATCCTCCAGCCAGCCAGCACAGGGAATTGCCATAGAGTTCAAGAGAGTCCTATTTTTCCAGGTTCCATCCCAGCAGAGTTTACAACATTTAATGGTACCAATACTTTAACCAGTTTTCCCCTTCCCCTCTGATTGAAGGTGGGAAATGAAAGAAAAGGCATTTATTCTTTATTCCCCTGCTCCCCCTTCTTTGATAAGCTGGTCAACCTTCTCTAATTTTGCTACTTCGGAGGGGCTACCTTTCTGAACAGCTCACGCCCAGCCAGGCGCCCAACCTAATAACGATACAAACTTCGGCCTTTGAAAACTACTGTCCCGCAAAGGTGCTAAGAGATGCAAATGTTTTCCCAACGTGATTTTTTTTTTTAAAGCAATGCAAATATTTTTCAACCCTTTTTTTTAAAAAGAGAGAGAGAGAGAGAGAGAGAGAGAGAGAGAGAGAGAGAGAGAGAGAGAGAGAGAGAGAGAGAGAGAGAGAGAGAGAGAGAGAGAGAGAGAGAATCTGAAATGGCTTTCTGGCACAAGTTCCCACACTGTCAACTGCAGAAGGACGGATCCCTTTTGAATAAACATGCCTGCCTTTGTACGTTAAGCATTTGTCAATCAGCAGCGGCCTCCAGTTGCGCTCTCTTTCTCTTCCCATTATCGCAACAATGACAATTCCCCCGCACTCCTTGCTTGCTACTTATCCTTAACAAAACCCGGGACAAATAATGGACGACTTGTTACCAAATGGATTCTCTTTTTATATATGTACATACATATAAAGGTGACGACGGCAGTCAGGTAAATCTGAAACGGGACCAAAGGAAACTCAAGTAACCCGAACGAACAGTATTTCTGTGTTACATCAGGCTTGGTCCAAATGAGAGTTAGAGGGTAGGAGTCTTCCAAAGGGGGGGAAAAAAAACCTTTGATTTTTTTTTGATATTTTGAGCTCCTTACCCCCACAAAGAGACATTCTGATGTTCGTATTCACGGTAGCATTCTGACAAGTTGGGCACTGCGTGTCAATCCTTGCCCTCGCTCACAGGAAGTGGGGAAATGGAGTATCTCTGTTGGTCAAGGCAGCCCATGACTTTCTGAAGACTGGATGGAGCTAACTTCTCCACCTCTCTTGGCAGGGTCAACTAAAGTCGCCAAGTTTATTTGCAGCAATCTTTGGTTTGGATCAGCCTTGGGCGGCTTGGTGCTGCCTCCCAGCCCATCGTCAAAAGTAGTCCTCTTTCCTGTCAGCATCTCCAACGTGGCCTTTGGCTTGGTGGAACTGTTCCAAATCTTCAGGGTCACCCACCTCGCCTCCGTGGTCCTCCTGCAAAGGAAACAGGAAGTAGAAAGAGGACAGAGAAGAGCAACAAAGACGATCAGGGGACTGGAGGCTAAACACACAAAGAACAGCTTCTGGGATTGGGTATGTCTAGTTCAGGGGTCTGCAACCTTAAACACTCAAAGAGCCATTTGGACTCGTTTCCCACAGAAAAGAAAACACCGGGAGCCACAAAACCCTTCCCGTACCTGACTATTTCTTGAGTGGCCACACTCTTCAGTCACACGCAGTCCCTCTTCAGGAGATCAACCATCAAATAGCAGGAGCATTTAAAGTCACAAACATAGTTTTTCTATATATTACCTACCCAACTGTAGGATAAATATCCAACAGCTTTTCTACCCTTTCCTTGCTCGATGCATTCCAGAGGCTTTGGGAACGATGATTCCCACAACCCAGCCAGCACAAGGAGAAAGGACGGTCTGAACCATGATGAGTTGAGAAGAGATGGAAACTGGACTGTTGCCTGACCCTCATATTTTTGTGGTGACGGTTGAAAAGATTTGTAATATTCAGCTGCCTAAAGGGTATATTGTCGGCGAGAGATCTGCGCCGAGCAAGGGAAGGAAAGAACCACGTTCTATTCCAGATTTGCAAGCGTGGTCACCTGGAAGGGGCCCTCACTCGCCCTAAGCATCCAGCCTCGCTTGAAGGCAGATCAGCGCTTAGGAAACCTCTACCCATAAACCAGCATGCTCACAGAAAGATGGCCTATGAGAAAAAAAAGCAGAAAAAAAACACCAAGCTTCATACAGGATCCTGTTCTTGGTCCTCCTGATAATCGTCCATTAAATTGTCAGCGACTTTATTTGACTGATCGGCTCCCTGGGGAAGAAAGCACATACCAAAGAATAATTTGACAAGCGAAAAGCTAAGAAATAAAGAGATCTTTAAAATGGCGGGATTGCGATGGCTAAAGGCAAACAGCCTCAGGAGCACCCTATGCTATAGAGCGCCTGAAAATTCAGCATAGCTGGGCCAAAGAGAAAAAACCTCTAACGGACCAACAAATCTCCTTCAAAACTATTTAACTGAAGGAACCCAAGCAGCCTGCTTTCCAACTGTAACAAATCTGTTTTAAATCAGAAAACGCTCGAAGCCCCTTTCAGAGGCAAACTCCAACCCCCAAACCAGTTTGGGGCACTTAGAGATTCCCCAGGATCCTCTAGACCAGGGGTATCAAACTCAAGGGCCATATCCGGGCTGTGATGTCAGATCCGGGCCCCGGGGCCATCCTGGAAAATGTAACGGGCCAGTCCGCATTGCTTCAGCCCATTCTACCCAATGCAGCTTTGGCCCGGTCTACCCAGTGCAAAGAGGAAACATCGGGCCAACATGGCTTCGGCCCGGTCTACCCAATGTGAAGCAGCGGTGAAATCCAACTGAATCTATCCGGCTTGCACGATCCGGTAGGGCCGGCGGCGGGAGGCTCCGCCCACCCACTCGGACGTCATCATGTCTCGTTTTTGCCCGTATATGTGCTCACATTTCCGATCTAGTAGCGAAGGTAAGTGCATTTTACCCCTGGTGCGAAGAGGAAACATGCCAGCAGTTTGGGGAGTGGCGTCAAGCTGGCCACGACCACCCAGTTGGCCACACCCACCCAGTTGGCCACGCCCACCTGGCTCCCCAAGGTCAACCACAGCCCTGATGCGGCCCTCAATGAAATTGAGTTTGACACCCCCGTTCTAGATCCTAGTGCCCATCCTGTGCGGAATTCCGCTGTCGGTTTCACTACAAACACCTTCCCTTCGAACGACGTTGGTTTCTGCGTCCCTCCGCCCAACTTCTAAACAGAGATAAAACGAACCTTCGGTATTTTTTCCTTGCTCACGGCAATTGCCGGCCGATTTGTCTGGTGGGGTTGTTTGGATGGATCTGTTTTTTCTTCAAAGCTGGGTCGTTCCAGTTCTGCCTCCTCAAACTCATCTTCCCCTTGATTGTTGGGATCCTGAGCTGGGTCAGCAACATCTTTAGGTCCCTGAGAGGAGAGAAGGATCACTTAGACCTGGGCTCAGCCCTTTGCGGTAAACCAGCTCAGGAAAGGGACCTTCGCCATGATTCCAGAAACGCCACTTTATTGTCGAAATTATATCCGAATCTTGAAAGCCTGCCGGAGGTTTTGCCTCCTCTTATACTAAATAAAACCAAAGTGGAGTTATTTTGGGTGTCCTTGTCACACCTTTCCTATTCAAGGACTGAGGTGTCATTTCCTTTTCTCAGCAGCACCTGAATATCTTTCTCAAAGTTATCTCTGCATGTCTTTATAGGCTTCACACCTGATGCCAAATGTCAGCCAAGCCATCTTCTTAAAATGGACACCTAACATCAAAAACATCATCCAAAAACCCACAACAAAGAATGTTCTTTCTGTGCCAACTCAGGAAGCTCAAACTGCCAAAAGAGCTGCTGATCCAGTTCTACAGAAGAATGATTGAGTCTCTCATCTCCACCTCTATAACTGACAGACACACACTTCAGAGGATAATTAGAACTGCAGAAAAAACAATGGCTACCAACCTGCCTTCCATTGAGAATCTATATACTGCACGAGTCAAAAAAAAGGGCTGTGAAAATATCTACAGACCCCTCACACCCTGGACATAAATTGTTTCAACTTCTACCCTCAAAATGCCTGAGTGGCGTAGGAGGCTATTGCCTCCTGCTAAGGCAGCATTTAACATCCAGCTGCCTGCAATTACTGTGAGTTCAATTCTCACCAGGCTCAAGGTCGACTCAGCCTTCCATCCTTTCTAAGGTGGGTAAATTGAGGACCCAGTTTGTGGGGGCAATAAGCTGGCTTTGTATAAATATACAAAAGTATGAAGGCTATTGCTTAACGCATTGTAAGCCACCCTGAGTCTCCGGAGAAGGGCGGCATATAAATCAAATTAAAAAAAAAAAAGACATTATAGGCCACTGCACACCAGAACAACTAGACACAAGGACAGTTTTTCCCCGAATGCCATCACTCTGCTTAACAACTAATTCCCACAACACTGTCAAATGATTTATTAAGACTGTATTACTATTATCCTTCTCTTCCTTCCTAGTACCTATCTCTTCCCACTTATGGCTAAATCCATGTTGCTTGTATCTTTACAATTTGTATTGTTTTTATTGTTTCCTAGTATGATTTCATCGCTGATTAGTATCCTATGACTATCACTAAGTGTTGTAACTTATGATTCTTGATGGATATATTTTCTTTTTTCTTTTATCTCCACTGAGAGCATATGCACCAAAGACAAATTCCTTGTGTGTCCAATCACACTTGGCCAATACAGAATTCTATTCTATTCTCGTCCTAAACCAGGAGTTCTTAAACACTCAAAGAGCCATTTGGACCCGTTTCCCACAGAAAAGAAAACACCGGGAGCCACAAAACCCTTCCCATTTCTTGAGCGGCCACAAAACCAGCATGAATTAAATGTTCTGTTTTTTCTGAAACTTTTCTTGGATTTATCCATGGTTGGCCTACCGGGAATTGAAAAGCTCAATAAATCATGTGCCGGCAGGTATCGCACATTGGCAGTTGTGATGCCTATTTTGAGTGACAGGGAGCCGCAGCAGAGGGGTGAAAGAGCCACATGCGGCTCCAGAGCTGCAGGTTGCCAACGCCTGTCCTAAACCATCTCAAATGATCCCCACATTCTCTGTTTCCGCACCACCTTTCTCCTCTGTTGCTCCAGCTGTATCTACCATATTTACTCAAAAGAAAACAAATCAGAATTACAAGCGACTCTTGCTACCCTCTTACCAATCAAACCACGATTGGTTCCCACAACACCTTAACACCCCCACCCCCCCCAGCCTTCTTAGCAAAACGCAACGAGGTTTGCATAATGTTCGGGACACGGTGCTTCCTTTAGCAAACTGAATTGGGCAAACACCAAATCCTCCTCCATCTAATTACAATTTTGGAACTCCTTGCTGGAAACTGTGATGCTTGTTACTGATGATTTTGAAAAGAGGCTAAAGCAATTGAGGGAGAAGGCTATTAGCTGTTCCAGAGGGCCTTAAATCCTGGGGTTTCTCCCCCACCCCACCCCCCACTCAACTGTAGCCCAATGCAACTGCCAGCTGGACTTGGCAGTTCTTCTTCATTTGAAGCCTGGGCTTGCTCCCATTTAAACAACTCTTGAGCGCTTCAGAAAAATAACCTTTCCGACTTTGCTTTAAAGTTACTTCTTTGCATTGCTTACCATCTGTTTCTGGATAATTGCTTCCTTCTGTAGGTATGTGTGGTTTTCTTCCTTCGTCATGCCACCATCTGAACAAAGCAAAGTCAAGAAGAATTAGGGGTTTTTTTGTTACGAAGAAGTCACAGGGGGGGATGGGTGGGGAGGGGGGGTTAGGGAGGGGGGAGGGAGAGGGGGGGGGAAAAAGGGGGAAAAAATTTGTATTTGAAAACTTTTTCAATAAAAAAAAAAAAAAACGAAAAAAAAAAGAAAAAAAAAAAAAGAAGCATTGGGGGGTAAAAAATAATAATAAAAAAAACATTGAAAAAAAAACTTCGTAAGACTTTGCCTACTTCCAAATTTCCTGGCCTCCAATTAATGTATCTCTGTGTGTGTGTGTGTTAGGAAATGATAATTACCTAACTTGTTGGGTTGGCAATATATAAACTAGCATTATAGCTTTAAGCCTGTATTGCTGTATTGCAACATACTGTGTCCTGATTGGTTAACTCTGTAGCCAATGTCCTTAAGAGGGAGCTTGAAACTTGGTTTGTTTCTCTTTGCTGATCATTATTGCTCTGTGCTGATCTTTACTGCTCTTTACTGCTCTTTGCTGTGTTTGCTACTGTTTGCAACTGTTTATTGTGTATGACTACGACGACTGGTAAGAAGACTTTGTTATTGGATTATCCCTGGACTATTGTTTTACTATCTACTGCTTTATTTGTGTATGACCTGGACTGTTTATTGGACTGGGCCTTATTACTATTTCCTAAAAGGAAACACAACTCAGTGTATCTGTGTGTTGGCTGTGATTATTCGCAACTGCTCTCAGTCGCTTTCATGTGCACACCCTTGCTACTCTAGGGTTGCTCTGCGAATTCCTTAACAGCGTGTGTGTATGTTGATATTCTGCAGACACTTTCCAGTGTTGACTTGGGTGTGATTGGCTCTCTAGTGACCTCGGACGGTCACTAAATGAACTGTTGTAAGTCGAGGGGTGCCTGTACTGCTTCCTAGTACTTTACAGCCCTCGCTAAGCAGTTTACAAATGTCAGCCTATCGCCAGCCCCCCCCCCCCCCCAACAATCTGGGTCCTCATTTTACCGACCTCGAAAGGTTGGAAGGCTGAGTCAAGTTTGAGCCGGTCAGGATCGAACTCCTGGCTGTGGGCCGAGTCAACCTGCAATCCTGCATTCTCCCCCACTGCACATCATATTGCAATCACTTCACATGTCAAGAAAATTTTGATATTTTGGTTTTACTAACAGATTTTTAACAGAGTTGGAAGGGACCTCATAGGTCATCTAGTCCAACCCCCAGCTCAACCAGGAGACCCTGCACCATTTCTGACAAATGGCAGTCCAATCTTTTCTTGAAAGTCTCAAGTGATGACGCTCCCACAACTTCCAAAGGCAACTTCTGTTCCACAGGTTGATTGTTCTCGCTGTCAGAAAGTTCCTCCTTACTTCCAGGTTGAATCTCTCCTTGGTCAGTTTCCATCCATTATTCCTTGTCTGGCCTTCAGGTGCTTTGGAAAAGAGCTTGACCCCCCTCCTCTCTGTGGCAGCCCCTCAAATATTGGAAAACTGCTATCCTGTCTCCCCTGGTCCTTCTCTTCACTAGACTAGCCAGGCCCACTTCCTGCAACTGTTCATCATATCTTTGAGCCTCCAGTCCCCTAATCATCCTGGTTGCTCTCCTCTGCACTTTTTTTAGACTCTCAACATCTTTTTATAGTGTGGTGACCAAAACTGGATGCAGTACTCTAGGTGTGGTCTTACTAGGGCTTTATAGAGTAGTATTAGTACCTCCCTTGATCTTGATTCTATCCCTCTATTCATGCAATTTAGGATTGTGTTGGCTTTTTTAGCTGCTGTTGCACACTGCTGGCTCATAATTAGCTGATTGTCCACTAAGACTCCAAGATCCCTCTTATTGGGAGGAAGGCCCTGAGATCCAGCAAGCCCCTGGCATATATAACTACCTCCCTTCCTCTCTCCATTGGTTCTTTTTTGCTAACCCCCAACTCAGCATCCAGGTCGATCATCATTTTTCTTCCTCCAGATCAATCATAATTTGCATTCTCCTTCGCCCCAATAAGTTTCCAATCTGATCCTTTCGTTAAAAAACATCCCCTCTCTTCCAGCATGGAGTCCAAGTTGAAACCCAACGTTCGGATTTCCCACAGGCTCCCCCTGTGACCCTGTTCCCGAAGGGTTTTGGCTTTGATGTGAAGCAATTAACCCCTGTTCTCCAAGGGCAGTTGTGGAACGTGGGACAGCTTACATTGCGAAAACTAGGACCACCTGCTTGGTGCCGGTCACATTCCTGAGGAGATTTGCTTTTTCACTGTTCCATTTTCTGCCAGGTCAGTTGTTCTACTATAGGTGTTGAGCTGCTTTTATAACTCTCTGTTGGCTCTTTTCCCTCTTCTGGCCCACCAGTGCATCTGCCCCCTATGCCCCCACCTTGAAGGCTGCTATGGCTACCACACAGAAGAACGGAGCGGCAGCTAAAAGACTTGGTTTAGGACCAGGGAAAGACAACAACTTGAAACCCCCAAATTATTTTTAGATTGTAATGTGGAGAGTGTATTCGAAAAAGACAGCGTGCAACGTCCTCGCAGAAGTTTTTCCCCAAGCTGAGAAGTTGTCAGGACTTCTGCTCCCAGGATTCTCCAACCATCATGGCCATGGGCTGAGAATTCTGGGAGTTGAAGAAGACCATTGCTTCTGGAGATCCTCAAGATTGGGGATGTCTAGCTAGAGACTGTTGGAATAAGAGTGAGGAGATGCAAGTAAGGTTCAAGTCCTCACATCCTGGTCCCTGCAGGTTGACCCTCACCATAAAGTGAAGACCCAGCTGAAGACAGGGGCAGGTACCCACTCTGAGGAAAAATAACATATGAAAATAACGAAGCATTAAAATCAGCTCAACTTCCTGTATCTCTGGAAACTTGATAAGGTTCCATCTTGGCTCACCTTGAGTAGGTGGATAAAGTCCCTTGTGAAGGTGGAGAAGATCTACACTCACTATCTGTCCACCCAAGGCAATATAAAACAGGACCCCAACCTTACCCACAAAACTCAGACCCTGTTCCGTCTTGAAGACACTCTACACAATTCCCCCCTGTTCTGTCTCAGATGATGGGACCAACCTCATCACGTTGTTCAATCCCTCCTCTTCAGCCTTACCTGCGTGCAGGTCTCTCTCATCTGTTCCTCCTTTTTCAGCTCCCCAGAGGGTGTGTCGCGGCCGCCCTGTTTCCATCTGTGCTCGACTGCCATCTGTCCTGCCTGGCTCAGATACGGTATCCAGGTGATACCTTTGCAGGTAAGGAAGAGCCCTCCCATCGTTCATCTGCAAGCTGCCTTTGTTGACAATCTCTTGCCAGCTGCGAAGGAAAGGGGCTATTACAAGCGCTGTTTTCCCATTTGTTTCGTATAATTCCATAATTCTATGGAATTATATCCAAATTAGAAGGGACGCGGTGGCTCAGTGGCTAAGACGCTGAACTTGTCGATTGAAAGGTCGGCAGTTCAGCGGTTCGAATCCCTAGTGCCGCGTAACGCGGTGAGCTCCCGTGACTTGTCCCAGCTTCTGCCAACCTAGCAGTTCAAAAGCATGTTTAAAAAAATGCAAGTAGAAAAATAGAGACCACTTTTGATGGGAAGGTAACAGCGTTCTGTGCGCCTTTAGCGTTGAGTCATGCCGGCCCCAACCACGGAGATGTCGTCAGACAGTGCTGGCTCTTCGGCTTTGAAACAGAGATGAGCACCGCCTCCTAGAGTCGGGAACGACTAGCACATATGTGCGAGGGGAACCTTTATCTTATATCAAAATCGGTCCCTCAGCACTCTCTTCAGAAGTGGTATTCAGTCAGATTTGTTGGGAAAGGAGGAAACAAATTTTGTTAAAAGAAGATGGGTCCAATCCCTCAATGAACCCAAATCCCGGGTCAGAATGCAGACGTCAATTTAATCTTTGTAAAAAAAAAAAAAACACACAACGACAACCAAACACTCAGCTCACTCTTGGCTCCTCTTGTCTTTTAAGCTGGTCTATTTTTAATATTATGTATAGTTCAAGTGTTCACGAATGTTGCATTGCATCTTGGCAGCGGCTCGAGGGGAGAACTCTTTTAAATGAAAAGAAGGCAGAGCGGCAGAGATACCAGCTCGTAGCTGATTGTGAAGAAGGAGAATAATTTGGGAAAATAATTATTCCCATAGTTTTTACATTCGATGTCCCTTGCCCGGAGTTAACATTGAGGTCGCATAGCATACTAAGCCCCTAATGTGGATTGCTTGTTTGTAACTTAGTGTACAAGTGGTCCTCTGTTTATGACCACAATTGAGTCCAAAATTTCTGTTGCTAAGCAAGACATTTGTTCAACGGGTTTTGCCCCATTTTACAACCTTCCTTGCCACAGTTGTTAAGCGAACCCCTGCCATTGTTAAGTTAATTAACATGGTTGTTAAGTGACTTCCCCTTCGGCTTTGCTTGTCAGAAGGTCGCAAAAGGGGATCACATGACACACACACATCCCCGGGACACTGCAACCGTCATAAATATGAGTCAGGTGTCAAAACGCCTGAATTTTGATCCCGTGACTATAGGGATGGTGCAATGGTTGTACGAAAAATGGTTATAAGTCGCTATTTTTTCAGCGTCGTCGTAACTTGGAATGGTCATTAAATGAACTATTGTAAGACAAGGACTACCTGTATTGCGTGAACCCACATGTCGTGGTATGTAAGCTGTGGCTGTCAATTTCCCAAAGTCTACCTGATCGTGGTTTGTTCACGAAACAATGCTTAGCATGACCGGGCAGGGTATGCCAGGAAAAATCCAAGGACTCACAATGGATCTTCAGCGTGCAACACTCTTTTGCACAAGTTGGTAGTGGTTTGCAAATCAAAGGCTAGAGTAAGCTGCTGGGTGGGACATGCCGTTTCATAGCCAGGCTGGGCCCTTCAATTCAGAAAGCACAAAATACCTCTGCACTCGTTGGTCCTGCTTGTTGGAGAGCTTTTTTTCCAAAACCCGTCCTTCTTCCAAAGCAGCTGGGAGCTTGAGCCTGGGTTCAAATGCTTCTGGATGGCCCTGTTGCCCTTGCATGTTCTGTCCTGCTTCTGGATCCTGCAGTGAAAAAGAGAGTAGAAGAAGAAACCATGGCTGTGAGGTCTTTAGACCTAATTCTTACTCATCGGAAAGATTCTAGATCCATGATTACCTCCCAGCCTCCCTTGAAGGTAGGAAGTAAAATTGAACTCAACAGGGATCAAAGGTTTTTCTCCATTATTTGTATGGAGTCTACCGATATTACTTTGATTTAATCATTTAAATTAATTTCAAAGCTACGGAGGGCCAGATCTGGATAGGAGACCTTGAGCAAAGCTCTAGAGTTGAAGGATCAATCAAAGAAGACCTAATCACTTCTTGTTGTGGTCCGCCAGCAGCCTGCAGAGTTGGCAGCGGAGTCGGACAGTGAGGAGGCTGAGGAAGAACATGGTTCAGTCCTGGAGGCTGGGAAAGGCTCTGTGTTGGAGGCAGAGATGGGGCCAGGGCCATCTGGGAGTGATGTGCGGACTCCGGAGCCTCCAGAGGCTGACAGCCGAGAGGCAGAGGAACAGGAGGAGCCTGTTCCTAGTGCACGCATGAGAAGAGCTGCCAGAAGGCAAGAGCAGCTGAAGCAAAAAGGACAACTCAGGAGTAAGGCCAAGAGATGATTGGCCCCTCCCATAAGGCTTAAAAGACTAGCAACGTCTCTTGGGCTCTTTGTCGGAAAACGTTGATAGATTTATTTCTTGCCTTGCTGCATTTAGTTCTTGTTGGCGTCTTCTGCTCTTGAACTTTTGCCAAGAAAAGCCTTTGGCAGGTTGCTTAATTAGACCAAGGTTGGTGATAAGGCTGAAGAATTGTGTTATGAAGAATTTGTTTTGAATTAGTTTGGACTACGCTGAGAATGAGTTAATTCTCAGCTGTTCTAATAAAGTCTATTTGTTTCGAACTGATTGCGTCTGATAATACCTACTTGGGCCTGGGTCACAACACTTCTATACGGTGGCCCCAAAGACCCAACCCATTGAGAGCGCAATCCAAAGGAGGTTTGACCTTTACACCTTGGAATGGTAGCAAGGGGGCCAATATTCATATGAAAAACTTTACGGAGGCATAAATCTTAACCCAACGTGTCCTCAATTTCTCAAGTCTCCACTTGTCTTCTAGGGAAGCATGGTGTAGAAGGGTGTGCTATCTTAGCAGCGCCTACCAGAAGCTGTCCATGGTGCTGATGACGTCTTACTTGACTGTTGTAGTCCACTCAACTAGACTTCTGCAACTTTTATCTATCCAAACTCATTCGATCCATTTATGCTTGGACCAAAAAAGTATATGAATATTCTCACCTGGTTCTGCACGCTATTCATCATCCGGGTGTAACGAATCATGGGTGCATCTTTGTGCCGAGCTGGCGGCTGAGCCGCAAAAGCCAAATTAACCTCCTTTGGTGGGACCAGTTGACCAAATGGCCTGTCCCCCTGGGCTCTGTTGTTGTCGTGTGAAATACGGTTTTCATGCATCACGTTCTCTTCTCCTTGACGTTTGATCCCAGGGGGTGGAATGGCGAAAGAGTTCCCAGGCGGAACGACAGCTTGGTCCTGGGGTCTCGGAGGTGCTTTAATGCCATCGTCCTTGGAAGCCTAGAAAGAGGAGCATAAAGTAGATTTGAGAAAGACTGTCCAGAAATAAAAAAACCAACAACCAAGTGTGACACGATAGAGTGTCCCTGCTGAAGGCTCCAGCAAACTGCTTCTCCCTAAAACGCCGTTCCATTCTCCTTTTTCGGTCCCAGTGAATCAAAATCCAATTCTTTTTGAGCTCTTCTACTGATTTTTGGTGTCCTCTTTTCATTGTTGCTACTGTTCTGAACCTTTGGGTTTCCCCAGTCCTGCTGATCATGTTTTGGCTCCATAAAGAATTCAGATTTGGAGAAAGATGTCTTCTAAAATATGGAATGACATTGATGGACTGGGCTACTAACCGGGATGAGACTGTTCTGATCTAGGCTCCCTTAAAAAGCAGGAAGCAGAGTCTTGGTCCCGGCAAAACCTCTTTTATTTACACGACTGTGAATCCCTTTCATTCAGTCAGCAAGTCCTGTCCAAACAGTTTTTCAAAGGAATATTTATCAACACAGACCTTATCTCGCTTGGCAAGCTGCCACGTAACTTGTTTCCAACCGGAGTACAAGGCCAAACTTGACACAGAGTCTCTCAGAGTCACGGAACGAACGCATTGTTTCCTGCAAAAGCCCACTCCCTGTTCGCTCCTCTTTTGTTTCCTATGGGAGGGGCCAATCCCCTCCAAGGTGTGGCTTTTACTCTTGAGTCGACCCTGCTTTCTTAGTTGCTCTTGTCTTCTGGCAGCTCTGTGCATGCGCACACTGGGAACAGGCTCCAGCTATTCCTCTGCCTCACTGCTGTCTAGCTCCCTCTCTGCCTCCGACGCAGAGCCCTCGTCCGAGCTTTCCCCAGCCCCCAGGACTGGCCCATGTTCCTCCCCAACCTCCTCACTGTCCGACTCTGCTGCCAACTTTGCTGGCCGCTGGCGGCCCACAACAGAAACATTGGAACCATACTATATTAGGCCTTTTATAAGGAATTGCTCTGGTTTCTGGACCCTTTTCTAGCACAACTCTGAGCCTCATAACTCACCTTGACGCCTCTGCCAAATTCACGATGAGCTCAGGTTTGCTAAATAACCTCCCCATCATCTCCCGTTTGTTTTATTACAGTGACATGTTTCCTGCCCTTCCAAAGCAACTTACAAATTCTCCCCCAAATATACATAGTGGGGGGGAAAAATTGCAATGAAACGAGAAGATTTCAGGCCACCAGGATGTATCCTACAGAGTTCCAGGAAAGGAGATGCTATTAGGGGAGAGAAAATACATCTGGAAGACATGGACTAGTCCCTCGTTTCTCTAAGGCCAGACTTGAACCTTCACCTCCTGAAATGAAGCAGGCAAAAACTGGAGATAAGGCATTTTTGGGCCCCCTCCCAGCCTTAGTTGGTTTCCCAGCTGATTTCAACTCTGGCAAACATCTGAAGGATACTGGCCCCCAGATTGATTGGGACTGCTGTTCCCAGAATTAGCTAGCGGCCAGCATGGGATTTTAACCTCTTTGAGTCTGAACTGTTTTCTTACAACATGGATTTGTTCTCCAAGCTGACTTATTATTATTTATTTATTTATTTATTAGTTTTATTTCTATACCGCCCTTCCCCCGAAGGACTCAGGGCGGTGTACAGCCTCATTAAAAGCACAAAGACAGACAAAATTTAAAAATAATTAAAATTATTAAATGATAGGCTCAATTTAAAACCCCAAATTTAAAATCCCATTTTTAAAAACCCAATTAAAATCTTTACCTTGATAGCCCAGCCTGGCGGAACAACAAGGTTTTGAGGGCACAGCGAAATACACGGAGATCAGAGATTTTATGAATTTCTGGGGGCAGCTCATTCCAAAGGGCTTGATCACCAGGCCAGCTGCAATTTTCTACACACTGCCTCCTAAGCAATTTGGTGGGTGGGCCAGTGGAGAAACAGAAGTGTGTGCTGTTTTAGCCTAATTCTTTGCTTTTTTTTTTTTAAAAAAAAAACAGGCTTAGAAAATACGTCCAGGGTGGTTTTACGAGAAAGAACCTGGGATCAGCCTGGCATTTTCCCTGGCATTTCAAAGCAAGAGGCCGAACCTTTGGAAGGGGAACTAGGAACTGGAAATATTGTACCTTCGGTCTAGCAAGCTGCAACACGCTCGACCCCAGTGGCTGACCATAATGCTGCTCTTTGGCTGTCCCTGCATCCTTAAAACTCGGCATCTTCTGAAGGGTTTCCTTGAGTTTCCGGAACTCTTCCATCTGAACCTGGAGGGAGAGCAAAGACCCACAAAATCCCCAAAGCTTTAGATCTTCGATAAGAAGAGACCTATTAGATCAGATCAGGAAGTAAATATACTGAGACCAATCAGTTTTTCTTCTTACTGTTCCCCCACAGCTGTTATCCAGGGCCCCCCAAGTTGTCCTTGATCTGTCTTTCCTCTCCAAATTCCTATAAATCGCTTTCAGAAGCCATCTACCGAAACGCTCTCCGTATCCAGTGGCAGTGAGCTCCCCAGGTTGAACCCCCTTAAAGCGGCCTTTCCTTTGAAGTGTCCCACGTTAGCCCATCTGCCACTTTGCGGAGTGTGGGGGAGTTATTGTGTTAAGAGAGACCAAGGGTGAGATTCTGCCAGTTTGGACCGGTTTGGGCAAATTGTTAGCTCCGACCAGTGGTGGGTTCCTCCCGGTTCGATCCGGTTCGGCCGAGCCAGTAGTGGTGACGATATGACGTCACCGAACCGGTTCTCCTCCCAGCCCTCCCACCCCCCACCCCCCACGTTATTCTTACCTTTTATTTGGTCCCACCCCCAATCTATTGCTGCCTCCTGAGTCCCAGCTGATGACTAGAGGGAAAAAAACTGTTTAAACTCTTGCCGCGGGGCTTCAAAGGGCCGCCCTACAGCTGATCAGTGTTAAAAGCAAACAAATGAGTTGGGTCGTAAGTGCGAGGACTGGTTGTAAGTGCGAGGACCTTCCAGAAATGACTCTGACCAGCTAGCCACGCCCACCTAGTCACATGACCTCCAAGCCACACCCACAAAATAAGCCACGCCCACAGAACCGGTAGTAAAAAAATTTAGAACCCACCCCGGCTCCGACGATCAGCTGCGAGCGATCAGCTGGGCCCATCCGCCCGCTCCTGCACTATACCGATCTATATTTCCTTTGTTTGAAGCCCAGCTGACAGGCGCGGCAGAGCAGATTGCCGCGCCTCACTGGGGTTGCAGTAGAAGGTAAGTTTTAGAGCTTTTTTTCAAACCTACTGCGTGCACGGAGCGCGTTCGACGAGCGAAGCAAACTTAGCGAACCGGTTTTTAACACCGGTTGAAATCCCACCACTGAGGGAAACCCATTTTACTAGCTTTTGGCTATGCTGGCTGTGAACCATGAGCGCTGAGGTTCGGCCCCTCCAGGCAGGGCCAAGAGCTTTCACGGAGAGCCGAGCACTGAGTTACCTGAGCGTTGAGGAGCTGCGAGTGAACGTCCTGGTGGGCTTTCCGAAGTAGCTTGCTCTCCTCCCTTAGTTTAAAAACGGTATCTGGAAATTCAATTCAGTTCGGTTAGAAGGCGCGTTCTCCCCCTTCTTTTACCCCCCCTCTTCCTCCTAGAGGGGTTCGGATGCCGTCTTTAAGAGAGGCGTTCCCCTCCCTCGCAACCCTGGGCTCAGTTTAGAGCCCAGGGCGCGCCCCCTCTGTGTCCTCCCCACCTTGTAATCCCACCACCTCGTTGTCCTTCTCCCGTTGCAGCTGGGAGTATCTCTGGATATGGGTCTCCACCGCCTTGCGATGCTCCAGTTTCAGCCCGTTGTGTTGAAGTTGCAGGTCCAGGAACTGCTTCTTGACTTCTTCGTGCTGGTTCTGGGGACAGAGTCAAATCCAAACCGAAAACATGGGAGCAAAACAGAGGTGGGGTTTCAGCAGGTTCTGACCGGTTCTGGCGAACCGGTAGCGGAAATTTTGAGTCGTTCGGAGAACCGGTAGTAAAAATTCTGACTGGCCCCGCCCCCATCTAGTCTCTGCCTCCCGAATCCCAGCTGATCAGGAGGAAATGGGGATTTTGCAGTAACTTTCCCGTGGAGTGAGGAGGGAATGGGGATTTTGCAGTATCCTTCCCCTGCCACGCCCACCAAACCCACAGAACCGGTAGTAAAAATGCTGACTGACTCCGCCCCCATCTATTCTCTGCCTCCCGAGTCCCAGCTGATCGGGAGGAAAGGGGGATTTTGCAGTAACCTTCTCCTAGATTGGGGAGGGAATGGAAATTTTACAGTATCCTAGCCTTGCCACGCCCACCAAGCCATGCCACGCCCACCAAGCCAAACCCACAGAACCGGTAGTAAAAATTCTGACTGGCTCCGCCCCCATCTAGTCTCTGCCTCCCAAGTCCTAGATGATCAGGAGGAAATGGGGATTTTGCAGTAACTTTCCCCTGGAGTGAGGAGGGAATGGAGATTTTACGGTATACTTCCCCTGCCACGCCCACCAAGCCAAACCCACAGAACCGGTAGTAAAAATTCTGACTGGCTCCACCCCCATCTATTCTCTGCCTCCCGAGTCCCAGCTGATCGGGAGGAAATGGGGATTTTGCAGTAACCTTCCCCTGGATTGGGGAGGGAATGGAGATTTTACGGTATCCTTCCCCTGCCAGGCCCACCAAGCCACGCCCACCAAGCCAAGCCACGCCCACCAAGCCACACCCAAAGAACCAGTAGTAAAAAAATTTTAAACCCATCACTGGAGCAAACCCTAACAATGGAGCGAACGCGTCTCATTTCTGCCTTCCCAAATTTCACAATTTATGGTGCGTATTTTTATCTGTTGATCCCTAAACCCAGCTGGGCAGGTTGGTTTTTTTTTGGTTTTTTTTTTTAATTTGATTTATATGCCGCCCTTCTCCGGAGACTCAGGGCGGCTTACAATGCGTTAAGCAATAGCCTTCATACTTTTGTATATTTATACAAAGTCAGCTTATTGCCCCCACAAACTGGGTCCTCAATTTACCTACCTTAGAAAGGATGGAAGGCTGAGTCAACCTTGAGCCTTGGAGAGATTCGAACCTGCAGTAATTGCAGGCATCTGGTCTTAATAACCAGCTTAATAACAGGGTGCCTTAGACCACTGTACTACCAAGGCTCTTAGGTTTAGATGGAAGGCAGAGTCCAAGCTCCAGGTCAAATCCCCAACTCATGGTCAACGTGATCACAATTCAGACGTTTGGCAACTGACTCATACTTACGACAGTTACACTGTCCCAAGTTCATGGGATTCCCCTTTTGCGACCAGCAAAGCCAGATTCACTTAGCAACTGTGTGTGTGTGTGACTAACTTAACAACGGTGGCCAAGAAAAGCCGTAAAACGGGGCAAAACCCACTTAACAAATGTCTCGCTTGGCCACAGAAGTGTTGGGCTCAATTGTGGTCGCAAGCGGAGGAGGATCTGTATTTTAAGCAACCAGAGAGGATTTCCTCCCTAAATTTGGTACGTGGAAGGAATAAAATCCAGTTTTTTGGGGGGTGGGGGGTGGAAACCAGGATTGAAGTTCTCCCTGCAACAGACTTGGTGAGTTTGGATTATCACGGAACCGAATACGTCTTGTCTCGAGCCCCGTTTTGCATCTGGCTGACGGGCTGGTTTCTAATTTAAGCCGAACAAGCTGATCCAGGAACGTTGAAGTCTCTCTTCCCTGAGTGAGTCTCGGGGAAAATGCACGCAGAGCTGCAGCCACTCTTCCATCAAGCCAGGCTGACACATAATCGATAACACTCTTCCCCCCCCCCCCACCATGGCATGACGCAATGGCGCAGTGCTACTTAACATGGCCAAGTTTACAAGCCAAATAATTGCTGCTTTTACTTGAGCAGCAGGAGGGAGAGATTTATGGGGGGGGGGGGGTCTTACCGGCCTGGCTTGTTTCCATTCATGGATCCTTTCAGTGTGTTGGTGTGCAGGGTTTGTGTGTGCTAAATTGAATGAGGTAGGAATATTTGCCATTCTAGCTTTCCCTGCCTCCAGCGTTCCTCATTGTTTCCGCAAACCCCCCCACCCCCCCGTGATCTGCGGCAATTAGCAAGGGATAATTAGGGTTGCCACCATTAGCCAGGCCCTGTGGTGTTAAAACTCCCTTGTTCCCAAAGTGGTTGAGCTGTCCAGTGTTGGAAACAGTGTCCTGTTCTTATCCAAGACAGGGCAGCAAACCTCTGATTCATGCAGAGTTTGAAGAAACCTGGCTTATCGCAGGTTTGAATTGTGGGTAACTTGAATGCCGGGAGCTGTTGAAAAACAAGACGCTGGATTACATTGCCCTGAATAGTGACTGTTGTGGCCTGTTGGCCGCCGGCCCCTCCAGCAGCCGACTCAGAGTAGGAGGAGGCGTGGGAGTCAGGATCAGCCTCAAGGCAACCTGAGAGCTCCGAGGGGGAAGAGGGAATGGAGCTGGCAGAGAGAGAGAGAGAGAGAGAGACAGAGGTAGAGCTTGGGCCGTCCATCAGCCCTCAGATGGAGAGTCAACAGCCCCCAGGTCTGGAGGTGGCTGATGAGGAAGAGGAGGAACAGCTGGGTCCAGTGCCTGATGCGCAGAAGGCAGAGGAGAGGAGAGCAGTGGAAATCTATGGGCCGGTCCTTGGGACGGAAGAGCCACTGCTGCTAGAGAAGCCCCACCCTAGCTCTGGGGATAAAAGGCAGGGGGCGGAGATGAATAGATGTGGCAGAAAACTATTAATCTCCCTGCTGGACAGACTTGTTAGCCTGCGGTGAGAGAGAAACTTTTTGCCGGGGCTGCTGGCGCTCCTAATAAAGGAATCATTGATTTAAATACAAAGGGTTTGTCGTGTTTGGCGAGCTGGGTCAGAACAGTGACAAGTGCTCTCCAGAGCATATCTCGAGAGCCACAGGCTACCCCCCCCCAGACTAACCAAACTTATAAATACAAGGCGAAGAGGGGTCTCCTTACCTTCAGTATCTTGTGTTGTGAACTTAAGGAGCCGTATCTGTTCATGGAATCTTGCTGCGGTGAGAAAAATCACAATAATCATGATTGCGACTAACTGCGCAAATAATTCACAATTGTCCCTTTCTCTTAAACCTAGATAAACACCGTCCTCAACTCTCCATCACTTTAATAACCTACATAATGGCCTACTGGAAGTTTTTAAGAAGATGTTGGGTAACCATTTGTTTGAAGTGGTGTAGGGTTTCCTGCCTAAGCAGGGGGTTGGACTAGAAGACCTCCAAGGTCCCTTCCAACTCTGTTATTCTGTTGGATTTTGCTTGTTTTCTTGAATTAACCCCTCCCAGGCTCACACAATGCATCAAATCACCCTCTGAGCAAATAGACTTAGAATCCTATCACATACTTGCAGATTCAGAAAAACCAAATTTAGCACGTAGTAAAACTGCAACTATTCGGTCTTTATGTGCTGTGTGAACACTCTCTCTTTATTAAGGGCAACTTCTAAATCCTGCCACAAAGGTGAAAAGATCACAGTGGCTGCTGGATAACTTTGTTTTGTGCCCTGAATTTCTCGAGAACGCAAGTAAGGATGGGTTAGCAAAGGAAGTGAACATTTTCACTGAAATCCAGCACACCTTGGATCTAGACTGATCCTCTAAAACTCTTCTCCCTCCCTTTTTTTTTTAAAAAAAAAACACACACATATGCCTTCCAAAGGGATCCAATTTTACTCACCTTTTCTTTATTGAGTGCTTCCTGCGCCTCCAGTTTGTATACTAAAAAATCTACAAGGCAAAGCAGAACAAAAAGGAAATTAAAAGGAAGGAAGGAACGGGGAAAACGGCGAGATGCAGGTTTACTGAAACCTGGTTTACCTTGCAGCGAGGTTTATGAAGTTAATAGGATGGAATGCCCCCAGTATTTAAAAAAATAATAATTCCTGGGCAAGCAAGTACAATTTTAGCCCAGCTTAATAATATCTACTTATGAGCGGTTACTGGAATACGCTGCTTTCTTGGGAGCATCAAGTAAGGAAACGGAGGTCAGCTCTTTGGGGTCTCGACTTTGTCAACTTCTGGACTTCAACTGGCTGGGGAATTCTGGGAGTTGAAGTCCACAAGTCTCAAAGTGGCCAAGGTTGGACGCTAAGCCTTAGATTCTCTTTATGAATTCTTCAGTGCCAGACAAATTTAGCCATCATGGTGCTAAAGAGACACAGTGTCAGGTTTCGATGCTATCTCAAAATAAATGAACTTCCAAACTGCCGATCTTTAAGGAAATCTGCAACCTGATCCTGACTCTTCCCGGTCGGTATTGACCTTTGCCCCCAATCCCTCCCTTTCCGATCCCCAATTCTCTGCTTCTCATTGGCTATCTTCCAAGTCACTCTCCTGATTCCTTTCTTCGTCAGGTCACAGGAATGTCTCCCCCCTCCCCATCTCCAAGGAGACTGAATCTTCAAAGGGATTTAGCAGGCAAAAGTTCAGGCTTCTCCTCCCTTTTCTATGTCAGTTCTGAGACGCTGACACACAGAAGGTATTTTGGACATTCTGGTCAAGGGTGGGCTTTAAAAATTTTAGCAAGGGGTTCTCTGCCCAGTTGCTGGGTGGGTATGGCCTAGTCGGCCTCCTGCACCACGGTGAGGGAGGGCATTTTTGTCCTCCCCAGGTTCCAGAGGCTTTTCTCGAGCCTCCGGGAGGGCGAAAACAGCCTCCCCAGGCTCTGGAGGCCTTCCAGAACTTCCAGTAGGCCCGTTTTTTCGCCCTCCCCGAGCCTCCGCGCGCGCCCTGCACTTACGGGCCGCGTGGGGACTCCTGGGATGGGTGGGGCAGGGTGGGCGGGGCCAGCCAGGAGTGGGATTTGGGGGTTCTCCGAACTGCACAGAATCTTAACTAGAGGTTCTCCCGAACCCCTGCCAACCCCCAGCAGCCCCACCCCCAATTCTGGTCCTGCGAGATTTCATTGCTCATTTCTGCCTCGTGGCCCGTGGAACCTGCCCTCTGTCTGATTTTTAAGTGTCAAGGATTAAACTCACACTGGAACGATCTTTTCAGAAGAACCGATCGCGATCCGAGATTGGACAACCCACCTTCTTTTGTTTTCTTGTGCTCGCTGCGTTCTTTCTGCAGGGAACGTTCCAGGCGGGATCGGTGTTCGTAAACGACTGCAACCAAGTTGGAAAAAAAAAAAAAAGGAAGTACGTACAATAGCAAGCAAAAAATACGACCTGCACATTCACACAGTTAAGAGTTCTTTAAAAAAAAAAAAAACACGAATCCATTTGCATTGGGTTCCGTTCGCCCCAGAAAGTGGATTGCAGGAAATTTCCATCCATCCAATTCAGTAAACGGAGTCGCCGAATGAATAATGAAGAATGATTATTCCTGCCTGCCACACAGCAATTAAGGATCCGAATTTTAAAATGCGAACAGCGATAAGGATGATGAAAAAAAAAAAAGAATAACTGCAACAGAACTGCTCCAATATTCGGCTCACAATATATTGTGAAAGAATATAAAATTTGACCTGCTGGATTAAGAAACGGTGTTCAGAATTGCTCTAATAGTTTGTTTGTTTTTTTTTAATTTGATTTATATGCCGCCCTTCTCCGAAGACTCAGGGCGGCTTACAATGTGCTCAGCAATAGCCTTCATCCTTTTGTATATTTATACAAAGTCAGCTTATTGCCCCCACAAACTGGGTCCTAGTTGATCAAACCTGAACCGTATTTTTAATTTAGTGTCTTAGAATGTAAACTTTTTAGCCTTTAGGTTTCATTCGGAATCTTTGCCATCAAATTGCAGCCAAAACTTTGGGGATTTTTTTTAAAGAGATGTTGACTTACAATGTTGATAGGTCACCTTCGGAAAACCAGATTACGAACAGATCTTATCAACGTACTTGCTAAGAGTGGACAATGATTCAATGGCACATAAAATGAAATGGGAAGTTGACTTTGGCAAGCACTGCCCAATTCAGCCTGAAATTAGACGGTGACCTCACACAAAAGCCCCTGTCCTCAGCCAGCTGAAAACGTGAACGGGATGCTGGACGTTGTTGTTTTTACCTTTTGAGTTTTAAAAAAACGGAGACCGCTTCCTTCTTGTTGTTATTCTTTTTCCATCCGCTAAGTCAAACAAGACCAAGCTCTCTTTTCCAAATCCTGGATCTTTAACAATGGTGTTTTGTAAGTTTGAAAAGGGGAGTTCTACAAAGTTTTTTTTGTTTTTTGTTTTTAAACTGATCGAATTTTGATAGTCTGGCAGGGAAACTAAATGGTTGGATCAGATCTGACATTTTAGAGAACATTTGGCGGCAGCACACTAAGGACTAGAAACAGGCAGAAGCCAAAATGCATCCTTTTTTTTTGTTTTGGAACATTGAAAAATGCTCAAAAGTATTCCCATTTCTACAGCCTCCATCCAACCTGAATTGCATGGTTCTCTCTTTTGAACTACATACCTGATCATTGGCCCAAAGTCACCCAGCTAAGACTAAAACAGGACTCGAACTTACCGCCTCCTTCTTTTTTAGCGTGGTGCCTTAATCACTAGACCAAACAGTCTCTCTCTGTGGAGGGGGGGGCAGCTTTGAGATAGTCCACCCCCCCACACACACACTTTTTGCTTTTTTGCTAGAATTGTGTTTTCATCTCCACGTTCCCCCAACTTCAGCACTACATCGAGATGAGGTTATCGCAAAGGGCTAGACTAGGTTAAAAAAAGGGGGTTGCTTCATTTGTGACCAGAATTTGTGAGCCGTGGTGGCGCAGTGGTTAGAATGCAGCATTGTAGGCTGACTCTGCCCACTGCCAGGAGTTCGATCCTGACCGGATCATGGTTGACTCAGCTTTCCATCCAGTGGTGAAACCCTCTGCGGATTGCCGTGTTTCCCCGAAAATAAGACCCTGTCTTATATCTTTTTGAACCCTGATTGTTGGAACCCAGATGTTAACTCTGTACCCCGCTTGGAGAGGGCATGTATAGCACTGTGAAGCAGTATACAAGTCTATGTGCTGTTGCTGTTGTGTTGTATGAGCCAGTGGTGAAATGTAAAATTTGTTACTACCGGATCTGTGGGCGTGGCTTGGTGGAAGGGGTAATATGACTGAGTGGGCGTGGCCAACTTTTTTTAAAAAAACCATTTTTTCTGGCTGAAGAGGTTGTTAAAAAAATGCTTTTAAAGCCTCTGACGATCCCAGCTGACTTGCCTGATCGGCAGAGGCTTTTTTTCCCTTTTAAAAACATTTTTTCTATAACCTCTTCAGTCGAAGAGGTTGTAGAAAAAATGCTTTTTAAAAGCCTCTGATGATCCCAGCTGAGCCGCGCGATCATCAGAGGCTTTTTTTTTTTTTTTTTTACTTTTAAAAGCATTTTTTTCGGCCAAAGAGGTTGTAGAAAAAATGCTTTTAAAGCCTCTGACGATCCCAGCTGACTTGTCTGATCGGCAGAGGCTTTTTTTTTCCTTTTAAAAACATTTTTTCTATAAAAAATGCTTTTAAAAAAAATGCTTTTTAGAAAATGCTTTTTAAAAGCCTCTGATGATCCCAGGTGAGCCGGGAACATTTCACCCCGGTATGAGCCCAGCCTTGTAAAAACATTATGGATGAACGAGGCCGTCCTTTGAAGCTCTAATGTGATTGCTTTCTTTCGGCCCCAACCAGTGACGTGGACGCAACTGTTCTGTTAACTCAGGTTTTCTGCCTTGCATGACACACACCACAAAAAAAGCATTCTAGCGTTGGGAAAAATCCAGTTTACAGGCAAAACTATTAACCGGTGGCTGGTTTTGCTGCGAGGGATTAGCATGGAAATTTTTAATTGATGTTTGTCTTGTGTTTTTAAATAGGCCGTACACTGTGAGTCCTTCGGGGAGAAGGGCGGTATAGAAATAAAATTATACTTATATTTACTTACTTTTCCACTCAAGCCCAACTGGATCTGTAAAAAGCTTTTCGAGGGTCTCTGCTTCTTTGCAAATCTATTCTAGGAAACAACGACCAGCTGGAAAAAAGCAGGCCAGGCTCTCCGACCAGAATTACTGAAGCGGGCACGAGGCCAGGATTTCTGAGCTGAGAGCCAAGTCCTATGCCAAGCAAGCAAACATATTAAAAAAAAAAATACCGCACACGCCAGCAGGCTGAAATAAACTCACACACACACACACACACATACTGTATGTAAGCAACGGGTCACAAGGATTTTCAGAGCTGGGACACGTGTGCGTTTTGCATCTAGAGAAGGCTGTGATTTTCAGAAAAGGCGTCTTTTCTCCGTGTGAGCAAAGAAAGTATTGTGAGCCGCGCGTAAAGCAGAGTTTGGAGATTTCTTTTTTAAAGTTTTGGCATGTTGGAGAAGTTACGTTGGAGTGGCCTTGCGATCTGCATTTATTTTCATTTATGTGTATTTATACCCCATCTTTACATGGGGCTGCCCTTGGGATGTACCCAGAGGTTCCAGCTGCGGGCGCGTGGATTGTTACAGGAGCTTCCCGTTACTCCCGTGTTACACCTCTCCTGCGCGAGCTGCACTGGTTACTGGTGGTCCTTCGGATCCACTTCAAGGTGCTGGTGCTTACCTATAAAGCCCTACATGGCATGGGCCCGGGGTACCTGCAGGACCACCTTCTGCCTGCCTCCCACCACCCTGTGCGCTCACATAGGACTGCCCTCTTCCGGGTGCCATCGGCCAGACAATGTCGGCCGGTGGCGCCCAGGATGAGGGCGTTCTCTGTGGGCGCACCGACCCTCTGGAATGGGTTACCCACGGGGCTCCGGACGGCCCCCGACCTCCGCTCTTTCCACCGTGACCTGAAGACATGGCTTTTCCAACGAATTTGCTGATCTGATGGGTGATTTTTAATCGGGAGATTTTAATTGATTATTTTTACTAGCTATTTTTATTGTTTTCATCGTTTTAATTTCTGTGAGCCGCCCCGAGTCCTTTGGGAGAAGGGTGGTGTATAAGTATAATAAATAAATAAATAAATCTTTATTTATTTTTAAATGAACAACTCGAGGCAGTGGACATATCTAACTATTCCTTTTTCCTCCTCTTTTCTTCAAAAAAAACAACAACGCCCCTGTGAGGCGGGTTGGGTTGAGAGAGAGTGGCCCACGGTCACCCAGCTGGCTTTCATGGCTAAGGCAGGATTAGAAATCAGGGTTGCCTTAACCACAACCACCCCTCTCAAACTGCATGTCAGAATGTCTCCAGGGCTTACTCTCCGGCACCAAGTTTCTAGTCCTCTTTCTTGAAACGATCGAAAAAGTGACTCGATAATCCCTCCACGCTTTTTGATGTCTACAGCATCTCTTCTTCCTATCTGTTTGGTGCCTGTCTTCCTGCTGTTCTCGAATTCCTTATAACTGGGGAAAAGTACAGTATTCCCAGCCGGAGAGTGTTGACATTTCAAAAGAAATCCAGATTATGTTTCTAGTTCTCATGGTGTCGAATAAAAGGCGGGCCAACCATCTTGCAGGCATCTTTTGAAGGCAAGAGAAGATGGCAGAAATTCTGTTTCTCCCCCCCCCCCCAACCCCATAATATTAGAATTTGGCTGACGGGTAGCAACAAGCCTTCCCGTATAATGATGTACATTGTACAAGATCCAGAACCACAGGGGAAGATAGCTTAAAATCACAGACAGGGAAGTGAGTTCTACAGGATTCGGAGATGGAAGGAAATCTTCTTTCAATCAGCCGACAGATAAAAACTGTGGAATTTGCTCCCGGAGAGGCTGTGTTTGCATAACCCTGCTGTACGACACACCCCCGGACGTTGCAAAAATGTAAACACAATCCATTATTTTGCCTTTCCACGTTGCTGCGTGGACCAGGCCCACACAGTACCTCTTTCTTCCTTGAGTTGCACATGGCATAAGCCCAGTGTCAGCACTTCAAACCACATTTACTCTAGTGCTGACATAAGAAGGAGAAGCAGAGGTGTCTGGAAAGGGACGTTTGACTTTTCACCTACTTATTTTCCCTGGAGATAATATCCCCTAGGAGATGGGATGGGAGGGGGGAAATTCCTTTGAGCTGGAGCAGTAGATTAGGGGTAGAGTGACTTGGAAGATGGCCAATGAGGGCAGAGGAGTGGGGAACGGGAAAGGGAGGGTTTTGGGTCTGGAAGTCAGTGTTGGCTAAGATGGAGTCGGAGTCAGAATGTCGTGCTTAATAAATGGGAGTTTTTCTTCAAAGACTTTGTTTGAAATGCAATTTATTTGAGACGACCTCGAAACCTGACACCCAGCTGTTGTGATCGTAATTAGCCCCGATTTAGGGTCTGCCAAGTAGGTGATAAGGTGATCTAGCTCCACTAGATAAGTTTGAAGCCTGAAATGTTGAAAAGGGCACCACCAGGTGCTTAGAATGATAACCAAATGGGACTTTGGTGTCCTAAATTAAGCCATACCAGGTGGGAAGACTTCCTTCCTTGTGGATTATTGCATCTCGTCCTCAATTTAAGACTTATGACCCTTTTTCACATTTAACGACCGTTGCAGCATTCCCCCACATGATCAAAATTCAAAACGCTCGGCAACTGGCATGTACTTCTGACTGTTGCAGTGTCCCGGGGTCACGTCATCCCCTTTTTGCGACCTTCTGACCAGCAAAGTCAAGTGAGGGGGGGGAGGGAGCCAGATTTCTTTAACAACCGGGTTACTAACTTAACAGCTACAGTGGTTCACTTAACGACGGGGGCAAGAAAGGTCGTAAAAGGGGTTGAAACTCAATCGACTGTCTTTCTGAATCTAAGCGATGGCAATTTGGGGCTCAATTTTGGTCGCAAGCCGAGGACTACCTGTATCAGTATTGTCACGACGGGGATCAAAATGCCGCATTAGAAAGCCTTCCCCAGGCCAGCACAATTCTTTTTATCTTCTCAATCACCCTCATTTTGTCTCCTTCAATGACGTAGTCAAATGCTCTCATTGCGGACAAAAGCTGACCTAGATAAACCTTTAGACCGATTTTTATTTTTCTAATATCAGGATAGGCAAGAGGATGCCCACGGGCACCCCCTCCCCTAAAGTTTCCTCTCACAGCGCCTTTCTCCTCCAGCCCTGATTTCACTTTTCTTTCAGAGTCATTGAAAGCTGAAAGGAGGAAGGGCTGGGAGGCAATTCCCCAAAGTGGCTCCTTCCTTCCTTCCTTCCTTCCTTCCCTCTTATCTATGCATTTTTCCTTCCGTTTCCTTCCTTCCTCCCCCTCCCTCCCTCTCTCTTTCTTCTATCTATGCATTTTTCCTTCCTTCCCTCTTATCTATGCACCTTCTTCTTTCCTTCCTTCCTTCCTTCCTTCCTTCCTTCCTTCCTTCCTTCCTTCCTTCCTTCCCTCTTATCTATGCATTTTCCTTCCTTCCCTCTTATCTATGCATTTTTCCTTCCATTCCCTTCCTTCCTTCCTTCCCTTCCCTTTCTTTCTTCTATCTATGCATTTTTCCTTCCTTCCTTCCTTCTTCCCCTTCCCTCTCTCTTCCTTCCTTCTCTCTATGCATTTTTCCTTCCTTCCCTCTTATCTATGCACCTCCTTCCTTCCTTCCTTCTTATCTATGCATTTTTCCTTCCGTCTCTTTCCTCCTTCCTCTCCCTTCCTTCTCTCTATGCATTTTTCCTTCCTTCCTTCCTTTCTTCCTTCCTTCCCTCCCTCCCTCCCTCCCTCTTACCTATGCACTTCCCTTCCTTCCTTCCTTCCCTCCCTCCCTCTCTCCCTTTTACCTATGCACCAGCCTTCCTTCCTTCCTTCCTTCCTTCCTTCCCTCCCTCCCTCCCTCCCTCCCTCCCTCCCTCCCTCCCTCCCTCTTACCTATGCACCAGCCTTCCTTCCTTCCTTCCTTCCCTCTGTCCCTCCCTCCCTCTTACCTATGCACCTTCCTTCCTTCCTTCCTTCCTTCCTTCCTTCCTTCCTTCCTTCCTTCCCTCCCTCCGTCCCTCCCTCCCTCTTACCTATGCACCTTCCTTCCTTCCTTCCTTCCTTCCTTCCCTCCTTTCTTCCCTCCGTCCCTCCCTCCCTCTTACCTATGCACCTTCCTTCCTTCCTTCCTTCCTTCCTTCCTTCCTTCCTTCCTTCCTTCCTTCCCTCTGTCCCTCCCTCCCTCCCTCTTACCTATGCACCTTCCTTCCTTTCCTTCCTCCCTTCCTAACAAGCCCAGGTCAAACTTTGCAGCCAGGAGAGAGTCTCTTGTCCGAGGTTACCTTCCCCACCTGATCCTACCTGGAAATGCTGGGTGGGGGTGGGGGCGGAGAATGGAAGAGAGGATGTCAAGCTGACCCTTGTGGCCTGGGAAATTCCTCCTCCCCAGTAACCCCCAGGCCTCTCAGGACTGCCTCCCTTAGAAACGGAGCCCCGGCTGGGCTGGAGATCTGACTTCATCCCACTTTGGCAGGAGAACCCGTTGAGATCTAACTAAGGGAAAGCAGCCAACGCAGGGAGGGACGGAACTTCCCGGCAGATGGGATACTTGGGGGTGGGTGGGAAACCCCAACAGCAACCCCCAACACACACCCTGAACCCCATCTCTCTCTCTCCCCCCCCCCTCTCACCTTGCAGCTGGGCGGAAAGAGCTTCCTGTTGCTGTTTGAATTTGGAGGCTGAGTCTTCGGCAGCCTTCACCTTCCGCTGGAGATGGCTGTAGAGGAGAACTCCAGAGCCCAGGCAGGCGAGCGCTAAGAAGCAAAACCCCGTTTGCAAAAAACCTTTCTGTCTTCTGCTACAAATGGCAGTGCCCATCTTGGAAACTCGGTAGGGGCTTTTCTCCCCCTTTCTTTCTTTCTTTCTTTCTTTCTTTCTTTCTTTCTTTTTCCCCCTTCTTTTCTTCTTTCTCGGGTTTTTTTTTCTTCTTCTTTTTCTTCTTTTTTTTACCAGCCTGCCATCTGGTTGAAATCAGACAATGTTCTTTTTCCCCTTAAGCTTCGGGGCTTTGCAAAACAACAACAACAACAACAACAAACTGTTCAGCAGCTTTCCTCTTGGGTTGGCAGGCAGGGCAATTCTTATCCCTCTGGCCGGAGGAAAAGTGGGGGAAAAAAAGGCATTTGCAGGCTTCAATCAAAAAAAAAAAAAAAAAGTGTCTCTTGCCAATCTTTAAAAAAAAAAAAAATGGAAGGAACTTCTTATTTTTTTCTCTTCTAAAGTATTGACTTCTTGTCTGGAGTATTATTTTTTTTTTCCCCCTTTGCTCACCCAGACACACAGATCCAGGTTGTGCAAATAAAACTCCAGAAACTTTTGAGGCTATAAAAGAGGAATTTTTTTTGTTGTTTTAAAGTCCGAACAAAGCTAGCAAATCGAGACGGTAAAAGTTTCTTGACTGCCTGGCATCCCGGTCCCTCGCTCCCATAGCAAATCCTTTCCGGTGGGAGAATCAGGAAGAAAAAATAAAATAAAATAAATTCCCTTTATCAAGAGATTGAGCTGTTCGGTCCTCCCAACAACCCCTCAGCCAGTTTCATTTCAGCTTGCAACAGGAGGAGGAAAGGAAAAGGGTGGAAGGGAAGAGAGGAAACTGGACTAAAGAAACCCCACCAGATCTATTCCCCAGGCTGCTGCCTTCCTTCCTTAGGCTGCTGGAGACCCCCTCCCAGCAAGGGCAACTTATGGGGAGGGGTGGGAAGCGTGAAAAGCAAGCAAAGGAGAAGGGGAAAAAAAAGAAAACAGTTTGGCAGTTTGGAGAAGGGAATGAAGGATGCAGAGCTGGGCGGAGCTGAACTAGGAAGGAAAGGGGAGGCGGTGGGAGAAAGGGGCCGGGCATTGAAGGGCTAAAAGGGAGGGGAGGAAACGCGGATGCAAGAAGGGAGACTCTCTCTGGCCCCTGGGATGCCTTAAGGTGTTCCAGGAGACAGAAGTATGTACTACTTCCTTCAAAGTTTCCACCAGGAGAAGACCAGGACCGAGTCTCATGGTCTTCCCAAGCAGAGAGAGAAGGTGTTTTTGGCAGCTAGACTGCTCCCGAGGCTGGTGGTTCTTCTACTCGAAGCTCGGAGTTAGCCCCTGTTGGCCGTGGGTGCTTTCGAGGGCACAGATTCACCCCTGGCATCCTGCAATTGCTGTTCATGGTCGGCTGAGCGAGTTTGCCTGGACCCCAGTCATGGGAAGTTGCAAACTCTGATGTTTTGGTTGGTGGGAAATCGAGCCAACTCTGACATGCATTTAAAACCATGGTTAACCAAACAAGGGGCTTAAGTTAATGCCCAACACCTGAGTTTGTTTGTTTGTTTTTTCCAACTTTCCGGCTCTCCTCTCCAAGTGGGGAACGGTTTTCGAAAGTTTGATGGAAACTGAGTTTTTGGCTGTTTGGGGAATAAGCCCAATTCAGGCAATGCGTTTATTGATTTAAGACACACTTACAAAACTAGCAAACACACTTTTTAAGTTCCCTGAATCTCTTTCTCATGCTGGACCTTAAATAATTTATAGCTCGGGCTGTAACGGATGAGATTTATTTTCTTTGTTTTTAAAGTCTGCTGAACAACTAGAAAATTAAACAGAAACAATCGTTGGTTAGTGAAACTGTTCTTCTGTTACAGCAAAAACGTTGTGCTTGGTTTTAGTGTGTGTGAGAACATGGCTTGTGGCTCTGACATGAACCCATCTCGTAACATGGTTTATTTTGTCTTGCTGTTTTCGGTGGGTACCACAATGGTGGGTAACTTATCCTTTGTCGTTGAATGTGCGAGCTCAGCTAACTAGTCTATTTAATCAACCGTGCTTAGATAAATCATAGCTTGATGTCATGATGCAGACCTGCTCCTAATGTGAAAACTGGGTAAAATATATGGCTTGACACTTCGTACGTTCTCAGGCAGACCTTTGCCATCTTGGAAATCCTTTGAGTTACAGCTTTTCCACTTTGGCCACCTACGGTCTATAGGCCAGAAGATGCCCTATTTTGCATCATAAATAATGTTTTTTTTTTTTTAAAGGACGCCCTTCATACATTCCATAGACTGGGTGTCAGCAACCCGCGACTCCGGAGCTGCGTGTGGCTCTTTGGGTACTCTGCTGCGGCTCCCTGTCCCATCACTGGCTGGCCTTGCCCCTCACCCTCCCCTCCCAGTCACTCCTCGCCTGGCCTTGGAAATCCAAGAGATACAGAGAGAGGGGGGAAAGAGGGAGAGGGGGAGAGAGAGACATAGATACAGAGAGAGAGGGAGAGAAAGAGGGAGAGGGGAGAGAGAGATACAGAGAGGGGGCGAGAGAGAGACAGAGAGAGAGAGATGGAGATAGAGAGGGAGAGGGGGAAAGAGATAAGGAGAGACGGGGTGAGCGGTGAAGATAGAGAGGGGGAGAGAGATACAGAGGGGCGAGAGAGAGACATAGAGAGAGAGAGAGAGATGGAGATAGAGAGGGAGAGGGGGAAAGAGATAAGGAGAGACGGGGTGAGCGGTGAAGATAGAGAGGGGGAGAGAGATACAGAGGGGGGAGAGAGAGACAGAGAGAGAGAGAGGGCGAGAGAGAGACACAGAGAGAGAGATGGAGATAGAGAGGGAGAGGGGGAGAGAGATAAGGAGAGAGGGGGCAAGCGGTGAAGATAGAGAGGGGGAGAGATACAGAGGAGGCGAGAGAGAGACATAGAGAAAGAGAGAGATGGAGATAGAGAGGGAGAGGGGGAAAGAGATAAGGAGAGACGGGGCGAGCGGTGAAGATAGAGAGGGGGAGAGAGAGACAGAGGGGGGAGAGAGAGAGACAGAGAGAGGGGGGGAGAGAGAGAGAGAAAGAGAAAAGGATTTTGTGGTTCCCGGTGTTTTTTAACAACCGGTTCTCTCCCCTAATGATCGACTGGATAGGCGTGGCTGGGGTGTGTCATGTGACTGGGTTGGAGTGAGTGACGTGGAGTTGGCCACGCCCACCCAGATTTTGTGGCTCCCGATGTTTTTTTTTTTCTGTGGGAAACAGGTTCTACTTTACCTTTACTACCGGTTCGCAACGGGATCGCACGCCATGCGCAGATCGCCGATGACGACATTCGGGGCAGAGGACGGGGTTCTTGTGAACCTGTCCGAACTAGGGGCAACCCGCCACTGGTCCAAATGGCTCTTTGAGTGTTTAAGGTTGCAGACCCCTGGTTTAGACTAACAACAACTGGGCCTGCCTGCCTGCTTTCTTGCTTTCTTCTTTTTCTCAAGAATGCCTTTCCAGTGGCAACCGAAGCCCAAGTGACTAAGCTACCAAATAAATAAATAAATAAATCAATAAATCAAACCCCAGGCAGGCAGGCAGGCAGGCGAAGTCCGAGCCAGCTCCGGCTCGCACAGAGAGGATCGATATTTCAGAATGACAGCGAGATGGGTTTGCCTTGTCATATTTATAGCCGGTTGTTGGCAAGGGCCATTGAGGCAAGCGGACGAAGGGGCTCCTCCTCACCGTGGTAATTCCAGCCAGGCTTGCTAAGGAGCCAAACGGCAATTCTGCTTAATGGCCGAGGAAAAGCTAGCTTGGCATTTCTGCCGGTTCTAAGTATAGGGAAGGATCGGTCCACTCCATTTGCAACAAAAGCCCAAAGCATCTCCAAAAGCTCTCCAGGACAAAAGAGCTTTTTTTCTTCTTCTTCTTCTTCTTTTCTCTGTGGACTCTTTAGAAGCGCTGGAGGAAATAATTGCAAAAGCGACTCGCTCATTTGAGTCAAATCGCCTGAGCCATCGCGGGACAGCAACAACGAAGCTAAAGCTGGAATATTTTTTGACTCCAAACGCAGAGAAAACCCAATGCTTCAAAACAAGGGAAGGCGACTGAAAAAGAAGCCAAATTAGAATAACGGTTATGGAGCCATTGGAACACGGGTCGCTTGAAAGGCAGAGATGGCGAAGACAAAAATACTCGTTTTCCTAGTGCGCCACGTTGTGTGATATCGCCTCCTATGTCAGGTTCATAAACTGGTCCAAAACCGTCGTCTCTTAATTTCTCAGCGCCCCTCTCGTCTTCGTTCTCGTTTAATTCTTTTTAAAGCTTTGTGAATTTTTAAGGCTTGGCTAGAAGGCTCTATAGCAATCCCTGGAGGATATAAAAGTCAATTTTCACCCATTCATCAAGAAAAAGCCAGGGGAAGTTTTATCGCAAAAGCAAGGAAATCCTCGCCCAAGAGTCAAAAATGACATCTGGACCGTAGCCCTTATCTCAAAGCACCTCCTTTTACATGAAAAACTAGATAAGACTTTTCCCTGAGATGCTGTTTCCCTCCTCCTCCTCCTCCTCCTCCTCCTCCTCCTCCTCCTCCTCCTCCTCCTCCTCTCCTTCTCCTTCTCCTTCTCCTTCTCCTCCTCCTCCTCCTTCTTCTTCTTCCTCTTCCTCTCCTTCTCCTTCTCCTCCTCCTCCTCCTCCTCTTCCTCCTCTTCCTCCTCCTCTTCCTCTTCTTCTTCTTCCTCTTCCTCTTCCTCTTTCTCTCCTTCTCCTTCTCCTCCTCTTCTTCTTCTTCTTCTTCTTCTTCTTCTTCTTCTTCTTCTTCTTCTTCTTCTTCTTCTTCTTCTTCTTCCTCTCCTCTCCTCCTCCTCCTCCTCCTCCTCCTCCTCCTCCTCCTCCTCCTCCTTCTTCTTCTTCTTCTTCTTCCTCTCCTCCTCCTCCTCCTCCTCCTCCTCCTCCTCCTCCTCCTCCTCGTCTTCTTCTCCTCCTCCTCTCCTTCTCCTCCTCCTCCTCCTCCTCTTCCTCTTCCTCTTCTTCTTCTTCTGCCATATCTGTCATTGGACATTGGCGATCATGTTGATGGTCCTATTTTTATCAACAGCTGCATTAAAAGTGCTGCTGAGTTTTGTCCAAACCGGTCCCTTAGATTTTGAAGCCATGATAATGTTCTTCTGCCTGGACCTCATTTGCCTTCAATCTTTCCCTGGAGGATTAAATGAAGGATGCCATATTTTTCCAGGTATCCGGACATCACATGTCTGTTGTGTATATATGACATTGGACATCGAGACTGCATTGCTGAATGGCAGACACAAGGCACCTTACGATCTGAAAAGACAACAACAACCTAAAAGGAAAAGCCAACGGCAGGGAGAAAGAAAACTTTGCTTCCAAAACGAGATTCAATATGCTGCAGAGTCTGACATTATGATTTTCATAGTGTAGGGATCAATAAGCCACCTGGGAAAGCCAAGGGAAATCATCAAAACCCCATCTTCATTTGGGGCAGCCCCTGAGATATCGGAAGACTGCTATCCTGTCTCCCCTAGTCCTTCTTTTCATCAAACTAGACACCCCCAGTTCTTCCTATGTTTTAGCCTCCAGTCCCCTGATCCTCTTTGTGGCTCTTCTCTGCACTCTTTCTAGAGTCTCCACATCTTTTTCACCTCGTGGCGACCAAAATTGGATGCCGTATTCCAAGCTTGGCCTTATTACCTAATAAGGCCTTATCAAGTGGTCTCAACCCTTCACGCGATCTTGATTCTATTCCCTCTGTTTACGCAGCCCAGAACTGAGTTGGCTTTTTTTTTTTTTTTTTTTTAAATTTGATTTATATGCCGCCCTTCTCCGGAGACTCAGGGCGGCTTACAATGCGTTAAGCAATAGCCTTCCTCCTTTTGTATATTTTATACAAAGTCAGCTTCTCTTTCTTTCTTTCTTTCCTTCTTTCTCTTTCTTTCTCTTTCTTTTCTTTTTTTTTTTAATTTGATTTATATGCCACCCTTCTCCGGAGACTCAGGGCAGCTTACAATGCGTTAAGCAATAGCCTTCATCCTTTTGTATATTTTATACAAAGTCAGCTTTTCTTTCTTTCTTTCTTTCCTTCTTTCTCTTTCTTTCTCTTTCTTTTCTTTTTTTTTTAATTTGATTTATATGCCGCCCTTCTCCGGAGACTCAGGGCAGCTTACAATGCGTTAAGCAATAGCCTTCCTCCTTTTGTATATTTTATACAAAGTCAGCTTCTCTTTCTTTCTTTCTTTCCTTCTTCTCTTTCTTTCTCTTTCTTTTCTTTTTTTTTAAATTTGATTTATATGCCGCCCTTCTCCGGAGACTCAGGGCGGCTTACAATGCGTTAAGCAATAGCCTTCATCCTTTTGTATATATTTATACAAAGTCAGCTTATTGCCCCCACAAACTGGGTCCTCATTTTACCCACCTTAGAAAGGATGGAAGGCTGAGTCAACCTTGAGCCTTGGCGAGATTCGAACTTACAGTAATTGCAGGCAGCTGTGTTAATTACAGGGCGCATTAAACCACTGTACTACTTTTGAGTTTACTGAGTAAAACTGAGTTTAGGGGAGGCCTCTGCAAACACGGATTTATTTAATAAACCACCGACGCGCCATTACTTTATAAAACATTGGCGATCGGTTTCACCGTTTGGGAAACCGTAGCTCTTAAAGATGTTCTGGCGGTTCAGAATATCCCCATTCTTTTCTTCTTCTTCTTCTTTTTTTTTTTCCTTCTCTCTTTTTTTTCTCCCCCCCCCTTCTATCCTGTCTCTGTCACTTTCCCTTTTTCCTCCCCCCCACCTTTCTCTCCTTTAACTTAAATTCAAAACCACTCCTGCTAAAACAAAGACCCCCGCCAGAGGGCGCCCTTGGTTTGACTCTTCCCCCTCCCCCCTCCCATCATCGGAGACAAAAGCAGAGTCACTGGCGTGGGAAACCTCCCCGGGGGGGGGGAGGAAACCTAGCCGCGGAGCATGCTGGAAATGGAGTCTTCGCTCTGGGCCTCTTGGAAGCTTGCAGTGGATGCAGCTGGTCGGAACTACCGTTCCCAGAAGGCGTCGCTTCTTTTTTTTTTTTTGCAAAGGCTGGTAATTGGGAAAGAAAAAGGGGGGCGAAGAAGCACGCACGCCAGGCGGATTGGGAAGGGGGGGGGGAGCTGGTTCAGGACGGCTTGGGAGGAAAGCAGGAAGAGGAAGCCCGAACGAACAAGAGGAAAGCGTTGAGCGCAAACCCAGGCCGTGGAGAGGACTAGAAGCTTGGCTTTTGGCCCCAAACTTTGCTGTAAGTTTCCCATACGCAGCGCAGATTTGGGGGGTGGAGGGGTGGGGTGGGGGGCTTGGGAGCAAAGGCGGTCAGCTGATTCCCCAGCGGGGTTTGCTCGGGGCATCCCTTCCCTCTCACCCCTTCCCCTCCAAGGGGTCTGCAGGGCCGGCTTAGGAAAGTTGGCAACCCCCTCCCTCCCGGGGTTGGGAGAAAGCCCCCTGCCCGCCCCCCCCCAATTTGGGGAAGGTCCGCGTTCTCTTTTGCTTTTGCTTCTCGCTTTAGCGTGTTTGCTATGATGATGATAGGATGATGATGATGATGATTCCGATGCTGCTACCGCCGAGCTGCGGATTGGCATGCCTTGGAAGAGGGAAAAAAAGAGGGGGGGGTCCCTCGCTATCTTGGATGGATAGATCGTCCCCCCCCACCACCCACAGGTTCCCCCCAATTTGCTCGGGGTTGAATCTGCTTCCGAGCCCAACCGACCGTCCTTGCCTTGCCTTTTCCCCCTTCACCTGGTCACCACCTGGCTGGCTGGTTCGGTCCAATGGAGAGAGAAAGAGTGGGGGGGGGCAAGGTTGTTCCCCCCCCCTCTCTTTTTCCAAGGCCTCTTTGGGGTGGAAAGCTGTAGATCACACATACACATACACATACACATACACATACACATACACATACACATACACACGTGTCCCTTTCTCCCATCTGTTTTCCACAAAGTTTCAGGGTTTGAAAACTGGTCCCTCTCTGGGTCATTTGTCGAAGATGCTTTTGCTGAGATCCTGCTGGAATTTCCCTCCTCCCCTCTCTTGTCTTTGCAGATGGTATCAGAGATAGCGCTTGCTTTAAAAAAAAATAGCCTTAAAACCTGTTGATCCTGCACGAATCGTATTTGCGTTTTTTTTTTTTTGAGCCAATCTTTGTTTTTCCATCCTTTTTTCTATGGATGGGGGGTGGGGTGGGGTGGGTGATTACTGGAAAACCTTAGCGCCGAAACTCACATTTGAAGGGCTGAAGAATATATAGATTTCTGAAGAATGTCCCGTCAGTTCAGAGTTTATTAGAGTCTTTATGAAGACTTTGTCCATTCTCTTGCAAAATTCCTGGCTTTGCTATTTTTTTTTTTTTTAATAAACCCCATAGTTGAAGAAGTGGAACCTTAAACCTGCCTGCCTCTCCTTTTTCCAGCTTTAACTTTTCAGTACTGTAATGTCTTACGATTCTGGTGTATAAAACCCAATACCAAGAGCCTTGGTAGCACAGTGGTCTAAAGCACCCTGTTATTAACAGCTGCCTGCAATTACTGCAGGTTCGAATCTTACCAGGCTCAAGGTTGACTCAACCTTCCATCCTTTCTAAGGTAGGTTAAATGAGGACCCAGTTTGTGGGGGCATAAGCTGACTTTGTATAAATATACAAAAGGACGAAGCCTATTGCTTAACACATTGTAAGCTGCCCTGAGTCTCCGGAGAAGGGCGGCATATAAATCAAATTAAAAAAAAAATACATACATATCAACGATAAGGGTAAGGTCGCCGAGTACAGCTCAACTTCTTGTGAGGAAATGAACACACCGATGCGATTTTGGTGGCAACCCGAAAAGTCTTGCAAAGGGGCAGTTCTGCTTCATCGCTTCAGGGAACATTGTGTCAATCTGGTGGCAGGGAGTTCCGCCTGCCAAATTTATTTCAGGATTACAGGCTGTCTAACACAGTCAGAGCGGAATCTGAGCTGCCACCGTGCTGATTAAAACAACACAGCAAGTTCAATTAATTAAAACTAATTTCAGTAATGAAGGCTGTCCCATCGCATCTCCTGCCCTTTTTATTGTCATTTTTTTTCCTCCCCCTCCAACTTTGGTTCGGTCTGCAATTTGGGTCGTACGTTGTCTTAATTCTGTGGAGGTTTTTAACCGTGATGTAACTCGCCGAGATTGAGGCAGGATAAAAATCAAATCCATAATTAATGCCATATACAAGATCTGGATAATTCCCTCGTGGCGTATCGACGGGGTTGTGTTAGCCTATCGCAGATGGCGGCACAAAATTTGACCTCAGCCAACCTCAGGAAAGTAAATGGGGTCACACCAGAGAATCCCACAAGGCTGTAAAAGCAAAACTATTTGTGAAAAACCGGCCAACCACATCTGGAGACAAGGATGACACCTCACAATCCCCCCCCCTTGATATATACAGGATGAAGGACAATGTTGTGTTTTGTTTTTTTGCAACTAATGGTGAATTTTTCCTGCTTCTTTGTGCTCCTTAATGCCTTTTACCTGCTTCCAACTCCCAAGACTTTTTATTTATTTATTTATTTATTTGTTTAAATTTCTATACCGCCCTTCTCCAATATAGGACTCAGGGCGGTGAACAGCCAAAGTAAAAACAAGACATACATACAAAACATACAAAATCTAAAAAACTGATTAAAATAATTAAATATCTTGGCCATAATTAAAACTGTTCCAATTTAAAATTACTTTAAAATTTGACTCAAGCCAGCCCAGCTAGTTGAAATAAATAGGTTTTCAGGGCCCGACGAAAAATCCGGAGGTCTGTTATTGTACGTAACTCTGGGGGGAGGTTGTTCCAGAGGGTGGGCGCCACCACAGAGAAGGCTCTCCCCCTGGGGGTCGCCAGCCGACATTGTCTGGCGGACGGCACCCTGAGGAGGCCCACTCTGTGTGAGCGTACTGGCCGGTGGGAGGCTATTGGTGGCAGAAGGCGGTCTCGTAAGTACCCCGGCCCTAAGCCATGGAGCGCTTTAAAGGTGGTCACCAACACCTTGAAGCGCACCCGGAAGACCACCGGGAGCCAGTGCAGCTCGCGCAGGAGAGGTGTCACATGGGAGCGCCTCGTCGCCCCCATAATCCCCCGCGCGGCCGCGTTCTGGACCAGCTGGAGCCTCCGGGTGCACCCCAGGGGGAGCCCCATGTAGAGAGCGTTGCAGTAGTCCAGGCGGGAAGTGACGAGTGCCTGAGTGACTGTGCGTAGGGAGTCCCGATCAAGAAAGGGATGCAACTGGCGTATCAGGCGAACCTGATAGAAAGCCCCCCTGGCCACGGCCGCCAAATGATCTTCTAAAGATATCTTCTTCTGAAGATAGGATATGAGAGCAATGTTCCAATATTTGAGGGGCTGCCACAAAGAAGAGGGGGCTCAACCTGATCGATTCCAAAGCACCAGAAGGCAGGACAAGAAGCAACGGATGGAAGCTAACCAAGGAGAGAAGCAACCCGGAACTACGGAGAAATTTCTGACAGAGAGAAAACAATTAGACAGCGGAACTGCTTGCCTCCAGAAGTTGCGAGTACTCCATCACTGGAGGCTTTTAAGAAGAGACCGGACAACCATTTGCCTGAAATGGTATAGATTCTCCTGATTGAGTGGACTAGAAGACCTCCAAGATCCCTTCCAACTCTTGCCTAAGATCTGTAGGCCCAAACTTACGGAGGATTGCGCGATCTGTTGTCCGGAGCCAAAACATAAAAGAATTTGCTTCTTGTGATACTCAGCGGAAAAATGGATCATAAACTCAACGCAGTTTTCTCCCAGTTAACCTCTCCCCAACCCCAGAAGGGCTTGGGAAGAAAAAAATCTCAGTGGGTATGCCCCATGACTGAGATATCACCTTATCAGCCCCACATGTTTGGTCATTTCTAATATCATTATTATCATCTTTATTGCCACTCTTTACAGTCGCATAAATACACACTGAATTAATAATTGTTATTGCTGGTAATTGTAGATTCTCTGTTGATTGTGTGTGTGTGTGTGTGTGTGTATGTATGTATACCAAATTTATATTTCGCTGATAAATAAAGGGAGACTAGTATAGATCTATTTCAAGCTATTTAGCTCTCATCAGCTAGACATACCTTACTCGGATTCGAACTATCTATCTATCTGTCTATCTATCTATCTATCTCCATTCATATCTATCTCTATCTCCATCCATCCATATCTATCTATCTCTATCCATCCATCCATATCTAGCTATTTATCTATCCATCCATATCTATATCTATCTATCTCTATCCATCCATCATCTATCTATCTATATTCATCCATCCATCCATCATCTATCTCCATCTATCTATCTATCTATCTATCTATCTATCTATCTATCTATCTCCATCCATCCATATCTATCTATCTATCTATCTATCTCTATCCATCCAACCATATCTATCTATCTATCCATCCATCCATATCTATATCTATCTATCTCTCTATCCATCCATCATCTATCTATATTCATCCATCCATCATCTATCTATATTCATCCATCCATCATCTATCGATCTATCTATCTATCTATCTATCTATCTATCTATCTATCTATCTATCTATCTTTCCTTGTATTTAGGCTGCAAGAAACAGATTTTGGACCAAAACGCTTGTTCTTTTTTTCTGGAGTAAAAGCTCATTTGCTCTCCAGTAGTTTATCATTGTATCAATGGCCTTGACGTCTTATCGATATTAGGGAAAAGTTACAGATATTGTCATATCTTCAAGGGCTCGGCCTCAACTCGTGAGCAGGATAAAGCTGGTGCTTTCCAGGTTTCTTCCTAAATTTTGACGAGCTTTCTAAATTGCCTCTCGTGAACTCCACTGGTGTAGAGAGAGAGAGAGAGAGATTAAAAATATATGACAGAGCCGAGCCGAGTTGTTGTTGTTATTCCACCTAAAAGTAAAAACCACAAGAGATTTGATTTGATTGCTTGCAACATTGTCAGCTTAAATTGCAGCCTCAGTAGCTGATGTGTGAGCTAGTTTTTTTTTTTTTCTCGGCAATCTCTTTTGCTCGAAAAAAATTGTTGGAGCTAAAGATGACTTATCTACCCGAAGGAATGCTTCGTCCTCTGATAGGGGACAGCAAAAGTTTAAAAAAAAAAAAAAAAACCCTTGGGCTTTTAACGCCATGGCCTAGCCTCTAAATCTCTGGATTTCCTTGTGGTCTCCTATCCGAAAACTAGTTATTAGTCACCCTAGGTGACTAGTCACCAAACTAGTCACTAGTCACCTGACACAGTTGGAAGCACCAAAACATGCAGGAAAATGCCTTATATCAGGCTTATGTTATTAGTGTTATATCAAATCCACGGGTCAGTTTTTCCAATCCAAAAGGAAAAACTTTTTGTACTTTCCGTCGGGCACTTAAGACCTTCCTCTTTCACCAAGCTGGGCTGGCATAATTAATTTTTTTCTTTCCTTTTCCTAATTGTGTAAATTTTATTCTGAAGATCTTAACTTAACTGATAAGCCAAATTGACTTAATTATTATTTATTGCTTCTATTCACATTTTTTTATATATATGTTTATTTTGACTGTTCACCACCCTGAGTCCTTCGGGAGAAGGGCGGTATAAAAAAATCAAATAAATAAATAAATAAATAAATAAATAAGCCAGAATTGCTAAATGGTGCAGAAAATGCTTACTTTGAAGGAATGGCCATAGCTTGGGTGATGTAGGTGGGGTTGAGGGGGTGGGCTGGATGAAGAGGGGGCGGGGACAAGGGTAAAAGGGTGGAGCTAAAGGAGGAGGAGTAGAGTTCCCTGCTTGATTGACAGATTAGTTTTTTTAAAAAAGAAAGTTGGTTCAAAAGAATAGAGGTGGTCTTTGACTTAACAACGATTCGTTTAGTGACCATAAGTTACAATGGCACTAAAAAATTTTTTTTGAATGCTCGGCAACTGACTCGTATTTACGACGGTCGCAGTGTCCCCGGGGGGGTCACGCAATCCCCTTTTGCGACCTTCCAACAAGCATAGCTGATGGGGGGGGGCAAACCAGATTCACCTTAACGACGACCGTGGTCAGTGACTCAATTAACCGCCGCAGCGAGGAAGATGATAAAAATAGGTCGAAACTCACTTAACTTCTCGCTTAGCCTACAGAAAATTTGGGCTCCGTTGTGGTCATAAGTTGAGGGCTATCCGTTATCTCTTCGGAGGGCGCGTCTCTGGATGAGTCCGTGGAGCTGAAAATCTGGTTTTGAAATGCTGAGTTCCCTGCTGCTGTTTTCGGTTCTGGCTCTTTCGAGGGGAAGCATCTCCACACACACACACACACACCCATGATCTGCAGCTGGTCATTTGAGGGGGGGGAAAGGACCGACACCCCCATTGCTGTCTGACCTTGATATACACCCCCCCCTTCCCCATGTTAACCTTCCTCTTCTGGCATAATTGCTCCACCCAAACAGGCCCATTTGACAAGTGTGGGAGTTTGCAAAGAAAGCCGGCCCTATTTTCCTACCTGCTTTGGGAGCAAAGTGGGTGAAAGAGAAGGGAAGGCCTCATAATCTTGAACTGCATTTGTTCCCCGGAAGGAATAATAATAATAATAATAATAATAATAATAATAATAATAATAATAATAGGATTCTCTCTGCCTTAGAAAATTCATTGGAAGGCCATCAAATCCTCCTTTATCCCACAATTCTGCAGGGGTTGAAAAAAAAAAAAGGAATGCCCCAGAGACTTCGGCACCTCTGGATTTTTATTCCCCCTCACCTCATTCCCCCTTCCCCTTTACTGGGTATCAGCCCAGTAAATTTCCAAACGGCATTGGGTTTTGATTAGATTTTATAATTTCCGACTTTGAAACTGCAAAACTGAAAAAAAAACCCCGTGTTTTCCCGAAAATAAGACCCTGTCTTATTATTTTTTGAACTCTGAAAGAAGCGCGTGGTCTTATTACCATGCGCTCAAAAGCCCGATTGGGCTTATTATCAGGGGAGGTCTTATTTTGGGGAAAACAGGACAGATAGATAGATAGATAGATAGATAGATAGATAGATAGATAGATAGATAGATACAGTGTTCCCTGAAAATAAGACCCTGTTTTATATTTTTTTGAACCCTGAAATAAGTGCTTGGCCTTATTACCATGCTCTCAAAAGCCCTGTTTTGGAATGCAGGCCCTTTCCAAAATATTGCTTCTTTTCTAAGCCCAAGAGTGTCTCTTTGTTGAATCTCTCTTTTCCCATCTTTTAGGGGGATGTAAACTGAAGGTTTAACCAAAATCTGCAACAGGCTGTCATCTGTGGAAGCCTTAAAACAGCAAAAGATTGCAAGCTCTGTCCTAAGAGGTAAGTTCTGATAAGTTTGTTTCTGGGTTATGATGTCTTAATTGTGTTAAAACCTGTGGATTGCAGGAAGAAAACAACATGGGTTTCCCCCCCCCCTCAACTTTCTAGAGGATCATGTTTCTAGTCCTTATTGTTGTGAGGATATGCTTAGAAGCCTCTGGGTAACGTTTAGCATGTTGAAAATGTAAAGAACGACTGAAGACATTTTCCAGGAAGAAAAAGCACATGGTTTTTTTCCTCAACTTTCTAGAGGATCATGTTTCTAGTCCTTATTGTTGTGAGAATATGCTTAGAAACCTCTGGGTAACATTTAGCATGTTGAAAATGTAAAGAACGACTGAAGACATTTCCCAGTATTTATGGAAAACGGTATGTTATCCATGTTCATGATGCTGTGTACAGTACAGGTAGTCCTCGTCTTACGACCACAATTGAGCCCAGCATTTCTGTTGCTAAGCGAGACATTTGTTAAGTGAGCTTTGCCCCATTGTACAACCTTTATTGCCGCAGCAATAAAGTGATTAAGTGAACCAGGGCACTTATTAAACGAGTAACACGGGTTGTTAAGTGAATCTGTCTTCTCCCTTGACTTTGTTCGTCGCAAAAGGGGATCACGCGACCCCAGGGACATTGCAACCGTCATAAGTATGAGTCACTCGACAAACATCTGAGTTTTGATCGCATGACCATAGGGATGTCTGCAATGATCATAAGTGTGAAAAACAGTTGCAAGTCATTTTTTTTTTTCAGTGTAACATCGTAACTTCTAAGGGTCCCTAAATGAACTGTTGTAAATGGAGGACTACCTGTAATGCTTTTAATAATTAATGTAATAATTCTTTTATTTATTCATTTTACATTATATATCTGAATTGGGCTTGATTTGAGTAGGCCTTGCTTAGAATACTTTTGGAGAATATTCGGTAGTTTGCAGAAAATGCTTCCTAGTTAAAATGCTAAGATAGAGTTCCTGCGATAGATCCTGAAGAGTTTTTACAAAACCAGGTGAGAGAAAAATGAATTATTCCTGTAAAAAGCATAACCAAAGTAACGCCATATTTAACCTTCATATAATCTGATTTACATAACCTGCTAATTAGGACATGAGTAAGCATTGGATTCTGGAAAGGAAAAGGGAACTGTGATGTTTCTGTGATGTTTGTTTTGAAGAACTGTGATGCTTGTTTGGGGGAAATAAATGTTTTGGTATATTCTAAATTGAGTCTGTCTGACCTAAACTCTATGGAAGAAGAGGAAGAGCCTAATGATCCAGGAAAGTTAAAAAAAAGAAAAGAAAAAAGAAAGCAAGTTTCTAGTCCTTAAGGTCTGGAACCACCCTCCTCTCTCCCATCCTTCCTTAAAGGTTCTCCAATCCTTAAAAGCTTCAGCTGCTATTTCTTCTATCCCCTATATAGAATCTGGGGAATGATATTCTCAAATGAAATATCGTTTGCTGAATCAGCTGCTTGAAATAGAACGGTGCGATCATGGGCTAGCAGGAAGTCACACACACACACACACACACACACACACACACAAATGGGCACTTTGTGTTTTTGAGAAAACGTACTTTACCCTGAAGCTATGCAGAATAGTAAAAGGGGGAAAACCCCGTGGATTTTCTTCCTGGAAATACCGACCAATTTGTAATGCAGCGGTTTGCCGAATTGGTTCTCTCCCTCTCTCTCTCTCTCTTTTTTTTTTTTTTGTCCTCTTCTTCTTTCACCTACATTTCACTTCCGGAACAGATAAATAATGCGTGGGAACCTTCAGCAGCAGCTTGTTTTATTTCGGTTCTGGGCTATTTTTTTAATTACACATCTGAAAACTGGGAGGTTTGGGGTTTCTTTCCTGCACCGCAAACCAATAATTATATTTCCATAACTTTCTGACTCTCCCTCTTCAAAAATGTCTCCCATCCCAGCGGTTTTCTTGCTTGCTTTCGTACGATAAGGGAGAACTAGATTAAGCTCTTGCGGGTTTGAAATGTTTAACTCCTACCAGTTTTAATCCCTCTTTAAAGGGTTGGGTTTTTTAATGGTTTTTTTTTCGGTTTAAAAAGCTTCCTCTTGATATTTTGAAGCGAACGGTAATCTGGGAGGAAGATCTGCACACTTACATTTTTTATCGCCAGTATATGAATATAGCAGTATGAATATGATACACAGAGAGAGACCTTACCTGTTTAAAATGTGGCTTTCTAAGAATTAATTTTCCATTTCTTCCTCCTTCCCTTTCTGGGAAGAAAGGAAGTTTATGTTTCTCACAGTTTGCCTGAAACCCTCCCGGGAGGCTTTCTCAGTTTGTCTCAAACTTTGATTAAAGCCAGTTGGAGATCATCATGTCTAATTGCAATTGCAAGCACAGGCAAGGAGCAAGTGTGAAAAGGAAGGGCCAGCCTGAGAAGTGGCTGAGCTGCAATTTCTTTTTCCTCTCTAGAAATCCTAACATGCCCGAACTGGAATCCCAGAATTGGAAAGGATCTTAGAGGTCATCCAGTCCAACCCCCTTGCTGAGCATAGAATCCACTGTGGTGTGAGTTATTTAAAATGGGTGGCCGTACCAATCCCTTAAATAAAGAAAAAAACAAAATAAATAAAATTGCGGAAGCATGATAGCCAGTCTTGATTTGAAAATCTCTAGTGGACTTAACCAAAATTCCTTCCTTTTCTTCTTTTGTATAACTTTTTATCTAAATGAGGAGGAGGAGGAGTTTGATGTTCTAATATTTATGTCTACATGATTCAGGTAGTCCTCAACTTACAACCATTCATTTAGTTCGAAGTTGCAATGGTAACGAAAAAAAGTGACTTATGTCTGTTTTTCACATTTATGACCATTGCAGCATCCTTATAGTCACACGATCAAAATCCAGATGCTTGGCAACTGGCATGTACTTACGAAGGTTGCAGGGTCCCAGGGTCACATGACCCCCCCTTTTTTTTCCAACCTTCTGACAAGCAAAGTCTGCGGAGGGAGCCCAATTCTCTTAACAACCGTGTGACTAACTTAACAACTGTAGCGATTCACTGTGGCGGGAAAATGGGACAAAACTCCCTTAGCAAACGTCTCGCTCAACAACAGAAATGTTGGGCTCAATTGCGGTCATAAATCGAAGGACTGTCTGCAGTCTGAAATGTTCACTCCAGTGGTGGGTTGCTACCGGTTCGCCCTGGTTCGGGCGAACTGGTAGCGGCGGGAGGCTCTGCCCACCTGCCGGGATGTCTCTGCGCATATGCAGAAACTTCTGTGCATGCACAGAAGCGTCGCACCCACACGCCCAGAAGCAAACCAGTAGCGGCTGAAATTGAAACACACTACTGGTTCACTCCTTCCCTTTTTTTTTTTGACATCTCATTCGGTATCTTCTCGCTGCTCCTCTCCGCAGTTTTACTTCTATGTCGGGATATTGTTGACATACAGTGGCAACAACATATAACCGACATGGCAGATAGTGTATCCCATAACTGCTTCTGATTGGGGGTTCACCTTAACGCACCGGGCAGAGAAGCCCGACGACCTGCAGAAAATCAATTCCACTTGGCTAAATGGGTCTTATTTCACCTAATAAATCCCAGGATATTTTGTTTTCCAAATACTCTTTTTTTTTTTTAGCGCACCCCTGTTACATGCTACAGTAAAAAACATCTTCGCCTCTCGATTTCAGACCGAGTGCCAAAGCCAGAAGGTTGGATCCTGCTTTAAGGAAAATTGTAAGACATTCTTGGAGTTGGTTGTTTTTTTGTTTGTTTGTTTGTTTGTTTTTGTTTTGTTTCCTTTTGAAATCAAACTGTGTGTGACTTTCTCTCGTCTATTTTTATCAGAAGCAGGTCCTTGAAGCGAAGGAGTTATAAGGCAGCCACCCGTTGTTTTTAATTTATGACTCCGGCTCTTGCATTTCAGAAGAAAAAAACCTGCTGAAGGCATTCTGCTCAGCCTACCTCTGACTTCTGAAATGTGACGGAGCGGGTGTGTGAAGCCGCTACTTATGCCGAGTTATTTTTACACTTGGTGTAATGCGGAAGAGGCAAGGTGCCCTCTGGGTTGAGATAATTTTAGGAGCCGGTCTAATTTTAGGCAAGATTTTTTTTTTAAAAAAAAAGGGGAAAAAAAAGGGAAGATCACGCTAAAATAATTTCCGTGTAATTATTTACCCCCCTTTTGAAGCATCACAGTGAACATGCACAGCTGTGAGACTTCATGTTAGGATGGGAACCTTTTTCTGGCAAAGCCCAAGGGTTATAGGTTGTGTGAAACTAGAATTCATTCTTGGTTTGCAAATGTTCTACCCAAATCGGAATATAAGCCACCATCAAGCCAGGCTTTGATGCTGGATGAGTTGGAGTAGAGTAGAGTTGGCCCGTATGTTCATTGGGGACGCCTTGATTTAGCTCATTGTTCTGAGCAGAGTGGGTAGGACTAGATGACCTTAGTAGCCCCTTCCAGTTTTATTTATTGCCAATCTTTACTTTTAATCTTATTAAACACTGCTTGATTTAAGTGAAATGTCATTCTGAGAACCAGAATGAGCCACGGTGGCGCAGTGGTTAGAGTGCAGTACTGCAGGCTACGTCTGCTGCCTGCCGACTGCCTGCAATTTGGCAGTTCAAATCTCATCAGGATCCAGGTTGACTCAGCCTCCCATCCTTCCGAGGTGGGTAAAATGAGGACTCAGATTGTTGGGGGCAATAGGCTGACTCCGTAAATGGCTTAGAGAGGGGCTAGAAAGCACTGTGACTTAAGTGCGATCACTATTGCGCTTATAATTGGGCTGGCAAGATCTGGATTCAACTTCAGGTGAGGCTTAATCCCTCTCTCAGGGTTGACGTGAGGATGAAATAAAGGCTGCTTTGCATCTCTGCAAGAAAAGAAGAGACAATAACAATTTTTTTTCCTGCCCCCAACTTCTCTAGGTATCGTCCATGTTTTCTTCTCTACAGAGTGCATCCGCCCGCCAGTGGCCAAGCTGAGGCTCCTCGGCCCAGCAATGGACTTGGACCCCTACGCGAGCATGCAGATTGGCATGCGGGTGGTCCGCGGGGCTGACTGGAGGTGGGGAAACCAGGACGGCGGCGAGGGCAACGTGGGGACGGTGGTGGAGATCGGTCGGCAGGGCAGCCCGGCGACCCCCGATAAAACCGTGGTGGTCCAGTGGGATCACGGGACTCGCACCAATTACCGGACCGGCTTCCAGGGAGCGTACGATCTTCTGCTCTATGATAATGCACAAATAGGTACTTTTCCCCCCTGTGCCTTCCTTCTTTAAGCCTGAATTATGAGTTACCGTATTTTTGGGACTATAAGACCCACTTTTTTGTCTCCCAAAAAGGGGCGAAAATGTCTGTATGTCTTATAGACCGAATCTTGCTGAAGCTTTGCCCACCTGCCAGCCATTTTTTGGCCTCCGCACTCCCTGTTTTGAGGCCTTTTTTCAGCCTTTTTGTGCCCATTTTCAAGGCTTTTTTCAGCCTGTTTTTGAGGCTCTTTTCGGCCCATTTTGGGGGCTTTTTCAGCCCATTTTCGGGGCTTTTTTCGGCCCATTTTTGAGGCTTTTTCTGGGCCCTTTTTTCAGAAATAAAGGTTCTTGAAAACGGGCCGCAAAAAGCCCCCAAAAATGGGCCAAAAAAAGCCTTGAAAACGGGCCGAAAAAAGACTGGAAAATGGGCCGAAAAGAGCCCCAGAAACAGGCCGAAAAAAGACTGGAAAAGGGCCAAAAAAAGACCCCAAAAATGGGAGGCCAAAACCTTTTTTTGTTGTTTTCCTCTCATATGGTTTGGTCTTTTCCTATCATTCACATGGTTTGGTCTTGTCTTATGATTGGTGTGAACGATTGCCAATGTCCCCCCTTTTTTTCACCTTTCCCACTTAAGCATCTTTCTGCTTTTGACTTCGTTATGACCCAAAGTATGTTCTTACTCTTCCCATAGGGGTCCGTCACCCTAACATCATCTGCGATTGTTGCAAGAAACACGGCATTCGTGGAATGCGATGGAAGTGCAAAGTCTGCTTTGATTACGACCTGTGCCTGCATTGCTACATGAGCAACAAGCATGACCTATCCCATGCCTTTGAGCGCTACGAAACCGCCCACTCGCAACCGTAAGTCCGCTCGATCGCCCACCCTCTCCCAGACTGGCTTCTGTGGAGAGACAGACCTTCCTCCCCTCTCCGCTTTTTAAGAGCGTTGGTGATAAATGTAGCGTTAATGTCCAGACTGACGAACCCAACTAAAGCAAGCACAATGTCAATGTCTCAATGCAACACTTTATTGAGTACATCATTTCGGTACTGTTGAGGTCAAAACCAGCTCTACCTAATTCCCGCGCAAACCCACATAGTTACAATATAGAATTCTCTCTCCCCCCCTATTAGTGTAGGTCACATTATTCAATTGAATCTCATTGTATTGTTATGAGAAAGAGTCTCTGATCTTGGCCAACACCTGCAGATATGTCCTTGGTTCTCACAGCTCTCTTCCTTGAAGTCTGAAGCCTGCACTCCATCTCACCCTTCCCTCCCCCACCCCCAGTCCTTTGGCAAGTTTAGAAGCGATAATGGTTGCAACAGCATAACCGCGCTTTGAGCTTGACATGTAGCATGTGAGCAGTAATTTCTTTGGGAGGAACCTGCATTGACTTGGAATTCCTTAGCATTTCAAACTTTTCATGGGCAAGTTGCTAGTCCTCATGACGGCCCCAGTTACAAGAGGTCTCAATGGCTCCATCGGAGATTAGATTTCTTCCCGGTGGTTAGAGCCGGATATGCCTCAAGGTTTTTCCCTTCGAAATCTCTTTTTTCCTCTTCTCCTGAAGAGAAAATCTGAATTTACGGCCCTGACTTCCCCATATTAAGAATAGACTCCATTACCCTCCAAAAGGACTAGCAAATTATGAAGTGGCAGAAAGGAGAAAAACCATTAAATAACAAACGAAGAGAGGGCCATTGTGTTAACTGTCTTTAGTTTGCAATGAATGGTTTTTGTCCACAAAACTAGATATACATAACAGCCTTCAGATAACGTTGCAGTCCCGATTAGCACTCAAACGATGTTTTTCAGTCTTGGCAACTTTTAAGGCGTGTGGACTTCAACTCCCAGAATTCCCCAGCCGGTCATGCTTCTAAGAGTCCACATGTCTTAAAGTCGCCGAGGTGGAGAAACACGGAACTAGAAGCAAACATTGTTATTTTTTCCACCTGGAATCCGATCACTTCTCCCCTGCAACCCTCAAAGGCCTGAGAGCCAGAGCAAGTTACTCAAACGCCTGTCAGTTTTCTAATCTGATTCCAGGTCCTTCCCTTTCCAAGCCCAGCACGGCCACAAAATCCATCAAGGCTGCTGATGATGATTAAAAGAGGCTTTTTAATCACCCTTTTTTCATTAAAGGAGCTTTGGGGTTTTTTGGATTGAGGCTGACCCAGAAATCGCTGCGCTAGGATGCTGGGATACGGAAGGAAAATAGAGAGGGAGAGGAAAAGCGAATTTTAAAGCTTTTAGTTTTCATGCAGAATTGAGCCAAAAGTTGACCAACCTGGTTTGGTCTCCCTAAATTCGTATGCCCATAAATATTTGGGTTTTGTGTATTTCCCCCCCACTCCTTTTCTTTCTTTAGTAAATTAATGTATCAAGGAACAAAGTTTGTTACTCAGTTTCAACTCTTGATTTGCTCAGGGAGTTACATAGTTTATTTTTCAACAGGCTTTAACAGCCCTCCCTCCCCTCACCAGGTTTTTCTCAAACTTGGAAAGATTGAAGTAAACTTGCTTCTTTTTAATTTCCCAGACTTTTTTTTTTTAAGGGTTCATTTTTCATTAAATACCACAGGAAAAAGACAAAAAGCAACCGAGTAACATTTTACCATACAATTATCCACACGTATATTTGTGAGTGTGTATAATATACTATTTTGATTATATTTATTAAAATTGTGCGTGTCTTGCTTTGTCTTTAAATTCTGGTGCTCATTTTTTTTCCACCAAATTTGCGTTGATGTCTGTATATTAATAGGTAGGTAAAAACTGTATACAAATCTTCCTTCCTTCCTTCCTTCCTTCCTTCCTTCCTTCCTTCCTTCCTTCCTTCCTTCCCCATCTTTCCCTCTCTCCTCCCTCTCCTAATTTTTCAGGTGATATATAAACTTTCCCCCAAATGAATTATTGCAATAAGAAAGTAACTCTATTAGCACTCATTTTGTCTTTGGCTTTGACCACGCTATTTTTACACGGTTACATTACATTTTATGCTTCCAATCTCACTTTTAAAAGCCTCCAGCAAGAGGGAAAAGCCTGTTTCCCACAATTCTAGTGTTGATTGAGGTTGCTAGAGGTGGAATGAGTAGCCTTATTAAAGGACCCAGAATCATTTTAGCTTCAGTGGTACGTTTCTGCCTATCCATGCAACAGATGATTTAAAAAAAATGAGGTTTATGTTTTTCCTTCCAGCGTCTCCGTAAGCCCACGACAGAGTTTGCCTCGCATTACTTTAAAGGGGATATTTCAAGATGCAAAAGTCGCCCGGGGCCCTGACTGGGAATGGGGAAATCAGGATGGTAAGGATCTTTCAGCTGAATTTCTTCCGGGGGAATAGATCAACTTTAGGGATGCGTTGAGTAAAAATTGCTGACTTCCTCGACAAACCTTCCTCGAGGACTTTTAACCATCCTCGACAAACATTTATAAACCTTCAAATGCCCAGAGAAAGAATTTTCTTACTTTGTTTTTTAACATCTCTGCTTGAGGAAAAATAGCATGTCCCGCATGAATCCCTTGAAGGCTTCATTTCTGCATGCAGGAAGCAATGGGACTTTTATTTGTCCCCTAAAAAGGCAATTTTGCTGACTGGGTAGCCCAGACCAGCAACTCGATTTGATTGCCCTTCTGACCTGGTTCAGGTTGAGCTGGCAGATATACATCAGACTTTACAGTACGTGTTTGATATGAATAAATCTGGAAAAAAAAATGGTATCAAATTGTCTGGTAGTCTGTACAGCAAGTAGCAGAAAAGCTAGGGAAACTGGGAAGAAGCTAACAGTGATGGGTGGATACAATTCTATTGTGTCTTTTTAAATGAAGCAGGATAAATGTGGAAGTACGATTCTGAAGTAACTTTTTCTCTTGCAAAACTCAGTCTGTCTGACCCAGATATGTACCTTTCTGGGCATGTCTGTGTGATTTTTTTTTTCAATAAAGCTCTAAAGGAAAAAGTTTGGCAGATGACATTTGCATTATGACATCATAAATTCCAGCAGAGCTCTTGAGGTGTGAAACCAAAGATGCTTTGTATATTTTTGTGGGTTTTCCCTTCCTTGCTGCTTATCTGCTAAGCCTTTTTAAAAAGCTTTTAGATTTCTTATCCCTGTTCAAGGCTACTTAATAACCTTTACTCTTATCCCATAGCTGTATCCATTAAATTAAATAGATTAAATAGATGCTAAGTTTATCTCTTTTTTTCATTCAGAGCAAAAATTAAAAGTCCTAACTAAACTCAGAGTATTTCGAAAGCATCACAACTTGAACTTAATATTCTGACTTTGGATTCACTTTCTACTTTGGGGTCAAAACTTGCCAGAAACCCGTTTAACATATGGGCAGCATGAATATTGATGAGGAGTTACGCATATCATCCTGGAAAGGATTTCCAAAAGCCAGAAGAACGGGCTGGAAAATATGGTCCTTTCCAGAATTTCATGCTGAAATATAAAACTCCTGCGCTAAAATGTCGGTTCCTTAAATGAAAATAAAATAATGTTTCTGTATTTTAGAATACTGAGCAATTCTCTTGTCTACAGGTGGCGATGGCAAAATTGGGCGCGTGGTTGACATCCGTGGCTGGGATGTAGAGACGGGGCGGAGCGTGGCCAGTGTCACCTGGGCTGATGGTACCACAAACGTCTACCGAGTTGGCCACAAAGGGAAAGTCGACCTAAAATGTATCACGGAAGCATCTGGAGGGTTTTATTACAAGGAGCATCTTCCTAAGTTAGGTATGTGTAAACCTTTAAAAAAAATTAAAGGATTCATCAGCTGTCCTTAACCTCATAAACAGTGGACTGCACCTTCCATAATCACCAACTGGGCTTTGCTGGGAATCCTGGGGGTTGTTATCCAGTCCCTTCCCAAGTGAAGAGGTGGCTGTCACTTGAAGACCGTAATTTACACCTAACTGAGATTGATATGAGTGTTACAGTAGTTTAACTTGTAGCGATATATTTATATAATTGCAGGTAAAGGGTTGGACACCTCTGCCTTAAAACCAGTTAGATCTGATATTTTTGTCTTTTTTTTAAATCTTCCCCTTCCCTGCCTGACTCTGGTCCTTCTCCAGGCAAGCCGGCCGAGTTGCAGAAAAAGGAGAGCACGGAAGGGCACCCGTTCCAACATGGAGACAAGGTGAAATGCCTCCTAGACATCGACATCTTGCGGGAGATGCAGGAGGGCCACGGAGGCTGGAATCCCAAGATGGCCGAGGTAGGGTTGTGCAAATGTCCATGTTCTCTACCTAGGTTCCCTTAAAAAGCAGGAAGCAGAGTCTTGGTCCCGGCAAAACCTCTTTTATTTACACAACTGTAAATCCCTTTCATTCACAGTCAGCAAGGCCTGTCCAAACAGTTTTTCGAAGGAATATTTATCAACACAAACCTTATCTCGTTTGGCAAGCTGCCATGTAACTTGTTTCCAAGCGCAGTAGAAGGCAAAACTTGGCACAGAGTCTCTCAGAGTTAAGGAACGAATGAATTGTTTCCTGCAAAAGCCCCCTCCCTGTTCGCTCCTCTTTTGTTTCCTATAGGAAGGGCCAATCACCTCCAAGGTGTGGCTTTACTCCTGAGTCGACCCTGCTTTCTGAGTTGTTGTTGTCTTCTGGCAGCTCTGCACATGCACACACTGGGAACCAGCTCCAGCTGTTCCTCTGCCTAATTGCTGTCTAGCTCCCTCTCTGCCTCCGATGCAGAGCCCTTGTCTGAGCTTTCCCCAGTCCCCAGGACTGGCCCATGTTCCTCCCCAACCTCCTCACTGTCCGACTCTGCTGCCAGCGAGCCACAATAGTCAACCCTTTTGTTGGAAGAGGGCAGGATCTTTCACAAACATGTGGTTGGTCGCCTTTTATTCCAACCGAGAGGACGATGCCGAACGATCGGCCTGCTCTTAAGCGGCAAGGACGGTGGGGTGTCGGTTTTTTTGTTTTTCCTTGCCTCTTCAGTTTTCCTCTCCCCGCCTCACACTTCTTTCCTCTCTTCCCTTCCTTCCTTCCTTCCCACCCTCCTTCCGAAGTTCATTGGCCAGACAGGAACAGTGCATAGGATCACAGATCGAGGAGACGTGAGAGTCCAGTTCAACAATGATACTCGCTGGACATTTCATCCTGGAGCTCTAACCAAGGTGGGGTAAAGTTCATTCCCTTGGCGAATTATTCTAAAATTTGGAATGTGGGCTGACACAGGAGAAAAAGGGATTTTTTTTTTCAGATGGGTGAAATTTCCCCGAAAATAAGACCGGGTCTTATATTAATTTTTGCTCCAAAAGACGCATTAGGGCTTATTTTCTGGTTAGGTCTTATTTTGGGGGGGAAATACGGTACTAAATGCACCCATCTGGCTGACAATCTTTAACTGGGGCTTATTTTGGGGGAAATACGGTACTAAATGCACCCATCTGGCTGACAGTCTTTAACTGGGGCTTATTTTGGAGAAAATATGGTACTAAATGCACCCATCTGGCTGACAATCTTTAACTGGGGCTTATTTTCAGGGAAATACGGTACTAAATGCACCCATCTGGCTGACAATCTTTAACTGGGGCTTATTTTGGGGGAAATACGGTACTAAATGCACCCATCTGGCTGACAATCTTTAACTGGGGCTTATTTTGGGGGAAATACGGTATTAAATGCACCCATCTGGCTGACAATCTTTAACTGCGGCTTATTTTGGGGAAAATACGGTACTAAATGCACCCATCTGGCTGACAGTCTTTAACTGGGGCTTATTTTGGGGGAAATATGGTATTAAATGCACCCATCTGGCTGACAATCTTTAACTGGGGCTTATTTTGGGGGAAATACGGTACTAAATGCACCCATCTGGCTGACGGTCTTTAACTGGGGCTTATTTTGGGGAAAATACGGTACTAAATGCATCCATTTGGCTGACAAATCTTATCTGGGGCTTATTTTTGGGGTAGGGCTTATATTACGAGCATCCTGAAAAATCACGCTAGGGCTTATTTCGGTTGGGTCTTATTTTTGGGGAAACAGAGTATATTGGATATTCCTAGAAAGGAGTTTCCAATCCCTCCCACTATAACCATGACTTAAGTTAAAGAATTCACTGGCCTTTATGTAGAGCTGAATATATATTACAGGTAGTTTTCAAATTACCACCATTCACTTAGTGACCATTCAGAGTTACAACAGCACTGGAAAAAGGGACTTAATGACCGCTGCAGCATCCCCATGGTGGTCATGTGATCAAAATTCAGACGCTTCTCAACTCATACTTATGACGGTTGCAGTGTCCCGGAATTGCGTGATCCCCTTTTAAGCAAAGTCAATGGGGAACAACTGTGGGACTAACTTCACAACTGCACTAATTCGCTTCCTGCAAGAAAGGTTGTAAAATGGGGCAACGCTCACTTAGCAACTGTCTCCCTTAGCGAAGGAAACTTTGGGCTCAACTGTGGTCGCAAGCCGAGGACTTTCTATACTCTTTAAAGTAGAACTCTTTTGGGTAGAACAAAGACTGGTTTGAAAGAGTGAAATCAATATCATAGCTAGTAAAATATAACCCAGCCAGGAGGCGGCTCCTTAACCTATCTTGGCCGATCTCAAAATGCTAAGCCAGGTTGGGTATTTAGCCCTGGGAAGGAAGACCACCAGGAAATCTCATTAAGAGAATGCCCACCGTTTAGAGAATTCCATCTGTTTAGAACTCGATTTCATTGAGGGCCGCATCAGGGTTGTGTTTGACTTTGGGGGGCTGGGGTGGGCGTGGCCAGCTCGACATCACTTGTGTCGGCTCCTGTGGTGGCCTGAGCGATCTGCTAGAGAAAATGGGCTCCCGAGCTCCGTTTTCGGCTGCGACGGCCTCCTGCAACCCTCTGCCAGCGAAAACGGGCAGCCCTCCCGAGCTCCAGTTTTGCTGGTAGAGGCACCGCGGGCTGGTCCTTTGCTATTTCCAGGGTGGCCCCCGCGCGCCTGATCTAAACACCCCCCGGGCCAGATCCGGCCCCCGGGCCTTGAGTTTGACACCCGTGGTTTAGAAAATTCATTTCCTCTGTCCCAAGTCCCAAGCAAGAAAATGTAAAAAAAAAAAAAAAAAATCTGCCTTCCTTTCTTCTCCCTTGTAGCTTAACACTTTCTGGGTGGACGATGTGGTGAGGGTGATCGATGACATGGAAACAGTGAAACAGCTGCAAGCCGGTCACGGAGAATGGACGGACGAGATGACAGCGGTGAGCTCCCTTCCCTTAACCCCTCCCTTCCCCCCTCCCCTTTCCTTGCATCGATCTTATGGGAGGGGCCATTCATCGCCCACCGGTTTTACAGATCCTGGGCCACATCGGTAAGGTGATCAAAATCTTTGGGGACGGAGATTTGCGCGTTTCTTTCTCCGGCCAGTCCTGGACCTTCAACCCAGCCTGCCTGACCGCCTACCAGAGAGAGGAAGACGCAAACCTGATGACCACTCAGGATACCAGGGAGTCGAAAAGTGAGGGCAAAGCTTTTAACCTCGATTCTTTGGGTGGGGGGAAGGAGGGGGGCAGATGGCGAGGAGAATTTGGGGGAAATCACCTTTCTGTAATATTTGGTACATCAGAAATTAGCTGAGGTGCAACACTGGACATTTTCAGAAGCTTTTCAATTAAAATTGCCTTAAAATGCCTAAAATTGCCTTAAAATGAAGATTAAATTATATATAATAAGTCGTGTCTGATTCTGAGCAAATCTTTTTTCCACACTCTGGCTGGTGTCAGCTCTTATGGGGTCCAGCCACTGCGTTCTTCGATGGACTGGTTTCTTTTTACTACCAACTCTTCTAAACATACAGATAATCCTCGATTTATGACCGAAATTGAGCCCAAAATTTCTGTTGCCAAGTGAGACATTTGTTAAGCGAGTTTTGCCCCGATTTATGGCCTTTCTCACCACCGCTGTTAAGCGAATCACGGGAGTGGTGAAGTTAGTAGCATCATGGTTGTTAAGTGAATCCGGCATTCCCATCGACTGCTTGTTAGAAGGTCGCAAAAGGGGATGACCTGAGCTTGGGACACAGCAACCGTCATAAAATAAGTACCAGATGCCCTCCCCAAAATTGGACAGTTTGGACCATGAAGCCCTGCGCTGGCCCCTCTCAACTGGCTGCTGATGTTTGTCTTTTTGTTCCTTTTTCATAGGTTCCTTGGTGTCCGTGGTAGGACGATTACTCTCCCAAAAAAGCGAGACCGACAGCCCAGGCCGTCTGGTGGTTGAGGCAGCCCACGGGAACATCAGCAAAGTTCGGGACTTGATTCAGAAGTACCCCGACAAGGTAAGTAGTTCTACTCTTGAGGAACGTTCCCCGAGTCAGCTTCCTGTTGTCGTCTGCCGGCAGCCTGTGGAGCTGGCAGCAGAGTCGGATAGTGAGGAAGTTGGGGAGGAACATGGGCCAGCTCTGGAGTCTGGGGAAGGCTTGGATGAGGGCTCTGCATCGGAGGCAGAGAGGGGCCCAGGGCCATCTGGGAGTAATGTGTTGGCTCTGAAGCCTCCAGAGTCTGATATCAGCGAGGCAGAGAAACAGGGGGAGCCTGTTCCCAGTGCACGCTCGCGCAGAACTGCCAGAAGGCAAGAACAGTTAAAACAAAAGGGGCGACTCAGGAGTAAGGCTTGGAGATGATTGGCCTCTCCCATAAGACATAAAGGAGGAGCAAAGGCACGTGAGCCTTTGCAGGAAGCAACTTTGTTCATTCTGGTCAGTTTAAATTCTGAAGCTCTGTTTTGACCTTGTACTTCATGTGACCTTGCAAAGCTAACTGCCAATTAGGTCTTTGGCAGCGTGTCAAGGGAGATAAAGGTGGGTGCTTATCAGCCTTATCCCGAAGGATTCTGTCGGACTCTTTACCGACTCTTTGTGACTCGTTACGGGCCATGAATGAACAGAATTCACAGCCGTTGAAATAAAAAGAGAGTTTTTGGGACTAATTGCGTGCTTTTTACTGTCTCAGGGAGCCTCGGTCAGGACAATTCCGATGAATGGGGGAAACGACACCCCCTTCGCCTGCACTGGCCCTGTTAAACAAGCCGGAGATTGGCCTTGAGAGGGTCACCCGGCCAATCCTGTAACAGATGCTAAATCTCTTCCCTAGGTGGACGTACAGAACCAGGGCAGGACAGCCTTGCAGGTGGCTTCGTACGTGGGGCAGATGGAAGTGGTGAAGCTCTTGGTGCAAGCCCATGCAAACATCGACTTGTGGGATGAAGAAGGGGACACGGCCCTGCATTACGCAGCCTTTGGGTAAGCGGCCCTCACTGAGAGCTATGGGGCAGCGCTCCCCTTGCGGGGAACATAGCTGTGAGAAGGGATACAGGGGGAGACATTTTAAGAAATGGAAGAAGAGATGGGGAGAGATGAGGAGAAACAAAGTTAATGTTCTCAGAGTTATACTTCTGACCTTCGCTTGTTAACATAGCTAGCTTCTTCCATGGAGCATGATGTGCTAGTTGCCTGCTAGATAACAGCTGAAGAGAGTCCAAGACAGCTGCCCTTTGAGGTCCCCTATTTCCCGCTCTAACTTAATGGGAGCTGGCGACAGTGGAGATGGGGTGGGAGAAGAGTAGAGGGTAGACGGGGCTTAGCATTCTTAGGAGCTCTGGTGGCGCAGCGGTTAGAATCCAGCATCGCAGGCTCGACTCTGCCCATTGGCAGCAGTTTGATCCTGACCGACTGGCTCAAGGTTGACTCAGCCTTCCATCCTTCCGAGGTTGATAAAATGAGGACCCAGATTGTGGGGCAAGAGGCGGACGCTGTAAACTGCTTAGAGAGGGCTGTAAAAGCACTGTGAAGCGGTATATAAGTGCTATTACAGTAGATATATGATACTGTAGATAGATAGATAGATAGATAGATAGATAGATAGATAGATAGATAGATAGATAGATAGATATAGATAATAGAAAAATAGATGGATGGATGATAGAGAGAGATGATAGATAGACAGAAAGAAAAATGAATGGAGATAGATAGATAGATAGATAGATAGATAGATAGATAGATAGATGATAGATGGATAGAATAGATAATAGAAAAATAGATGGATGGATGATAGAGATGATAGAAAGAAAAATGGATATAGATGATAGATAGATAGATAGATAGATAGATAGATAGATAGATAGATAGATAGATAGATAGATAGATAGATGATAGGCAGGCAGATAGACAGACAGACAGACAGACATTGATAGATAGATAGATAGATAGATAGATAGATAGATAGATAGATAGATAGATAGATGATAGATGGATAGAATAGATAATAGAAAAATAGATGGATGGATGATAGAGATGATAGAAAGAAAAATGGATATAGATGATAGATAGATAGATAGATAGATAGATAGATAGATAGATAGATAGATAGATAGATAGATAGATAGATAGATGATGGATGGATGGATGGATGGATGGATGGATGGATGGATGAATGATAAATTGATTATTCCCTTTTTCTATCTTTAAAGAACCCAAAGAAATGAATGTAGCAGGGGAAAGATTTTATTTCTAATTCGTTTCTCCTCCCCTCCCTTGTGTCTCTGCCACTTAACACTTTTGTGCGAACCAGGAATCAAGCGGACGTCGCCCGGCTCCTTGTCAGCAAAGGGGCCAACCCGAATATTTTGAACATCGCCAGGTGCACGGCCTTGTACGTTTCTGTCAACCATGGCTTCACGGAGGTCGTGAAAGCCTTGTGCGAAAACAACTGTGACGTGAATTTGCCGGTGAGTCTTCCTGTTTGGGGGTGGGAATCACAGCTCAGAAGCCCTTGAGTATCTCTGAGTGGTCTCCTATCCAGAATTTTTTTTTTAATTTGTTTTCGCTTTTCGGTTCAGCTTGAGTGAAAGGTTGCATTTTGTAAAAAAAAAAATGTAATTACATTGAGAATTCAACAGAAGTTGGGCTACGTTGACGCCTTCTCTGTCCCTTCAGGGTTCTTCGGGCGATACCCCCCTTCATTACGCCATCACTGCCGACTTCAAGTGCATCATCGAAGCCCTCACCGAGGTCCCTGGCATCGATTTTACGATCCAGAATCAACAAGGGTTCAACCTGTTGCACCACGCAGCCCTGAAAGGAAACAAGCTGTAAGCAAGAGGTTGAGTAACGCGTGATGTAATCAGAGTTGACTTGCAGGACGTGAAGGACAGGCAGGCTTTAAGATCCCAGGCGAAACTGCCTGCCACAGAAATGTCGGCAAAAGCATCACATTTTTTTGAGGTCATTTGGCCTGCCAAGAGAATTATGCAAGGGGCAAGAGAAGGGGAGGAGGGGGGGGGAAAGGCGGCTTGGAAGGGGTTGACTTTAAAACCTGAAAAGAATGCGCTGCTTCTTTTAAAGAGATCTCCATCCGAATAAAGTTTGAAAGGCTTGCATGCAGGGGTAAAATCCAGCAGGTTCTGGAGAACCGGTAGCGGAAATTTTGAGTAGTTCGGAGAAGCAGAAAATGCCACCTCTGGCTGGCCCCAGAGTGAGGTGGGAATGGAGATTTTGCAGTATCCTTCCCCTGCCATGCCCACCAAGCCACGCCACGCCCACAGAACCGGTAGTAAAAAAAATTGGATTTCACCACTGCTTACACGCATCATTTAAAGGGCAGGTAAACTTTTCTAAAGGTGTCATAATAAAGGCAAGACAATCTTTTAGCAACGAACGAAGGTGAATATACGTGTCCCAGGATAATGTTGCAGGATCCAGTCTGGGTTGGTCACCGGACCAGAGATTTAGTCTTCCGAGCTTTCGGACTCTCTTTCTCTTTCTAGAATGTGGAGAGAGAGAGAGAGATGTTCCCTGAGGATGGGCTCCAGCAAGAATCTGAAAGCTTGGGAGACTAAATCTCCGGTCCCGGTGACCGACTCGCATTGGATCCTGCAATCTTTTTCACCTCTGGCAGCATCATTTCATGATTTTGGGAGGCCTGAAGACACAATGGTTGAGGTGATCCTACAGAATTAGCGAATCACTTTTCAATTTCAATTTCAATTTCATTCAATTTATATGCCGCCCCTCTCCGAAGACTCAGGGCGGCTCACATTTTGGGGATGGCTGGGTTGATTTTTTTTTAAAAAAAAAACTATATTCATGTCTACCTACATTCAGGGATAGAAGTCAGACGGTTCGGGTGAACCAGATGTTAATTTTAATCTGGAAATCTGGAAACGGGCCTGTTTTTGGCCTCTGGAGCCCGGGGAGGCTGTTTTCGCCCTCCCGGAGGCTCAAAGAAAGCCTCCGGAGCCTGGGGAGGGTGAAAACGCCTCCCCCCCGCCCCCTCCCGGTCGTCGTGTAGGAGGCCGAGTAAAGGCCATGGCCACACCCACCCAGCAACTGGGCATTGTAGGTTTAGGTAGGTTTCTTATCTCAAAATATGCCTTTTTAATGCCAGGAGGGACCCCTGTAATGTAGATTCCCTCTTTATGACAATCCGTACCCTAACTGTACAATTTCTTCTTCTTTTTTTCCCCGTGTCTTTTTTTTTCTTTTTTCCCACCCTTTCCTGTCCTCTTTTCTCTCCTCCCGTCAGAGCGATCAAGAAGATCCTGGCACGAGCTCGGCAGTTGGTGGACGCCAAAAAGGACGACGGCTTCACGGCTCTGCATCTCGCTGCCCTCAACAATCACAAGGAGGTGGCCGAGATTTTAATCAAAGAGGTGAATGGAGGGAGAAACTATTGGGGTGATGAGAGCGTGGAAGCTTTCTGTGTTTGGGGAAGATGTCTGCCCAAACCCAGCTGAGGATGCTACCCTGTTTCCCCCAAAATAAGACACCCCCTGATAATAAGCCCAATCGGGCTTTTGAGTGCATGGCAATAAGGCCAAGCGCTTTATTTCAGGGTTCAAAAAAAATATAAGACACTCTTATTTTCGGGGAAATACGGTGTTTATAGTTAGAACCCTGTGATCTCCTAGTGGTCTCCCAACCAGCCCTGCTCTGTTTAGGTTCTAAGGCCAGGCTAAATTAGGGGGTGGGAGCTTTTTGAAACATTCACCCCAACTCTCTCTTGAGGCAACATTGCTAGCAAGGCAAGAGTAATGCTTTTTTTTTTGGCTTGGCTTGGCTAAATTTTTATCAGTGGAAGGAAGAAAGGCTCTTCCATTTCCCTGGGGAGGGGCACATGTAGTCCTTGACTTATGACCGCAATTGAGCTCAGAATTTTGGTCGCAAGTCATTAAGTGGCCAGTTATAAGTTTGGACGGCCTGCCAAATGCATGATCTTTGATTGCACGATCGCAGGGGAGGCTGTCACTTCGGGCACAGGTCTTCGGTCTCTTCAGCGCCGATGTAATTTCCAATGGCCGCTGAACGGATGGTCGTAAGCACCGAGGACTACTCGCACAAAAGCCAATCCTACTGTAGAAAAGGAAAAAGGGTTACTTGGATCAGCCACACACAAGGAGAAAAGAAACGTCCGCCTCTCCCCGAGATTAAAACTTCCCGCTGGCAAAAACGGAGGGCCCGTTTTGTGGAATTCAACGGTTGTGGGTTCTTTCCTGGTCCCCTCAGGGCCGCTGCGATGTGAACCTCAGGAACAACCGCAACCAGACGGCCCTGCACCTGGCCGTCACCCAGGGCCACGTGGAGATGGTGCAGCTGCTGGTGAGCGAAGGCGCCGACGTCAATTCCGAAGACGAGGACGGCGACACCGCCATGCACATCATTTTGGAGAGGGAGCACCTGGTGTCCGTCCTGGTCGACGAGCAGTCGGACCAGGAAGACAGCCTCTTCTCCAAGGTGAGAGAGAAAGAGAGAAGGTCTCGAACGCAGGGCCGGAGAAAGCGGGGTTCAGCGTTTAGGACTTTGGGGGGTCCCTTGCTGGGACAGGGACGAGGAAGTTGAACGCCAAACCCATCAAGGGGTGTCCCAAGACAAAGGGCTCCAGGGCTCAGCCTTCAGTGCGCGTTTTAAGATTAGGGTTGTGAGTTCCAAGTTTGCCCCTGAAACTTTTTCCCTTTCCGTCCACTTCCGTGCTCATTATGTGGAAAACAGGCAATAGCAATAGACTTATATACCGCTTCACAGTGCTTTACAGCCCTTTCTAAGCGGTTCTTGCCTCCAAGAATCTGGTCCTTGTTTTATCCACCTCGGAAGGATGGAAGGCTGAGTAAACCTTGAGAGTCAGGATCGAACTACTGGCAGTGGGTAGAGTTAGCTTGCAATACTGCATTCTAACCACTGGGAGGGAGGGAGGGAAGGAAGGAAGGAAGGAAGGAAGGAAGGAAGGAAGGAAGGAAGGACAGACAGACAATAGCACTTAGACTTATATACTGCTTCACAGTGCTTTTATAGCCCTCTCTAAGCGGTTTACAGAGTCAGCCTCTTGCCCCCAACAATCTGGGTCCTCACTTTACCCACCTCGAAAGGACAGAAGGCTGAGTCAACCTTGAGCCTGGTGAGATTCGAACTGCCGAATTGCAGGCAGCCGGCAGTGAGCAGAAGTAACCTTCGCTTGTCAGAAGTTTTCAAAAGGGGATCGCATGACCCTGGGACGCTGCGACCGTCATAAATACGAGCCCTTTCCCAAGCGTCGCAGTTTGATCATGCAATGACCCTGGGGATGCTGCAATGGTCATAAGTGTGAAAAACAGACGTAACTCAGTTTTTTTTTTTCAGTGCGGTTGTAACTTTGAACAGTCAGTAAACGACTGGTTGTTAAGTGGAGTCTAAAGTTTTTAGGGCCACTTTGACTGAAGCTAGGAAAAGTTTTACCCAAGTATCTGTTTCTTCTCAAAACACAGTCCTACGAGGTAGGCCAGCTCAAGAAGTAGGCCAGCTCAAGAGCCTTGGTAGTACAGTGGTCTAAGGCACCCTGTTATTAAGCTGGTTATTAAGACCAGATGCCTGCAATTACTGCAGGTTCGAATCTTGCCAGGCTCAAGGTTGACTCAGCCTTCCATCCTTTCTAAGGTAGGTGAAATGAGGACCCAGTTTGTGGGGGCAATAAGCTGACTTTGTATAAATATACAAAAGGATGAAGGCTATTGCTTAGCACTTTGTAAGCAGCCCTGAGTCTCCGGAGAAGGGCGGCATATAAATCAAATAATAATAAAAAAAAAAAAGTGAAATTGAGGCGGAGTTAATCTGATTTTTTTTCCCCCTCCTAAACTCTTCATTCTATCTCTAGACTGCAATCGCTTCTCCAAATCCCTCTTTTAACAGCTTCCTTCTTCTTTCCCCTCGATGGTTCTCTCGCCCCAAATGCTTTTGGGCCCATAGTTCTTCCTGTCTTCATCCTCCCGCAGCTCCAGGCCTCCGGTTTCCTTGGCAACACCAAACTGAACGTAGGAACCGCCCTGGCCTGCTACCTGGCTCAGCAAGGGGCTGACGTCAACTATGCCAACCACCGAGGCAAATCTCCGCTTGACCTCGTCTTGGACGGGAGCATTGCACACCTAATCCAGAACTTCTCCCATAAATACAGGTGAGGGTCGGTCCCAACTTCTCCTGCTCTTGACTTCCTCCCTTGGAAACATTCTTCGTTGCTAGAGATAAGGGATCCATTCCGAGCTCAGAAATGGTCTCGCTGCAAAAATTGGAGACATCGTTTGCATGAGGTTGCACCCCTTCTGGATCACACGGCATGGCTCCCCTTTCAAAATTGGGCCTCTTCTGCAGCCCTCCGAATGGCCCTTGAGCTCCCCCCCTCTCATGAAGACGTGGGGCTTAGCTGTCAAAAGATGTTGGATTCTGCTAAATTGCAGCCACCCCTGACCAGGCCATCATCATCTTTTAATGACCTCATAATCCCTTGCGGGGCGGAATCGGGGCAACTGAATAGAGCTAGGAGAGTGTTTTAATGGCCAGATGCCTTTCCTGTCTCCAGGGCGGAGTTTTGTTCGGCAGATATATTCTCACTGTGCCCAGAGAGAGAAATATCTGCCTCTACCTAGGATCGAACAGACAGCCTCCTGATTGTGAGGCGAGAGCTCCGCCTCTAGGCCACTGCACCACTCCGCCCCTGACCAGGCCATGCTGGTGTCTCATCTTACACGGCCTCTTTCTGTCCCAGAGAGCAGCAGGACTCCGAGAGCTCCACCATGACCAGCAGCCTGAGAAGAGTCCACACCACCCCCAACACCATGACGAATCTCAGCGTGCCAAAAGCGGTTGCCCCTTCGGAGTGCTTGGTTTGCTCGGAACTGGCGCTGCTGGTCCTCTTCTTCCCCTGCCAACACAGCATCGTCTGCGAAGGTAACCGCTGCGTTTCACTCCCGTATCTTGTCACTTGAAACATCTATTTCTTAACTTCCTGGGTTTTTTCCCCCCCTCCCTAAAGCAGGTGTCAAACCCAATTTCATTGAGGGCCGCATCAGGGCTGTGGTTGACCTTGGTGGGGGGGGGGGGGGCAGCAGGGCGTGGCCAACTGGGTGGGTGTGGCCAACTGGGTGGGCATGGCCAGCTTGACGCCACTTCCCCAAAGTGCTGGCATGTTTCCTCTTCGCACTGGGTAGGCCGGGCCGAAGCCACATTGGCCCAATGTTTCCTCTTCGCACTGGGTAGATCGGGCTGAAGTTACGCGAACGACCCCTTACATTTTCCAGGACGGCCCCATGAGCTGGATCCGAGCACATTGCGGGCCAGATTTTGCCCACGGGCCTTGTGTTTGACACCCCTGCCCCAATGGTGAAATCCAAATTTTTTTTACTACCGGTTCTGTGGGCGTAGCTTGGTGGGCGTGGTGTGGCTTGGTGGGCATGGAAGGGGAAAGATACTGCAAAATCTTCATTCCTACCCCACTCCAGGGGAAGGATATTGCAAAATCTTCATTCCCACCCCACTCCAGGGGGAAGGATCCTGCAAAATCTTCATTCTCACCCCACTCCAGGGGAAGGATCCTGCAAAATCTTCATTCTCATCCCACTCCAAGGGAAGGATCCTGCAAAATCTCCATTCCCACTCTACTCCAGGGGAAAGATATTGCAAAATCTCCATTCCCACCTTACTCCAGGGGAAGGATCCTGCAAAATCTTCATTCCCACCTTACTCCAGGGGAAGGATACTGCAAAATCCTAACCCTAACCCTAAAGTAAAGAATGAGAGCTTGTTGGCAGCTTGCATATAAAACAATGTCCCTTCCAACCTTTTCCCCTCTTCCCAACTTCTCCCCATAAACAGAATGTTCCAGAAGAATGAAGAAATGCATCAAATGCCAAGTCACCATTACCAAAAAGTTGAAACAAGGTGAGCCCGATCGCTTGATCTCTTTGCTGGCGTTTCCCTCGCTTTTAGGCAGCAGGTGTGGAATAGAGAACGGCATGGGGAACATCTAATTATGATCATCGGCCGTCAGGAACGGTGGGACAGAAATCTTCCTTTTCCTTTGCCCTCCTCCTCCAGTTTTCCTTGGGGGTTGCATTTTTATCAATTGGAAACGTAAGAGCATATCTAGGGCTGGTTTTCTTATTTTATAAGCCACGATTTGCCTGTTTGCACGTTTCCTGAATCCCAGGAGTTTTTTTTTGTCGGGTGAATCCCACCAGTGCTCTCCTTGGACTTCGTTTAGGTTCATTAATCAGGTTGTACGCACAGTTTGCAAACAAGCCACAGGCTGTTTAGACTAGCCTGGGAACCCCAATGTTGGTCCAGTCAATTTCTGGCTTTTTTTCCCCCTCCCGGCCTTCGGTCCCCTCCCCCAGAATAGAGACTCCAGAAACTAACGAGAGAGAAACCACGGTTAAGACCCCCAAAAAAGTCAGTAAAATAAATCATGGGGGAATTCCATACTTGGGTCCTTTTTTTCGCGGAGGATGGTTTTCTCCGCTTTGTCCTTTGCCCCAAGCAACACACGCAGCGGTGGGTTTCACAGCCGAAAATGTGAGCGCGCGCAAGGGGGGTGGTGGCCCTTGCATGCCTGCTCGTGGCTTAGAAAATGTGGCTAAATAGGATGGGGCAGGTGGACAGGTCCATCCGCAGGTCGCCATTACTGATACGCCTGAATTGATCCGAACCGGCTGAATCCCACCACTGAACACATGGCACATCTCAGCTTGAGCCGGCAGCTGGGCAATTCACACGGAACGCAAAGATGCTTAGGAAGGGGACCGTGTCCGTGTTCCCGTCCTTTCTCACACCGCCTCTCCCCCTCTCTCCTCTCCCCACCACAGACAACTCCGAAGTCGACGGTGGGTCGGGCCCCGAGGTCACCAACCAACAGAAGCTCATGGAGGATTTACAGAGCCGCTATCGGCAGATGGAGGAACGGATCACCTGCCCCATCTGTATCGACAACCAGATCCGAATGATCTACCAGTGCGGACACGGGTCGTGCCAAGAGTGCGGCGTGTCCTTGAACGTCTGTCCCATCTGCCGACAGACCATCCGCGAGAGGATCCCGATCTTCGTTTGAAGACTGGCTCTGGCTTTGCCGCCCCAACCCCCCCCAACCCCGTCCCCCCACCGCTATCCTGCCCCTCCCTCTGGGTTCGAATTTTGCTTCGGTTGGGAAAACCTGGAGCGGGCCAGAGAGAAGATCCAAACTACGGAGACGTTGGGCTGGGAGTTGGGGGATGATAGCTTTTCCTTCCTAGCTTTCTCCAGTGTCAAAAAGAGGAGCAATCTTCCCGAAAGAGCATGTTTCCTTCCGTCCCGTGGGAAAGCAATATTCTTGCACTTTAAAAGGCGGGGTTTGGATCTGGCTCCGCCCTCCCGGCAGGGAGGGGCCAGCCCAGAGCAGAGTTGGTGCCCCACCAGCCTGGGTGTCGGGAAGGCGAACGGAAAAGGGATCTTACGGGCCGAGGAAGCCCTGATGGGAGAGAGGGATGGGTGTGCACTTTGTGTGTGTGTGTGTGTGTGTGTGAGTGTGAGAGAGAGGGTGCGTCCTTCAACATGAAGTCGTGAATGTTTGCTGGCAAAAAATACAACACTTCTGCACAAGCCTTTTTTTTCTATGGGCTGGTAGCATTTCTTCTGAACTGGAGTCTCGCAAGGAGGGGGCTCTTAATGAGGGGGCCAAATCGGTGGACCGGTTAGCAGAATCACAGGGTTGTATCCAATCTGATCTTAAAAGTCTCCAGTCTTGGGACCCCGACGACTTCTGGAGGCAAGCAGTTCCACTGGTTAATTGTTCTCAGTGTCAGGAAATTTCTCCAGGTTGCTTCTCTCCGTGTTTCGTTTCCACCCGTTGCTCCTTGTCCTGCCTTCGGCTGCTGCGAAGAATAGCTTGACCCTCTCTTTCTTCTTTGGGGCAGCCCTTTAGATAGTTGTAGCGCAGGATGGAGGGAAGGCAATCCCAGAACATAGAAATCCGCCTTAGAAATCCGTCCCCCCCAACGAGGCTCGGTGGATGTGTTAAGTGGAAAGGAAAGGGGGACCAAGGCGTAATTCCAATGAAACGATTGAAAAGTTAGCCCCGGGAAGCGCTAATTAAGAGTGAAACCAACACTCCAGGTTTGATACAAGTCAGATTGGAACCGATTCAGGCAAGTAGGACTGTTTGCCAAAGGGTGAAGAGAGCCTCCTGGATCAGGGGCAGCGTACCCTCCAACCTCCGTTCCCAGAAACCCAAGATGTCAGAAAGGAAGGCCCTCGGGCTGGATGGGAATGGCCCGTAATCCGTGAGTGGACTTTCTTAGCCTCGCAAAGCGGAAATTTTCAGCACCAAAGAAGAGCAACCCGGGTTGCGGAGGCCGAGATCTCCAGGAATCTCGGTCCAAGCAGCTATGAAAGTCGGACGAGACAGGAAAGGCCCTCGGGATTATTCTGGTTGCTGAGCCCAGATTTAAATTGTGATCATCCCAACCACATCATCATTTTGGGTTCCAAGGAAACCAGTCAATTGTTCCAGAGACAGAAAGCGAAACCAGAAAAGGGCAAAGGGTTATCATTCTTGTAGGACATTTAAAAAAAAGAGTGCCCTCCAGTGGTTATTTTGGGCAGAGCAGCTTAAAAGGGACTACGGGGAGTTTTCAACTTAAAACCGCAACTGAACTCAAAATTTCTGTTTGCTAAGTGAGATGGGAATTTTGCTGTTTTACTACTTTTTTTTTTTTTTTGTAATGGTTCTTAAGTGGATTACTGCAGTTGTTTTACTGTGACCTGAAAGGGAGCACTAAAACCATCTACAGCAGCCGTCACCAACTTGGTGGTCCGTGAGAAAATGTTGGTGGTCGGCAGGAAAATTATTTGCGTTTTTTATAGAGCACTCAATCAGGGGTCCTCAAACTACGACCCCTGGGACGGATACGTGCAATGAACGTTTGTGTTGCTGCAGAGAGTCTCCCCCTTCGGGGTCTTTTTTTGTGGGTCGGAGGGGGGCAGAAATTCCGACTTGGGGGTCTGCTTCGGCCTCCTGGTGTGGGGCTTTGGGCAAAGGCTGGAGGGAAGTGCCGCTGGTGGAGAAGAGCCAGAGAGCCTCGTTCCAATGGGACTGCATCATGGCCTGGAACTGGCCGACCATCTCAGCCTGCTGAGCCTCCAGGTGCCAGTACCTGGCCTTGCATTCCTGCAGGTCTTCCCTCTGCTTGGAAAGCCTATGCTCCTAGTCCTCAGTGAGGTGCTTCTGCTGAGCCTCCTTCTTGGTCAGATCCAATTTGAACTGCGCTGTTTTGCCAACTCTTTCTCTTAAGCTAAGTTGTTGCTAAGCTCCAACAACTGCTTCCTGTTGGGGCCCTAAGGAGCCCGGGTGGGGAGGTGAATTGGCCACGCCCACCCAGTCACATGACCACCTAGCCACGCCCACCCAGCCGGTCATTAAGCAGATCATATTAGTGGTCCGCGGGATTTAAAATTATGAATTTAGTGGTCCCTGAGGTCCGAAAGGTTGGTGACCCCTGATCTACAGCACAAAGCGTGGAAAGGCTGCCCTCCAGTGGCTACTTTGGACATAGCAGCCTGAAAGAGGCTAATAAGTCAATGTGTAGCAGAGAATGCAAATGGTGCCCTCCGGTGGTTATTTTGGGCGTGAAGGCCTGAAAGAGGCTACTAAGACCATCTATATCGGGGGTCTCCAACCTTGGCAACCTTAAGCCTGGCGGACTTTAGCCTTGCTGGCTGGGGAATTCTGGGAGTTGAAGTCCACCAGGCTAAAGCTGCCAAGGTTAGAGACCCTTGATATATAGCACAGAGCATGGAAATGGTGCCCTCTGGTGGCTATTTTAGGCATAGTACACTGAAAGGGACTACTAAGATCATCTACAGCACAGGGTATGCAAAGGGTGCTTCTCTAGGGGCTATTTTGGGCATAGGTCAAAAGGGACTACAAAGACCATCTACAGCCCAGGGCATGCAAGGAGTGCCCTCCGATGGCCATTTTATACCATAACGGACTGAAAGGGACTAGTATGACCATCTGTAGTACAGGACATGAAAAGATTGCCCTTATTCCGCTATTTTATACATATCGGCCAGAAAGGGACTACAAAGACCATCTATAGCACAGGGCGTGCAAAAGGGTGCCCTCTGGTGGTTCCTTGGGGCATAGAGGGCTGAAAGGGAATGCTAAGACCATCAGTGGCAGAGTGCGAAAAGAGCGCCCTCTGATGGTTAAGGGTGTTTTGGCCCCATATTAAGATTATGTATAGCACAAGCTCATAAAAAGAGTGCCCTCTGCTGGCCATTTTGGGCCATCCCCTCCCTAAGGAACAAACCAAAGTTTAGTCAAACCAGCCAGATGGTGGACTGTTTCTAGTCCATATATGTATTAAGCCATCCCTTTAAGACCCTCTAGGCAAAGCAATAATTGTTTTTATTTCAGTAAAATAAGATAGCGATCATCATAGAATGCCAGTCTTAAGATGGCCAGAAATCAGAATATGTTGTGTCGCAACAAACAGTTTCTTAAAAGGCATAAACCCTGATGAACTATAACTCAGTCCTGTAGATCTATGGTCCGCTTACCTTGCCGACATTTCTACCGCAAAAATACCATATAAAGCTCTGGATGCCATATGTATAACCACCACTAGAGGGCCTATTTTTTTTTTTTTAAAAAAAAAGTTCTTCCGGGAATTCTAACAGGTAGTTCTCGACCTACGACCATTGAGCCCAAATTTCTGTTGCTAAGTGAGACAACTGTTAAATGGGCTTTGCCCCATTTTACAATCTCCCTTGCCGCAGCTGTTAAGTGAACCAATGCGGTTGTTGGTAACCCGGTTATTAAATGAGAATCTGGCTTGCAAAAGGTGATCAAGCGCCCCAGGACATTGCAACCGTCATAAATATGAATTGCCAAGCGTTCAAATTTTGATCAGGTCGCCAAGGAGAAGTGGGAAAAAGTGACAAGTCACTTTTTTCAGCGCTGTTGTAACTTCAGTCGCTACCCAAACTGTTGTAAGTCAAGGATTGCCTGTAGTCCTTGTTTTAATCACTGGGATAGCAAAGTCTGCCATCCTGTGGACATAACGGGTTATTACACATTACCAAGGCCAGTGCTTATTATGGAAAATACCTGTTTGGTATTTTCCATAAAGAGGGGGGGGGGGTACCAGTTTTGGGAGAAAGCAGCTTTTTTTTTTCTTTCAAAGGGTCCTTTTACTGTTTTTCTTGCTCTGTGTTGCATTTAGCAATAGCCCTTAGACTTATATACCACTTTACAGTGCTTTACAGCCCCTTCTAAGCAATTTACAGAGTCAGCCTCTTACCCCCCAACAATCTGGGTCCTCATTTTACCGACCTCGGATGGACGAGTCCACCTTGAGCCTGGTGAGATTCGAACTGCTAAATTGCAGTTCTGGAAAGGGGAGTTTTGAAAAAGCCATATAAACCATATTAAAATTTATCCAAGGGATCTTTTTAGTGGCATCCAAGATGGATGGAGAAGACAAACTTTTGACGAAGGTCCGTGAAGATGCTTCTGGCTGCGAGGAAGTTTTTTTTTTTTTTTTTTCCCCTCCTTTTTCCTCTGGTCCAAAATTGTACGGAGCCAGATTCACTGATTTTTGAGAGGTGACCAAATTAAACAGCCAGATGTGAGAACGGAAAAAAGAAAAAAAATGGCCAGAATTAAGAACCGTTCCTTGTGTTGCTTATGTAATATTTATGGTGGCTTTGTGTCAAGGCATGTAAATACTGCAGATGGTGTTTTTTTTTAAAAAAAAAAAATAGCAAAAAGGAAACTACAGAAAAAGAATTGGGAAAGGCATTAATACTGTGTATTCGAGGTTTACAGTACTCACTTTCTCCGGGGCAAATTCAGTTCTGGTATAATGCCAAAAGAAACACTATTCATTATACAGGATTCTAGTCCCTATTGTTTCAGCAGTAAGGCCTGCCACGAATTTAACACACCACCTCCCAATTGTTTCAGTTGTCTAAAAATATCCAAGAGTGCAAGATAGATATTTGCTAAGCGTTTTTACTTCTTGTTACATCCCACTTGTTGTCTTTGGCATTTCCTTGGGAGAAAAACCCGTTAAAACTCGATGGCATAAGAACTTCATAAAGCTTTTCCTATTTTTCAAGCTGTCGATTTTCACCTCCATACCTCGAAATCTGGAAAGCGGCTGTGGACTTTTTTTTTTAAAAAAAGTGCCCACTGGGGGGAAAGGTTGCGAGACCCTCCAAATGAGGAGTTTCCAACCTTGGCAACTTGAAGACAGGTGAGTCTGGGCGTTGAAGTACATAAGTTTTCCAGTTGCCAAGGCTGGGCACCCCTGCTCTAAATTGTATCTGGCCAATTTTTCCCCCATTCCTGCCCTCCGGCCAACTTCACCTCCCAAAGCGCCAGGCGCCGATTCGAGTTCTCCCTCTTTGACTTTCCCCAACAGCCCTGCGAGGTAGGCTAAAGCTCTACAGAGAAATTTGGCTCCTAAGCGGAGCTTCCTACGGAAAAGCTGTGGATGAGCTTTTTCGCCGTAAAGCTCTTTGTGAAATAAAATTCCCCCAAAGGAGACCAATGCAGTCACACACACACAAATACACACAGAAAATGAAATTAAAACACTGCAAACAGGGCCCACCAACATGGATGCCGAAAGATCCCCACAGGGGGGCATCAGCCCGGCGAATGCAAAACATTCCTCTCTTGCAGATCAGATCCTCAAAGCTCATGGGTGGATCTCTGGCGGTGGAACAGATCCCATCGATAAAAAGATTCAAGGCGTGTGCATATGTGCTCAGAATCCACTGATTGGGAGTCCATCATTTTCCTCCTCCTTGTGTGCACACAGGGATCTAGGGCCGCCCTCGTCCAGATGCTGAAACAGCTGGCTTAGCTCTCCTTTTCCTTTCCAGCTGTTTTCCCTCTTTCCTTCTCCATTCCCTTCTTCCACAAGCAGAGATTTCCTGGCGGAGCCTGTCAAGAGACTCAAACCTTGGCGTTGGCATCCTTTTTTCTTTTCCCATCGTCCCAGAAAAATTCTCAGCACTCCAGGAAATTTTGCCATCTCAGCCTAACTTTTCAGAACAATCTTGCCTCTTTGCAAACTGGGGTTGAATTTCCTCCGGGGTTAATTCTTCTTTCGCGTTCGGTTTTAATTAAATGCAGCCATGGAGCAGTTCAAAAGTCTTTCTGCGAGCGTTTCTCCTTTTTCATTGCCTGCTGGCAGGCAGAAGAAACATCAATATTATCCAAGCTCTGGAAATTCCACCGGCATTTTCCTGCTTTTAATTCTTCTGGTGGTTTTGGAAGATTCGTTTGCAAGAGAAGCCCAGATGAGCCAGGTAAGCCGCTGATATTTAAAATACGACTGTTTTGATTTATCTTGCTGGCTTCTCTTCCAAGGGGTTCTGTGGGAAGCCCCACCCTACCCCCCCACCCCGATACCCTCACAACAATCTGGCGAGGTAGACTTAAAAGTAGAGTAAGGCTTCAAATCCCTCAGGATGGGATTTGAATGCTACGTGTCCGTGTTTTCTTTCCTACCACAAGAACAAATGCTCCCTTTATGCATGTTGGATGGACTGTTGGAGTCCTCGTCCTGTTTGAAACCTGGTGTGGGATGGGGGTCATGGATGGGGAGGGGGAAAAAAAGAGATTGGACAACCAATCTCGTTTGTCTGAAATGGTGTAGGATTTCCTGCCTGAACAAGGGGTTGGACCTTCAAAGTTCCTTCCGACTCTTGTCATTCTGTTATGATGGGAACTGGAGTCCAACATTTTAGGCTGCAATTGCTTCCCGAGGCCCTTTCCATCATAAGCAACAAGACATCACAATTAAAAAACATTCAAGCATTAAAGAATGCGAATGGTTCCTGTCTTTATGTCTCTCTCTAAGCTATCATCTATATATATTCTTTTTCTTTCTTTCTTTCTATCTATATCATCTATCAATCATCTCTATTATCATCTATCAATCATCAATCATCTCCATCTCTATATCATTTCTATCATCTATTTATCATCTACCTATCTATTATCATCTCTGTATCGATCTATCACCTCTATCATCTCTACAATCTGTATCATCTATCAATCATTTATCAATATATCATCTATCCAATCTATTTATCATATATCTATCGTCTATCAATCACCTCCATCTCTATATCATCTCTACCATCTATCAATTATCATCTATCGATCTATCATTATCATCTCTACGATCTGTATCATCTATCATTTATCAATATATCTATCCAATCTATCATCTATCATCTCTCTCTCTCTCTCTCTCTCTCTCTCTCTCTCTCTCTATATATATATATATATATATATATATATAATCTATCTATCTATCATCTATCTATATCTCTATCATCATTTATCAATATATCTATCCAATCTATCATCTATCATCCATCTCTCTCTCTCTCTCTCTCTCTCTCTCTCTCTCTATATATATATATATATATATATATATATATATATATATATATATAATCTATCTATCTATCATCTATCTATCTATATCTCTATCATCTATCTTATCTATCTATATCTATATCATCTATCTATCTATCTATCTATCTATCTATCTATCTATCTATCTATCTATCTATATCTCTATCATCTATCTATCTATCATCTATCTCTGTCTGTATTATCTATCTATCTATCTATGCGAAATAATGGCAATAAAATCAGGAACTCCATTTTTGTCAAGAAACTCAACATCTGAAGTTGCCTCCCAGCCTGTCTGATTCTCTGAATATCTCCGTTTCTCTGCTGTCTTCCATTATCAAACTTGCAGCCACAAGTTTAGTGAATAGTTTTCGGATTACCTTTATCTCTCTCTCTCTCTCTCTCTTTTTTTTAACTCAACTCTTTGGCTCTAAGCCCAGTGTGTGCACAGCCCTCCTTCCTTCCCAGGGCCAGGCATTCCGTCAGGCGCTGTCCGTTCAAATAGACGAGGGGGAAGTTTGAGCCTGAGGTCTCATTTCTGAATGCGCCAACGTGCTTTGCAAGCTAACCGTGTTTCTGGGGGGAAGAGATTTAGCAGATGTGGCCTTAGGGCAGCGCTGAAGGATGCTGGCAAAACTCACAACATCTGGTGGCAAAACGATTCCTCTCATTTTGAGTCCCTGTGGTTGTTTTTGCACAGAGTGAGATTTGCAAACCAGCAATTGGGATTTTCCTGAGAGAATCCGCAGAGCGCTTTGTCAATCCTCTCTCATCTATCCAGCTCTGGGGTAAAAGATCCCAGAAACCGGATCAATTCAAACGACATCGCCCTTGTTTAAATCGCCTATCAGCGATGCCCCTTCTGGAACTAGAAGATCTTAACATTCTTACATTCTCCCTTCTTCTTCCTGAACCTCTGAATCTCTTCCTCGGGCCCGCAAAAGCCATCCAAGCAGGCCTTTTCCAAACTTAAAATTTTAAGAGGCCAGCGGCGGAGACGTTACTCCTGCCGCAACTGGAGGAAAAGTGCAAATCCAAGGAGAAAAAGTTGGCATGGAGGAAAGCCATGGAGAAGTTGGAGGACTTCCAAAAAAGCCAGTTCTCTGTTACTTAAGCGCAGCAGCTGAGTGACTCATCCAGCCCTGGTTCTCCCCACCCACCCTTTTTTTTTTTTTTTTTTTTTGCTGAGATGAGCAAAATTGAGAATATCGAGGAATTGCCTTTGAAGGGCTGGAGTTTTGAGAGGCCTTTCAGTAGTCAAAAAAAAAAAAAAAAAAAACCCTGGTTCCTTTTCTAACGGGAGAGAAATCCTTAAAAAAGGAGCAACTTTAGCTCTCCAGCCCCCCAAAAATTTGGATTTAATACCGTTTAATTTGGATTTAATACTTCTTGGAGCGAGGTTTTGGCGAGGAGAAGGAGGCGGCAGCCATGCAATTTTCATGATACTCCCAAGCTAGATAAGAACATGAGGGCAGGATTTTTTGGATTCTTGGTTTCTCTGAACGTCCAGGCATAAATTCCGAAGACGCTTCTCAGGAGGAGGAGGAGGAGGAGGAGGAGAAATGTCAAATATGTGATATCACAAAACCTCCTTCTGGTTAACGGGTTGCAGATTTCGACTCCTTGAGATTTGCTCATTTTCATCCTACTGAGTTTCGGTTGCCCTGGAAATAAACCAATTTCTCAATTTTCTTTTTTTTTTTAAATTTGATTTATATGCCGCCCTTCTCCGGAGCCTCAGGGCAGCTTACAATGCGTTAAGCAATAGCCTTCATCCTTTTGTATATTTATACAAAGTCAGCTTATTGCCCCCACAAACTGGGTCCTCAATTTACCCACCTTAGAAAGGATGGAAGGCTGAGTCAACCTTGAGCCTTGGCGAGATTCGAACCTGCAGTAATTGCAAACAGCTGGTGTTAATCACAATGCTATCAGTCTGCTGAGCCACCAGGCCCTTTTAAAACAAGCCTATCTTCCCTTTATCAGCTTGAGCCAGAGGAGAGATTAAATGATTTTCTGTCGAAACACCTAGTCTACCCCAATACAGGAGGCAGCATGCTTCCCTTTCGCCTTTCAGCTCCAATCCAGGAGCCCTCAAGCAGTCGCATTCACGACAAACCATTTTATACCAAATTTATATTTGCCGATAATGGCTAGCTGATGAGAGCTAAATAGCTTGAAATAGATCTATACTAGTCTCCCTTTCTCTCTTTATCAGCAAATATAAATTTGCAAATATAAATACTTCCTTCGGATAACCTCTGTTCATCTGTTAAAAGAGTTTTACAGCAATTTATACATTGCTGTAAAACTCCTAGGCCATCAATTAAACGCTGGCGGTTATGTCACTTACTTTTTTGCAGCGACAAAAGCTGGGGTGAAGCTGGAGACTTGGTTACCAGCAGCCATCCATCAAAAGCTTTAATGTCTTGAACGTATATATATATATATATTTCTTCTTCTCTTCCGGTGGGTGAGCTTTTCCCTCCCCAAAATCTATAAGGCCAGAATTGGCTGACCTTCAACCGCTGAGGTCGTATGGCAGGCGCCCGCTGTGATTATTTGGTTCGGGAAACAGTGGAGAACAGCGGCATAAAAGCTAGGCCAATATTTGTCTTGGTTCCAGCTCTTAAAAAAAAACCATAAATAAAAATAAACCAACAGCTTTTCGATACAGAGACGTCTTTTGGGGAGGGGGGGGTTCTTGCGACTCTGAAATTCATAGGGCGAAATTCAAGATTACTTTTTCCTGCTCAAATTATTTATTGTTTACCCCGCCCCCCCTTTACTTCGCCTTCGGGGCAGAAGTGAGCGAATTAATCAGCTGTGGCTTTCATTCCATTTCTAAAAGTTTTTTGTTTTTTTTTTTACTTATTTTGTGCATTTGGTCTCCTCTTTCCTTGCCTTTTCCTGATCTTGGCCCCGTTCCTCTAAAGCCACATATTTTTGCACAGAGCGCAAAACTCCTTTTTTGCACAAATGAGCTGGTTTAGGAAAAAAAAGTGCAAAAATGCTTTATTATACAACAGATGACTATTTTTTTTTTTAAAAAAAAAAAAATCTCCTTCCAAAAATCTAAGGGAGGCTACCGGCTTGGTTTGTCTTTAAATAAGGAGGCTGGGTGAATCTTGGAAAGACAATAAACAGCTAATACCCATAATTGCTAAATGAAAACACCAGATCCAGTGGCAACTGAATTCCGAGAAATACACCCCAGGAGCTAGTAACTTGGAAAAGCTTGTTTGTTTTTTTTTTCCTGGAAAATATCCTGGGTTTCCTGGCTCCTGTCTGATTTAGTAAGGTTAGAGTAGACAATCTGGTGTCATCCTGACATCTACAATCTGTGGCATAAATGGGCTGATGGAAGGAAGCTTAAAATCCATCATATCTAAAGGGTGTTGACCTAAGATCAATTGATTTAAATTAGTTTTGATTGGAGAACCGAGAGAGAAAATGACTTTTCCAGGGGGGGGGGAAAAATGGCTGCTGCAAAACAGATGGGGAAAATGCTGAGAAACTGACTTGGTCTGCGAGCTGTTTGAAGGTGCTCTCTGTATTAAGGTTCTGCTCCAAAGCTTCTGATTTGTTCCTCTTGTGTTTAAGGGAGACACGGCCCTACCTGGTGCAACCCTTGGAGTTAACTTGGGCCTTCGAAAAGTGCCCTTCCCACCTCTGCCGCCTCATCTCCGGAAAAAACGTTACACGCTGACGCCTGGACGTCTCAAATGGGATCATTTCAACTTAACATACAAGTAAGGATGTTTTCTTTTCCCCCAGTGCTAAATTTGACACCATCATCGATAGAAACCAGAGTTGGTTTCTATTCATGCTAAGATGGGGAAGATCTTTCCAATCAAGAACAATGAAGGATAGTGAGGAGGAAGCAACCAGAATTAAACATTTAGGTGTTTTTTTTTTCCCCCCCGAGTCAAGAGCACTACTATGGCAGTTACCCAAATTTAAACCAAGGATGTGGAATTTTCTTAAATTTGGTATAAAATGGTTTGTCGTGACTGCGACGGCTTGAGGGCTCCTGGATCGGAGCTGAAAGGCGAAAGGGATGCACTAGGCTCCCTCCCACATGCCTCGATCAGCTGCATTCAAATCAATACAGCTAAGACTATCGCTACCCACCGATTTCATATTTCTCCCCTCCTCACGTTCAGAATCATACTTCAATTTTAGAGTCGAATTTCCAAATCTGAAATTAATACACGTTATATCCGTTCCTTAAACAAAGAGTTGTAAATCAGACCGTCGTTCCCTTGAGAGAAATCTTACGCAGACACTTCAAACTGAGTGGCTGTGTTAAGTTTCCAAAAGTCTGGATTTTTTTTTTTTTTAAACATTTCTTTTGAGCTGTTCGTATGACGCCATGAAATTCATGTCTCATAAATCTTTCACTCCATCTCTTATTTTCTTGTATTTGTACATCAGGCTACAAATAAAACACCCCAACAATTACTTTTTTCCCCACACTTTCTAAAGTAAATAAACACACCTGAATCCTACTTAAATGGCCTTTCCCTTAATAATAGGCATTTTACTCCCTACGTTCACCCTTAAAAAAAGTTTGCATTTGTGTCCTTTTTTAAAATTTAATAATAATAAAAAAATAAAAGAAACTGCAAAGGACATTGCGCAACTCTGAAAAAATGAATTTTGCCTTGGGAGGTGCCAAGAATGAGATGTTTGGATAGAAATTTGGACCCAACGCCATCTTTTTTCCCCCCCTCCCACTTCCAATTTTTGGAAGGACAAAGATTCCTTTGCATGGAGAGATCACAGATTCAAAGGGGGGAAAAAAAACAACCAAGTCCTGCTTGGAACGATCATGGATGGGCTAAGATTTGATGGACGTTGGAATCCTTTTTCCTCTTTTAATTTTTTGAAATTTATGCTTGCCCACTTTCGAATTGGAAATGGAGGAAATGAGAAACCCAACCTTTTGAAGCGTTGGAACGAAAAGGGACATTAAATCCACACACACACAGCTCTTGCTTGGAACAAACCTTTAGCTGGTGCAGAAATGGCTGCAGGCAACATTATTGTTGGCAAAGCCATGCCAAAGTCAAGATTGGCAGATGAGACCCAGCTGGCCACACAGCAAGCCTCATGCATGATTTGGGTTTTCCTTCCAAAGGCTTTTAGCTCATATTTGGCGGAGGGAAACCTCTTTGTCCTTTTAAGCTGAAGTTTTGATACGTTTCGCTTTACAAACAAATATACGAATACCTGTAATCGGAGAAAAAAAGATGCTATTGGTAGACTTTGTTCTTTCTCTGCTTCAGCCTGCTGGGTGCCGAGAGGGAGGGAGACAAAAAAACAGAGCTGTAAGGATTGTCCCTATTAAAGACAAAACAGTTCATCATACAAAAGGCTATGAATTGCGCAGAAATGGACAAATTAACGCTGAGTCTAAAAGATAAAGAGGCATCGATATTTTACAATGTGTGGGAACTGGATGGAACGGAGATAGATTAAAGATAGATAGTTATTAAGCGTAAGTAATAGATAAAATAAGAATGTAAATACGCACAATTTAATTTTTGTAAATAACGCACGAATTATCGTCACAAGAAAAACACCACAAATAGCTGTTCTTGAGTGAAGTATTTTTTTATGTTTTTAATGTAATAAAAGCTTAATAAAGTGTATTGAAAAAAGACCCTCCATAACCGTGTCAACTTTACGACTTGTGGACTTCAACTCCCAGAATTCCTCAGCCAGCCTGCGCTCCTTAGAACTATGGAAAGTGCATCCTTTCTACAACAATATTTTATTTGGCCAAGTATGATCAAGACACACGGAGGAATTTGTCCTGGTTTTTAACTTTTCATAGCCCAAATTTGGTGGTTGGTCCTCAGCCGAAGTCAAACCCGGGCGGGAATCTGGGGTGAACTCTTAGCTTATTTTTTTGTATTCCCCTGCAGAATTCTGTCGTTCCCCAAAAACCTGATTAGCAAAAGCCAGACCAGGAAAGGACTGACCGCAGCTTTCCGTATGTGGAGCGATGTCTCCCCGTTCACCTTCCGCGAAGTGTCAGGGAGTACCTCCAGCGACCTCACAATTGGTAGGTACCTTCACGGCGCCGAATTTCGCTTCCGACGGAAGCATCCTGAAATTACTGCTCTGTATACAGGTAGTCCTTGACTTACAAGCCATTCGTTCAGCGACTGGAGTTATAATGGCAGTGAAAAAAGCGACATATGACCATTTTTCACACTTACGACCATTGCAGTATCCCCATGGCCATGAAGATCAAAATTCAGATCAATTTAAGCAACTGGTTCGTATTTATCCCCTTTTGCGAGCTTCCGATGAACAAAGTCAACGAGGAAACTAGATTCACTTAACAACTGTGTCACAGACTAACGTTAACAATGGCAGGGATTCATTTAACCACTGTGGTGTGATAGGTCGTAAAATGGGGGGAAAGCTCGCTTTACAACTGTCTCGCTTAGCATGCAGAAATGTTGGGCTCAACTGTGCTCATAAGTCAAGGACTGCCTGTAATATTACGTGACAAGGAGTAAAAAAGATTAAGGATGGAATGATTAAGGAATAAGAGCCGTGGTGGCGCAGTGGTTAGAGTGGAGTACTGCAGGCTACTTCTGCTGACTACTGGGTGCCTGCAATCTGGCAGTTCAAATCTCACCAGGCAGCCTTCTGTCCTTCCAAGGTGGGTAAAATGAGGACCCAGATTGTTGGGGGCAAGAGGCTGACTCCGTCAACCGCTTAGAGAGGGCTGTAAAAGCGCTATATGTCTTAAGTACTATTGCTATGCAGGACAGAGATGGGAAGCAGGAAACCAAGAATGACTGATTGAAAAGCCTAAAAAAAGCCCAATTTCTAAGGCTTATCGTAGACTCAGTTCCCTAATGAGACCCACATTTTATCTTATCAGTTCATTCTGTAGGCAAGTCTGGCGACTTGATTGTCAACCGCAGAGATGACTCAGGCAGAAATGCCTTTGCACAACCAATTTTTCTTGTTTGCTTCCCTCCTTCAAATCAGAGGGCCACACTGCAACATCTGGAACGCACGAGGTCATCGGGTAGCCGAAGCGAGATTTTACATGTTCTTCCAGATTTTTTTTGTGGGGGGGGTGGAGAAGTGGGGGAATAGCTTAGCCTGACCAGATCATGCCGTTCTATCTGTGCATGCCACTAAATTGAAAACAGAACGTTCGTTTGGCTGGGAGCAGAAAGAATCTGGAGGGAGTTGCAAAGATATCTCGCTTTTGAGGTCTCGAAGTTGGCCGGGTGCTGTGTGGAAATGAGAGAGAGAGAGAGAGAGAAAAAAAAAAAGTAGTAGTTTGTGGGTTAATACAAGATTTCTAAAATGGTTTGCTTGGGCACAAGAAGTAGGGCGAGGATCACGTTCTAAAAATGGAATTATAGGTGGGGATTCAGGACTAAAAAAATAAATAAATAAAAATGAGATTTTGCATGCTATTCATTCCAATTAAATATGGCCACGGAAGGATGCACGTCAGAATTTCCCTTTCTGGATTCCGTTGCAAGTTAAACTCTGGCATTCAAAGGCGACGATGTTTGGGGAACGTGACCCAACTTTTAAGAGGTGTGGACTTCAACTCCCAGAATTCCCCAGCCAGCATGGCTGGGGAATTCTGGGAGTTGAAGTCCACTCGAAGTTGCATGGAACAGCTATAAAGTTGAAAAACAACACTTGAGGATGCCCAGAAGAGAAAAAAACCTGGTTTGTAGATATGAAGTGATCTCAATTTTTTCTCCCCACCCTACAAACTTCCAGGTTTCTACCCCATCAACCACACGGATTGCGTGGAATCGCAGATCCACCACTGTTTTGATGGGATCACGGGCGAGTTAGCCCACGCCTTTTTCCCACAGACGGGAGAGATCCATTTTGACGACCATGAGTACTGGATTGTCGGGGACACTCGGTTCAGCTGGAAAAAGGGTAAGTGAGCTGGGATGGATCCCAGGATCCCCTTATCCGGCCTTATTTGTAAGAAAAAAAAAAAAAGAATTGAGAGCCAGGAAAGGAAAATTTGAGTCGAAAAGAATAAAATGAGGTTGGTTGATAAAGATCGGGGGAAGAGGGGAATGGAGGAAAAAAAAGGACTGGAGAAAGGAACAAAATTGAAAGTCTGTAGGAGAAAAAAAAAAATCAGCTATAAATCCAACAGCAATTAAGAGATCCTGGAACCGGATGAAAGGGAATTCAGCAAACATGTTGCAAATTTTAAAAGTATTGGATTTGACATCTATGAATCATATATATATATAAAAAAGACTGTGATGTTTGAGAGATGAAGACAATTTGGCTTTAGATATTTAGTTCCAGGCTGTAAAATGGGCTGACTAAGCAAAAAAAACCCAAAACGTTATCCAAACCATTGTTGGGTTATTGCAAAAAAAAATATGAATACAGGTAGTCTTTGAATTAGGACAATTTGAATCCAGAATTTTATGTTGCTAATTGAAAAAATTATTCGGTGAGTTTTGTCCCATTTTTTTTAGACTTTTATTAAGTGAATCGCTGCAGTCATTAAATGGGTTAACGCGGCTGTTAAGGGAATCTGGCTTCCCTTTGGACTTTGTCAGAAGGTCGCAAATCACTTTTTTCAGGGCCGTTGTAACTTCAAACGGTCACTAAACGAACTGTTGTAAGTCAAGGACTACCTATATGTCTACGAAGGTGTCAAAGAGTTGAACTCAATGCAAGGAAGATCTGGATGGAAGTCTCTTTTTTTTTAAAAGAAACATATAATACATCAGTCCTTCCGTGTGTCATCTCGGTGTTTCTTCGGTGACTTCTTCTTTTTGTTACTCCTCCTCTTCTTATTTCTTCCTTGGAAGATCTCATTTCTCTATTTCAATATTTCCCCCAAAGTACATATATTTAATGTAACTTTCTCCTGTTTGCTTATCAAATTCTTTATCTATATCTCTTTTCTATCCAATCATAAAATTTCCCCCATATCTTCAAATATTCTGTCTCCTCTTTCTCTTTAATCCTTAAAGTTAATCTATTCATCTCTGCACAGTCCAAAATTTTTCTAATTACTTCCCCTTCTAAAGGGATTTTCTCTGCTTTCCATCTTCGTGCGAATACTATTCTTGCTGCAGTTATTACATGTATAATCAAATATATGTTTTCTTTACTAATTTTCTCTGGTAGGATACCCAATAGGAACAACTCAGGTTTTAAATGTGTTGTTGAGTCATTTCATCTATCCATCTCTTAATTCTGCTCCAATAATCTCTAGCTTCTGGAGGAACATCTGGAAGTTTTTAAGAAGAGGTTGGATAACCCTTTGTCTAAAGTGGGGTAGGGTTTCCTGCCTAAGCAGGGGGTTGGACTAGAAGACCTCCAAGGTCCCTTCCAATATTCTATATCTTACATTCTCACACCGGGCAGTATTAAACTTTCTCACTTTGTTTTGCTAAACCAAGCTTCTAGTCCTTAAGGAAGTCAGATAATTCCACATCTATGAACATCTCCAACTAGCTTTTTTTTTTTTTTTTTTTTTTTTGCTTTTCCTGGCTTTTATTCCTTGGAAAGTTTTGCAGTCTTTCCCAGTGAGTCTTTCCTCTAGTGAGAGCAGACTAAACCCATCAGAGGTTGTACGTCCACGAGTATCTAACTTTTGTTTTGCAATAAAGTAGAAATCAGCGTCAAAATTACTGGCATCCTGAAGACCCTACACTCAAGTTACTGGATGGATCCGTACGACGTTAGGCGGCGTTTCTCGGGGTTGCTTTTTCCGGCCTGTCGAGATTTCGCCATCCGATGCCTTTCAAATTAAAGAACGTCGCGCGCTGGTGAAAATATTCCTGCCAGCTGAAAACTGACGTTTTTGCTTAACTGTTGCTGCTGGCCGAGACCCCAAAAGCGCCGAGCGTTATCGAGCATTTGTCATGCTCCCTTTCTCATCGGAAAAACAAAAACGCTGTTTACATTTTTCTCCCATCTGGGATGATGGCTTTTTTTTTTTTTTCCCTTCTGCAGACTTTGTGGGAGCTCAGTGGCCACTGCTATTTGTTTTTAAAGAGTTCTATTAAATGCTAAACAGATGGCCCTTTGGTTCAAGATGAGCCTTTTTCCCCATTAAGGTTTTTGTTTTAAAAAAGCATGCTTCCCTTAAAGAATCTGTCTGATGTGTCTCTGTACGAGTCCCTGTTCTGGGCCTGTCTCTGCAGAGAGGGATTGGAAAATAGCAAATCAGGGTTCCCGAATGATCCATCGGTGGCCTGATGGTATAAATAATCCTCACCCCAAGGAGAGTTATTGGGAAACCCAGCAAGATGCAGCATGCAGAGAGACAACGGGACAACTCCACTGTCTTGAGGTTTCTAGCATCTTCAAGTTTGTGATACTGGCTATCTGATGCCCCATTTGGGAAGAATATACAGTAGTGGCCAAAATTGTGGAAAATGTATTTTCTAAAACTAGCTACTTTTTGGGGGGAGTAGTACCATAAAATTATATATCGACGGAAAGATAATTTAATCAAGAATGTAATGCAATAACTTTTGATGAAGGACTTGCTATTAGAATAGCAGTTACAGTCGAAAGAAGAAAAGTGAAACACGTAGAAAAAAAATGAGATATGCCAAAATGATCACCACGTCAGTTAATACTCAGTTGGGTCACCTTTAGCATGAATGACGGCCTTACAAATTCTTCCCATGGAGTGAACCAAGCCTTTGAGTTCTGCAGCTGTTATCATGGGAAACCAAGATTGAATGATGGCTTCTATTAACTGGGTTTTATTGCTGGGTTGCTTCTGGATAACAAGTTTCTTTAGTCGGCTCCATAGATTTTCAATTGGGTGAAGGTCAGGGCTATTCCCAGGCCATTCCAGCAGTGGAATAGGATTAGCTTGAAACTTTAAAAAAAAAAAAAAGTGTTATTAGCCATCAAACCTCAAAAATACAGCTTTTCCCAAAAGGTTCCCACAATTTTGGCCACTACTGCAGAAGGAAAATTTGCTGCTCTTTCTTTCAAGCTACAGAGTGCCAAGATCTTATTCAAAATAAGAAAAGAAAAATTGAATTTGAATGACGGGATGGTTAATCTGCTCATCCAATAGGGAATCATTTTCATAAGAAACATTTTGATTTATTGGGGCTTTGTCGAAAAGATCTGGGAGACAAGACCTGACCTCCCTAATGTTGAATATTAGTTTACAATCTGTTTTTAATAATCTCTTCTAAAGGATTGTCAACCTCACACAGCCTTTTCCTCTAAGGACCGAAAACAAGGAGACAAAATTATTCGCTCATAAAACTAATCTCAAAACTTTGCAGAGCGACATTGGGATTTATTCTGATCAGGAAACAGGAAATTTTTTTTACAACGGCGAAATCCCTGGTGGCAGATGTACTTTGTCTCCAAGACAAGGAAAATCTGTTATTTCCTTTTCGGTGCCCCAAACATCAGAGAATTAACTCCTCGAGACAAGTTTGCGAGCATTTCCTTATTTAGAAAGACAGAGCGAAAAAAAACTAGAATTTTTTTGCATGACTTAAATTTCAAGACAGCTGCAGCTTGGGAGTCAAGGCAGGGTTGTTGATTTCAATATTTCAATCTTTCATTTATTTTTTTTAAATGGAAAAAAATAAATCCTTTGGGCTAGATGAGAAAGGGACTTTAATCCAGGACACGGAGTAATTACAATTCAAGAGCAGCTGAATCAACTTTATTTGCTACTGCCGCTTCTGTTTTAAATTAAGGAAAAAGGGTTGGGGGATGATTTGCTTGGGGCTCGAAGGAAAGAATCTTCTATCTAACCTCTTGTGTTTTCAAGAAGAATGAGCTGGAAAGTGAGTTCTCCAACCATTTGGGAATCCTGCCCTTTTGCAGAGCAGAGAAAGAGTTGCAAAATGACAGTTCACGTTAGCTACCCAGATCAAGGCTGCAGCAACGTTATAACGAAAGTACAGGCAGTCCTCGACTTAACGACAATTGAGTGCCAACATTTCGGCTGCTTAAGCGAGACAGTCGTTAAGGGAGCTTTGCTCCTTTTTATGAACTTTCTTGCTGCAGTTGTTTAAGTGAGTTAACACGTTTGTTAAAGGAATCTGGCTTCCGCTTGTCAGGTCGTACGTGAGCCAGGGATGCTGCGCCGTCGTAAATACAAGTCGGCAACGGTTGTTAAGGGTGAAAAACGGTCATTTTTTCAGTGCAGTTGTAAATTCTGGCCACTAACTGTTTTAAGTCGAGGACTGTTGTTATGTTTTATTTTCCATCATCTGTTGATTCGGAAAAGCCAAGCTCTAAATTAATCTGAATACCTTTTATAACACACTGTATGTTTTCCTCCTTGCAATTCAACCAGTTAATTAGGTTCCTATTTTTTTTTTTAATTTTTATTTTTTTTAAAAGGAGTCTGGCTGACGGACCTGGTTCACGTGGCCGCCCACGAAATTGGCCACGCGTTAGGTCTTATGCACTCTCTGGATCCCAACGCCTTGATGCATGTGAACGCAACCCTGACGGGGAAGAACACGATCTCGCAGGACGAGATGTGGGGAATGTACCGGCTTTACGGTAAGCAAGCGCCATCGGTTGCCCAGGAGGAAAGGAAGAATGTTGGAACGATGATTTAATCATCTCCTTTGCCAGTTTTCCTGATAAAAAGAGCGCCGGTAGCTGCCTCGTGCAGTTAGGCCCGAACGGAGGTAACAACTGTGCAAAATTTCTCCTCGTGGTTTTCTTCCATCTTGCCTTTTTTACAGTCCTACGCAGGGATTTTAAAAATCCAGTTTCCCGAATCTTAGTCCTTTTGCACAGTTGTCCCAAAGATACTTTTTTTTTCAAAAGGCAACTGGACTTTGTTTTTCCTTGAAGACGTTAAGGGAGAGGGCTAATGGACCAGGTGACTGCAAGGAATTTAAACCCTTCCGTTCTCCAGCATTCACTCAGAACCGAAGAAGCTTCTTGGATGAGAAGCGAAAGGTCTTCGGGGGAAAAAAAAGAAAGAAAAACCCAGCTGCCTTTGGAAAAAGCGACTGTGCAAAAGGACTCCAATTTGGAGAACTAGATTTTTAAAATCCCGGTCTAGGTTTGTAAAAAGGCAAGAAGGAATTAAAACACCCGGAGGAGAGCGTCTGCATGGAGAAATCACAGGGCATGGGTTTTAAAATTTAAATTAAAATGGTTTAAGGTCAATCCTAACCCTCATGAAGGCAGCATTATCTAGCCAAATTCTTGGACGAGGACTTCAGCACGCGGTGGCTTTGAGTTCCCCCAGACTGTCTTCTCTGGGCCTCTGAAAGTCAGAACACGGCGGGCAGAGAAAATGATAGGTTTCCAATCCAACCCTAAAATTCAGCTGAAGGATGTTTTTCAGCTTGGAACAGAGAGCATTGAGCTGGTGGACAGCCTCTGAGACAGTGGAGAGGGGACAATATACATATACATATACATATACATATACATATACATATACATATACATATACATATACATATACATATACATATATATATATATATATATATATATATATATATATATATATATATATATATATATATATACACACACACACTACTGTACCATTTGTTTTTCAAACTGTTTGGATTGGCAGTAGCCACCAGTTGATCTTCGTGCCAACGGGCCGTCCACGCCCGTTTACAAAGAATGGGTGGAATTATTTTCGCTACCATCTGAATCAACTGAAAATGTCCTTCTTCTCTTTGCATTTATACTAAATATTTATTTTCTGGGAATCAACTGTATTTTCTCATCCCCCTCTAGCATCGATGCCGGTGGTTTCTCAGTACGTACTTTGAAAAACCTCAGCAAATTAGAACAGATCGAATGGGAGAAGATGTGTATTTTACCCTGTGAAAACATCAACAAGTGTTTTTTTTTTCCCCTCTTAAATTGGCTCCATCTTTTAGAGGATACAGAGGCTGCTTCATATACCAGTTTTTACATGCCACAGGAGGAGGGAGTGCTAAAATTTTGAGCTGTTGGGATTAAGCTCCATCCTCAGGTTTCCTCCAGAAAAGTAAACCGGGGCCTGTTACCTTTCAGCTAAATCTGAACTCGTAGCCGTGATGCAAGAATCAAAGTTTGCTGCTAATGGATTAATTTGTCTGGCGCTTTGTTAAGTTTGGCCGCCAAAACCTCGCTTTTGTGTTAAGAGTAGGGTCCAATCAGTTCAGTCATTTGAATGATGACATTTCTACCTTTTCTTCTTGGGCATTTTTAAAGTGAAATCCTGTTTTTTTTTTTTTTTAAACATTTCTTTCCAGGCTGCAAAGACCGACTGTTTATATGCCCGTCGTGGAGTCGGAAGGGGTACTGTCGAACGCGCCAACGGTTTATGAAAAAACACTGTCCCTACAGCTGTGATTTTTGCTTGGGTAATTCTCACATTTTGTGGTGAATTGTGTAGTAAAAAGGGCAATGGATCCTCTACGCAAGTATTTCTCAACTTTGAGAATTTCTCAACTTTGAGAATTTCCCAGAATTCCCCAGCCAGTCATGGGAATTCAAGTCCACCCCTCTTAAAAGTTGCTATAAAATAATTAGTTTTTAGTAGGAAGGAACTGCTGGTGTTAATATTTTCCCAAGAGTTTGGGAATCTCTCTGCATCATCCAACCGTCTTTGGGAAATTCAAAACCCCCAATTTGTTTTCTAAATAGATTCGGGAGGGGAGGAAGTCACAGTCCCAGCAAAACATCATCATTTGCTTCACATCTGGTTTGGGCGGGTCGTGACATGAAAACAATTCCAAAGACGAAGAACGAACTATTTGCAGAGTGAAATCAATCGGCAACAAAAACTGCGAAAAGAAATTTAGGAATTTAGCAGATTTAACGGATCAAACGCAAGCCAGGGCATTTTCTAAAAAGATCGCTATTCCGGATCACGCATCACTTTTTAAAATTTTTTGGCGAGGGGTAGCTGCGTTCGTTCCCTGGTTTTAATTCTGAGCCAATGCCTCTGTTGTTCCCACTTTCCAGCGTTTCCTTTTCCGACGGTGATACCGACCCCACCGCCGCCAAGGATGAAGACTAGGCTCGTCCCCGAAGGCCGGAATGTTACTTTCCGATGTGGCCAGAAAATCATTCACAAAAAGGGGAAAGTTTAGTAAGTTACTCGCATCTGGATTTTTGGGACTCTGAGATGAATGCAAGAGAGAAAGTTTTAAAGGCTAAAATGTCCTTTTTTCCTCCCCCCTGGATTGGCATCGTTTCGTAGCTGCCAAACCTACAGACTAAAAAAGATCTCCATGTGGGATCTGTTATTAAGCAGGTTGCGTGGGCTAAACTTTGTACAGTTGATCAAACTAATTATTCTTTTTCTTTTTCCTTCCTTCCTTTTCCCTTCCTTCCTTCCGGTTTCTTTCTTTTCCCTTCCTTCCTGTTTTTTTCCTCTTCCTTTCTTCCTCTTTCTCTTTCCCTCCTTCTTTCTTTACCTTTTTTCCTTCCTTCCTGTTTTTTTCTTCCTTCCTTTTCCTTCCTTTCTTCCTGTTTTTTCTTTCTTTTCCTTTTTCCTTCCTGTTTTTCCTTCCTTCCTTCTGGTTTCTTTCTTTTCCCTTCCTTCCTGCTCCTTTCTCTCCTTCCTTCCTTCCTTCCTGTTTCTCTTTCTCTTCCTTTTTCCTTCCTTCCTGTTTCTTGCTTTCTCTCCTTTCTTCCTGTTTTTTCTTTTTTCCTTCCTTCATTTTTTCTTCCTTCCTTCCGGTTTCTTTCTTTTTCCTTCCTTTCTTTTTTTCTTCCTTCCTGTTTCTTTCTCTCCTTTGTTCTTTTTTCCCCTTCCTTCCTTCCTTCCTTCCTTCCTTCCTTCCTTCCTTCCCCTTTCCTTTTTTCACGCAGTTGGTATAAGGAGAAAGAATTGCTAGAATATTCCTATCCTGGCTACCTGTTTCTGAACGGCGACCACATGAGCATCATAGCCAACGCCATCAACGAAGGAACGTATACTTGCATCGTGAAGAAAAAGTCCAAAGTTCTGACCACATATTCTTGGAGAGTCCGGCTGAAGCATTAATGTGTGACTTCTGTGCAAGGACTTACAGACCCCCCCCCCCAAGTCACTCTCTGTGGGTCCCCTCCCCTTCCTCCCCTCTGTTCTCCTACTGCACTTTCAACAGCCGATCCACACTCACAAAAACCAGCTTTCCCAGGTTACCCCTTCCAGACGGAGACTGCAAAAATACTGGTTTCTTCCACGTGTTTTATATTCTTGGCCAAGCCTGCTGGGGATGATAGGAAGTGTAGTCGAAGTCATAAAGGAGTCCAAAGGAACGACATGAGCTAAAAGAGATGCTTATTTTTTAAAAAGTTGCTAACCATTTTACACTTATATTTTCACCTACTTTCTGCTATAATCTGGACCTTGGTGCTGTCACCAAGATTGGTTTATTAAATTAAATTAAATTAAATCTTTTCCTCTTTCCCAGAGCTGTTCAAGATGGCATATATATATATATATATATGAGCCTTGGTGGTGCAGCAGACTAAAGTGCTGTTAAGTAGCACTTAGCTGCCAGCTGCCTGCAAACACTGCGAGTTCAAATCTCACCAGGCTCAAGGTTGACTCAGCCTTCCATCCTTCCGAGGTAGGTAAAATGAGGACCCAGATTGTGGGGGCAATAAGATGACTTTGTATTAAAAAAAAAAGAACACCGCTTTGGGGGGGGGGGGCGAAAGCCCTACTAATCAGGTATATACAAAAGTATGAAGGCTATTGCTTAACGCATTGTAAACCGCCCTGAGTCTCCGGAGAAGGGCGGCATATAAATCGAACCAATAAATACAATAAATAAATAAATATATAACATCCCTCCTCCAATTTCCCCACCTAAATAAACCTCTTGTAGTATAGTTTTCGGGATTTTTTTTCACAACAGAGGTGCAACTCACATTTTATAGCCAAGGCCTTCATCGTTCTACAATTTAGTAAGAGATCCCAGCACAGAATGAAATTCCTGTGCCGAGTTATTTCCGCAAAGCAGACCTTACGTGAAACAAGTCTGCAAGTTTCACGCACTACTTAAAAGATTAGAGATCATGTACTCCTCCAATTTACAAGCTGTTTTCTACCATGTTTAGGGAGCAAGGGAAAAAAAAAAGGATCAAAAGAAGAATTCCTTCGTTAAACCTTTGCATCTGTTACACATTTTTTTTTTTTAAAATGGCCTTTGAAAGAATTTGCCAACTCAGGTATAGTTTCTGGAAAAGGTACAGGACCTCTTGATCCTTAAGGAATTTCCCCAGAAATGTACCCTTTTCGTCCTTCTGCTCAAATAAAGCATTTCCATACAGATATTTATTGTGGCTTGCGAAGACTTTACGCTTGCCCTATTGCCGTGAGACAATGATCGTGTAATTACAACACGCGGAGACGTGTCTTTGAGGCTAATTAGTTTTCCCGGCAATGAAACTTTAGCTGGCTGGGGAAATTTCTACCCGTCTTAAAATTGCCAAGTTTTGAGAAATAACCACTGAGTTATGGGTTCATGACTCCGCTGACTCAGTTCAATTTGTCAGACACAAAGGAAGCCTAGACATTCCTGGGCAACAAATAATGTTCGTAAGTCACATTAGAAGTGTGAAGACATTTATCGGGCAAACAATGTTGATCAGCCCCGTTAGAGAATGTCAAGGCATTCCTCATGCAAATAACAAGGCTCCACGCATAGCTGGAATCATGGTTTATCGGATTAATCCAATTTTCGGGTTCCACCCAAGGCAAGGAGCAAACATCGAAGACAGGAGAAAATGCACATAAGATTTGTTATTTTGTGGCGGTGCGGGGATGTCATGCTGTCCTGACCCAGCTCCCCAAACACGACGAACCCTCTGAAGTTAATCCCGAGATTCCTTTATTAAGAGCGCCGGCAGCTGCGGCAAAAAAGTGTCTCTCTCAACACAGGCTAACAAGTCTGTCCCGCAGGGAGATGCATAGTTGTCTGTCACATCTATTCATCTCCGCCCCCTGCCTTTTATCCCCAGAAGCAGGGTGGGGCTTCTCTAGCAGTAATGGCTCTTCCGTCCCGAGGACCGGCCCATAGATTTCCACTGCTCTCCTCTCCTCTGCCTTCAGGCACTGAACCCAGCTGTTCCTCCTCTTCCTCATCAGCCACCTCCAGACCTGGGGGCTGTTGACTCTCCATCTGAGGGCTGACGGACGGTCCAGGCTCTGCCTCTGTCTGTCTCTCTCTCTGACAGGTCCATTCCCTCTTCCCCCTCAATAGCCCTGATGCTGACCCTGACTCCCAGGCCTCATTTGATTTGGCTGCTGGAGAGGCTGGCAGCCGATAGGCCACAACACGTGCAGATATAGACACTAGAGGTGGCTTGCAGCACACTGATAACATATTACAGGTAGTCCTTGACTTACGACTATCCATTTACCAACTGTTCAAAGTTACAACACTGGGAAAAAAAAACTTATAACCAATTTGCATTTACAACTGTTGTAGCAACCCCTAAGGTGATGCAATCGAAATGTTTATGCTTTGCAACTGACATGTATGTACACACTGCAGTGTTTTGGGATCAGGCGATCGCCATTGGCCAGCTTCCCAGCCAGCTTCCGATAAGCAAAATCAATGGGAGGAAGGTGGGCTTGCTTAATGACAATGTGATTCATTTAACAACCGCAATGATTTGCTGACGTGTGGCAAAAAAAGCAGCTCATAAAATCAGCACGGCTTTTAACAACGGAAATCCTAGCCCCCAGGATTGTGCTCGTAAGGCGAGGACTACGTATAGTTACTATTATACAGATACTTACTAGTGTAAAAGCAACTTTTAAGTGTGTATCAGAGGAAACTGAGAAGCCTGCCAGCATATATACAGCAAGAACTGATTTCTTACCTTTTCAGGGTTTAAAAGACTGCCATTAAGATGAATAAATATGTATATACTGCTGCCATTTGTAATGCAGGGGAGAATGCTTCCTTAGACTTAAAAAAAAGTTCCATTTTATAACACTTTTCCAATCTGATAAGAAAACTCTATGCAACATTCTGTTCGTCTTTTCCTGAAGCACAAAAGAAGGGGGGGGGGAAATGTAATTTTCAATGCAGCTGCCAGCCTAAAATACTGTACAGGTAATCCTCGACTTACAACCGACAACTGAGCCCCAAATTTCCGTGGCTAAGCGAGGCAGCTATTAAAAGCGTTGCGATTCATTTTACAACCTTTTTGCCATAGTTAAATGGAGATCACATGACCCTGGGACAGCGCAACTGTCATAAATGAATGGCAGCCGTCAAGTGCCCCAATTTTGATCCAATCACCGTGGGGGATGCAGCAACGGCCGCTAAGTGTGAAAAACGATTGTTAAGTCACTTTTCTCAGTGCCATTGTAACTTCAGTCACTAAACAAATGGTTGTTAAGTCGAGGATTCCCTGCAGATTATGTATAAAACAACAGGCTTTGAGAATACGACGAAGGCACAAGGGGAAAGTTTGAGAACTCACCACTAAAGGATGTCATGTTTATTCATTTTTAGTTGAGAAATTCCTAAGGTTTCACGCCCTAAAGCAGCTGTGTTGTGTAATGCAGGAGATCACTCACTATATGTTCACTTTAGGCTGTTTCCAGGATACCAAAGGAGGCATTTGGAAAAGCCAAAATCAATCCTGCGGCATTCAGACAGAAATTTGCAAATTTCAATCCATTCTCTTCAACGCACACACCTGATCTCTTTTTTAAAAGCCAGTATTTGCTTTTTTTGGAATCAGGAACCTTAGGTGGCCCTCGAAAGAAAGTTTTGGTCTAAAATCAGCCTGAAACGGTTTATGGCGAGGGGAGCCGGTATATTTGAAACCACGAACCTTGAAAGTAGTCAACTTACCTTATGAAATGGTTGGAAGCTAAACAATTAGATCAAAGTCATCTCAAAAAAGGCAATCTACGCTATCACAATCTGCATTCTCGCTCTCTCTCTCTTTCAGCATCTGATGCAAAAATGTCTGCAATTGGATTAAAGTAAGATATCAGCACATGTTCAAGTCAGTCAGCCCCAACTCAATCAGTGGGCAATTCTTTTTAAAATCTGAAGAGAAGGCTAAAGACTTAACTTTCTTTTTTTTAAAAAAAAAAAAAATGGGCAAGTTGTGTTCATCCTTGTCAGGTTTCCCCTGAATTTTTTTTCCAGGCCCGAGAGCAATTAAAATATATCATGCAGCTCTCATATTTTTCTTTCTACAGTATCTTTTCTTCTTCCTATTTGAAGAGCCACAAATACACGAACTGTTGGAAAGCTAGGAGGAAAATGCACCAAGTGTTAAAATACAAATCGCACTCAAGATTGAAGGGAGCAAAAGAAAACAAGGTCATCTGTAAACGAGTGAACAATTAAAAATCATTTTCTTTTTTATTCTACATATGTACAAACAAGGGAGAAAAAAAAAAACCTAATCTGAATGGGGGAAAAACATAAATAGAAATGAGAGGCGTTTTCTTTTTTTTAAAAAAAAATAGTTCTTGAAGTTAAGTGGGATTTTGTTCTCATGATGGTAGTTGTATTTTTTTTCCTTCCTCCCCACCCCCCCGAAAGGGTCCTTGGTTTTTCGGATTAATTCCAATCCTTAAAAAGGAAATCCAACTTTCTTTACTTTGATCCAGAAACTGGTCCCAACTGCAGAGAATATTCTGCAGGAAAAAGTAATCGGCATAGCCTGCTGTTGTTGTTTTTTCCGTTCCCCCAGAGAACACAATTTCCCTTCCTCCTGGTTCCTCTCTCGAAAGATCGCGCCTTCGGCCCCTTTCCGTTTTAAAACTTCAGGCTGAATCCGGGTCCTGCGGCTGACGCCCCTTGGTTCGTGGTCGTTAAATGGAAACCGGTATCTTTGATGTCGTCGTCGCCCTGCGAAGGCAAAAAAGGACACATACCCCAAGGGTTTCAATACATCGACTTACAACCACGACTGAGCCCAAAGTTTCTATGGCTAAGGGAGTCCGTTGTTAAGCGAATTCTGCCCCATTTTACGACCTTCCTTGCCCACAGTTGTTAAGTGAATCACTAGTGTTAAGTCAGTCATGTGTTTGTTAAGTGAATCTGGTTCCTGTATTGATTTGACTTGTCAGAAGGACACAAAAGACCATCACATGACCTCAGGATACTGCAAGCGTCATAAATATGAGTCTAACCTTAACCCTAAGGCAGGATTAGAACTCTCCGTCTCCTGGTGAAATACCCCAAGTCACTCAGCTGGCTTTCATGCCTAAGGCAGGACTAGAACTCCCAGTCTCCTGTTGATTAGCTTAAAGTCACCCAGTTGGCTTTCATGTCTAAGGCAAGACTAGAACTCCCAGTCTCCTGGTGATTAGCCCAAAGTCACCCAGCTGGCTTTCATGCCTAAGGTGGGACTAGAACTCACCATCTCCTGTTGATTAGCTTAAAGTCACCCAGTTGGCTTTCATGTCTAAGGCAGGACTAGAACTCACCATCTCCTGGTGATTGGTCCAAGGTCACCCAGCTGGCTTCCATGCCTAAGGCAGGACTAGAACTTCCAGTCTCCTGGTGATTAGCCTAAAGTCACCCAGTCGGCTTTTATGCCTAAAGCAGGACTAGAACTCACCATCTCCTGGTGAAATACCCAAAGTCACCCAGCTGGCTTTCATGCCTAAGGCAGGACTAGAACTCACCATCTCCTGGTGATTGGCCCAAGGTCACCCAGCTGGCTTTGTGGCCAGGGTGGGACAAGAACTCCCAGCTCCTGGTTTCTAGCCCACTACACCAAATTGGCTATTACTGTTCCATTGTTAGCGTGCTCTAAATACCCCTTTGCTGTATAGAAACTCTGCAAATGGAAGGTATCTTGGCTGTATTACGATGACACTCCTTGGATGAACTTACCAGCTGACTGTATCCCAGTCCTCCTTCTGGGGGTCGCGGGCTTGTGCCCCGTTTCACTCGCTGTTGTTCGCTTTTGGCCGGCCACGTTGGAAACATGGAGGGGTCAATGGGTTGTGGGGTCTCACGGAAATATTCGTGCTTTAAGCCGTCTTCGGCAGTGATCCTTCTCCCAGGGTAGTAGGTCAAGAATCTGGAAAAGAAGAAATGCAAATTGAATTGGGCAAAGAAAAAGGGGATCCGCGCATCCCTTTCTCCAAGGCCCTTTTAACTTTGTTAAATGAACGTTCGTAAGTCAAGGACAACCCGCACAGGTAGTCCTCAACTTAGGACCACATTTGAGCCCAAAATTTCTCTTTCTAACCGAGACCTTTGTGAAGCGAGCTCTTTGTCTCATTTTAAGACCTTTCCTGCCACATTTGTTAAGTGAATCGCTGCAGTTGTTAAATTAGTAACACGGTTGTTAAGTGAATCCGGCTTCCCCGTTGACACTGCGACCGTTGTAAGTATAAATCAGCTGCCAAACGACTGAATTTCAATTCACGTGACCATGGGGATGCTGCGGTGGCCTTAAGTGCGGAAAATGGTCGTAAGTCACTTTTTTAGTGTCGTCGTAACTTCGAACGGTCGCTAAACAAACTGTTGTAAGTCAAGGACTATTTGCAATTATTCGCAGAACCTAATTTCCTATGCTGGAGAAATGAAGTCCAATGCATGCATATATCCCAGGGTTAATTCAATGGATATTGAATAGGTATTAGAAAAAAACTGATTAATCTTCCCAGCTAGGCTGCTGTAACTGAACCTACTTTATAGAATTATATTGGTTCTAAGCAAGAGGTAAACAAAATAAAAGATTTTACTCGAGGTGTGCCATTTTTCAGAGCAATGATGCCGTTTTTTTTCACAGCCTTCTCCAGGAAATTTTTTTCAATTTCTCATCCTAACTTTCAGGCACTGGACCAGGCTCAACTAAGATCAGTTCAAATGCTGCCCTCTGCTGGGCAAGCCTGATATAGACTCGTGATTTCCCACAATAGCCTGGTGTGGCCCATCGTCACTGCCGCCTCTGCGCACCCCATTTTCAGCCTCTGCGCGTCCCGTTTCCACCCTCTGAGCATCCCATTTTCAGCCTATTCCAGGTGGCGGCGGCAGCGGCAATCACCGCCGCCTGGAATGGGGCAAAAATGGGACACGCGGAGGTGGCGATAGGCGGCAGCGGTGATGGACTGCGATGGGCAGTGGTGTTCCCCGCAGCCTGGAACAGCTGATAGGCGGTATTCCGGGAGGCAGATCCAACCGCCAATCAGCTGCTCGTGCTAAATCAGGCTGTGCTGAAGCTGACCTGGCTGTTTGCTGTTTGCTGCAAGGAGGCAAATTGCTGGGAGGCAGAGGCCGAAGGTTGGGGGCCGGCAGGTAGGCGGGGCTTCGGCAACATTTGCTGTATAAGACGCACAGACATTTCCACTCACTTGGAAATGGGGAGTGCATCTTATACACCGAAAAATACGGTAAATTGCTTGCTTTCTCGAAAGGAGCATCCTGACTCACTTATTCATGAGATCAAATCCTTGATCCGAGAGGAGGGCACCGAACCGTTTGCGGAGGTTGTTGTATGGATACTCTGTGAAGGTCATTTTTTTGACCGCCGGCAGCTCGTTATAACCCGGCCAGATTTTTTCACTCGGAGTTCCCAAGTCCTTTAAAAGAAGAAAGCAAAGATTAAGGAAGCTAGGTTGAGAATGGTTGCCTTTTGAAAAGGGCTTTTGATAAATAATAATAATAAAGCAACTTAAAATTGAACACCATCGGCATTGACAAAATCCCGGTCAGTCAATTCCAAAAAGGCAGCCATAATTACAACAGGAAGAGTGAATGAATCCTATTTCCCTTCTCGGTATACCAGATTTACTGAATAAATCTGTCTGCCCTTGCTACCAACCCTGTAGGCAAATCCAATCCATGTCACAATTATATTTCTTATCAAATCATCTAAAAAGATTAAATCATGGGAACTGCACCGAAGGTTATTCAACTGAGATGTTTTGTTGCTCATCCAACTAACTTCTTCAGTCAAAATAAAAAAATTAAGTTAGGCAGAGTGTCAGGGAGTTGTTGGAATGTACTAACTTGCCATACCAACTGCAGGGATTTCTCCCCAAAATGTATTGCAAATGTAAACCTTAAACTTTTAATTTAACCTTTTCCGATGCTTTTGACCTGGATGATTTGAGTCTTCATTTTAAAAGATTAACAGATTTGGAAGGGACCTTGTAGGTCATCTAGTCCAACCTCCTGCCCAAGGAAGAGACTCTACACCCATTTCTGACAAATGGCAGTCCAGTCTCTTCTTGAAAGCCTCCAGGGATGAAGCTCCCACAACTTCCGAAGACAACTTCTGTTCCAGGGGTTGATTGTTCTCCCTGTCAGAAAATTTCTCCTTATTTCTAGGTTGAATCTCTCCTTGATCAGCTTCCATCCATTGTTCCTTGTCTGGCCTTCAGATGCTTTGGAAAATAGCTTGACCCCCTCCTCTCTGTGGCAGCCCCTCAAATATTGGAAGACTGCTATCATGTCTCCCCTGGTCCTTCTCTTCACTAGACTAGCCATGCCCAGTTCCTGCAACCGTTCTTCCTATGTTTTAGCCTCCAGTCCCCTAACCATCTTTGTTGTTCTTCTCTGCACTTCTTCTAGAGTCTCAACATCTTTATGTTTGTTATCAAAGTTATGCAACCTGGCTAAAACCGCAAAGGCGGCACACCCCTTCATATCTGACAGCGCTGCGATCAAATGTTGAGACCCCTCTGATCCCATCGTAAAACTGACAATTGCAAAGTACCGCGGTTGACTTACTTTAAAAACTTTGTTGATTTGGTCGATTTCGGATTTCCCCGGGAAAAGCGGCTTCTGGGTTAACAGCTCTCCGAAGATGCAACCCACAGACCACATGTCGATGGCTGTGGAATATTCCTGGGAAAGAGAAAAAATATGGGGAATCCGCTGAGTGGGTCCCATCCAGCAGCGTGTCAAACATTCTGGGGTTACTTTCCTTAAGATTGGATCAGCCCAGTTTGAGGTGGAAGTAGCGGAAACTAGAAAGGATTCTGTGTATCCGATTGGCCCCACATGTGACTCATTTAACAACTGCAGTGATTCATTTAACAAATGTGGCAAGGAATGTTGTAAAATGGGGCAAAACTCACTTAACAAATTTCTCACTTAGCAATATAAATGTTGGCCTCAATTGTCAGTTAGTTTACTTTATTGTCATTGCACCTCGTACAACAAAATTAAATGCAGTCTTCGGTGTATGTTATAACTATAAAAATAAAACACACACACACTTCGCATTCTATACAATTGAACTGAAAACCCCTGATATTGTATTAATATTGCACTATGCAGTAGAATTCAATATAGTTACTGCTCTGGGATAGAAGCTGTTTTTCAGCCTATTTGTCCTTGTTTTTATTGTCCTGTACCGGCTGCCAGATGGTAATAGTTCAAAAAAAAAAAAGAAAAAAAAAGGGGGGGGTCCCCAGAATGAGATGGATCTTTAAGAATGTTTTGAACTTTCTTGAGGCAGCGGGAGCTATAAAGCTCTTCCAAAGAGGGGAGAGGGCAACCTCAATTTATGACCATTCTTTTAACATGGTTTGAAGTTATAACAGCCTGCAGAAAAAGTGTCTTGTGACTGGAATCCAGGATACTGATCTAAGGGAAATGAAGCATGAAAAAAAGAGATGCCACTTAAAAACCTTAAGCCAGCAACCCCCCAGTATCACAAACCTTGGCTCCGAGTAAGAGCTCGGGCGCTCGGTACCACAACGTCACGACAACCGGGGTGTAGGGCTTTAAGGGAGAACCATATTCTCTGGCCAATCCAAAATCTCCAACCTAAAGAGGGATGAGAATAGAAGGACTTGTTGGAAAACATGTACTAAGTCCATTAAGAGTGCTTGATTGACCAAACTGGGGTCCCTCTACAGCTCTCATTAGAAATGAGCAGAGACAAACCTCCGCGCTGTTCCTTATGCCTGTATTTTAAGCGGAGTGGTGGGTTTGCAGGAGGACAAGACTCTCGCAGGCATGGGTAAGGCAAACCAAAACGGCTTACTTTTAAAATCCCAGCGTGACTCAAGAGCAGGTTAGAAGTTTTCAAGTCCCGGTGCAGAATCCAGTTGTCGTGGAGGTGTTTTACCCCTCGGAGCAATTGAATCATCAAAGTTTTCACTTCCCCTGGAATATAAGCATTGGAGGTGTAAAGAAAGGAAGGGAAAAGCCACAACTTAGAAGTCTCTCTCTCACCCAAAGGTAGGGGTGTATGTTGGTCTCACCTGGCAGAAAAGGCTGCTTCATGGTTTCCATCAAGCTTTTGAGGTCGTGTTCAACGTAGTTCATCACTATGTAGATCTTATCCATGTTGCTACCCACAACAATCTCCTAGATCCCAAGGAAAGAAAGATTATAGTGATGAATCCCCCCTCATCGTGTCCACTTGCTAGCTCTTGCTCCTTCATAGTGGTTTTTTAAAAAAATCAACGGAACCGCTGTATCAGTGAGATGGACAGTGTATATATAAATCTATCTATATAAAAAAGGCTGTATTTATGTATGTTCCAGCATAATTCTGGAACGCCTCGAGCAATTTCAACCAGACTTGGTACACAGATGACTTACTATCTGGAAACAAATACTGTGGGGGTAAGACACCCGTGTGTGTGTGTGTGTGTGTGTGTGTGTGTGTGTGTGTGTGTGTGTCTATGTGTATGTGTTCCAGCATAACTGTGGAACACCTGGGCCGTTAAGGAGAGCGAATGCGGCATCCTAGAGAGGCAATTGTTTGTGATGTCATGGGAGGGGGAAGGGAGAGCCTGGGCCGTTAAGGAGAGAGAGTGCGGCATCCTAGAACTGCAATTGTTTGCGATGTCAGATCCTCCACAGCTTCCTCTGAAAAGGCAGCCGTGACGTTCACCCTCCAGTGGGGCAATGGGGAAGCTCCTAATGGATTTGGGGCAAAGTGCCAGGATCGTAGACAAGGCATGGGAGGGGGAAAGGAGAGGGCAGGGATGATGGGCATGGGAGTAGGGGGAAGAAACGGTCCTCTCAATGGCTCCCTGTCAGACAAAGGCTTCAACGTCTATAAATACCTGGGCAACGCCCAGGTATTTTATTTAGGAAAAATAAAAATGGAAGAATCCCTGGAAGCAAAAATACGCTTACCCTAACAGTGACAATATTCGGGTGCTGAGCTTTGAGAATGGTGTTGATCTCTCTTAAGGAAGTAATAGGAAAACCTTCTTTTTCCTTCTCCATTTTTAATCGCTTCAAGGCCACAATTTCATCTGCAAAATAAATAAATAAAAGAGGAGCATAATTTGACTGCAGGCAGCTTAGCTCTCTTTCCCATCAGTTCATTAAACAAGGCATGGAGTGTTTCAAAACCACACGAAGGTATTTTTTTTTTAAAAAAAAATTCAGAATTCACAGCCTGAGTCCAGGAAACCACAAACCGGTTTCACATCTCTGAACCCCAGCATACCCGATGAAAGAATTTTCAAAAATATTGAAGGCCGGGGCTCCAAAAATGAATGGTGGCGATTACTTTTTAATTAATTTAATTAAAAAGGACTCGATCACCAGGTTTCAGAAAACAGGGTGGTCAGGGAAAAGTGCAAAATTGGGTCCTTGGGATGACATATTTATCCTGTCATTCGTTCAGAAGCTCAAGTGGGTGTACAGAGCACTCCTTTGTCCTTTTCTTCACAATAACCTTGTGAGGTAGGCTGGACTGACAGAGAATAATTGGCCTCAGAAGCTGCTGAGCCTATTGGTACATTAGAATCTCAGTGTCCCAGCCAGCTTTTGACCAATTTTTCTTTAAAATGGAAGTCAAGAATTGGAGAATGTCCGACTGCCCTGCATTGTGGTCAGGTTTAACACCCACCATAATTCCCCCCCTCCCCCCGAAAAAAAATCCTACCTGTTTTTTTGTCTTTTGCTCTGTACACCACGCCGTAAGTCCCTTCCTCGATCCGGTTCAAACACTGGAATTCTTCCACACTGCGGCAGCCCTGTGCAAGAAGGAAGCAAATGTATCCATTTTTTAAAAAAATCATTTTGGAAAAAAAAATCTCACTTTGAAAATTTGTAGGTAGGAAGCAAAGGAAGCTAAGCTCCTTATTTAAATGGTTATTTTATTTGGGTGCCTTTTTTATTCCCTCTGAAGAGATCTAGGGGTGTAGCAACGGGTTATAGGTAGGTTTTTTAAAAAATAAAAAGATAAAAAGTTTGCTATTTCCAGGATTAGGAAGAGCTGTCTCTTACAGATGTCAGCTCAGCCTAAAAGAGGGACAAATGTACACTGTGTTGAATGCACAAGTAGTCCTCGACTTACGACCGCAATGGACCCCAAACTTTCTGTTGCTGAGTGAGGCAGTTGTTCAGTGGATCTTTGCCCCATTTTACAACCGTCCCTTGCCACAGTTTGTTAAGTGAATCCCCACACTTGTTAAATTAGTAACCTGGCTGTTAAGTGAATCTAACTTTCCCCACTGATTTTGCTTGTTGGAAGGTTCAACCGTCGTAGTAATGAGTCAGTTGTTGCCAAGGGTCTGAATTCTGATCCCAAGTGACGACTGTGGGAGGCTACGTCAGTGTGGAAAAGGCTCACAAGTCCCTTGTTTCAGTGTCGTAACTTTGAACGGTTGTTAAATGGAGGGCTACCCGTATGAGGTCCGTCTTACCTGAAGGGCTGGGAGATATTTGGGCAGCTCTCGTTTCAGTTCTACGGGCGAGGAGATGGGGGAATCGGGAAGATATTCGCCTTCCGTCAGGGCGTTGGACTGCGGGCTTCCTTCAACGATGTCATCTTCCTCAACTTCGCTTCCCACAGAATCCTGGTCAAACCTTGACTCTGTAACTTTAAATGCTAGAATCATAATCGGGGAAGCCGCTCACCAATTGGGGCGAGCTTTGACTCCTATCCAAAAACGGCCCTTGTTACTATAGTTGGTATTTTAGAGATAAAAGGACTTCTAAACGCCTATCACGTAATTCCAAAGGTTGTTGTGGTCCGCCAGCAGCCTGCAGAGCTGGCAGCGGAGTCGGACAATGAGGAGGCTGAGGAAGAACATGGGGCAATCCTGGAGGCTGGGGAAGGCCCGGATGAGGGCTCTGCGTCGGAGGCAGAGATGGGGCCAGGGCCATCAGGGAGTGATGTGTGGACTCCGAAGCCTCCAGAGGCTGACAGTAGAGAGGCAGAGGAACAGGAGGAGCCTGTTCCTAGTGCACGTATGAGAAAAGTTTCCCTTTTCCTACAAATGTGCCATCCGGGCAGTTTTGGGGAAACAACGGCTAGGCAGGCCAAGCAGTAATACACACTAGCATCAAGGCACCCCCCCATTTGTAAACTATATGGAGCCCGGGGTAGCACAGTGGTTAGAATGCAGGATTGCAGGCTAACTCTGTTGACTGCCAGGAGTTCGATCCTGACCGGCTCAAGGTTGACTCAGTTTTCTGTCCTTCTGAGGTCAGTAAAATGAGGAGCCAGATTGTTGGGGGGTGGCAGCATGCTAACTCTGTAAACCGCTTAGAGAGGGCTGTAAAGAACTGTGAAGCGGTATATAAGGCTAAGTGCAATTGCTATAATGTTAAACGGGGTTAAGTCCTGAAAAACAATTCTGCCGTTGCAGAATGAAAGTGAATCGGCCCAGGGGAAATAATTGAGTTTCTGACCTATCCTGCCATGTTTCCCTCAAAATAAGACTGGGTTTTATATTAATCTTTGTTCCAAAAGATGTGTTATGGCTTATTTTCCGGTTAGGTCTTATTTTGGGGAAAACACAGTACTAAACGCCTCTGCCTGCTGACGATCTTAACTGGGGCTTATTTTGGGGGTAGGGCTTATATTACCAGCATCCTGAAAAAAAAATCATGCTAGGGCTTATTTTCCGGTTGGGTCTTATTTTCGGGGAAAAAGGGTAGAAGGCCTGTAGAAGAGAATAGGACATCAACTCCTCCATCTGATTCCTTACCAAGTGGAAGATGGTCTCCGTTTTCTCGCTCCTCTTCTTCGGTCATTTCGTCTTCGCTCACCTCTTCTGCAAAGACAGATGGAAGATCTACTTCAGGGAGCAAGTAAAACAGCCGTTTTACACTCCGGGCCAAAAGGGAAGAACAGAGAATTCACAGCATTGTTGTAGTTTACAAAAAAAAAAAAATCTGGAACAGCTAAACTGAAATACACACACACACACAAACAGCCCAAACGTTCTTGGTGTTGCAATCTAGAACAGCAAGAGGAGGGTAGATTGTTGCTTGACCCAAAGAAGTCAAAAGATTGAGCAATACCATTGGTATAAATCTATATTTAGGTTTTGCCAAGCATTGGCAGCAGCAAACACACCAGTGATAGAATTCAATTTTTTTTAAACTACCGGTTCTGTGGGCGTGGCTTGGTGGGCATGGCAGGGGAAGGATACTGCAAAATCCCCATTCCTTCCCCACTCCTGGGGGGGAAAGATACTGCAAAATCCCCTTTCCCTCCCCACTCCTGGGGGAAGGATATTGCAAAATCTCCATTCCCACCCGACTCTTGGGCCAGCCAGAGGTGGCATTTGCCGGTTCTCGGAACTGCTCAAAATTTCCGCTACCGGTTCTCCAGAACCTGGATTTCATCCCTGAAACAGACTATGATACATAATCATTTGTTTCGTGACTGGAGTTATAGCGGTGCTGAAAAATGGCCTTATGACTGTTCCTCACACTTGCAACTGTCGTAGCGTTTCCCGACACATGATCAAAATTTGGTCTTTGCTTAACAATCCCAACTAGGACTGCCAGAACCGCTGTTGCTAAGCGACACAGTCCACCTGACGTTTCCCTGATGACCGTTTTGCTTAGCGATAGAAATTCCAATCCCAATTAGGGATTGTTAAATGAGGATTACTGTTAATACAGCACGGTGAAAAGAAGGTTGTTTTCTACGACTAACCAGCTGACTGTTCGGATATTTCCTCCGAATTGCTTCCTGTCTCCTCTTCTTCCTCCTCCTCTTCTTCTTCTTCCTCTTCAGACTCTTCGCTGCTGGATTCTTCTTCCTCCTCTTCCTCTTCCTCCTCCTCTTCTTCTGAAGCCGATCCTGATTCCCCTGGGGAAGAGAGGAAAAAAATAAAATTGTCAATCTCCAGTGGGCTCAAACGTGGCAACTGCGCTGAATCGGCACCCGCACGAAAGTTACCTGATGACGTTTCAGCCGAGCTGGTTTTTCGTTCACTGTCACTGATATCCTGGAGATCTGACAAAGGGTCTTTTCCTTCTGGTTTCTCCTCTCTCACTGCAGGGGGAGGACAAAAAAAAAAGGGGTAAACCTCAGGTGACAAAGGAACTTCATTGTACATTGATTAAAATTGGACTGTTTGAAAATCTCCTTTCTTAAGATGGAGGATAGCTTTCGCTAAGACATAGGGGAATTCTCAGCCATCAAGACCACTGCTTGACAATTAGAAACATGCACATCTGGAAGATATCCGGTTGGGGGAAAGACACCCTCCTCTCCGTGTCTCCATCTGGAAAGCAGGCCCTGCCTGATATTCATTAGATGACTGTCAACAAAATTGAACAGCATTGCTTCCCTTATTAAAACATTTAAATTATTTTGGACCATAAAAAAAAAAAGGGGGGGGAGAAGTATTTTATGTTTACACAGATCACAGTAATTTTATGTTTACAAAGAACACCGTAATTTTACTCTGTTTTCTCAAAAATAAGACCCTATTGGAAAATAAGTCCTAGCATGATTTTTCAAAATGCTCGTAATATAAGCCCTACCCCCCAAAATAAGCCCGAGTTAAGATCCTCAGCCAGATGGATGCATTTAGTACCGTATTTTCCCCAAAATAAGACCTCACCAGAAAATAAGCCCAAATGCATCTCTCAGAGCAAAAATTAAGATAAGACCCGGTCTTATTTTCGGGGAAACACGGTATTTTCTTCAGTGGTCTATAACTAAGTTATAACGTAGAACCTGTTCTTTAGTTCTACGAGTTCTACAGAAATATATCACTATAAATTGACAAGATGCACTTTAAAAAACTTTCCAGGCTAAAGCAATCTGGGAAATTTAAAATTTCACTTCCAATTTCCGCTGTCCAATTTCATTCTCTCCCAAGAACCTTTTCTAGGTTGGCAGCCATGATTTGATTTTTTTTTCAAAGCAAGTGTGCAGGAGATTGAAGGATGTTTTATATAATGCGATAGCATAACTTTTCCCTTGTTTTCAAGTACTATAAAAATAGGATACAATTATCATCCTCTTCCTCTGTGGCGCAGGAAAAAAAAAAGCTTAGCGGGATAATATGGAACGGTGTTTTCAGTCACCCTGCATGCAGCGTAATACTTAAATCACACGATTTAAAATAGAAGTTTGATGATTAATAAAACCTGCAATGTACTTTCAAGCCATCCCCATCTTGGTGGTTTCAATCAAGATACCCACAAGTTCGGTTGATGAATTTAAAAGCTACCTGGCTTCCTGATTTCTGACGGTTCAAGCTTTTCCCTCTGTTGCCGCAGGGGACTTCGGCTCCATATTCTCACTTTCTCTCCGTAGTCTTCCCTCATTGTCCTATGATGCCCTGAGACTAACAGAGACAAGGGACATCTGTTGTCATTTTTCCCAGGGTGATATTTCAAATCTTTACAATTCTCCCGAGATGAGACTCACTCCGGCCAGGCACCTGACTGTATCCAGAACAAGCTACATCACCTGAAGATGAGCCCCGCCCAGATGTTCAGAATCTACCTGAGCTGCCTAGCCCCCTTGGATAAGATAACCTTTATGGTCATTTTTTTTTACTGTGAGCACACTGGCCCACAGTAAAAATGAAATTCTATTAACCAGCAAGTTTCCCCTTCCAGGTTGGCTTTAACTTCTGAGTCTCGTTTCAAGTTCCAACTTGCCCATAAGGGGTCCTTGGTGGTCTCTGAGGCTTGGTTGTTTTCTTGTGGTCATTTAATTACCCAAACTAGGTAACATCATTAGGGCTACCGGTAGTAGCAACAATGCTACTAGCGTCAGTGCTAGTTGTTGTGGCCCGTCAGCAGCCAGTGGAGCTGGCAGCAGAGTCAGACAGTGAGGAGGTTGGGGAGGAACTTGGGCCAGTCCTGGGGGCTGGGGAAAGCTCGGACGGGGGCTCTGCGTTGGAGGCAGAGAGGGAGGTAGACAGCAGCGAGGCAGAGGAATAGCTGGAGCCGGTTCCCAGCGTGCGCATGCGCAGAGCTGCCGGAAGACAAGAACAACTCAGAAAGCAGGGTCGACTCAGGAGTAAAGCCACACCTTGGGGGTGATTGGCCCCTCCCATATGAAATAAAAGAGGAGCGAACAGGGAGTGGGCTTTTGCAGGAAACAATTCGTTCGTTCCGTGACTCTGAGAGACTCTGTGCCAAGTTTGGCCTTGTACTCCGGTTGGAAACCAGTTACGTGGCAGCTTGCCAAGCGAGATAAGGTCTGTGTTGAGAAATATTCCTTTGAAAAACTGTTTGGACAAACCTTGCTGACTGTGAATGAACGTAATTCACAGTCATTTAAATAAAAGAGGTTTTGCCGGGACCAATTCCTGCCTCCTGCTTGTTAAGGGAGCCAGGTCAGAACATTAGTGACATCATCACTAGCACTGATGATCTTACCTAGTTGGGTAATGAAACGTCTGCAAGGTTCCCAGAGCATCAAGGACCTCTCATTTCAATCCTACAGTAAGCTACAAATTATTCTCTTTTATTGGTACTTGCCTATAACTCCTATGCAAGAAGTACCATAAGCTCGTTCCCCACATTACTCACCGCTTAGCACACAGCCCACCCCGCATTTTGCTCCCTGGACTACTTACTCTCCCTTCTGGCTTCCCGTTCTTTCCTCCTTTCTTCCGCTCGCCTCTCCCGTTCTTTCAACTCTCGCTGCTCCTTCTGCTGTTCCCTTAATTTCCTTTCCCGTTCCCGTTTTCGTTCCAGTTGCTCCAAGCGGTCTCTAGAGAGTTTGCATGTATCGACGTTAATTTTTTTAGTCCAGCGTGCGGTTGAATTGCGCTCAAGTTGAGTTTCATTTTCTCTTTCAGGAGAAGGAGCCTTATTTATCGGTTTTCCTACCCAGAACGGTTCACATAAACGGAAGTGAAAGACTAACGTTCTGCAATAGGAAAAGTATAGTTCACGTCAGAATTTGAACGAGGCCAATGCAATCGTTTTGCCTTTGATTGTTGAAAGAATGAGAGACTAACGATGGCAGGAAGGATTGACACCTACTCGAGACAAAAATCTCACAGTTCTTCAGGCTCAAACTTTTAAAATAATATTATATTCAGGCACCCAGTCTTAGCTTAATAACAACATATTTAGTGTCAGGGTTCCCACGGATGCCCTAATTAAATCATGAGTCTCGAGCCAAGCTTCAAAAGAAATCCAGTTATTTATTAGGAGCTTCATGTCGGCAGGTTCCCAAGTGACCCTACATAATTTATGCTCCAATTATGACCCTGTTTCCCCCCTCCCCCCCCAGGGTGTGTCATCAGTCACATTTCGAGGATTGTAAAGATCACTCCCCTCCGGCTGCTGTAGGTCACCCTGGATACAGCCTTGAGAGAGATAAGTGTGGAATGTGCATCTGTCTTTGGCTGCTGTGCAGTTTCGCTGGTTTCCCATCCCCCCCTGGCCTATGGCAACTCGAGAACAGGCCAGGGATGCTTTGCAAGATAGAGGGATAGAGATAGAAGGGAAACTGGCAGGCACCAGGAAAGAGCATATACCAATTTTAAAGGGAATCGTTAAGAGGTTACTACTATCTACCATAGTTGAGACTTGTTGAGATATATTAAATATATGTCAAAAAAAAAAAAAAAAAAAAAAAGGAAGAAAGAAATATGGACCTGTCTGTTCATTCAAGCAGACAATTCATCCAGGTAGAAAATAAAGCTGGCCCAGAATTAAATATTTTTTTTTAAAAAAACAGCTGATATATTCAGGCTGCCAATCAAAGACTCGTTGATCAACTCACTTTGTTACGTAATTTAAAGCAACTGGCCTGTGACTGATAATTCAGTATTAATGCTTTATTTTAAAAAGAGAAATCTAACATTATTATTTAAGAAAAGCTGCCAGATTACTGTTTTCTTTAGTAGTGAAGAAGTTATTTCCCAGTCTGATGCGTGCCTGCTTCCAAAATCTAGTTAAGCAATCTAAAATGTATTTGCAATCCTGTTTGTATAGAGCTTATATTTAAGGATTGTGATTTAGATACTTAAGGAAAGAATTAGACATTGCTTCTTCTAAGTTTTACACAATTACTAAATCTCCAGGAAGGGCAAACGCAACAGAAAAACTAAACTGATCTAAATTGGTTGCTGGGTTTATTTATATATTATTTGTATTTCAACTATATGTACGTAAACCTCAAGCAGTTAACAAGAGGGCTGTCTTTAACTTCAAATGCAGATACAATCTCAATATTTAATTGCTCGGATTTAATATAACCAGATGCTCAGCAGAGTCTATTTGGGAACAAAATGTAACTGGTAGAATGCCACAAACGTGAAATTGTAGCATTCTCTTATTTAGGGACATTCTTACTAGGGCTTATTAATATGCTCCCATTTCAAAACCAAAATGTACTATCAATGCTAATCAAATCAAAACACCTTTAGTTTAGACATCTACAAGGAGCTGGGAGGGGACACCACAGTAGTTTTCTGACACCGCCCACCCTAATTCTACCGCCTGCAACTTTTAAAATTTATCAGCTGGCCCACATGCTTTCCAAGCACCCACAGCCATTCCAAGTAAGCTAACTGGGCTTAAAAGATGTAATAAGCAAAATCTCCAGGAATTTGAACTTGGTAGGTAAAAGGCCTATTTCTTCACAAAAACTGAAGCAGATCTATGATCATTTCTCTCTATTGACAATACTGAAATGCTGGTTTATATCATAAAGCGACAATGAGCCAGTTTGGTCTAGTGGTTAAGGCACCAGGCTGGGAAGCAGGAGACAGCATGTCCAAGTCCTGCCTTAGCTATGAAAGCCAGCTGGGTGACATTGGGGCCAATCATCAGGAGATGGTGAGTTCTAGTCCCATTTTAGCCATGAAAGAAAGCTGGGTGATTTTGAGCCAATCACTCTCTCTTGGCCCAACCCACCTCACAGGGCTGAGATAGGAGGAAGTTGTGTTGGACATGTTTTTGCTGCATTTGTAAAAAAAAAAAATTATAAAGGTGGGGTAAGAAATTACATAAATTAAATACAAATAAATGACATCGTTGACAGGATCGTGTCAATTCCCCCTCAGCAAATGGAAAAAGCGTTAAGAAATATAACCAAGTATCCAAATGAAATTGCTCAAGGAGATCTCTAAGGAAGAAATGTTGCCTTTGGGCCTGGTACAAAAATTACCTCTCTCTCCGCGAGTGTTCCCTAGCCAATTCTCTCCTTTTCTGCCTCTCCCATTCGCGACGGGCCTTATCCTGCTCTTCGCGGTGCCTTTTTCTACGTTCATGCTCGCGTTCTTTCTCTTTCACCCTAGCATGTTTCCCTAGTGATAAAGATACAAAGAAAAGGAGGCGTCGGTTACCCCTCCTTCGCAAACGGCATTTGGAAACTTACTAGAGCAAAGGAACGGAAACAAGAAAAAGATGGGCTGGTTGGTTTTAGCCTTGGCTCAGGCACTTCCTGCAACTGTTCTAGCCAGCAGACTCTGTGGCTGTACTGGGAATGATGGGATTTGCAGTCCAAGCCAATTAGGAATCGGTCCCCAGCCAAAACTTGGGTGTGAGAATGCGTAATCTTAATTTTGATGTGTCGTGTCCAGTATTGATTTTATGTGTGGGTCTTTTTTTATTTTATTAATGATCCAAGCTGAGTTAAACAAGCATTATTAGCTTAATGTTGGCCAGGGATAGATAAGAAAATGAGTGTTGTGATGCACCAGGAGCCTGCGGAGCTGGCAGCAGAGTTGGACAGTGAAGAGGCTGGGGAGGACCATGGGCCAGTCCTGGAATCTGGGGAAGGCTCGGATGAGGGCTCTGTGTCAGAGGCAGAAAAAGGGCCATCTGGGAGGTATGTGCTGCCTCCGGAGCCTTCAGAGTCAGACCTCAGCGAGACAGAGGAAAAAGGGGGAGCCTGTTCCCAGTGCACGCTTGTGCAGAGCTGCCAGAAGGCAAGAACAGTTAAAACAAAAAGGACGACTCAGGAGTAGGGCTTGGAGATGATTGGCCCCTCCCATAAGACTTAAAAGAGGAGCAAAGGTATGTGGGCCTTTGCAGGAAGCAACGTTGTTAACTCTGTGCAGTTTAAAGTCTGATTCTGGACTCCATGTGGCTTTGCCAATTAGGTCTTTGGCAGCGTGTCAAGGGAGAAAAAGGTGGGTGATGATCAGCCTTATCCCGAAGGACTCTTTACAACTTTTGGGGACTCATCTGTGAATGAACAGAATTCACAGCTGTTAAAATAAAACAGGTTTTTGGGACGACTCGTGTGTTTTACTGACTCAGGAGGCCTAGGTTAGAACAATGAGTATGAGATAGCTTAAAATATTATAAGCTTCTAATAATGTAATACAATGACTTAACTTTGTATTTCAGATTTGTTGCTTAACTGCCTGCATTTCGCTACTTGTACTGGCGTTTCCTGTTTCCATAGTCTATTTTTATTATTTGAAATATATAAATACATATTTATGCCTGGTGGCTCAGCAGACTGATAGCATTGTGATTAACACCAGCTGCGTGCAATTACTCTAAGTTCGAATCTCACCAGGCTCAAGGTTGACTCAGCCTTCCATCCTTTCTAAGGTAAGTAAATTGAGGACCCAGTTTGTGGGGGCAATAAGCTGACTTTGTATAAATATACAAAAGGATGAAGACTATTGCTTAACGCATTGTAAGCCGCCCTGAGTCTCCGGAGAAGAGCGGCATATAAATCAAATAAAAAATAAAAAATAAAAAAAAATAAAATATAATAATGGGGAGTGGATGGCTGCCCTAAAAGACTGCCTTATGAATGTATTTACAGAAAGAAAGGCTAGAGCTTCCATATATCAAAGCAGTATATCTCAAAATTAGAAAGTAAAAACAAGCCAGGTTAAGAGTCGCAACTGCTTCCCAAAATCCAGAGGCTGTTTTTACCCTTTTATATGTGGATATGGATCTGATTTTCTTTCTCAAATGCTGAGGAAATGCAACTTGAGTGGACATTGTTTGAAGACAGGGTGCTGAAGCAAAGAATAGCAATAGCAATAAGACTTATATACCGCTCCACAGTGCTTTGCAGCACACTCCAAGCGGTTTACAGTGCCAGCATATTGCCCCCAACAATCTGGGTCCTCATTTTACTGACCTCAGATGGATGGAAGGCTGCATCAACCTTGAACCGGTCAGGATCAAACTTTCTGACAGTGGGCAAAGTCAGCCTGCAATACTGCATTCTGAGCAATGCACCACCACGGCTCATGTTATGATTTCCACACGAGAAGCTCATGTATTAGCATGGAGTAGGACTAAATGCTCTCTCTGAACCTACTTTCATACTTCTAAGCTTCCACAAGCTTAAAACCTTGCCTGAATAGGCGGTGCCATAAAGTGATTCCTAGACGGATCTGCTGGCCTCAGAACCTTCACTACTTCCCAACTTTGTAGTTGTGGCCCTTAGGCTTGTGACCGTACAGAGTGTTTTTATCAAAAGCAACAGAAGAATCCCCAAATGAGAAGAACGGAACCTTCTGCTGAGTGACTGCGATGCCGTCTTTTTTCTTTCCGCTTCTCGTCTTTTCTGTGGTGGGCTTTCTCCTTGCGTGACATTTGCTGGGGCGGTTTGATTGCCAGGGAATCGTCCTCCTCTCCCCTATGGAGCACATAAATGGAGCACGAAAAAAAGTAAGATTGGAGAAAGCTACAACCGCCATCTCACCTAAGTGATTCTAAGTGACAAGTTATTTTGCTTTTCCTCTTCCCAATTCGCTTTTCCCCCCTCTTATATCTCTAAGGCTGCAAACAATGAGAGTCATGATTCTCACTGGTGCTTTATATATGACTTAAAACTTATTCTTATGCTGCCATTCACCCCAAATGCTCCCAAAAGTTGCTTCAAAATCTAAATTGCTTCAAAACCAGCAAAGAAAGCAGGGCCATTTTATTAGCTATGCCAAAAAAATCCCAACAACCCTCCATGAAGTTCTTCTTTTCATAAACTGTCAATCTCTATAAGCAGCAATTTCAGTAGATTATAATAGCAACACAACAGTTCAGGTTGCTCCCAGAGAGATGCAACAATTTGTGGCTTCTCTTCTCAAACATGCTAGCTCATCCTGAGGGGGATTTCGTTTTTTTGCAAGGCACTCTGGGAAGTTGGGAGGTCAGGGATTGAAAAGTCCCTTCAAATGAAGAAACCTGAACGACTCTACTAAACATTGATTTTCTCTTGCAATCCAGTACAGATAGTCATTGACTTTCAACAGTTCATTTAGTGACCGTTCAAAGTTATAACAGCACTGAAAAAAGTGACTTATAACAGTTTTTCACAATTACATCATCCCTATGTCTACGTGATTGAAAATTCAGATGTTTGGCAACTGACTCAATATTTATGATGGTCCCGGGGGACCGTCATAACTTAACTTAACTTAAACAACTGCAGTGATTCACTTAAAAAAAAAGTCATAAACTGGGGCAAAACGGACTTCACATTTGTCTCACTGAGCAGCAGAAATTTTGGGCTCAATTGTGGTCGTAAATCAAGGACTACCTATAGCAGCTTTCTCACCTGTCGTCCATAGAATCTTCTCTCCTGTAAGGTGAATTTCTAATAGTGATCTCCATACGGTGATCTCTTAACTCTCCCTCTTCAAGGGAATCCCGCTTTGAATCCCGGTCATCAGACTAGGGTGAGTTAGGAAGAAAAGATTCATTTTGGCTTTCGGGAAAGTGCCCTCATCAACTTAAACAGAGAGAGTGAAAAGGGCTGAGAATTATCATACGACTGAAAAGAAGACACACAATATGCATACTTTTTTTCAAAAGAGCTGAATCCCATTATTATCAAAAAAAAGAATTGCTGTGCAAATCACAGAAAAGAAAATTTCCCGATACACAATCCCAAACTCACATTTTTGAGGCGCTTGGTATCTGCTTTTTCTTCCTGCTCCTTCCGGCGTTTCTTCTCCTGAAGAATTTCATCTAACGTTTTCACCTTCCACGATTCCTTTTCATCACCCATTTGTGTTACAAAAGGCACTAGGAGGGAACACAACCATTCAGTCGCTGGAATCTACACCCACAGTGAGGAAAGTGTTTCCTTGGCCTTCAGAAAATCCTAAATCTAAAACGCCACAATTTATCAGCTGGTTTCTTCTGAGCAATGCATCTATGGATTTCTTTAGAGTTGTTCATCATTATGGGTCAGTCTATTACCCAATGGAGGGGGAATTTCAATCCATTGAAATGTGTTGGACAACAAGAAGTTTCTCCCGCAAGTTATTTGGGGCTGTACTAATGCTTAAAAGATGTAATAATCATTATTATTATTTATTATAAAATATTTATTTTATAACTATTTATTATATTTAAATTTATTATATTTATTATATTTACATTTATTATATTTATAATATTAACATTTATTACATTTATTATATTTACATTTATTATATTTATATTTACATTTATTATATTGATTATATTAACATTTATTTATTTTATTTATTTGTTTTTCAGATTTCTATACCGCCCTTCTCCTTTCGGATTCAGGGCGGTGAACAGCCAAAGTAAAACATTTGTACACAAAAGTTAAAATAGATTTAAAATAATTCAATAAAGTTTGGCCCATAATTTAAAACGTTTCAATTCAAAACCAGTTTCAAATTTTAAAAACCCACCATAAAATCAGGACATTTATTACATTTATTATATTTACACTATATTTGTTATACTATAAAATTATTTATTGTAAAATAAAAATCAATTATTATAAAGTAATAAATAATAAAAAAATATTTTTTTTAAAAAACCCTGAAATTTGAAAACGGTACTTCAAAGGCCCAATTCTCCACAGAAACCGGCCGCCCCTCCCCCACCTCGAAAAACATTTCTCCACAGCAGCCCGCCAAAAACACCGGCCCTCCGACGTAGGCCATTCTCCTCAGCGGCCGCCTCCCGGCCCGCCGAGCTCCCTTCCGCCCCGCTGCCGGCTCTCTCGGCCGCTTCGCCGGTCTTGAAGGCTGCGAGAAGCGGAGAAGGGCCCAGCCGGACATCGACCTCACCTTCCCTCACGGCCTTGGCACCGCCACCGCTGCTTTAACGGGACCCACTCGCCGGAGGATGGATCGCCCGGAAGTTGGGCCGTCTGGCCTGCGCTTCACATCCGGCGCGGGGTGATGACGTCGCGTGAAGGATTTTTTTTTCTTCCCCCCTCCTCTTCTTCCCGCGTCAGAGGCCTCTCAATTGAAGCTCGACGATTCATAGATGTTCGAAAGTGCAGAGGGGTATCGCTGGCCGTACACTTCCGAGCTAGTCGACTATATTTTCTATATCTTCAATACAGAAATTCAGGAATTGTCCTTAGGCTAAAAAAACTAATATAAACTCTTATTTTCTGAAGATTTAACCTGTGTCCGACCCCCCTTGCCAAGGACTTCGCAATAAATCTCAAACAGAGAAATTCAGGAATTGTCCTTTAGGCTACTTAGTCAAAGAAAGCTGTTGCAAGAATCCTACTTTTTAAACTTTTAAAATACCCTCCGAAATAAAATATTTACAATGCCCCCCTCCCAAAAAAAATCTGGCAATTTAAAAATACAATAGCACTTAGACTTATATATCACTTTACAGTGCTTTTACAGCCCTCTCTAAGAGGTTTACAGAGTCAGCCCTATGGCCCCCAACAATCTGGGTCCTCATTTTATCGACCTCGGAAGGACGGAAGGCTGAGTCAACCTTGAGCCAGTTGGTCAGGATCGAACTGCTGGCAGTGGGCAGAATTAACCTGCAATATTGCATTCTAAGCACTGGGAAGGAAGGAAGGGAGGGAGGCAAGGCAGGAAGTAGAAATAGTGAAGGAGGAAGGAAGGAAGATGTAATGAATGGATGGAAGGAAGGAAGGGGGGGAGGGAGGGAGGGAGGGAGGGAGGGAGGAAGGAAGGAAGGAAGGAAAGAAAGAAAGAAAGAAAGAAAGAAAGAAAGAAAGAAAGAAAGAAAGAAAGAAAGGTTCATTTTACCCACTAAGAGGTTTACAGAGTCAGCCTATTGCCCCCAACAATCTGGCTCCTCATTTGACCCACCTTGGAAGGACAGAAGGCTGAGTCAACCTTGAGCCTGGTGGGATTTGAACTGCCAAATTGCAGGCAGCTGATAGTCAGCAGAAGTAGCCTGCAGTACTCAATACGAGGCTCAATATGTGTGGGCTCCTAACTCCCAGAATTCCCCAGCGGCTAGTCCACGCATTTCAAAGTTGCCACAGCTGACAAAACACTAGCCTAAAGCATTACACTGGTAGTCCTTGACTTACGACCATAGCTGAGCGCAAATTTTCCGTGCCTAAGTGAGACAGATATTCAGTGAGTTTTGTGCCCTCTCCCCATTTTACGACCTTTCTTGCCACAGTTGTTAAGTGAATCAGTGGCAGTTGTTAAATTAGTCACATAGTGAATATGGCTTGCCCATTGACTTTGCTGGTCAGGTTCTAAGCAGGGGGTTGGACCAGAAGACCTCCAAGGTCCCTTCTAACTCTGTTATTCTATTCTATTCGCTATAAAAACGACGCAGGTTGATGCTCATATAAACCAAAGAGAAAAAAAACAGATGCACCTTCAGTGACGTTTAATGTTTTGATGCAGACTTCCGAGAAGAAAACAGATACAAGATTACACCTGGATTAAGTTTCTTTTTTTGGGGGGAAACTCCCTACACCAAACAAATCCTAAATGATTTGTGTCTTACACAGGTCATGAAACGTTATCCACAGGATTGGTCTCTAGTCAAGATTTTTAAAGTGGTCATCGGAATGATGCCAAGTGGCTTGCGAGCAAGAGCACCACCCGTTCTTAAATCAGCCTCCAAACTCTTTTGCCGTCTTAGCTTGGCATCTGAGATACGGACGATTTTGGCCCCGACACACAAAGCACCTGTAAAAAAATGTTTGCCTTTCAAGTATGCCCAGGACGAGAGAAAATAATGTCGGCGTTTTGGAGCGACAAACAGCAGGGAGACTGTTTCTGCCTGAGAAATTTTGCATCCAAAGTCCAAGCGCTCCTCATGTTCTGTTCTTTAAACAGAAAGCATTGTTTGCGGTACCCCTTTTTTCGATTAACAAAGCTGAGCTGGGGGGTGGGAAGGAAGAGAGTAAAACATTTGGGGTCGGGCAGCCAATTTATGTTCCTGCTGGCTGACAAATCAGGAAACGTGGAGTGATTTTTTTTTCCCACTCTGAAATTTAAAAGCGTATTAACGTGCCGAGGGTAAACATTATTTTTCCCCTACGATGAATACCTGACCACGTTTCGTTCAGACGGATTGTAGCACAGACAGTCAATATAGGCTCACAGCTTTAAGCTGCTCAATTCACAGGAATCTGAGCAGCTCAGTTGTTTTTACTTCCAAGGAAGTTGCTAACAGCACATGAACAGAATTCAAGTCCTGGGCTATCGATACCGAAGCCACAAGGACGTGGATGGATTTGTCGTGAACTAGGAAGGAATAACTTCAGCGGTCCCAGAGTAGCAAAACTAAGTTAAGACGGATATGAGCTGACATAAAGGCAGCTTCCCAAAACACCTCATGGGATTTACAGACATTATTTTGAGAGGGTTTCACTCTGTGAAATCTCATTTCCTTCTCCAGCAGTTTGTTGGGGTTTTTTTGGTTATCTGATTGCTAAGAGGCATCCCACACCAACATGATCCTGGACAAAACGCAACGAAAATTTTCTCCTTGTTTTTTACAATCCTGAATGCGTCGAGTTTTAAAACTCTGGCTCCGTGAAAATTTCATTTTCTTCTTCCAGTAGCTTTTTTGGCTAATTTGATTGCTAAGAGGCATCCCACGCCAACATGATCCAGGACAATACGCAACGCACAATTTTTCTCCTCGTTTTTACAATCCCAAATGTGTCCGGTCTTAAAACTCCAAAGAAGCTAGAAGCTAGCTAGCTAGAAGCTAGAAACTCTAGCGTGCCTTTTCCCCAAATCACTTCTTGATTGCTATTAGCAGGGCATCCGGATTTCGAAAGGCTGGCTGAGGTTTATTGCAAGCCCTCAACGGGACGGAAACAAAATAAAACAAATATCGAAGCGGCCTCTCCTTTGCCATCTGTGCAAAAAACGTTTCTCAGCTCTTCCCCACAAACAAGTCAACGTGGTCCGTTCTTGGGAGAGGGGAAGCCGAAACTTTAGCTTGGAGGCGAGACAGAGGCTGCTGTGGGTCAAAATTGCTGATGACTTCTCAGCAGAACAACTTCAGAAAGGTTTCATCTGGAACGCAGACCTAACAAAGGAAATCCTAGGACGGAAGATCAGTTGCACGCTGGTGATTGTGAGATCCTGCTGCTCCCAACAAGGGACATTTGGCGATTTTTGAGACTCCGGAAGCCGATCTTTTTTCCAGCTTTTGGGAGTTTGGATCAGCTGGGTTTTTGTTTTGTGCAACCTTGGACAATGGCAAACTTTGCTGGATTTCACATCGGTCTGATGGATGATGGACCAAAAGTGTCTTTCAAGACACTTTCGAATAAAATGGACGGCAGAGCGCAAATGTCTTAGGAAGAACTCTTCCATACAATGCTTGTGGTCTCTGCGCCCGCGTTTTTCTTATCGTAGCAGGCCCCGGCTTACGAGTGGGATGGGCCTTGGGGTTGGGGACGGGGATCACTCAAGAGACAGAGAGAAAAAAAATGTCCTTCTTTTAAACTTCTGCGTAGCTAAATTTAGGGCGGTGGTCTCATTCAAAAGGACGGGAGTCTTTGGAGAGGAGGGGCTCGGAGTCTTCCTTGATCGCCGGAGACAGTTGGGGGGTAGCGGATGTTCTCACCAGATTCTGGAGGGTTTCTTGCTGGTGCTGCTTGGCTCTGTTATACAGCATGACTCCGATGATCACCAGCACTGTCCCGATAGCCGAGAGGCTGGTGATCTTGTTCCCGAAGACGATAATGCTGAGCCAGATGGACAGGGCGTGCTTCACCGTGCTGGCCACGCTGTGGGAAGGACAGGAAAACAGGAGGAGACTGAGAAAAAATTGGGAGAGATTTCATACTCAAGGAGGTGCCTGTGTATAATAAGTAGGAATAGGAGGAGATGCTGGTTGGATCGAGACCCAATTAAAGAACCTCAGAAAACTTGCTGCAAATGTGAATACACGAAATGAGAAAAGAGAAGCAATCCTTCGGCTGCAAGTCTCCTGCTCTGCACGATGGTAAGCAGCATTGCCAAAACAAGACAAGCTTACAGCCCTTGCGGCATGGCTAGGGATGATGGGTGCTGTAGTCCAGCTGCCCCAAGAGAGTCTCAGGATCGGGAAGGCCATGCTAAATGGGAGCCGGAAACCTTTGTCAGCCAAGATGAAGCCGCCCCATGGCTTCCTTGTAAATCTACCCCTGAAATGAGCGTATCTACCCACTCAGGTATAGATTTACCCCCTGTAAATTTACACCTGAGGATAGAACAAGAAGCAATGGGTGGAAATTAATCAAGGAGAGAAGCAATTTAGAACTTAGTTCTAAATTTCCTGACAGTTAGAACAATTAATAAGTGGAACAAGTTGTGAATGCCCCAACACTGGAAATTTTTAAGAAGAGGTTGGATAACCCTTTGTCTGAAGTGGTGTAGGGTTTCCTGCCTGGGCAGGGGGTTGGACTAGAAGACCTCCAAGGTCCCTTCCCACTCTGTTATTCTATTCTAGTCTAAATAAAGGAGCTTCTTATCAGATTATCATCATCATCATTTATCCATCATCCCTCGCGGGGTGGAGTCTGGGCAACTGAATGGAGCTAGCAGAGTGTTGAATGGCCGGATGCCTTTCCTGTTGCCAGCTCGGAGTTTTGTTCAGCAGATATATTTCTCATTGTGCCCACAGAGAGGGCACAATGCCTCTACCTAGGATCGAACTCACAGCCTCCTGATTGTGAGGCGAGAGCTCCGCCTCTAGGCCACCGCGCCACTCTGCTTGCTTCTTATCGGATGATGACCCCTATGGTATTTCTGGGTTTCGTTTGTTTTTTTTACCTGAAAGTTACGGGGGAAATCTTGCCCATCAACGCGTAAGCGGTGACGCTTTGGAGGTGGAACAGCACTCCGTCCATCAGGAGCAACACCACAATGTCCTGGTTGTACTGGAAACTCCGCCCACTTTTCCCGATCACCGGCATATCCTTTCAGGCGGGAAGAGAAGGAACGAAACAGAAGGGAAGGAGAGGGCAGGAGGTTAAAAGGGAGGCAGCGCCAGGAGCTCAATTTGAGATCCTTCTGGAATGCCTAGCAGAGTTTTCTGCCCTGTTTTCCCCCAATTTTACGTCGTATGGCACGAAAGGCCGTGGGAGTGCTGAATGAAGCAACCCTTTATTGACATGGGGCTGGCAATACGAAGCTGAGCGTTACGTCGTTTACAAGCAGATAGGTATGTCGATCAAGAGGGACGTTTTCCCCCTCCTCCCAGCAGGTGGCTGGAAGGAGCAGAAAGGAGAAAGGGAAAAAAAGGAAAGAGTGGGAGAAAGGAAAAAAAAAGAGATGAGGAGAAAGAGATGGGAGAGATGCAGTAAGGATGCAAGAATGAATGGAGGAACGGAGGAGCAGAGAGGTAGAGAGAGAAGGAAGGAAGGGAGGGAGGGAGGGAGGAAGGAAGGAAGTAGAGAATGGGAAAAGTGGAAGGAAGGGAGAGAGGGAGGCAGGGAGGGAGAGGGAGAGGGAGGGAGGAAGGAGAGAACAGGAAAAGGGAAAGGAAGGAAGGGAGAGAGGGAGGCAGGGAGGGAGGGAGGAAGGAAGGAGAGAACAGGTAAAGGGAAAGGAAGGAAGGGAGAGAAAGGAGGGAGGGAGGGAGGAAGGAAGGAAGGAAGATGAGAACAGGTAAAAGGGGGAAGGAAGGAAGGTAGGTAGGTAGATGAGAACAGGAAAAATGGAGAAGGAAGGAAGGAAGAAAGGAAGGAAGGAGAGAATGGGAAAAGGGGAAGGAAGGAAGGGAGAGAAAGAGGCAAGGAGGAAGGAAGGAAGGAAGGAAGGAAGGAAGGAAGGAAGGAAGGAAGGAAGGAAGGAAGGAAGGAAGATGAGGCCAGGTAAAAAGGGGAAGGAAGGTAGGTAGATAGATAGATGAGAACAGGAAAAATGGAGAAGGAAGGAAGGGAGAGATGGAGGGAGGGTAGAAGGAAGGAAGGAAAGAACGCCTGAGCAAAAAAAAAAAACAGTCAGAAAAGAGAAAAATGCCTGTTCCACTCAGTTTGGGCCCCACCTGCCGAATGTCAGCTTGTGACTTGCAACCATTCACACCATTCCCCAAATCTGAATTTCTACACTACAAGACAGAACCTCAGGTGTGGCCTGTTTGACAAACAGCAACATGCCACCTCATTCCCAAACGGTGTGTGTGTGTGTGTGGGGGGGATATCTCACCATGAAAAAGACCCAAGCCGGAATAAGCATGATCACAGCAGCTGCGCTAGTGTAGAACTGAAGCTCAGGAGCCCTGCAAAAGAAAAGAAAAAGAAAGGAAAAAAAAAAAAAAAAGGAGAGGGGGACGAAAAGGAATGAATGAAGTGAATGAAACAATTATTCTGGGGACTTGAAGGGTCACTCGAGGAAATTAATGTAGGTCCCTCGGAGCGGAGGAGAAGCTAAGCTTCTGTTAAATCATCATCATCTCCTTTTAATGACCCCATAATCTTTTGCGGGGTGGAGTCTGGGCAACTGAATGGAGCTAGCAGAGTGTTTTTTTACTGGCCGGATGCCCTTCCTATCACCAGGGCGGAGTTTTGTTCAGCAGATATAGTCTCATTGTGCCGAGAGAGAGAGAAATACCTGCCTCTCCATAGGATCGAACCCACGGCCTCCTAATTTGTGAGGCGAGAGCTCCACCTCTAGGCCCACCGCACCCACTCCCAAAGCTTCTGTTAAATCGTGCAAAGCTTTTAAATGACCAGATACTTACGAGAAACGGTATTTGTCCCCACTCAGCAGCTTTTTGGAGAAAACGTTCTGCAAACTGCAAAAAAAAAAAAAAAAAAAGGAGAAAGAAGCGACATTCATTTCAAAGTTTGAACGGAAATAACCAAGAGCAAAGGGGAAGGACTGCCCAGAACGACTAAAAATAACTCTGCAGATGTTTCCAAGGTCAGCTGAGCCCCTTTAAGCAAATTTCCCCTTCACGCCTCCTGCTTTTGAGCTTCCGCGATGCCTACCAGTCCATAATGTTCGTCGACAAGGCCGCCGAGAAGCCGAGGATGTTGAAACTCAGTTCGGTCGCCGTGCACAAGGCCAGCCCGCCCATCACGGGGACCAGAGAGAGATTCACGAACAGCCCTGGGACAATTTGGGACACAAATCAGAAGGGAACAAAGGAACAGAAGCGTAGAAACAGCAGCCAGTTAAAAGACTCCTGGCCGATGTCAGCACTTCAAGCTGCATTTACTCTAGTGCTGACATAAGAAGGAGAAGCGGAGGCGTCTGGAAAGGGGCGTTTGACTTTTCACCTACTTATTTTCCCTGGAGATAATATCCCCTAGGAGATGGGATGGGAGGGGGGAAATTCCTTTGAGCTGGAGCAGTAGATTAGGGGTAGAATGACTTGGAAGATGGCCAATGAGCGCAGGGGAGTGGGGAACGGAAAGGGAGGGGTTTGGGTCTGGAAGTCAGTGTTGGCTTCGATGGAGTCGGATTTTAGAATGTCGTGCTTAATAAATAGTTTTCCTTCAAAGGCTTTGTTTGTCGAAACCTGACAGCCAATTTGACTTGCGGTCCGAGATTTAGGGAGGTTGAAAAGTGGTCTCCTTCGCACCCCCTGAAGGGCTGAATAATGTGCTTTATTCGTTTGTGTTCCGCCTTTATTGTTTTTAAGAATAACCCAACCAAGGGCTACAGATATATCCAACATATATTCCTCCTCCTATTTTCCCCACAACTACAACCTTATGAGGTGGAGAGAGGGGGGGGGCAGGGAGGGGGAGAGGGAGGGAGAGAAAGAGATGAAGGAAGGAGGGACAGGGAGGGAAAGAGAGAGAGGGAAGGAGGGAGGGAGTGGGAGGAGAAAGAGAAAAACAGAAAAAGAGAGGGAAGGAGGGAGAGAGGGAAAGAGAGAAAGAGAGGGAGAGAGAGAGAAACAGAAAAAGAGAGACGGAGGGAGGGAGGAAAAGAGAGAGGGGGAAGGAGGGAGGGAGAGGGATGAGAAAGAGAAAAACAGAAAAAGAGGGAGGGAGGGAGGGAAAGAGAGAGGAGGAGAGAGAGAAACAGAAAGAGAGAGAGAAGGAAAGGAGGGAGAGCAAGAGAGAGAGAGGGAAGGGGGAGAGAGAGAGAAACGTACCGGTGTATTCTCCTAAAATCATGCGCGACATAATAACGGTAAAAATGGGTGCTGAGCTTTTCACCGTCTCGGCAAAGGAAACGGCCACGTTCTTCAAACTGACAAGCCCCAAAACCACGGTTGCAAACCTGAGAAGCAGCAAAGGGGGGGGGGGGAGAGGCAGTTTAACTTTGCAGCAGCCAAAACACCAAGCAAACCTATTTTCTTCGTTCACCCCCAAAACGTTTCCGGAAGAAAAACAGAGCTGTTACCGTGTTTCCCCGAAAATAAGACCCTGCCTTATATTTTTTTGAACCCTGAAATAAGTGCTTGGCCTTACTGCCATGCGCTCAAAAGCTTGATTGGGCTTATTATCAGGGGATGTTTTATTTTGGGGGAAACAGGGTATCTATCTATCTATCTATCTATCTATCTATCTATCTATCCATCCATCCATCCATCCATCCACTCACCCACCCATATCTATCTATCTATCTATCTATCTATCTATCTATCTATCTATCTATCTATCTATCTGTCTACCGTGTTTCCCAGAAAATAAAACCCTGTCTTATATTTTTTTGAACCCTGAAATAAGCGCTTGGCCTTATTGTCATGCGCTCAAAAGCCCGATTGGCCTTATTATCAGGGGAGGTCTTATTTTGGGGGAAACAGGGTAGAAATGGAAGACTTTAGTTTTATCCAGTTTTATTAAATCTATTTTTTTCCAGTTGATCTATATAGCGAATTATAGAGATGTAATCCGGAAGCATCTGAAAAACTCGAAGTTGGAGAAAACTGGCTTTTTAAAAAAGTTAATGCAAAAGCAGATTAATTTTTTTTTTTTTTAAAGGAAATTCTCCAATGTTTGTCTCAGAGGATTCCTCCAAAAACGCTAATATTATAAAAAAAAAATAATAACAAGTTTTCTCCTGGGGGGACGGGACACACTGATTTGGATTTGTGGGGGGGGGCAAGAAAGACAGGCATCCACCAGTGAAGAAGTGACTCAGTTTCTCCAAATGTGTGCCCAGGCCTTACCGCATCAGGCCAACGAAAAGCATAATCATGATGAAATTCGGAGGGTAGGAGAGACGAGTCTTGTGCTGATAAAGACAGCAGGGGACAAACATTTTGATGCAGCCAATGAAGGTGGTGGAAAGCATTTGAACAGCACCTGGAAGAAAGAGAGGTGCCTAAAATTAGGATACCGGGGCGAAAAGTGACTCCGTCAACCGCTTAGAGAGCGGTTGTATATACCCCTTGTAAAGCGGTATATAAGTGCTATTGCTATTGCTATACACGTATACGGCAAGGGAAACAAATCTGATCCAGTTGGTCCAGAACGCAGCCGCGCGAGCTGTTGTGGGTGCACCTAGGTACACCCACATTACACCAATTCTCGACGAGCTGCACTGGCTCCCTATTGGTCTCCGGGCAGAATTCAAGGTGTTGGTTATTACCTTTAAAGCCCTACATGGCTCAGGGCCATGTTATCTTCGAGACCGCCTTCTATCGCATAGCTCCCAGAGACCGGTAAGATCCCAGAGAGTTGGTCTCCTCCGGGTCCTGTCAGCTAAACAATGCTGGCTGGCGGGCCCGTGGGGGAGGGCCTTCTCTGTGGCTGCCCCAGCTCTCTGGAACCAGTTATCTCCTGAGATCCGGACCATCCCCACCCTATTGGCCTTCCGAAAAGCGGTGAAGACCTGGCTCTTCTGGCAGGCCTGGGGCCGTTGATCTCGCTCTTGCGATCCGGCGAGATCCGGCCATGAATGGTGTGAATGAGTTTTTTTAATGTTTTTAATGTTTAAATATTTTTTATAATGATTTTAAATGCATTGTGAGCCGCCCTGAATCTTCGGAGAGGGGTGGCATACAAATTTAATTAATAATAACAATAATCATCATCATCATCATCTTGCAATCTTACCAGATGGGTCACTTACCTAACATACTCGGTTCCCCTTCCAGCAGTGACAGGATGTACTTATTCAGGAAAAGAGTGCAAAAGCTGAAGAAGAACCAGAGAGTGAGGTAGGTGAGGGCGTAAGAACTCCAGATGCCCAGGTCCGACTCGATAACGGTGGTCTCCGTGATGGTGATTTTCAGGACATTCTCTTCCGGCACGCTGTCGCTCCGGGCGATGACGAAGCGTTCGCTCCGGCTATGGAAGAGGGAGCCAAACTGGAAGAGGTTTTTCGCTTTGGGTTTGTCATCCAACAGAGGCAAAACGAGGGAGGTGGAAGGGCCGGAGCTGGACGGGTCCAAAGTGGAGCTGCCGCTTAGGGTGGCCATGTTCGGGGGAAGTGAGGCCCGACGCTCAACTGCCAAAGCGGAGCCCTCGGACTTCAGCGGAGGGGCCCTCCAAATTCCCTTGGCTTGCGAAGAGCTTCAGGTGCATTTGGTCACACGTTGCTCCGTTGTCTGGAAGGAAGGAAGGAAGGAAGGAAGGAAGGAAGGAAGGAAGGAGCAAGAGAGGGAGGGAGGAAGAAAGGAAAGGAGGGAGGGAAGAAGGAAGGAAAGAAGGAAAGGAGGGAGGGAGGGAGTAAAGAGGGAGGGAGGGAGTAAAGAAGGAGAAAGGGAGGAAGGAAGGAGCAAGGGAGTGAGCAAGGGAGGAAAGAAAGAAGGAGGGAGGGAGGAAGGAAGAAAAGAAGGAGGAAGGGAGGAAAGAAAGAATGAACAAGGGAGGGCGGGCGGAAGGAAAGAAGGGGAGAGGGAGGAAAGAAGGAAGAAGGGAGGGTGGGAGGAAGGAAAGAAGGGGGAGGGAGGAAGAAAAGAAAGAAGGAACAAGGGAGGGCAGGAGGAAGGAAAGAAGGGGGAGGGAGGGAGGAAAGAAAGAACGAACAAGGGAGGGAGGGAGGAAGGAAAGAAGGAGGGAGGGAGGAAGGAAGGCACAAGGGAGGAAGAAAGGAAAGGAGAGAGGGAGGGAGGGAGGGAGAAAGGAAAGAGGGAGGGAGGGAGGGAGAAGCAAGGGAGGAAGAAAGGAAAGGAGGGAGGAAGGAAGGAAGGAAGGAAGGAAGGAAGGAAGGAAGGAAGGAAGGAAGGAAGGATGAAAAAAGAAAAAAAAATAAGTTTGGAAATCAGAGTCTGAACAAAGTAAACTGAGTTCTGAGGTTCGCCAAACTGGCATTCCCTGTGGAATTCTGTCTGTTGAATCTTGGGGGGGGCGCTCTTTTGAGAAAGAAAAGAGGGGTCATCAGACAGAAGGAGGGGATTTCTTCTCCAAGGGCTGAACTAACCAAGACCCTGAACAAAAAAGACAATTCTGGCTGGACATCAGGAGGGAAACCTCCAAGCTTGTCAGCCAGTGGAACAAGTTGCCACATGAAGCATTGGAGTTCTCCTTCAAAGAGAGTCACCTGTCAATTAAACCAGACTTTTTTTTTTTTACCCAATCCACGTCACCCCTTGCCCGCCGTCTGCAGAAATCCTGTTCTAAACTTCCCCCCAAACCCTTCCTGCAGCTTCAAAAAAAATGGATTGGTAGAGCAGCAGATATTCAACCCTGGGGGAATCCTGGCTTCTCCCACAAAACCCACGAAAAACGGAGCCAAGAAAAGAGATGCCTCAACAAGCTAAAATCGGTTTGCCTGGCCGGGAGTCAAATGGTTAGGAGAGAGAGGTCAGACATCAAGCTATAATCTGGTGCCACGTTTTTCAAGGCCCATCCCTGCCAAAAAAATAAAACTTCCACCCAAGTTCTAAGAAAAGGACATCAAAAAAAGGGAGCAGTTTTGCAATTGCCAAAACAGGTTTTCCGTCAAAATCAGGCCACCTAATGTCTCGTGCACTCGGCATCACCGTTAACAGTGATAATGGCAATTCGGTTGCAATGAAATCCAACGAGACGTTTATTTTTCATTCTCCCTCCCAAGAAAGCAGGCAGCTCGAACAGAGAGGCTGTTAAGAAGCAAACAAGCGGAGAGAAATAAAATAGATGGCAAAGGAAGATAGGGCATTGTTAACATCTATTAGATTGGGTGGGCATCACGCCAACGGCTCCCTGGGGCAGAGGGCAGATTGATAAGCCAAGTTCAAAGTTTAACATCAAAGTGTTTTAAAGGCGCTCGCACTTGGCCCCGAATGAGATTGGATGGAAAAATAAAAATTAAAAACAAGGCTGGGAATCCAGCCACACTGGATTCGCCTTGCTGAAAAGAAAGAAAAAAAAAAAACTAAAAAAAAAAAAACCACGTTATAATAACGTGGCTGTAACAAACACTTGTTTAAAAAGCCAGCAAAAGGTTTATGTAAGATATGCTGTATATAAAGCATTTTCTCTCCCACAATGAATTCCATTTAAAATGATTCAGGCTGTAAAAAGCTTCTGCTTTCTAACTCAAGGTGAAAGGAGCAGTCTGTGCTTACCCAAAAATCAAGAGGCTTCATATTTATTCTACCAGAAATTATATAGACAACATCTGGCAACGCAGCAAACTAATAAAGGAGAATATTTGGGGCTCAGGGTTGAAATGAGGGGTCCCTGAGCTTGGTTGTTTCCTTGAAAATGTTTCATTACTCAGTGCTAGGAGGGAGAAGGGTTTGCTCTCTGGTTATATACAGTTCAATCCAGTCAAATCCAGTGTTAAGTCCTTTAGCAAACCCTGCTCCCTTCTAGCATTGATGATGTTACCTACTTGGGTAATGAAACTCCGTTTTAAAAAAGCTCTGTTTTAGGCCCAGTACTCTTCAATATCTCCATCAATGACTTGGACGAAGAGGAACATACGAACATGTGAACGTTTTTAAAATGTTATCTAATTTTAGGTTCTATTTAATTGGGCCAAACTATGTTATAATAATAATTTTAATTAGCAAATTTTATGATGTTTGTGTATCTATATTTTTCTTGACTGTACGCCGCCTTGAGTCCTACGGGAGAAAGGCGGTATAGAAATATAATAAATAAATAAATAGATGGGGAATTCATCAAATTTGCAGATGACACCAAGCTGGCAGGAATAGCCGACACTCCAGAAAATAGGCTCAAGATACAAAAGGATCTTGACAGACTTGAGCATTGGGGGCTATCTAACAAAATAAAATTCAACGGTGGAAAAAAAGGAAGGTTCTACATTTAGGCAAGAAAAACCAAAATGCACAGGTACCATATCTGTGGTACCTCGCTCAACAGTAGTAATTGTGAGAGGGATCTTGGAGTCCTAGTGGACAATCATTTAAATAGGAGCCAGCCGTGTGCAGCAGCTGCCAAAAAAGCCAACCCAGTTCTAGGCTGCATCAACAGAGGGATAGAATCAAGATCACGTGAAGTGTTGATACCACTTTATAAGGCCTTGGTAAGGCCACACTTGGAATCCGGCATCCAGTTTTGGTCGCCACGATGTAAAAAAGATGTGGAGACTCTCTAGAAAGAGTGCAGAGAAGAGCAACCAAGACGATTAGGGGACTGGAGGCTAAAACATATGAAGAATGGTTGCAGGAACTGGGTATGTCTAGTTTAATGAAAAGAAGGACCAAGGGAGACACGATAGCAGTGTTCCGATATCTCAGGGGCTGCCCCAAAGAAGAGGGAGTCAAGCTATTCTCCGAAGCACCTGAGGGCAGGACAAGAAGCAATGGGTGGAAACTAATAAAGGAGAGAAGCAACTTAGAACTAAAGAGAAATTTCCTGTCAAACGAGAACAATTAATCCGTGGAACCACTTGCCTCCAGAAGTTGTGAATGCTCCAACACTGGAAGTTTTTAAAGAAGAGGTTGGATAACCATTTGTCTGAAGTGGTGTAGGGTTTCCTGCCTAAGCAGGGGGTTGGACTAGAAGACCTCCAAGGTCCCTTCCCACTCTGTTATTCTATTCTATTCTATTCTATTCTATTCTATTCTATTCTATTCTATTCTATTCTATTCTATTCTATTCTATTCTATTCTAAACATCTGCAAGAAAACAACCAATCTCAGAGACCACCAAGGACCCCTCAACCCAGGAAACCTTTTGCTAATTTTGAAAACTGCCTGTTTTCAAGGCGTGCGACCACATCCTTCAACATCAAAACCACAAGTACTGAGAGACTAAAAACCGGCAGCATTTTGATTCTCTGGTTTGAGACGGCGCTTCCTCCCCTGTGCATTATCTTTCCTTACGTCCAGGTGTACAAAGGTACTTGCCAAAATGAAGATCCTTTGTGCAGCCAGCTCTGCCCTTGGGGAAAAAAAAATTGAACATATGTGATGAAAGAGCTGAAAAAGTACTGCCTTTGTTTTCATGGGGATTTCCAAGCCTTGAAAGCATCAAAAGTAAACTGATCAAGAATGATTTCTTTTTAGGCCAGAGCTGGTGATAAGGGAAACCTTTTAATCTTCTTCTGTTACTTAATATCATTAAAGATAACATGATAACAACTCTCATCAGTTACTATGAATTCATTTAAATTTCATGCACAACTAACAGTGAAATTGTTGTATTTGGGGATGTGTACACAAAACACTGTCAATTTCATAGTCCTGGTACAGAAAGAATCAAATGTGCACATACGCCGGAACACAGAAAATAAACAAAAATACAATTGCATATGGCTCTTCTAATTTTTTTGAATACCGTACAGTAACCCAGCCATAATGATATACAAGCTATATTTTAATCAACCCGTCCCTTACTATAAATCTCTTACCTGATCAAAGTCATTAAAGATACAACACAGGTTTATTCATAAATGATGAAAAGTTTGGACAAATCAATTCAATTTTCTGGGTTTCCTCCTGAATCTAACTGGGCTTAGCATTAGCAGACCACGAAGATTTATGCCACGGTGATTCACATTATATTCCTACTTGTAAAACAATTGTTAAAAAAAAAAAAAGGAATCCGTTCAGATGATTTCCAAACTATCTTCTGTCTAGATCTTGATGGTAATTCAGGCTACTCCATTTGCTTTTCTCGGCGGGAACAAAATTCAACCGTCTTCCCCACGAAGCCTCTTTGTCAAAGGTATTAATTTGATGAACAAATAACTATAATACAGCCCACACCAACAATGAACGATATCCAATTCTAAATCGATTCCTTTCTTGCAGAAAAGGTCAGCTTGTCAAATGTCTCCAGAACAGCTCTTTCAAACCACAACTGCAAATTATCCCCCTACGTGCAATGCAGAGCAACACAATTGTTGCCCGGATTGCCCTGCACACAAACACACCTGCCTCTGTTCTCTGACAGATCCTCCTGTCCTCTTCTTCCGCAGCCATCACCGGGGCTACCTCCATCAGTCAGGGAGGTGGGCCTGTTCGCACAATCTGCTCCTCCTTTGGCAGGGCGGAGCAAGCCAGAAGCGAGGAGGAGGAAAAGAAAAAAGACAAGAGAGAAATTACTAATTTCAGACACCACTCAGAGCCAGGCATAGGTCAGATTTAACTTGCGTGTGATGAGGACTCTCTTGAGCATGCGTAAAATGCCAATCCTTTGGGGGTGACTCACATTCCCCTGTAAGGAAAAGAATAAATCTGAGGGATTCCCAAATGCAATTTCCTTTTTTGAGAAATGCCCCTTATGGAAAGATGAGGCTGGAGTATTTATTATCTATCTATCTATCTATCTATCTATCTATCTATCTATCTATTATTTATTTATTTATTTATTTATTTATTATATTTCTATACCGCCTTTCTCCCGTAGGACTCAAGGCGGTGTACAGTCAAGAAAAATATAGACATATAAACATCATGAAATTGTTAATTAAAATTATTATTATAACATAGTTTGGCCCAATTAAATAGAACCTAAAATTAGATAACATTAACAGAGAGTAACTCTGTAGAGTAACCCTTACAATTATTTTTTCTTCTTCTAAGACTATGGCAGGAATTGGGTAGGTCTAGTCTGATGAAAAGAAGGAGCAGGGGTGACATAATAGCTGTGTTCCGATATCTCAGGGGTTGCCCCAAAGAAGAGGGAGTCAAGCTATTCTCCAAAGCACCTAAGGGCAGGACAAGAAGCAACGGATGGAAACTAACCAAGGAGAGAAGCAACCTGGAACTAAGGAGAAATTTCCTGACAGTGAGAACAATGAATCCGTGGAACAACTTGCCACCAGAAGTTGTGAAGGCTCCAACACTGGAAGTTTTTAAAATGTTGGATAACCTTTTGTCTGAAATGTTATAGGGTTGCCTGCTTGACGGAGGGGGGAAGGAAGCTGGACTAGATGACCTCCAAAGTCCCTTCCAACTCTGTTATTCTCTTATTATTCTGTTACCCTTCCAATGTTTAAAGAAAGAGCTGAGTTTTCTGAACTGAAGAGGGTCAGTAATTTCTCTTGCCGAGGCTGCAGGAATAAAAAAAGTAACTCCGAGATTAATTCACAGACAATTTACCACAGGACTCGAAAGATTGGGAAGGAATAAGGGAAACATTCCTTAGCCTTTGATTAATTTTACCCTATTTATTCGACAAATTTATACACCGCCCATCTCACTGTCTCAATGGGCAGCTGACAAGTAAATCTAAAAATTGCTCATCTACTCTGGATGTCAGGAAGGCGACCCGAGATATTGAAAGTGCCCCGAGGTTGAGCTTCAAACCATTCCTAATTAAAGCCAAACAAGTTTCTAGTCCTGTTGATACCAGTCTTCACCGTTATTAGATACCAGGGTAGTTTCTACATTTAGAACTGAAACCAAACTGAAATAGTGGCGAGGAGGAGGATACTGAACAGTGGAAGCCTGGCTTTCTACCATGCTCCTATTTACAGGTAGTCAAGTTTCTAGTCCTCTTGAGGCAACACATGTCTTCTGCTTTCTTTCCTCCAGATTAGCAAAGAAGGGACTGTTTATGTCAGGATGCCTAAAGGTTATGACAGGATACCTAAAGAAAATAAAAGGTTTTATTGCCTTTTAAGGCAGCTCAAGACTATGACGTCATTAGCCTCTCAGAAACTGGTAGGTACTGGAGAGAAGGAAGTGACGTCACGAGATAGCACATCAAACGAGGAAAAATACTACCGCAGAGAGAATGAGAGCGGGAAGTAAGTCTAGGCGTCCCTCTCTCTATGGCACCACGGCTTCGAACCCTCCCCGGAGGGCGGGCGCAAAGGACTTGAAAATGGCGCGTTTCCGCCTCGGCCGGAAGTTCCTCTGCTCGGGCACTTCCTTCTCTATGGCCACTGCCCGAGAGAACTTCCCGTATGCGGGAGCGCCCGCTTCGTCGCTCGGCTGGGACATGTAACGGTCGCCGTCGCCATGGAGACGCCCGGCACGAGGTAGCAGCCGGTCACTGCCCCTTGCGGGAATCCGTAGACGACGGTGGGGGGAAGGGAAGCCGACCGATCTTTCCGTTATAGCTCCGTCTCCCTAGCCGCGGCGTGACGTCAGAGGGGCGTCCGGACGCGTCTCCTCTGACGTCACGGCCTCTCAAATGTGGGTGTGGGTTTTCAATAGGAAATGACTGGAGAGGAGGGGGGGAGGGATTGTGGGACTACAGTCCCCATCACTCCAGACATGCTACCTGGGGATTATGGGAACTGGGGTCTCCGCACATCTGGGATCTCGCTAGCTAATATCCTTGCATTTCATGCTTGACCTGGTTTACGGGATCATGGTTTATTCAGGAATCGTGGTTTATTCAATCAGCCCAAACTGAGTTTGCGGGATAACGTGAATCCTATATGATTACTTGGCACAATATGTGGGGCTAATCATCATCATCATCAGCTGGCTTTGTAATTCCATGCGCCATGTGCAAAAGAAACCTCAGCGTAGACCCACCCACCTCAGGAGTACTAGAAACTTAGCTTTTTAAGTTAACTTTGGGCAGCTGGAAGCCGATGGCCCTGGCGTTTTTGCCTGGCCCTTGTGCCAGGAAACTGCCAACGGGAGCCAAAGCCTCAGTGCTGCCCTAATACACATCCACCTCATGTTGTGGCTCCGTTGCCTGAGCCTGGGCTATCGACAGATGCAGACTCTGAGAGTGAGGGAGAGGAGTTGGCAAGGCCTCCCTCTCCAGGACCCTCCTCTCTGGCAATGCCTCCGGAGAACACCGAAGGCGAAACGATAGGCTCAGAGCCAAGCACGTCCCTGCAGCCACAGGTGGACAGCGACGAGGAAGATAAGTGCTGGCTGGACCCTCAACAGAGGCGTGGGAGAAGCGTGCACAGCAGAGGGGAAGGCATGCCAGAGATTAGCTGAGTCACTGGACCACACCCCACAGGGTATAAATGTGGGTGTGGTGGCCGGTTCAGTTTGTGACGAACTGCTGATTTCTGCATTACTGGACTTTGCCTGCTTTATCGGACTGCATTTGGATGAATCCTTGTATTGTAGAAACTCTGCCTGGTTTATCAGAATGCTTGCAGTCTAATCTTAGTTTTGTGTGAGTAAAGTCTGAATTGGCAGCTAGCCACTGGGTTGCTGCCAGCTTTATCTTCAAAGAGTTTTGTCGTGTGGCTTATTAACTCCAGGCCGTCTGTGGGGGTGCGTGAGTGGTACGGGGACAGAACACGTGGTTTCGAAACCTAACATTTTCCTCCCCTTCAGGAGTGACCCTGTGCAGTTTCACGAAACGTTTCTCACCCCATTGGGAGCAAAGCTTGGGAGTTCAGCTGAGTCACTGCTAGGCATCCAAACCGTTCCCCCACGCTGTGACATTCCAGAGGTTGATCCCTAACTTTCATCAGCCAACATCTGTCTTGGATCCTCCAGCCAAATCCCGACTTCGTTTTTTACAAAAATTGAAAATGGGTAGAGTTCTGTTACGGGACAAAGAACCCCTTTCCCTCCTGCTGACTTAGCACACCCATGATGGACCAGCGCATTTCCACACGTAACGTATTTTCCTGAACCTCCACATATAATTTTCTTTTTTTTTCCTTGTCCATCTAGGGTTCCCCTTTCCCAGTCAGAAGAAGCGCTGGTTTTGCCAAACGAAAGCATAAATTCTCCGCTGCCAAACCTAACGCCAAGACACCAAGAGCTGATTGCCACGCCGTGTGGCCCTGTAAGTATCTGCACTTCACCAGTCTTGTCCATTTCAATAAAGTGGTTTGAGCTATTGGACCATGTGCGTAATATGTGAATTTTTTTTTAAAAAAATTGATTTATATGCCGCCCTTCTCCGGAGACTCAGGGCGGCTTACAATGTGCTAAGCAATAGCCTTCATACTTTTGTATATTTATACAAAGTCAGCTTATTGCCCCCACAACTGGGTCCTCATTTTACCTACCTTAGAAAGGATGGAAGGCTGAGTCAACCTTGAGCCTGGTGAGATTCGAACTTACAGTAATTGCAGACAGCTGGTGTTAATCACAATGCTTTTAGTCTGCTGAGCCACCAGAATTACAGATGTAATTCTGACCTGAGGTACGTTGGGGCACTGTCATCAATTGCTTTCTGCTAATTTTACAAACATGGCATGCAGCAGCTGATGGCACCTCCCTTAACCAACTTCAGAAAGCAAATTTCTAGATGGGACTTAACCAGGAAATCCCAGGATTGTGGGCTAAACGGGGAAGCTGAAGTCCAACCTGAAGAAAAAATTCTCTTCACGTTGCTTGCACTCTTTATCGTTCCAGATCAAACGATGGTCCGAACTGTCATCTCCTGTCAAGATCTACTTCTGTGTCACCATCCTTTCGTTGTTGAGTGTCATTGGATTAACCATAGAGACCCTCATCCAGCAGAAAAATGAAGATTTCACTGTGTCTCTCATCCAGATCATTGGCCTTGGTAATCAAACAATGATCCTGACTGGCAAATTTTACAAACTAGAATGGTAGGGGAAGGATGAACTTTTAGGGCTCAAAAGTAGTCTTTTTTTATACAAATTATATTTTTGACAGACATCTAAGGTAAAAGTAAAGATTCTCCTCGCACATACATGCTAGTCATTCCCGACTCTAGGGGGCAGTGCTCATCTCCGTTTCTAAGCCGAAGAGCCAGCGCTGTCTGATGACGTCTCCGTGGTCATGTGGCTGGCATGACTAAATGCCAAAGGCACACGGAACGCTGTGACCTTCCCCCCAAAGGGGGTCCCTCTGTTTCTTCTTGCATTTTTACATGCTTTCGAACTGCTAGGTTGGCAGAAGCTGGGGCAAGTAATGGGAGCTCACTCCCGTTATGCAGCGCTAGGGGTTCGAACCGCCGAACTGCCGACCTTTCTGATCGACAAGCTCAGTGTCTTAGCCACTGAGCCATCACGTTCCCTTGACAGACATCTAGACTGATCTAATTCTTGCACAAGAGGCAAGAAGGGAATTGACTCTTTCTAAAAAAAAAAAAAAAAAAAAAACCAACCTAAAGGATGAGTTACTCTGCTTTATATTTGGCTATAGTTGTGTAGACCCCAATTTGCATACACCGTCCTAGGTCTGTTCATCCTACTTTTGATCCGGTTTTAATCCTGTCAATAATTCCTAGAGCATAACTGCAGGTAGTCCTTGACTTTACAATCCCAACGGAGCCCAACATTTCCGTTGCTAAACAAGACAGTTGATTTTATGACTTTTCTCGCCACAGTTGTTAAGGGCAGTTGTTCAGTTAGTCGAAGATTGTTTTTGTAGTCACTTTCATCTGGCTCGCAGCAATTTCTGCATCCGTAGGGATGGGTGAAGACATGGACTCTCCCAACAATATTGTTGCCCTGATAGGTGTCACTGTTTGCTAAAGTCTTCCATTGCCCTGTAAACTGTAATACTCACTGAAGGCAGTAGGTGGCATTGCTGTCCCACATTTTTAAAGAATCCTCTCAAAGTTCTCTGCTGCTTGAATCCTGCCTTCAGCAAGAGTTTCCACCTTGTATTTTGGCATTTTATGGATAAAGTTCCAAAGACAGAGACAGAGCTTTGAATGGCCAGGGACAGTTTTCAAGAAGAACCCAAAATTTGGGCCTAGTGTCCACTCCAGAATCTTGTTATGTTTGGCCATAGAAAGTAAATATATATTTCTTGTTTTTAATCCCTCCCTAGTCTATGCAAGGGTTGGATTTTATCCATAGCACTCAAGTTAAATCAACCCCATCATGGTTTAATATCTGAATCTGTCCTTCTTGGTCTAGTCAAATCGTAGTTAAACCATGGCTTACTCAGCCACTCGCCAAGGCATTAACACAGGAAACTGGCTGTTGTTAGCTAATTTTATCATTCATTTTCCTTTGTAGCTTTGCTTTTCGCCACTTGGGGGTAACTGCTAGTTGCTTTGGCACTTGAGAAAGGCAAACGATGAATCTTAAATGTATTAAAATTAATCTTTCAGATTGGATGGAGACTGATTGTATCCAGACTGAGAATAGATGCTCCCTTTCGCTTTATCTGTTTTAAACAAAGCAAAGTTCCGGCCCTCAGTGAAACAGGGAGGGCAAATCCCAACCCAAGAGCTGATCTCGGGGCTCTGCTTCCACCCCTGGGAAATCTCTTCTCCCCTCTTTTGCTGGCTACTGATAACCCGGCCTCTCTTTTGTGGCAGTTTTCTGCATCTATTACGTCAACCGGGGAATCCTGCAGGAGAATCGGCAGGAGCTCGTCGTCTTCGTCCTCTCTATCGCTTTGGTCATGCTACGCTCCGTGATCAACTTCACCGTCCTGCCCGCCAAGCAGAAGCCGGAGTTGTTGGTGAGCATCCCGGCTGGAGATCCTCCTTCCAAGTTGGTGATGGCGAGGAGGCATCCTGTGTCGGAGGATCGGGGGCCTCCGGTGGGCGAAGTGGGGTTCCCCCTTTCTAAGTCCCCCTCTCCCACCAGGCTCGCTTCGTCCTGATCCTTCTGGTGGGGGCCTTCGACGTCTGCTGCGCGGTGATCCTGATTCAGAGCGAGAGCCGGATGGCCTTCCGAGTGGGCGGCGCGTTGGAGAGCCTTCAAGCCCAGTATTTCATGCTGAACCTCTGCTTTTCCATGCTGACCTTTGACCTCCAGGCTCAGGTAACTCCTGGCACCAAACCAATACTCCTCTTTTGAGTTCTGAGCCTGTCCTGTCACTTGGGCGTGACGGATGTACCCTTTTCTGATACCAAAGATCACCAGCTTTGGCTCGTGGGTTTCCAATCTTAGTAACTTTAAGGCTTGTGGACTTCAACTCCCAGAGTTCCTGGCTGAGGAACTCTGGGAGTTGAAGTCCACAAGCTTTAAAGTTGCCAAGGTTGGAGACCCATGTTTTAGCTCACATTTAAGAGTTGGGGGTTAGAGAGGGCCGAGAGGGGTTAGAGAGGGCTGTAAAAGCACTGTGAAGCGGTATATAAGTCTTAAGTGCTATTGGATTCATAAGATCCCTTCAAACGGTCAAGATATGACCCTGAACCACTGCCTGATTTGGGTGGGAAAGGGATCTGCAGCTATGTCCACCTGGCTGTTGTTTTGAGACCTCTCTTCTATTTCCCAGCTCTGTTTGTGTGTCCTGCTACTGACCACAACCCGGGAGATTTCAAATCTCCACAGCGTGTTCCTGGCTGTTGGGATTTGCTGGGCTGTTCTGAAGGTGGCCTGTGGCATCACTGCAGTGAGTATTATTGTGACCTAGGCTTCCTGCGTCATTAAGTCCCAAAAAAACTCTCTTATTGCAACAGCTGTGAATTACGTTCATTCACAGCTGAATCCCAATTAGTTGCAAAAAATCCTTCGGGGAAAAGTCCTTCGGGACAACTGCCAACCTTTATCTCCCTTGGCATGCTGCCAAAGACCTTCTTGGCAAAGCCCCACGGAGTCCAGAATCAAACAGAGATGCTGACTGGGAACAGAATTAACAACGTTGCCTTTCCTACGAAGGGCCCACGTGCCTTTGCTCCTCTTTTAAGCCTTATGGAAGGGGCCTTACTCCTCATCTCCAGGCCTTACTCCTGAGTCGTCCCTTTTGTTTTAACTGTTTGTGCCTTGTGGCAGCTCTGCGCATACTAGGAACAGGCTCCTCCTGTTCCTCTGCCTCTCTGATGTCCGACTCTGGAGGCTCCGGAGTCCGCGCATCACTCCCAGATGGCCCTGGCCCCATCTCTGCCTCCGAAGCAGAGCCCTCGTCTGAGCCTTCCCCAGACTCCAGGACTGGCCCATGTTCCTTCCCAGCCTCCTCACTGTCTGACTCTGCTGCCAGCTTCACAGGCTGCTGGCGGACCACAAGAAGTATAAGTGCTATTGCTATTTTAACTCCCTGCGCTAATTCTCCCCATCTACAGTATTTGTGGAGAAGCGTATAGCTCTTCCTTCTTTCAAAGACATTGTCTGCTATTGTATTTTGATTTATTTATTTTTCTGCAGCTGAAACTGATTTGATAGGCTTCTTTTTCAACCGGTGAGCCTTCGGTCACTCTGTGCCTTTTGTTTTGGTTCCCCCCCCCCTCCAGATCTTAAAAGAGTTAAAACCTCTCGCCTGGATTTTCGTGATTCAGAATTTACCCGAAGTGGCTTATCTGGCATACCTCCTCTACGCAGTAAGTCTTGCCAAACTTCGGTTTGCTGATTTCGGGAGGATAAGAGGGAATTTTTCTTGGGTGTTTCCAAACGCAGCCTTGGGAGTTAAGGATGGTAGGAACCTTTTTACTCCGTTTCCTGAAATGAAATCTGGAGCCCGAAGAAACGAGAAAATGCAAATTCTCAGAGCATATTGGTTCTTTTAAAAAGTACCCAGCGTGTTAAAAGGCAGGAAATTGGTTCGTAAGCCTGGTGAACCTTCGTGGAGGAAACAACGACGACAATAAAAAAAATAAGTTGTTCGTTTTGGAATTTGCAGGAGCCTCCTTAGTTGCACGATAGCCGCAAACTCTTGGTCTCGATCCATCATGTTCCGAACTCAGGCCTAAATTCCTTCAGCTGGATCCCATCCAAGGACATCCAACAATAGGCCCAATTCAGACATGCTTTTACGAACCAGTGAATCCGACTAATTGTCGGACTAACTGCTGTCAACCAATTTAGGAAATCACGGGTGCCTCGTCATTTGTTGTTGTTAGTTGCGAAGTTGTATCTGACCCATCGTGATCCCATGGACCACGTTCCTCCAGGCCTTCCTGTCCTCTACCATCCTCTGGAGTCCATTTAAGCTCACGCCGACTGCTTCAGTGACTCCATCCAGCCACCTCGTTCTCTGCCGTCCCCTTCTTCTTTTGCCCTCAATCCTTCCCCGGCATTAGGCTCTTCTCCAGGGAGTCCTTCCTTCTCATTAGGTGGCCAAAGTATTTGAGTTTCCTCTTCCTCAGGATCCGGCCTTCTAAAGAGCAGTCAGGGTTGATCTCCTCTAGGACTGACCTTGGATGGCCTTGCAGTCCAAGGGACTCGCAGGAGTCTTCTCCAGCACGATCGTTCAAAGGCCATTCTTTGGCGCTCAGCCTTCCTTATGGTCCAATTTTCACAGCCATCCATTGCAACTGGGAAAACCATCGCCTTGACTATACGCTCTTTTGTTGGCAGGGTGATGTCCCTGCTTTTTAGTAAGCGATCTACCTTGTCATAGAGATTTATTAAAGCCTGTTGTTGGGATTTTTGCATACTTGTGGCTCTAGATGTTGGTTTGTTAGCTCTGTTGTTAAGCGAGAACCAGTCACTTTCTAATCAGTTCTTTAAAAAGTGCAACCCTCGCCATCTCTTTCCTTTTTCCAGAGAGAGAAGCACCAAAACAATAAACATTTTTCTGAATGTCACAGTCCATCCGTCCCCCTTTTAATGATTTGTGTCACAACCCTGTTGTCTAAAAGCAGTCTTAGCAATTTTTAAGACGAGGGACTTCCATTTCCAGACTTCTGGGAATTGGAAGTCCACACATTTTTTTTAGTGTTTCTAAAGTTGAGAAACGCTGAATCTAAAAAATAAAAAATGCGACTAGGTCAAGCTAAGTTGGACAGCTTTCCAAACACCAGCTGAAGGTCCCTTTGGAGCAGCTGTGCCAGACCCTGAAGGTAAGAAAAACACAAGATTTTTGAGGCTTCGCAAAGCCCTTTTAACGTCAAACCCCTCTGGAATGTGCCTCCTAGTCACTGCAGAAAAACCAGCAGCAGCCTTGAATGCGATAATCACATTCTTTTTTTAAAAAAAATAAGAGATAATTTTTCAGCAGCTTTCAATGTTAGGATTAAACAGAGGGAGATAGCGAACAATTTTCTCTTTCTTTCTTTCTTTCTTTCTTTCTTTCTTTCTTTCTTTCTTTCTCTTTCTCTCTTTCTCTCTTTCTCTCTCTTTCTTTCTTTCTTTCTTTCTTTCTTTCTTTCTCTTTTTCTGACTTTCTTTCCTTTCTTCCTTTTCTCTCTCTCCTTCCCTCCCTTGGCAAAGGCTTGCAAACCATTGGATGGTCAAAGTCTCTTAATTAGGCCTCAGAATACCCGTGGAAAGGGGACACGGTGGCTCAGTGGCTAAAATGCTGAGCTTGTCGATCAAAAGGTCGGCAGTTCAGCGGTTCGAATCCCTAGTGCTGCGTAACGGGGTGAGCTCCCGTGACTTATCCCAGCTTCTGCCAACCTAACAGTTCGAAAGCAGGTAAAAAATGCGAGTAGAAAAATAGGGACCACCTTTGGTGGGAAGGTAACAGCGTTCCGTGCGCCTTTGGCATTGAGTCATGCCGGCCACATGACCACGGAGACGTCTTCGGACAGCGCTGGCTCTTGGGCTTTGAAATGGAGATGAGCACCGCCCCCTAGAGTCGGGAAGGACTAGCACATATGTGCAAGTCTTATCTTATACCCATGGGTTTTCCAATCCAAGAGAGCGCACTTGGATCCTAAGGCACTGTCTTTTCCCTTCATCTCACCACATTCCTGCAAGGTAGATGGCGCGGAGAGATTAGGCCGGTGGGATGCCCTGAAATGCAGACAGGTGTGAATTTCATGCCATTTTGTCTTCGGGGATGAATTGTTCGACAGGTACAAATGTATTTATCCGTTTCCTCGCCCCTCCAGGTGATAACAGAATGGGGCCAAGGGAGCTCTTACGCCTTGGAAGCCGCCATCATCACCTGTTCCTGCATTTCGGTGGTGATCAAAAGCGTCCTGTTCTGGGCCCTGTTTCACGTCTACCAGAGTTTTGGGCAAGGCCTGAGAGAGAGGAGTGAGTATCGGAAGCATAGGGACAGTTTCTGGGAGTAACCTCAATCCAGAGTCGGGTGGGTCTCTTCAGCAGAGAGCTGGCATGGGGATTGAGAAGACGACACCTGGCTAGATTTCCAAATCTAGTAATTTTGCTTTGATCCCTCGTGGGCAGGTCTCAATGGCTGATTGGTGGGGAAGCCGCCAATCAGTGTTTGGGAATGCCAATCGGTGCCCAGCAAAACTGTCGCACTCTGCAGAGAGTCCTCGACATACGACCACAATCGAGCCCAAAATTCCCTATTGCTAAAGCAAGACAGCGGTTACGTGACTTTTGCCCCCATTTTACGACCTTCCTTGCCACCGTTGTTGAGCAAGTCCCTGCGGTCGTTAAGTTAGTCACCCGGTTGCTAAGTGAATCCGGCTCCCCCCATCGACTTTGCTCGTCGGAGGATTTGCAAAAGGGGACATCATGTGATCCCCCCCGGGACACTGCAGCCGTCATAACTATGAATCAGTTGCCAAGCATCTGGAAGTTTTTAAGACGAGATTGGATAAGCCTTTGTCTGAAATGCTATATAGGGTTTCCTGCCTAAGCAGGGGGTTGGACTAGAAGACCTCCAAGGTCCCTTCCAACTCTCTATTCTATCTGAACATTGTTCATTTGACCCTGGGATGCTGCATCCGTTGTTTTTAAGTGTGAAAAGTGGTCATAAATTGGTTTTTCCAGTGCTGTTGTAACTTCGGTCACTAAACGAACTGTTATAAGTTGAGGACTTGCTGTATCTTTTTGGGGGGGATCCCGTTTTTCAATAATGACGTTCTTTTCTCTCTCTCTCTCTCTCTCTCTCTCCAGTGTTTTCTTCCTATGGAAGGATCGATTCGTGACCCCACTTCTCCCATCGTCAAACCGATGTGCTCTTATAGAGTGAAAACCAAGTTGGGAAAATCCGATTCCCCCTTCCGCTTTCTGCCCCCTCCCCCGGTTAGGACTCTGATAAGAGAAGCAGCAGCAGCAGCAGAGACTCGATCCCCAAGGGAGACCTTTGCTCCACTTTTCTAGGATTCCATTCTGCCTCGCTGGATCTCCGGGATCACACCCTGCCAGCCTTTCTCGCTCGGAAACGGCCAACGAAACCACGCATCGTCCCCCCAATTCTCCCAAAATGTCCTTCGGAGCACCTTCCCGATGTAGCTTGCGCTGCAAGTGGCCTTTCTCGTGGTTGGGGTCTGGCATTTTGCTCCCCTGGCTGTATTGTAATCCCCCCGCCCCTTATTTTTATTTTTAATTTAATTTGGGCCTTGCAAACCGTTGGCATGTCTGAGCTTGATCGACGGGGGCACATTTCGGTTGCCAAATTGCAAACTGGGATCACGGGGGTGTGGCCGTAGCTTCACCTTAAAGAGGTCGATTTTTTGCCTGGCCTGACCCGCTCTCCGATCCAGCTTGCACTCTTGTTACAGAGGGAGCTGCCTGTTTTCACGCTTCCAAGGTTGCAGGAAATAGGATGTCCTTCCAGTTGCAAGGTTGCTTCAGTTCCTTGGCAGGCACTCAAGGAGAACATCTCCTGCCCTCCCGGTGTGGTGCCAGAGAGGCAAAGAACCAGTCGCATACTGGTTGGCGTAGGCTGGTCAGTTTTGCACGAACCCTTGTAAAAAAAAAAAGGCAGAGATTTTGTCCCACCCGAAGAATTTTTGAGCCAGGACCCACCGAAGGCACGACAGAATGAATGGTAAAATCGTTGGCCTAAAATTATCCCATCCGTGTTGCACAAACTGGGCCCTTGCAAGGACCAGCATGTCCGTCTACCGTGTTTCCCCGAAAATAAGCCCTCCCCAAAAATATTTAAACGCATGCCCAGCCGGTCCCTGCCATTTCCTCGGATTAGGGTTAGGGAGACACGAGCTGGAAATCAGGTAAGATGGCAAGAGGAGCCCCATCTTCCTCCACGCGCCCCAAATTAATAAGACCTCCCCGAAAATAAGGCCAAGCGCTTATTTCAGAGTTCAATATATATATATATATATAAGACAGGGTCTTATTTTCGGGGAAACACGGTAGATCAGACCCACGCAAGCGTCTCTTTCAAACTTTTGGCCCTAACCGAAGGGTCTTTCGGCTATTCTTTCTTTCAGTCAATATTAGCATGGCGGATTTCTTGCTGACTCCAGAGCGCTCTCTTTGAAAAGTTCAAAATGCAATCTTAAACACTTTCCGTGCTGGCTTTGGTCCTCTTTTTTCAAAACACCCCCAGCGATGTGAAGTTATCTTTAGCCGAGCTATTCTTCGTAACAGAAGTGATTTTTTTTCCTAACCCAAAAGCCAGTATTTCATATTCTAATCATAATGCTTTATTTTTTTTTAAAATTTGATTTATATGATTTATAATTTGATAAATCAATAATTTGATTTATTTTAAATAAATAAATAAATAAATAAAAAGATTTGTTACCGGGCTTGTATTTTTCAATAAAGGATCAATGGCACGATGGTAGTTTTGCAATTTTTTTTTTTGTTTGACGACTTCTACTCCAGACAGAAAACAATTTTGCTCTTCAAGTAAACGTTTGCAGGAATTGGCTACGTCTAGTGAAAAAAAATGGACTAGGAGTGATGTGATAGCAGCATTCTAATATTTGAGGGGGCTGCCACAAAGAAGGGGGGGGGGCAACCTATTTTCCAAAGCGCCAGAAGGCAAGACAAACCATGGATGGAAACTAATTAAGGAGAGAAATTTCAAGGAGAAATTTCCTGACAGCGATAACAATTGATCAGTGGAACTGCTTGCCTCCAGAAGTTGTGGATGCTCCATCACTGGAGGCTTTTTTATGGATAGCCTTTGTCTGAAATGATATAAGCCAGGGTCTCCTGCTTGGGCAGGGGGTTAGACTAGAAGACCTCCAAGGTCCCTTCCAACTCTTGTTAAAAACCTTGCAATGACTTAGTTCATCTTGCACTACGGCAGGGGTCAGCAACCCGCGGCTCTGGAGCCGCATGTGGCTCTTTCATCCCTCTGCTGCGGCTCTGTCGCCAGTCGGCTCCACAATTGATAGGGCTTTCGGTTAGGACAGGTAGAGGAAAAAGGATGCCACCCTAGGAGGAGACTCTATGGTGGGGGAACCGGACTTCCGGTCAGCAGAGGAAAAAAGATGCCACGCTAGGAGGAGACTCTATGGTAGGGGAACCGGACTTCCGGTCAGCAGAGGAAAAAGGATGCCACGCTAGGAGGAGACTCTATGGTGGGGGAATCGGACTTCCGGTCAGCAGAGGAAAAAGGATGCCACGCTAGGAGGAGACTCTATGGTGGGGGAACCGGACTTCCGGTCAGCAGAGGAAAAAGGATGCCACGCTAGGAGGAGACTCTATGGTAGGGGAACCGGATTTCCGGTCAGCAGAGGAAAAAAGATGCCACGCTAAGAGGAGACTCTATGGTGGGGTAAATGGACTTCCGGTTGGCTCCAAAATCGAACAGGGAGCTTCTGGTTAGGACCTTTGTGGCTCTTTGAGTGTTCAAGGTTGCCGACCCCTCCACTAAGGAGTTTTTGGCTCAATTGCCGTCATAAGTCAAGGACTCTCTATAAACAGCTTAGAACTGCTTTGCTCTTAAGAGGCTGAGACCTCTGAATAGTTGCCCGGGTTTCTAAACCATACTAAACCATGATTAATCCCAACTGGCCATGTTCACATATTCTGCTAAGCCATAAACCATTGATGATTGTTGAGTAAAGATTGGGTTCAACCCAACCCAACACAAATGGCATTTTGGGTTCCATGTGTTATATGAAATTATCTTTTTAACTCTGTGAGGTATCATTTTTTTCTCACCCATTACCTTTTTCTTCGAAGACATTTTAATGAAAAGAAGGACTTAGGGGAGACATGATAGCAGTCTTCCGATATCTCAGGGGCTGCCCCAAAGAAGAGGGAGTCAAGCTATTCTCCAAAGGACCTGAGGGGCAGAACAAGAAGCGATGGGTGGAAACTAATGAAGGAGAGAAGCAACTTAAGAACTAAGGAGAAATTTCCTGAGAATTAGAACAATTAACCCGTGGAACAACTAGCCTCCAGAAGTTGTGAATGCTCCAACGCTGGAAGTTTTTAAGAAAAGATTAGACAATCATTTGTATGAAATGTTACAGGGTTTCCTGCCTCGGCAGGGGGTTGGACTAGAAGACCTCCAAGGTCCCTTCCAACTCTGTTATTCTAAACTCTAAATAAATATTACGATGATTTTGAGATTAATAACCGAGAGTCTCCCCAACTGGACAAGAGGGATTAACTCAGAGAAAAACCAAATTCTTGACGTCGAAAAGACGAAAGCTAGTGGAAGAACGACTTTTTTTCCTCAAAGAGCCTTGGTAGTACAGTGGTCTAAAGCACCCTGTTATTAAGACCAGCTGCCTGCAATTACTGCAGGTTCGAATCTCGCCAAGGCTCAAGGTTGACTCAGCCTTCCATCCTTTCTAAGGTAGGTAAATTGAGGACCCAGTTTGTGGGGGCAATAAGCTGACTTTGTATAAATATACAAAAGGATGAAGGCTATTGCTTAATGCATTGTAAGCCGCCCTGAGTCTCCGGAGAAGGGCGGCATATAAATCAAATCAAATAAATAAATAAATAAAAAACTAAAAAAAACCCAGATCTTTTCCCTCCTGCTAATCCTCTACATGTTCAATGGATTTGGGCTGGCTTCTCCCCCACCCCATGGATTGATGCTATCACACAATGCCGATCTTTGGAAAAAAAACCAACAAGAACCAAAGATTTATTGGAAAAAGATTCTGGAAAATCGTTCTCAGCTCTTAGCAATATCGTACAAGTTTTCAAAGCGTTCAACGACAATCAAGAAACGTCAGGCATTTTTCTCTCTTTTGCAAGAAAAGTTCCGAATCCCACCGCAGGGATGCCCTTGTAACGGGGGTTCAGAAGAACGCTGGCCATGCGGTTAAAAAGTCGATTGATCAATCAACCTGCAAATTGGACTGGCCCTATTGCTTTTATTTACACATCACCTGCGTGTAAAATATCTGGAGGAGCAAACAGGCCAATGAAGAAGATGTTCTTTAAAACATTAAGACAGCTGTTCTCCACATTCAAGAAGTTCAAGAATTCTTTTAAATTTTTTAATTCGTGATCTTATAAATTGGGTGTTTTAATCTGTGTTTCGGCCAAAATATTTAATAATTTTAAGGGATTTTTAATATTTGTGTTATCTGTATTTTATCTTGGCTGTTCACTGCCCTGAGTCCTTCGGGAGTAGGGCGGTATAGAAATTTGATTAATAATCATAAATAAATAATAAAAAGAATTCGAGAACTCTTCCAAAAAAATTAAAAAAAAAATAAATGAGCTGGGACCTTCCGGTTCGGCCACCCATCAAACCCAGAAGTCCCGATGCGTGCTCGGATGTCGCCGGTGAGCAACATCTGGATTGCCTCTTTGAGGTTAACGCCCCGATGTTCTTTCCGAATGCTGGCTTGGCACGTCATGCTTTCTTGCACACTTGGCGGCTGCCCCATCGTACGGCAGAGTGACACCTTTCCTAACCGCCGGTTTTTATAAAACGATAGTTTTCTCTCTTTCTTTTTTTAAGGGCGGAGTTGCTGTACTCTTGCCAAGAAAGGGGAAGTTGAGCGTTTGGCAACAAGAGGAAGGAAAGCCGTCGAAAAGCTTTCCGCAAAATCCTTCGCGGAGGTAGCTTAAAAAGAGCCTGCAGTGAACTGACATAAATAGAAGCGGGCCGCGTGAAGTGACACCCCCCCCAAATTCAGGATATAAACCTGGCTTTTTAACAATCCTGGTTTGTGGTGTTCGGCCTGAAAATTGGTGGCAAGGAAGAGATGGGGGGGGAAAAAAAGACCAAAAGGTTGGAGATCCTAGCAATTCTTAATACCGAAGAGAACTGGCTCAAACACGATTCCGTAAAACGCACAACTTTGGGCTCTAAATAGGATGATTCAGAGAATTTTGAATTTTCAATGAAGGGTGACTGGAGGACGCTAGGACCCAGCTGCAATCCGAAATTCAGATTTCAGGCCATGATATGGTCAAGCGCTGGGGGGGGGGGGGGGCTTCCTTGCCTTAACTTCCTCCAAGGCCAAAATATACATAAATAAAGAGGTGGGAAAGTTTGCTCAGGACTGGCTCAGCGAAAGAACAATGAAGCAGCTTCGAAAAATGATTTTTGAGACAGAATTCGTGGGAGTTGATTACATACAACCTTCAGTTTAAAAACAAAAGCACAAAAAAACAGCTGGGTTTATTTTTTTTTTTCCCTGAACGCTGGAAGAAATATAGGACTAGCTACAAAAAGAATGTTTCTTTTAAATATGATTATTTTTTTTAAAAAAAAATGGCCAGCTTTATGAAAAAAGTAAATTTTTCTTTCCTAAATAAGGCTCATTTTATCTCTCATTTCTTTGTTTTGTTCCTTTTGAGCCTTCAATAAACCCTTTTATCCGAGTCAAGAAATCTGTACCAACATCAGCGGCCTGGGGCTTTCCCCCCCTCCCCTTCCCCTTTAATTATTGCTTATTAGGAAGAAAACCTAACGAGCGACTTTCTATTCCGTACAATCGTGGTTTAAATAACTGGTAAGAGAGCAGGAGGAAGATGAGAAAATCAAAATACTCACTTCTGCTCTTTTTGTCTAGCCTGGGAAGAAATTGTTTCCAACCATCTTGCCGACTGTTTCAATTCTTTTGACTCTATGCTTTTCGTTCTAATTGCGGCAAACTGCGTAGTATTTTTAAAAAGCTAAGCAACGTCTCTTGATTTGATGGTTCCGAAGTTAAAATGCCATCCTCTTCTGCAGTCCGGATATCAAGACTTGCGATTCACCTGGCCAGCTAAAATACCTGTGATTTGAAGTGGTGGTGGGGGGCAGTGGTGGGTTGCTCCCGGTTCGGCCCGGTTCGGCCGAGCCGATAGCGGTGACGCTATTACGTCACCGAACCGGTTCTCTTTCTTCGGGAGCTGGGCCTTCCCGCCCGCCCCCGCGTTATTCCGACCTTATATTTCTTCTTTTTTCGCCCAGCTGAGAGGCGAAGAGGCGATCGCGCACGAAGCTCGCGCACAAAGAGAACCGGTAGTAAAGCCGGTTAGAACCCACCCCTGGTGGGGGGCAAAAAAAGGAGAATACAAAGAGTGGTTGAAAATTCAAACAACCACAGCGAAGGCAGCTTTCTGAATGGGCAGTGCGGCGTGTGGGATGGGCGGCAGCTCACCAGTGTTTTAACTCAACAAGCGACACATTTTTAAAAAAATAAAAATAAAAAATCCCAGCAAGCAAACCGAAATAAGCTTGTGATTGTAGAATGTAAAACGACGACAAAGCCTAACTTTTCGCTCGGCGTCAAATGAACCGGAGAGGTTTTCCATCCACGGGGAGAGAAAGGACAGGACTGATGCAGAGGTGAGAGGGATTTTAACACAAGACTGAGCACATAGTTTAAAAAAAAAGGGGGGCGGGGCGGGGGAAATCAGAAACATTTTCACACCAGGGCGACTATCATTGATCAAACCTCAGTAAATTTCTAGGGGGGGGGAATAGAAAAGCTCTTTTCCGTCAAATTTAGACTCCCCGAATGAAGTCGATACCGCGACAAAAAGAAAAAAATTCTAAACAACCTACGTCAGTGATGGCGAACCTTTTCGGAATCAAGTGCCCAAACTGGAACATGCGTGCATGTGCGCGCGCCGGAGCACCGGAAACCCGAAGACCAGCTGAATGGCGCACGCATGTATGTCTGTTTTTTGGCCGTTTTCCGACCGTTTTTTGGCCCGTTTTCAGGCCCAGAAAACGGTCTGAAAATGGTCCGGAAATCAGCTGGAAAATGGCCTACTTTTTGGCCATTTTCAGGCTTTTTTCCGGTGCCCCGATACCCGCAAAGACCAGCTGGCGTACCGGAAACCCGAAGACCAGCTGGCTGGCGCACACATGCTTGTCTGTTTTTTGGCCATTTTCAGACTGTTTTCCAGGCTGTTTTCAGACCGTTTTTGGGCTGTTTTCAGGCCCAAAAAACAGCCAGAAAATGGCCCAGAAAACGGCCTGGAAAACGGCCTAGTTTTGGGGCACTTTCAGGCTTTTTTCCGGCACCCACAAAGACCAGCTAGCGCGCCAGAAACCAGAAGCTGGTGACAGTGCACATGCCCACAGAGAGGCCTCTGTGTGCCACCTCTGGCACATGTGCCATAGGTTCACCATCACGGACCTACGCTCTTATTTCCACCAGACAGAGTGATCAAGGGAGCAAGCAGCTACCCCATTAAAAAAAAAAATCAATTTAAGAGATTCCTGTTTTCAAAAATAATCAAATGTGAGAGTGTAGCAAACTCATTTCCTGCAAGGAAAAAAAAAAATCAGGCTATCGTACTGCCTTCGTAACCTCTTAGCTTTGAACTTCCAGGGATTAAAAAAAAAAAATGTCATCTTTTCTAAATCAAAGAGTTCTGATGATCAGTTCTTTGGAATTGAAGGAATTGAAGGGGAAAGGACCTCTTTGTCCTATCCTGGGACACCCTGAACGAAAACAAAGCGGAGTTTGGGTTAACGGGTGGAGGAATTTAAAAAAAAAGTATTTTAGTCCGGATGCTCCCCGTTCCTCTGGAAGATTCCCTTTATTAATCTCTGTAAAAGCCATCTCTTTTATCTTTTCTCCCCATATTCATGAGATAGAAACTTAGACAACAATAAGATAAGATAATACAATAACAGGAAGAAGAAGAAGAAGAAAAAAGACAACACGATATGTTGAAGACAAATGAAAAATGCAAAGGATTTTCTTTTTTTTTTCTTTCTAACTTCCTCTGGATATTCTTGCAGTGGTTTGACCTCGGAGAGATCAGGATCCTCCATCCCATCAGTAACAGCCTTGAGTCCTTAGGGGCTTAAAAACTCACTGAAGGCAGCCTTGTCTCAAACAGCTTCTTCAGCCCTGGGTGGTCCAGAAGGAAACAGCTCAGCAACACTGGATTCTCCGACGACAGGTGAATCAGGAAGGTGCAACAGGATAGGAGTTTTTTAGCTATTTCCGTGCCTGGCAGAATTTTACAGGACTGTCCTCGGAGAGCGGTTAAATCAGGATTTCTACTCTCTCTCTCCATCCGTTTTTTTTTTACCATGTCAATGCTTGGCCATGTCAAGTCTGTAGGGAAAAGTCTCAAAGGAGCAAATTTTGCAGGAATCCTGACCACCGAAAAAGTCGAGTTTTGTTGGAAGAATGTCTGCACAATGTCTGCAATTTTTTTTTTTCCTGACTTTCCTTTCTTTCTGACTGAGGTGGATTTTCAACCCCGCCTTACTCAAAAAGTATGGATTTGGAACAGGGTAGTCGGAATTATTTCAGATGCAAGGAGCAAAAGGAGAGTCTTCACGCAAAACACGCTTCAAAGGGAAGGCGAAACATCACCCGTCCCTTACAAGCTTCACCTGTTTTTTTTTTTTTTTGGTTTTTTTTACATCCGAAAGAGATTGAAGAAAAACTACTTTGGAAGATGCGAAAAAGCGGGTTTAAAAAACAGGAGCCAGTCCAGCTTGCCTTGGTCCCTTCAAGGACAGACGGATCACACAAGACAGATAGAGAAATTTGTCACTGAAACAACAAAAGGGAAAAGGAGTTCTAAGGGGCCCGCTGGAAAACCAAAACACACCGTTTCTTTCTTTCTTTTTTTTTTTTGGTAAACTGAAGAAAGAGGAGAAAAGGAAGAACGGACAGCGGCCGTCGTGAGACGGTGGGCAAATTTGCAGAACGGAAAAGAGGCTGTTTATTGCAAACGACGGCCAGTCCTCACCGCCATCATCGCTACGGATTTGGGAACCAACTGAGCAAATGGCGTTCCTGGGAACACAGCTTCCCTTGCCAGATGTGAAATCGGGTTGCCGGGAAGACACGCAGCGTGTTTTCACAAAAATGCTGCTTTCTTTCCGTGGCCCAGGTAAGCTAGGGTTGTGCCTGTCCCTCTTGTCTTCAAGGTTCCTTAACAAGGCAGGAAACTAACAGGAGGGCTAGTCATCATCAGAACAGGAGGATATGAGGTACGCTGCTATCTTTTTATATCTATATCTATAACTATAGGTGTGTAACTAGCTAGATAGATACCTAGACACAGAGATAGATATCCATATATATATATATCCATCTCTCTGTGTGTGTGAATATATCCACATCCATCCATCCATCCATCCATCCATCCATCCATCCATCCATCCATCTCCATCCATCCTTCCTTCCTTCCTTCCTTCCTTCCTTCCTTCCATCTATCTACCTATCTACATATATCTATATATACTATGTTTCCTCGAAAATAAGACATCCCCTAATAATAAGCCCAATTGGGCTTTTGAACGCATGTGCTAAAATAAGCCCTCCCCGAAAATAAGCCCTCCCTGAAAATATTTAAACACAAGCGCAGCTGGTCCCTGCCATTTCCTCTCATTAGGGTTAGGGAGAGAGCTGGAAATCAGGTAAGACAGCAAGACAAGCCCTGTCTTGCTCCACGCGCCCCAAAATAATAAGACCTCCCCGAAAATAAGGCCAAGCGCTTATTTCGGGGTTCAAAAAAAATATAAGACAGAGTCTTATTTTTGGGGAAACACAATATATCTATATATATATTCATATCTATATATACATATAGATACATATCTATATATACATATATATACATATCCATTTATACCATAGAGTGAGTATCTATCTATCTATCTATCTATCTATCTATCTATCTATCTATCTATCTATCTATCTTCATCCATCCATCTATCTACATATATCTATATATCTATATCTATATATCCATATATATCCTTATCTATTTATATATATATATATATGGATAAGGGGGAGGTACGTGGGTTTACTCCCAAAGGCTACAGGCTTCAAATACTTATTATATACAAGGACAGTTCCATTTTGTTCTCTCTTCTTCCGATGCGTACCCGACACTCAAAATTCTTCCTCCTCGTCGACCGCGAAGTGATTTTGCTTCTTTCGAACGTTCCAGTGTAAACACTCCGCCAGACTTTCAAACCAGTCGCTGACGGGATCTTGGAAGCAGATCGAAGGGAGAGGGTAGCAGGAAGTTGTGATGCTGATGCTAGAAGGAAGCCAAAAAGGACGGCCGGTTAAGACTAAATCCAGCTGACAACGGTCAACCCAAAACGTTTCGTCAGCTCAAAATATTTGCACGGCTTCGAATTGAACAGTTGTTTGGGGTTTTTAATCAGAGTGGCTTAAAAGCAGCTCTTCCCTAAGGCCAAAGAACCAATTTTGAATGCCGAGCCTTGTTCTTTTTTTACCCCTGCATTTTTGGCATTTCTTGATTGTTTAGGACAGGGGTCAGCAACCTGTGGCTCTGGAGCCGCATGTGGCTCTTTCACCCTCTGCTGCATCTCCCTGTCACTCAAAATATGCATCACAACTACCAATATGCGATACCTGCCGGCACGTGATTTATTGAGCTTTTCAACCCCCGGTAGGCCAACCATGGATAAATCCAAGAAAAGGAAAGTTTCAGAAGAAAACAGAACGTTTAATTCAACTACATAGGCTAGTTTTGTGGCCGCTCAAGAAATAGTCAGGCACGGGAAGGGTTTTGTGGCTCCCGGTGTTTTCTTTTCTGTGGGAAACGGGGCTAAATGGCTGTTTGAGTGTTTAAGGTTGCAAGACCCCTGGTTTATGAAAAAAGCCCTTTCTTTGGCCAATTTTGAGTTCATCCAGAAGGACACCCTCACCTGTCCCCGTGGCAGATTTCCTGCCTCTTCCGCCCGTCAAACGAAACCCACGCGGTATTCCTGGCATCCGGAGACAGCATGATCTAGGATTGAGAGAGAGGGGGGAAAAGACATATGATTCCCAAGTTTGGATTCTGTGATGAAAAAGTATTTTTGAGAGAAAGAAGAGGTCCTGGATAAGATAGTGATATGTTACCCATGGTGCTAAATTCCCCAGTCAGCTTTAAGACGTGTGGACTTCAACTCCCAGAATTCCCCAGCCAGCTTTAAGATGTGGCTGAGGAATTCTGAAATCTGAAGTCCGCACACACCTTAAAATCGACAAGCTAGAGAAACACTGGTTTAATCTCAAGATGCTAACTTCCAACCTCTGACTGATGCATATTTCAGCATACTTCTTTTAACCCAAAGCAGCGTCTATACAGCTAGTCCTCGACGTATGACCACAATGGGAGCCCAAAATTTCTGTTCCTAAGCAAGACAGCTGTTAAGTGAGTTTTACCCTGTTTAACGACCTTGGCTGGCAGAGTTCTTAAATGAATCGCTACCCTCACACAGCCGTTAAGCGAATCTGGCTTTCCCGTTGCCTTTGCTGGTCGGAAGGTCGCAAAAGTCATAAATATGAAGCAGTTGCCAAGCGTCTGATTTCTGATCAGGTGACCAAGGGGATTGCAAGTGTGAAAAATGGCCGTAAGTCGCTTTTCTTCAGTCCAACTTCAGTCACTAAATGAATGGTTATAAGTCGAGAACTACCTGCATCCAGAGGTCTCTCGATCGTACCCTGTTTCTCTGAAAATAAGATCCAACCGGAAAATAAGTCCTACCCTGATTTTTCAGGATGCTCGTGATATGAGCCCTATCCCTAAAATAAGCCCCAGTTAAGATTGTCAGCCAGATGGGTGCATTTAGTACTGTATTTCCCTGAAAATCAAGAGCCTTGGTAGTACAGTGGTCTAAGGCACCCTGTTATTAAGCTGGTTATTAAGACCAGCTGCCTGCAATTACTGCAGGTTCGAATCTCGCCAAGGCTCAAGGTTGACTCAGCCTTCCATCCTTTCTAAGGGAGGTAAATTGAGGACCCAGTTTGTGGGGGCAATAAGCTGACTTTGTATAAATATACAAAAGGATGAAGGCTATTGCTGAGCACATTGTAAGCCGCCCTGAGTCTCCGGAGAAGGGCGGCATATAAATCAAATTAAAAAAAAAAAAATAAGACCCAACTGGAAAATAAGCCCTAGGATGATTTTTCAAGATGTTCGTAATATGAGCCTTACCCCTAAAATAAGCCCCAGTTAAGATTGTCAGCCAGATGGATGCATTTAGTACCACATTTCCCCAAAAATAAGATAAGGTAACCAGAAAATAAGCCCTAATGCGTTTCTTGGAGCAAAAGTAAATATAAGACCTGGTCTTATTTTGAGGACAACACAGTACCAATTTAAAAACAAAAAAGGGATGTGAGATTTCTGAAGTGTGCCAGCTGGGTTCTTTTGGGTGGGGCCAGACTCAAGCATGATTCATCCCTTCAAAACACAGCCTTCCCCAAGACAAAACATGCCGACAATAACTCAAGAGATTCCAACTCTTCAAATAAAGCCGGTAATTGCTTTCCCTGACTTGGCTCTTCTCTTTTCGCTTTGTGGGACTGAAATACGGTTTGGAACACGGCGTACGTCGGCTATAAATCTCCCTGTTTTGCCGAGAGAGGTTGGCGGGGGAAGAAAATCCGGAATGGAGACTAATCGCAATAGCACTTAGACAGTGCTTCACAGCCCTTTCTAAGCAGTTTACAGAGTCAGCACACCTGGACAATTTGGATCCTCATTTGACCCACCTCGGAAGGACGGAAGGCTGAGTCAGCCTTGAGCCTGGTGAGATTCGAAATGCCAAATTGCAGGCAGCCGGCAGGCAGCAGAAGCAGCCTGCAGTACCGCACTCTAACCACTGCGCCACCGCGGCTCATGTTGCTAATGCTTCATTTGCTTACATAAAAGATAAACTTGTTCGCTGGGGCCGGGATTGCAAAAATATCTCCTTCGTCGCGCCGGCTACAGCCCCAAAGGCGGGTTAGACGGAACCAAATCAGCTGTGTTGGCTATTTCAGAGTTAGTGACTTATGCGCTTAGTTTTGCAGGTTTAATGTGAGGAACAGGCCCGTTCGGTTCATTCATGGGGGACAGAGAAGGCAGAGCCAGAAAATTTACAACTGTAATTAAGCCCATATTTCAGCTGTAAGCCATCAAGATCATTAAGCAGAGGGCCACGTTTCATTTAACGACTTTTTCTCTTTTTTTTTGCAGGCAGCTGTTAAACGAACCCTTGCAGTTCAGCCTGCTCATTTCCTACAGGACGGGCTCAAAGACGACCCACGTGCTCCCCTGTGGCTGAGCACAGAAGTTGGGTCTCCCTGCTCAAACCTGCCCTGCCCCACAAGGTTTCTCTGTTATGGCAACCAACCTTCAGGTCCACTCCAGCTGGGACGACGATGGGCCGGAAGGAGAGGGAATGAGGGCAGATGGGGGTAATCATGATGGCAGGGACATTCGGATGGATCATGGACGCGCCCGCAGCGGCTGCATACGCCGTGCTGCCAGTTGGCGTGGAAACAATGACACCTAGTGGGAAGAAATGAGCACCGTTTACCGTAAGAACAATGGGAAAGGCCCCTCCAGTAGCCAAATCAGAGGAGGAGGAGGAGGCATGAGAGTCAGGGTCAGCATCAAGGGGAAGAGGGAATGGAGCTGGCAGAGAGAGAGAGACAGAGGCAGAGCCTGGGCCGTCCATCAGCCCTCAGATGGCGAGTCAACAGTCCCCAGATCTGGAGTGGCTGATGAGGAAGAGGAGGAACAGCTGGGTCCAGTGCCTGATGCGCAGAAAGCAGAGGAGAGGAGAGCACTGGAAATCTATGAGCCGGTCCTCGGGACGGAAGAACCACTGCTGCTAGAGAAGCCCCCACCCTAGCTCTGGGGAATAAAAGGCAGGGGGCGGAGATGAATAAGTGTGGCAGACAACTATTCATCACCCTGCCGGACAGACTTGTTAGCCTGCGGTGAGAGAGAAACTTTTGGCCGGGGCTGCCGGCGCTCCTAATAAAGGAACTTTTGAGTTAACTTCAGAGGGTTTGTCGTGTTTGGGGAGCTTGGTGAGGACATAGTGACCCCCAGTTCTGTGGGCTTACCATCGCCTTGCACAGTGGTGATAAGGTGACCATCAAGGAAGACATCCACGTTGGAAAGGTATGAGGAAGGGCCTCGGTCCACCACTACTTCATTCAAGACCTGAACAACAGAAAAAGGACATTACGAATGAAACTCATCAACTTGGCCTAAGGCAGTCTTTTCAACTTTGGCTCCTTTAAGACGGGCGGACTTCGATTCCCAGAATTCCCCAGCCACCGTCTTAAAGGGACCAAGGTTAAAAACACTGGTATAAGGACTCCCAGGTGTGTGTGTGTGTGTGTGTGTGTGTGTGTGTGTGTGTGTGTGTGTCTAGATTAGAACCAATTCAACAGGGGAACATTTCATTTGAGGAATCTCAATCTTCATCGACTTCGTGCTGAGTAATATTGAGAAAGAAAAGGAAGGGTGACTTGGCCGAGTATACAGAAATTGAAAATAATAAAATAAGATAGATAAACCTTTTTTTTTTTTTTTTAAATGAGGCCGTAATCTCTTGCGGGGTGGAGTCGGGGCAACTGAATGGAGCTGAGTGTTTCCTGGCCGGATGCCTTTCCTGTCGCCAATGCGGAGTTTTGTTCAGCAGATATATTTCTCATTGCGCCCAGAGAGAGAAATATCTGCCTCTACCTAGGATTGAACTCACAGCCTCCTGATTGTGAGGCGAGAGCTCCATCTCTAGGCCACCGCACCACAGAGAAGAGAAGGGAAGGGAAGGGAAGGGAAGGGAAGGGAAGGGAAAAGAGAAGAGGAGGAGAAGAGAGGAGAGGAGAGGAGAGGAGAGGAGAGGGAGGAGAGGGGAGGGGAGGGGAGAAGAATAAATGAAATTAAAATAAAAATAACATTCCAAGGATACCCACCAGATATTGAATTGCTTGTTTAAACATTTCTTTTTCCAGACCTGAAGACACCACACCATTTTCCTCGATCCCATTCTGAATCATGGTCTTCTTTTCCCAGTGCTCCTTAATCACCTTCACCTTCAGCCTGCTTCGGAGAACGAGGGCCGCGTTGCCTGCCGGGAGGAATTAAAGACAAGAAGGGATTAAAATGGCAACGCTAATTAGTAAAAGAACGACCTACGCTGAATAACCACCAACACGATCCACTTTAGTGGAAGAATACAGCCAGAGAACCTGCTTCCAATCTGAGCCGATTGGGAAGAACGGGTTTAATTCAGACCGTCCCTCGGCTTTATTGGCGTTACTGGATGGCAAAAACATCCAGTAATCTTCAAATAGATTGAATCAATTTGGACTTTTCTGCTACAGGGTAGATGCTGTATCACCATGCCCGGCGTGTAATCTTAAAAGGGGATCTATCTGGGATTTTGAAAGCATGTCATGGGCACACTCACAAAATGGCTGCCATGGAGGGAGTTTCTTTCTTTCTTTCTTCTTTCTTTCTTTCTTTCTTTCTTTCTTTCTTTCTTTTCTCTCTCTTTCACTGTCTCTTTATCTCTCTCTCTCACACACTGTCTCTCTGTCTCTTTATCTGTCTCTTTATCTGTCTCTTTCTTTCACTGTCTCTGTCTCTCTCTCTCTCTCTTTCACTTCTCTGTCTCTTTATCTGTCTCTCTTTTGCTGTCTCTCTGTCTCTTTCACAGTCTGTCTCTGTCTCTTTATCTGTCTCTGTCTCTCTCTCTCTTTCACTGTCTCTGTCTCTTTCTCTCTCTGTCTCTTTATCTGTCTCTCTTTCTCTCTCTCTCTTTTTCTTTTTGCACTGTTCAAATCAATCACAAAATGGAGAGCAGAGCAACAAAGTGGGATTCAGGCTGAGGATGCCCCATTGGTGATGTAGCTTGACAGCACATCAGAAAGCATTTTGGGGACCCTGAATTAATCGGTGCAGAGGCAGACAGAATCCACCCGTCCGACACCTCCCCCCCCCCAGAAAAAGACCCCGCCTCTTAGGAGCAGCCCGTAGAAATGGAAGGACCCTTAAGAACTCACCTTCTATGACCTGGGTGACTTGAGACTGGAAGTTCTCAAAATTGAAGGGGGTAAGGAAGCCCAGGGACCCCAAATGGAAAGCCATGACTGGGGGTACACTCCTCTGTTGGCAAAGACAAAAGAAATTGGGGTGGGGGTGGTGTTAGAAATCACAGGGAAAGAGTTGCATCCTCTGAGCATTTTTGTCCCCGTTCTTACATCTGGGACAAACGCCCTTGGATTATTTTGCATTAATGGGGAATTAGTGCAAAATCCAGAGGAAATACACCAAGCTAACTGTGCTAAGTTTGCAAAGCCACTGCAGAAAGCACCGGCCCTTAAGACATATTTCTGTGTTTCCTTGTGTTGCTTTGGGGGTTATTTCTGTACCGTTCCCTTTTTTTAAAAAAAAACAACAACCCATTTTTAAGAATTTGTAAACCACCCAGAGTCACTGGGAGACAGACCATGTTGGAATAAAAAAATAATAATAATGACTATTCGCTCTTCTGTTGCATATTTAAGATAGCTGTAATGTCCTTGTGTTTTACACGTCTGCCTGTGTTTAATTTAATCTGGATTCTTTTTTTTTTTTTTCCTCAATGTCTGGTAGAATAAATTTCTACTCCTACCCTCAAAACAACGCTATAGAGCACTGCACACCAAAACTACTAGACACAACAACAGTTTTTCCCCGAACGCCATCACTCTGCTTTTTTTTTTTTTTTTAAATTTGATTTATATGCCGCCCTTCTCCGGAGACTCAGGGCGGCTTACAGTGCGTTAAGCAATAGCCTTCATCCTTTTGTATATTTATACAAAGTCAGCTTATTGCCCCCACAAACTGGGTCCTCATTTCACCTACCTTAGAAAGGATGGAAGGCTGAGTCAACCTTGAGCTTGGTGAGAATTGAACTTACTTTAATTGGAGACAGCTGGTGTTAAATTACAGTGCTTCTGTCTGTTGAGCTAAACCAGGCTCCTTAACAAGGCTGCTTAACAACTAATTCCCACAACACTGTCAAACTATTCACTAAGGCTGCATTACTATTACTATTAGTCTTCTCATCGTTCCTATTACCCATCTCCTCCCAATTATGATTGCATGACTGTAACATTGTTGCTTGTATTCTTATGATTTATATTGATATTGATTGTTTCCTGATTGTTTATTTGTACCCTATGACTATCATTAAGTGTTGTACCTTATGATTCTTGATGAATGTATCTTGTCTTTTTATATACACAGAGAGCGTATGCACCAAAGACAAATTCCTTGTGTGTCCAATCACACTTGGCCAATAAAAGAATTCTATTCTATTCTATTCTATTCTATTCTATTCTATTCTATTCTATTCTATTCTATTCTATTCTATTCTATTCCATTCCATTCCATTCCATTCCATTCCATTCCATTCCATTCCATTCCATTCCATTCCATTCCATTCTTGTATGGTTCTTTTTTCTTTTAATAATAAATGGGTATTTGAGCTCATAAGGTATTTAACCATTGTGGAAAGGGATAGAAAGTGAACCCATAATAAGCCGGGGGTGGGGGTGGGGGCAGAGAATGCCAAAAAGGACACCTGAACACGTTAACTGCAGATAACGGAAGTTGTCCAAGCTGTGTAAAGAAATAGGCTGGAGAGGAGAGAGATGAGCTTACCGGAAAAAGCGATGAAGCGTACAGTAACGTCCCATCTCCGCCCAGGCAGATGATGAAGTCTATCTGATCGGAGATATCGTCATAATCTACGAAAAAGAGGAAAAAATAATGTTTCAAGATCTTTGGTTCTCAATCTTACCAATTAAACAAGCAAAGATACAGCCGGATGCCAGAATAAAATACCCTTTTCATCTGGTCCTGTTTTAACCGCGGCTATTTAATAACATACACGGAGGGGCTGTTTGGCAATTTTTGACATCAAAAAATTATTCTTTCCAAGCCCGGCGTCTTATGGACTCTTCTTTAATAAGATTTGTTGAGAAAAATGGGATAAGGTGACAAGAATCCTACCTACTTCCCAGGGATGAAATCCAGGAGGTTCTGACAGGTTCTGGAGAACCGGTAGCGGAAATTTTGAGCAGTTTGGAGAACCGGCAAATACCACCTCTGGCTGGCCGAGTGGGATGGGAATGGGGATTTTGCAGTACCCTTCCCCTGCCACACCCACCAAGCCACACCACACCCACCAAGCCACGCCCACAGAAGCATTAGTAAAAAAATATGGATTTCACCACTGCTATTTCTCCCTTAGAATTGATATATCTCCATATACAGGCAGTCCTTGAGTTATGACCATAACAGAGCTCCGCATTTAAAGTTGTACGTTGTGATAGGTGTAAAGCAGGTCACCACATGACTGGGCCTGATTTTATGACATTTTCTGCCGTTAAGTCATTGAGTGAACCCTTTGTTCACTATGGGCTGATTTTGCTGGAAACTGGAAATAAATGCCAATTATCTGCAATCACCATTTTTTAACAACCCCGTAATCCCCTTGCGGGGTGGAGTCTTGGGCAACTGAATGGAGCTAGCAGAGTGTTTTAATTGGCCCGGATGCCTTTCCTGTCGCCAGTGCAGAGTTTTGTTCAGCAAATATATATTCTCATTGTGCCCAGAGAGATAAATATCTGCCTCTACCTAGGATCGAACTCACGGCCCTCCTGATTGTGAGGCGAGAGCTCCACCTCTAGGCCACCGCACCACTCCGCCAATTTCCTGCAATACCATCATGAATTGTGGTCACATGACTGCACGGCATTGCAACCAGCCCACCATTGTAGAGATGGGCTGGTTGTCCAGTGCCTCAAGTGTGGCCTACATAGGATCTTTGAACCAGGTTGTAAGTAGCCTTTTGCGGGCCCATTGTAATCGCCCGGCCGTAAGCTGAGGACCACCCTTACTATCTTTCTGATTTTTCATTTCCGTAGACTTCCTACTGTGTTTCCCCGAATATAAGACCGGGTCTTATATTAATTTTTTTGCTCCAAAAGACTCATTAGGGCTTATTTTATGGTTAGGTCTTATTTTGGGGGAAATACGGTACTAAATGCATCCATCTGGCTAACAATCTTAACTGGGGCTTATTTTGGGGTAGGGCTTATATTACGAGCATCCTGAAAAATCATACTAGGGCTTATTTTCTGGTTGGGTCTTATTTTTGAGGAAAATACGGTACTAAATGCATCCATCTGGCTAACAATCTTAACTGGGGCTTATTTTTGGGGTAGGGCTTATATTACGAGCATCCTGAAAAAATCATGCTAGGGCTTATTTTCTGGTTGGATCTTATTTTCGGGAAAACAGGATACTAGGTGGGAAGAGGTGCACCAGTCCTTTTGATCCACCTGGAAGCTCCTAAATACCTTCACTGAAAGTGCAAAACCGCTTCTTCACCGACGCAAAACTCTCATCGTTCATGATGGCTGGATCTTCTAGGATTTTCTTCTCCACGTAAACCAGCATGTTGTTCACCTGGAACAAGTCAACATAAACAAGTCAACAACAACAACAACAAAAAACTCTTCAGTGATCTTCAACGGTTCCACTGAACCAGGTCAATCAAAGAATTGCTGGCTGTGTTCACCATAGCTTGCCGAGCATAGTTTCAACGCTGGTTAATTAAGTACCGTATTTCCCTGAAAATAAGACACTGTCTTATATGTTTTTGAACCCCGAAATAAGCGCTTGGCCTTATTTTCGGGGAGGTCTTATTATTTTGGGGCACGTGGAGCAAGACGGGGCTCCTCTTGCCGTCTTACCTGATTTCCAGCTCTGCGTTTAAATATTTTCAGGGAGGGCTTATTTTCGGGGGGGAGGCTTATTTTAATGCATGCGCTCAAAAGCTCGATTGGGCTTATTATCAGGGGAGGTCTTATTTTCAGGGAAACAGGGTATGTTAAATCAAGCCAGGGAAAGAGCTGAAGAAGCTTCTTGGAGGAGAAGAGAAACATCTTCAAAGAGCCTTGATAGTACAGTGGTCTACACACCCTGTTATTAACACAGCTGCCTGCAATTTACTGCTGGTTCGAATCTCTCCAAGGCTCAAGGTTGACTCAGCCTTCCATCCTTTCTAAGGTAGGTGAAATGAGGACCCAGTTTGTGGGGGCAATAAGCTGACTTTGTATAAATATACAAAAGTATGAAGGCTATTGCTTAACGCACTGTAAGCCGCCCTGAGTCTCCGGAGAAGGGCGGCATATAAATCAAATTAAAAAAAAAAAAAAAACAGAAAGTCCAGTCGCCTCTTGAAAAAAAACACCTTTAGGACAACCATGACCTGAATGACTGAGAATCTCCAAAGACAATAAGCCGGGCAAAAGAACTGTGTGGAATTCTTTGGGCATTGAACAGCAAAGATATTTGCCGAATGAATGAATCTAGAAAATGAGATTTATTTAATATGGCAGGTATGTAGGGCATGCATTTTAACCAAGAGCCCGAGTGGTTCATCCACATTAAGGCGCAAACTTTATCAGCTGCCATCTTGGGTGGCAAAGGAACCTCTGGGCGTGTGTAAGTTAATTTCTTTCTTGGTCGGGAGATCGGGGAATTGAATCAACAGTCAACGTCTATAGCAGGGGTCGGCAACCTTAAACACTCAAAGAGCCACGAAAGTCTTAACCGGAAGCCCCCGTTCAATTCTGGAGCTGGCCGGAAGTCCGGTTCTTCCTAGCGCGGTGTCCTTTCTCCTCTGCTGACCGGAAGTCCGGTTCTCCCACCATAGAGTTTCTTCCTAGCATGGCATCCTTTTTCTGCTATCTGTCCTAACCGAAAGCCCTATTGATTGTGGAGCCGACCAGCAACAGGGAGCCACAGCAGAGGGATGAAAGAGCCACATGCGGCTCCAGAGCCACAGGTTGCTGACTCCTGGCCTATAGAGATTCTCCGTCATCCAGGTCCTGGTTGTCCCAAAGGTGCTTTTTCAGGAGGCTTGTTTTTTTTTTCTTTTGAAGTCGTTTCGCTTCTCGTCCAAGAAGCTTCTTCATGTGCATTTGTAGTTATTCTTTCTTGCTTGGGAGATCGGGGAATTGAATCAACAGTCAATGCCCATGGAGATTGTCAGGCATCCAAATCATAGTTGTCCCAAAGAATGGCAATGAAGACATTTCGCTTCTCATCCAAGAAGCTTCTTCAGTTCTGAAGAGATTCCTTAGACGAGAAGCGAAACTTCTTCAAGGAAAAATCAAGGAAGTCCTCTTGAAAAAGCACCTTCGGGCCTATCAACAGTCAACATATCACTTTTCAGTCGAGATTTATGTTTAAAGACTGGGGAAAGGATTACATCGCATTCTGAAAGTTGTCCATTTTAAGCCATTTCTTGCCACATTTGTTAAGCGAAGCCCTGCTGTTCTTAAATTAGCAACACGGTTGTTAAGCGAATCGGGCTTCCCTGTTGACTTTGGCTTGTCGGAACATCGCAAAAGGGGATTGCGTGACCCAGGGACGCTGTAACCGTCATAAATATGAATCAGTTGCCAAGCATCTGAATGTAAATCACACGACCACGGGGAGGCTGCAATGGTCGTAACTGTGAAAAGCGCTTCTCAGTTGTCGTAACTTCAAACGGTCACTAAGTGAACTGTTGTAAGTCGAGGACAGCCTGTATTTCTAATGCTTATCTTTTTTTTTTACATCGCGGTGACCAAAAATTGGATGTGATCTTCCGGTCTTCCGAGATCCCAGGGATATCTCTGCACCAACGGGAAAAATCCAGCATTAGAGAGAGAGAGAGAAGGACAGAATGAAATCCAGCTCACCTCGGTCAAATAAATGCAGAGGTCTTTGAAGGGCTGCAGAAGACTGGCGTCTCGGATCTTTTTGATCACAAGGACACTTTTCGGGGGTTTGTTCCATGTCAACCGCTGGCTTGCCGGATCCTGAATGTGCCTGTGGGAAGACAGCAGAATAGAATAGATAGAATAGAATAGAATTGTTTATTGGCCAAGTGTGATTGGACACCCAAGGAATTTGTCTTTGGTGCATAAGCTCTCAGTGTACATAAAAAGACAAGATACATTTGTCAAGAATCATAAGGGACAACCCTTAATGATAGTCATGGGGTACAAATAAGCAATCAGATCATACTAGGAAGTAATCAATATCAATATAAATCGTAAGGATACCAGCAACAAAGTTACGGTCATGCCATCATAAGCGGGAGGAGATGGGTGATAGGAACGGTGAGAAGACTAATAGTAATACTGTGTTTCCCCGAAAATAAGACCCTGTCTTATATTTTTTTTGGAACCCTGAAATAAGCGCTTGTCCTTATTGCCATGTGCTCAAAAGCCCGATTGGGCTTATTATCAGGGGATGTCTTATTTTGGGGGAAACAGGGTAGTAATGCAGACTTAGTGAATAGTTCGACATGTTGAAGGAATTATTTGTTTAGCAGAGTTCGGGGGGAAAAATTGTCCTTGTGTCTAGTTGTTCTGGTGTGTAGCATCATTTTGAGGATAGGAGTTGAAACAGTTTATGTCCAGGATGTGAGGGGTCTGTAAATATTTTCCCAGCCCTCTTTTTGACTCGTGCAGTAGACAGATCCTCCATGGAAGGCAGGTTGGTAGCCATGTTTTTTTCTGCAGTTCTAATGATCCTCTGAAGTCTCTGTCTGTCTTGTTGGGTTGCAGAACCAAACCAGACAGTTATAGAGGTGCAGATGACAGACAAGACCAGGACGCTCAAATTGTTGCAAAAAATAAAAAATAAAAATAAAAAGAACCAGTGGGATTAACTACACACACACGTAGTTTCTCCTTTGCCTGCTGGTTTTTCTTTGGCACCAGAAGTAGAATTTTCCAAGGATAGATTGAAATGTGAATTTCCCTAGGCTGAGTTTAAAAAAAGAACACCGAAGGGGAGGAAGGGCTTTTAAACAGCTGATTTTTATTTTATTTTTTTTACAGGCCTGAATCACGTGTCCCTCTGGGGCTTTTTAAAAGCAAAAAAAATTCCACGTTTTATATAATGAGAGTGTCACTCGTACAAACACGCACCCTCGGCTCCGATTTAGGAATTTCCCAGCATTCTACCTTGTTTCTTGTTAATACTGAAAGCAAATAATTCAGAGAAAGTCAGGGCTCTCGAATGCTTGGCGTTTGAAAAGTTTATCCAGTGGGAGATTCTCGACTGATTTGTTCAAGAACCTGTGCCTCATGCATTTGGTCCCCCATCTGTCCGCAGGGCCTGTCCTGCTCCAAGAGGACAGAAACCTTCAATCTTGGAGATAAGCTACGTTTTAGAGAAAAAGGCACACCTTTTGGTCAAAGAGTGACAGAATGAGCGAGTTGGTAGGGACCTTAGAGGTCTTCTAGTCCAACCCCCTGCTTAGGCAGGAAACCCGACACTACTTCAGACAAATGGTTATCCAATCTACTTAAAAACTTCCAGTGTTGGAGCATTCACAACTTCTGGAGGTGAGTTGTTCCACAGATTAATTGTTCTCACTGTCAAGAAATTTCTCCTTAGTTCTACAAGTATCTTCTCTCCTTGATTCGTTTCCACCCGTTGCTTCTTGTCCTGCCCTCAGGTGCTTTGGAGAATAGCTTGACTCCCTCTTCTTTGGGGCAGTCCCTGAGATATTAGAAGACTGCTATCCTGTCTCCCCTGGTCCTTCTTTTCATTAAACTAGACATACCCAGTTCCTGCAACCGTTCGTCATATGTTTTAGCCTCCAGTCCCCTAATCCTCTTTGTGGCTCTTCTCTGCACTCTTTCTAGAGTCTCCAGATTTTTTTTTACATCGTGGCGACCAAAACTGGATGCAGGATTCCAAGTGTGGCCTTACCAAGGCATTTTAAAGTGGTCTCATGTGATCTTGATTCTATCCTTCTGTTTCTGCAGCCTAGGATTGCGTTGGCCTTTTTCGCTGCTGCAGCACAAGGCTGGCTCCTATTTAAGTGCTTGTCCACTAGGATTCCGGGATCCCTCTCACAGTCATCACTATTGAGCCAGGTTATCACCTATATTATTCCTGTTTGACTGCCTCAATGTAGAACCTTACTTTTCCCACCGCTGAATTTCCTTTTGTTAGACAGGGCCCCGAGTTCAAGTCTGCAAAGCGGCCCTTTAGCAAAAAAAAAAATTCCCAAGAGTTACAAAATGAGTTTAAACCCACCCCGTTTGATTTATGTATTCAATCTGTTTGCTCACCCATCCTTTAGAGCGCACTGCGTTCAGCCGACCGGCTAGTGATTTCCAAACTTTTGGCATCCTGGCCAGATTCCATACACACCTCCCACAATGCCCTATTGCCAGCAGGTGGAATTCTGGGAGTTGAAGTCCACCCATCATACAAATTGCAGAGGTTGGGAAACACTGCCCTAGGCAGATGAACTCCCCATGGGATATTCCAGCTGCCAAACACCCATGTTGGTGCCACGCCAAAGTCTCCGGCTCTTATGCAATGGACAAATGCGTCAAACAAGGGAAGGTGTTCCCACAACTTTCTGATTGCCGGTCGTCCAACAGGTTAACCCCACGCACCGTTCCCACGCAAAGCACATTTGGGAGTGGACTGTGGAGCAATGAGGAAGGAAGACACAGGCTCCCTCTTATTGGAGGCGATTAAAGCAGAGACGGCGAAGCAGCATCGAACGCCGTGGTACGCGAACTTTTCTGCTGCCCGTCTCTTGACAGGCCGCTGCGTAAAGACAGAAGCGCTATTGTAAGCCAGGAGCTGTTATCAAAAAAAAAAAAAAAAAAAAAAAAATCACACGTGATTTAAATTCGCTCCTTTTCTAGGGTTGAGATGTTGACAAGGAAGCTTGCTGTTCTCTTGGATGGAGTGTTTTAAGTGATCCTTTAAATCCTGGAGATAAGCTTTGTTTTAGGGGGAAAAAAGGCACACATCTCTGTCACAAATAACAGAATAACAAGAGTCAGAAGGGACCTCGGAGATCTTGTAGTCCAACCCCCTACTCAAGAGGTGAAGTCAATGCCGATTTGGAAAATCTAAGCATGGACTCAACAGATTCGTGGTTTTTTTTTTTTTTTTAAAGATATGAAATAAAGTTTATAGCGCATGTCCCTAAAATACTTGCAATAAAGGCAGTAGGACATGGCTAGATGCTTTCAGATCTGACCATAGACTTCCCAGCAAGAAGGTTAAAGGAAAAGATTCCCTCGCACATACGTGCTACTCATCCCCGACTCTAGGGGGCGGTGCTCATCTCTGTTTCAAAGCCGAAGAGCCAGCGCTGTCCGAAGACGTCTCCGTGGTCGCGTGGCCGGCATGGCTCAACGCCATAGGCGCACGGAAAGCTGTTCCCTTCCCACCAAAGGTGGTCCCTGTTTTTCTACTTGCATTTTTTAAGTGCTTTCGAACTACTAGGTTGGCAGAAGCTGGGACAAGGAACGGGAGCTCACCCCGTTACGCGGCACTAGGGATTCGAACCGCTGAGCTGCCGACCTTTTGATCGACAAGCTCAGCATCTTAACCACTGAGCCACCACGTCCCTAGCAAGAAGGTTAGGGATATATTAAAATTCAGCTCTTAAGAGATGATCTAAACCAGTGAAATGATTAGCCAGATTCATACTAACTTCCAATCCCCAAGGCAAAGACATTGGAAGCTGAGTTTAGGTTTTTTTTTGCAATTCTACATCCATAACATATCATATTAGAATAAAAGCCCAGACTAGCTTTTAGGATAAGTATCCCTCAATAGGGACGCGATGGCTCAGTGGCTAAGACTCTGAGCTTGTCAATTGAAAGGTCGGCAGTTCAGCGGTTCAAATCCCTAGCGCCACGTAACGGGGTGAGCTCCCATGACTTGTCCCGGCTTCTGCCAACCTAGCAATTCGAAAGCACGTAAAAAATGCAAGTAGAAAAATAGGGACCACCTTTGGTGGGAAGGTAACAGCGTTCTGTGCATCTTTGGCGTTGAGTCATGCCGGCCCCATGATCATGGAGACGTCTTCGGACAGCACTGGCTCTTCGGCTTTGAAACAGAGATGAGCACCGCCCCCTAGAGTCGGGAACGACTAGCATATATGCGCGAGGGGAACTTTTACCTTTACCTTATCCCTCAATAAATTTGTCTCTTCTGAAGCCAGGAACCGTACTGGAGGTAGCCGATTCCCATAACTGATAGATGAGAGACAACCCAATTGTGGGAAATAATCAAAGCGTCTTCGTTACAGGTAGTCCTCAATTTACGATCGCAATTGACTGCCAAATTTATGGTTGTTGGGTGAGTTTTGCCCTTGTCTCTTATTCTGTTAATTAATCAGTGGAACATCTTGGCTCTAGAAGTTGTAGGTTTGTCAAAAGGGCTGGTAGATTGTGTTAACTGTCACACTTCCACAAGCCTAGAAGTGATCGACCCGAGGAATCTGAGATCGGCTTAGTAAATTCTGTTGGGAAGGGAGCGAACGTAACAATGCAAGGATTCTCCCAAGGACTTTGCGTTCCGGTTGACAATCTGATAAACAGGGAAATCACAGCGGTAAAAAAAAAATCTCCTTTTTCTCACGCAATTTTGATGTCTCTTTTGAGAAGCAGGCCAGCCTAGAGCTGTGAATGTTTTGCCATCAAGCACAGGCTTACTATCAAACCAGTTTTCTTATCACTTAGCAAAAAGTTTCATTTAGCACATTAAGAAAAAAAAACGGGGGGGGGGCAGTTCTTAATTTTAAAATTAACTGCATTCTTATGCATTCTTCTTTCTTTTCTTTTCTTTTCTTTTCTTTTCTTTTTTCTTTTCCTCTTCTCTTCTCTTCTCTTTTTTCTTTTCTTTTTTCTTTTGCAAATATGTTTAGCCTGGGGTGGATCTGGTTATTTATGAATACAAGCCAAAGGTTAAGAGGAAAGATATTATATGCTTAATCTTTGATATTTGTTGTAAAACCTTTCTGCGTGTGGAGAAAAGAAATTAGCCTGGGTTTCTTATTCAATGGAGATGAAAAGTGACAATTAATGACAAAATTTAATAAAGTATATTTAAAAAAAAAAAAAAAGTGACAATTTCTTTGCAGGCTGCAAACTGGGGAACTCCATGCTACAATATGGTCACCCAATTAGTTTTAAAAGAGAAAATTAAATTTGCTAGCAGTGGCAATTAGACATATATATTAATTATACGGTGGCAAATTGTCTGTCTGTCTGTCTGTCCATTATCTGTCTGTCTGTCTGTCTGTCTGTCTGTCTGTCTGTCTGTCTGTCTGTCTATCTATCTATCTATCTATCTATCTATCTATCTATCTATCTATCTATCTGATCTATTTATCTCTCTCACACACAAGAATTCTACTGAACTAAACCCATGATTTCTAGGGCAGGAATTAAAGAATTCTTCATTCTAACTCAGTATAGTTCTCCCTGTATTATATTAACAATTAACTAAATGTGATGTTGCAATTTAGAATCATTCCAGTTAGGTTATCACTTACAAAATATTAGACAAATATTTTCCCCAGGCTGTTTTATCAGTAAAAAGCAGGAGATAAAAATGTTCAAAAATAAAATAAATCAATAGCCAATCCTATGTGCTCTCTTCAAGCAAGACTTCCACTCTGGATAGAAATTTGTTTTTCTGTTTCTAAGAAAGCCAGAAGGTCTTGGTCATGAACTCAGGATAAATCCTAAGCCATCCCTCTACCACCTTACATAACCTCCAAAAGGTGATTATAAAACCCTGCTTTAAAGCTGCACAGAAGACACAGGCAGGCTACAACACCCCAAACTCAACAAAGAAAGAAATTAACCATCATCCAACTGTGTTTTAAAAACAAAACATGGAACATTGAACTTGTTTTTTTTAACTTTTTACATCGTGCTCCCTATATTCTTCCAAGCAGAAAAAATCAGAAAGGAAGGAAGGGAGGGAGGGAAGGAAGGAAGGAAAGAATAATGGGAAAGAAGGAAGGAAGGAAGAGAAGGGGGGGGAGGGAGGGAGGAAAGAATAATGGGAAGGAAGAAAGGGAAGAGGGGAGGAAGGAAAAATAATGGGAAAGAAGGAAGGAAGGAAGGAAAGAGAAGGGGAGGGAGGGAGGAAGGAAAGAATAATGGGAGGGAGGAAGGGAGGAAGAGAAGGGGAGGGAGGAAAGCAAGAATAATAGGAAGGAAGGAAGGGAAGAGGGGAGGAAGGAAAAATAATGGGAAAGAAGGAAGGAAGGAAGGAATAATGGGGAGGGAGGGAGGAAGGAAAGAATAATGGAAGGGAAGGAAGGAAGGAAGGAAGGAAGACTGGGATATAATGAAAAGAAAGAAAAGGGAATTAGAACCTGTACTTCGGAGAACTTTTACCCTGCAAGGTATTTTCCTCCTAACCTGCTATTTACTTCAAGGTGGAAGCAAGAAAAATGTGATTCAGCATTTCGAATGGATCCACCCGGCTTTTCAGTAACTCCAGTAACTTTTTCCTAAGACAAGCCATAATTAACTCCTTCCTGCCAAAAAGCCAGAGCTCTCAAAATCCTTTTTCTCTTCACTTTCTCTACTGTTTTCTAACTCACGACGATTTCCCTTCCCTCCCGAGACTCACCACTTCCAGGTTGCCCGACCGAACGAACGGTGCTGAAAAATCTTCATCCTTCTCTCCCAGGCACGCGGTGAACCCAAGGGCCAAAAACGAGCCTCAAAATAATCTTTGGGGAGCCAAACAGCTACCTCAGACGAAACACGGCGCGCTTAAGTCCAACTTCCATTTTTTTTTTTAAAAAAAAACCTGCTTCAATTCGAAACACCCACCCCAAAAAATAATAAATATTGCTGTTTTCTGGGGGGAAAAAACCCCACCGTAAAGAATTATCCAGGACCTCTCAAATCATAAAATTAAAAAAAGAAAAAGAAAAAGTGCTCGGTGTTAAGTATTAAAAAAAAAAAAATCCTTATGCTTCCTCCAACTTCTTGTCGCACGAAGAGCGGTTTACATACAAGTTTTAATCAACCTCCGATGCGTCTCTGCATCTTAACAAACCACAACTGTCCCCAGCTTCATATTAATCTTCATATGGGAGATTAAAAGCAGAGAGACGGCACGGCCCGCTACTGCCTACTCAAAACGGGCAGCCTGGGATTCTTAAGGAGGAAAAGAAAATAATTTGGAGAAGTTAAATGCGGGTGGATTTAAAAAAATCAGCCAGATAAATCCAAAACTGAAAGAAAAGAGTGCCGGGAAGTCGAATCGCTCAGCTGCTCTAATGCCTCTCGTTCTTGGTGGCAGTTTTGTTTCCCCCCTGGATGTTTCACGCTCGGCTTTTTCGAGTCTAGAAACGCTCGGAGCCTCCTTGGCCAGTGGATTAATCTCAGCACACATTATTATATTGTACAAACCCCGAGGAGGAGGAGGAGGAGGAGGAGAAGGAGGAGGAGCACTCCACGTCTCAGCTGCTCTAACCTGGTGATAAAAAAAAAAAAAACGAGTGATGCAAGTCCGAAGTTGAATAACCCTGCCTTTAACCCTTCCAAACCACGGGAAGGCCTGACTTGTCACCTGGCACGGAGGGAAGGAGGTATGTATGTGTGCGTGTTTTCAGGACAAGGACTGAGTCAGTAGCGGTCCTTCTCTCTTTTTTTTTTGTCTTGTTGCGAGGTTGGTCAGCTTCGGCTCTCTTGAGCAGGTGTAGGTGATTTTTTTAAAATTTTCTTTTCTTGCAAATCTGCAAAAGCGCAGGGATTAGAAAAGAGGCAGCTGGAACGGGTAAAGTGGCAGAGCCCGAACCAGTTCATCGATCAATTTATAAGAAGAAGAAGCTCCTTCATGGATGCCCCAGGAGTGCTGTTGCAGATTGGGGAGTTCGGGTGAAGAAGGGGGGGGTTGGGGGGGGAGAAACCGAGTTAAACCACAATTGACTCAGAGGCGAAGAAACGAAGGACACGGATTGCGTGCGGTTCGGGCGAGTCAACAAATATTAACCCCTTGTCTTTGTCTCTCTCTGACGGTCCGGCCTGCCTGACCACAATCGGCTCCGCTTTGCGCCCTTGTCTTCGTTGCGAATTGTTTCGAAGGAGCGGAGAAATGAGAGAACGAGGAGGAAGTTTAAATTGCCAAGAGAGGAGAAAACACACAAAACAAAACCAAGATGCCAAACCTCAGGACTGGATCTGAGTGGATCTAACAACCCGCTCAATGCCGGCAACTTTCCCAGGGGGTGGGAGAGCGAGACCCAGCAGCTACAGAAAGCGATGGGAAGTTAAGGTCTGGTCCGAATAACTCCCCTGGATCGTGGCAATGTAGATGGAATTGGGTGGCTGAGGCTACGCTTGTTGAATTTAGCCTCAATTTGACTTCACAGCTCAGCCAGCTAACCACGCCAGAATAAATGGGGACTTCCCCAACAGATTAGCACGGGACCAGGTTTTCTCCGAGATCTGTGGCGGTTTTGCATAGCTGGTCTCGACGCTTGTGAGAACAGGCCAAGTACGGTATGTCTGTTGTATTTAAGGCACCTGGAGGAAGAACTTGTGGCATCAAGAGGCTATCCCGCAAGGTTTCCATCTCTGGAAAATTCAAGGGATGGAAACAGTGGTGGGTTGCTACGGTTCGCACTGGTTTGGGAGAACCGGTAGCGATGATTTGTCGTCGGTTGCTTTACCGGTAGCGATGGCTGGCCGGCCACACCCCTGATCTGGTCCCCCAGTCACCGCTCACTCACCCCGGCCATCATGTTCATCGCGCACGCATATCCCATTGCCTTGCAAGTCCAATGGGGTGCGCGTGCGCAAAGAATATGGCGGCGACAGCAGCGGTACTTTCTGGCAGCCTGCGGCCAGCCGCCACAGCTGCAAAGCAGCTCTCAAAGAGTCTTCTTTGCCAGCCGCTTTCCATCAGCGGCGGCTGGCTGGGGACCGCCGAAAACTCCGGTCAGCTTGCCTTCTGGACTCTGGACTAGCCGCCACGGAAGGTAAGCAGCCCGAACAAAGAGGCGGTGGTGGGGGAGAAAGCTCCTTCACTAAAGGAGGAGAACGGGGGTGATTGGCGAAGGGAGGGTGGGGGTAGATAGGTGGAAATTCCCATATTTTTCCTGCCTTTTCCTCTGGGCGTGGCTAGGTGTGGGAGGATCATGTGACGGAGTGGCCGTGAGTGATGTCAAGTTGGCCACGCCCATTCAGTCATATGCCCCCTTCCCACCTAGCCACGCCCACCGAACTGGTAACGAAAATTTTTGAAACCCACCACTGGTTGAAAAGGGAAACAATTCAGGTCCCATCGCAAAAAGTTATTTTTAATTTACTTTTCCAGCATGCCCCGGGTGGCTTGAAACCGTTTTCAACGTCTCTGGATTCTCCGGCTTACGAAACAAGGGAAGTTCCTAACCCTGAGCCATCAACTCAACAACAAGTTATAATTCAAGACAGACTTTTATCATCTACTACGCAGAAGACTCCCATTCACTGTGAAAGCAGACCTGCCCAAAAAATGATATAAAGACACAGGAGGATCTCCATTAGGTGAACGACCCACCGAACTGGAACCAGACAAAACCACTGAAAGCAGCGCTTTCTTTTACCAACTTGACTTAATTTCTGCAGACTTCCCCCCCCAAGCCCCGTTACCAGCTTGCAAAAGTTTTATTGAGGGATGACCCTTGAACACAAAGCAAGATTCTAGTCCTCACCATATTAAACCAAGAGCCTCTTTAAGACGCAGGAGAACTAGACTAGGATTTCAATCCTAGACTAATATTTCAATCCTGAACTTGAATTCCAGCAATTCTTTAGGAAACAAACAAACAAAAAAAAACATCTTCCCCAGCCCTATGGAGAAATACTACCATGTTTTCCCCAAAATAAGACTGGGTCTTATATTAATTTTTGCTCCAAAAGATGCATTAGGGCTTATTTTCCGGTTAGGGCTTATTTTGGGTGGGAAATACAGTAATAAACACCTCCATCTGCTGACAATCTTAACTGGGGCTTATTTTTGGGGTAGGGCTTATATTACGAGCATCCTGAAAAATCATGCTAGGGCTTATTTTCTGGTTGGGTCTTATTTTTGGGGAAACAGGGTAGGAGTTGAACTCAGAACTGGGGAAGCAGCCCTTCTCTTAACACAGGATCATCATTCCTGATTCTCACAGGTTTCAAAAAAAAAACCCAACTCATTACCATCCATTTCCTGGTCGTACAAATGTAAACAGATTTTAAAAAGCACCCAGACACCAGGAGACACCAGATTTCTTTCTTTTTTTTAAAAAAAAAGGGAAAGCTATTTGAAAAGCCGCCATGCAGAAGATAAATCAGAATTATTCTCAGGCAAATACGTTTCTCTGCAAAATTAGAATTAAAAAAAAAAAAATCCAATGGAATGCAATCTCTCCGCAATGGAAAAGGAAGGGAGTTGTGAGTTTGATGGGAGACGTAAGGAATCTTTTAGAAAGAATATCAGGAAGAATCTTGCATTTCAGATTCTGGAATCTGGACCAACACGCGTGCATGTATACGCAACACAGTCAGAGGTGGGATTCACATAATTTAACTACCGGTTCGCCCAGCATCGAAAATGTGAGCACATGCTTCGCGCATGGCCTTCCGTGCAAGCGCTTTGCTCACACACGCGGCTTCCACGCATGAACACTGCTTGAAAACGTGGCTAAATAGAGTCGGCATAGCGCCGGGACAGGTCGCTACTACCGATTTGCCCGAACCGGCTGAATGCCACCTCTGGCAATGCTCATGAACATTTTAACTTCATGCCCAGGCTTCTACACCACCAAAGTCAGACCAACTGGATTCACACAATGCGCTAAAAGTTTGAATAGTTTCATTCTTGGTTTTTTTTCTTTGCCATCTAGACAATTTCGGCCACTGTCTGGGTGTGCAAGTGCAGAAAAGGAATTAATTTAATCATCGGATAGGCTGGTTAGGCTCCAAAATAGAGAGACCATCCATGGCTACTCAACTCAGGAAGACTGCGAGAAGACACACACGTTACTGAAAGGTCTAAAAACTTCCACCTCGCTTAATACACGTTAAAAAATAAGAACGGGCATTCACACCCACAGCGCTGAGCCGCCTCTCTTAATGAGAAGCTATAGGCTGAAAATACCGTACCGTTTTGTTCCCAACCGTTTCCCCATTTCAAACAAAGTGAGCAGCTGGCAGAGCTAAAGGAGAAGTGACGCTTTTCAACTTATAATCATAAATTCAACTTATAATCACAAGAAACAAATTCTTATGTTTTTTTCTGCATTGAAAGGCTGCTCTGGACACTGCTGGAAAATAATTCTAGATAACTTGGAGAGTCTTCTCCAGAGCCTTCAGGAACGGGCAGTACCTAAATAATGCAAATACAGGTGGTCCTTGACTTACGACAGTTCGTTTAGTGACTGTTCCACGGCATCCCCGTGGTCACGTGATCAAAATCCAGACACTTTGGCAACCGAATCATATTTATGATGGTCCCAGCATCCCAGGGTTGTGTGATTTCCCCCCTTTTGCGACCTTCTGACAAGTGAAGTCAACGAGGAAGCCAAATTCACTTAACCATCCTGTGCCTAACTTAACAACTGCCAGGGATTCACTTAACAAATGTTGCAAGGGAGGCCGTAAAATGGGGCCAAATTCACTCAGCAAATGTCTCCCTTAGTAAAACAGAAATTTTGGGCTCAGTTGTGTTCGTAAGTCGAGGATCACCTGTAAACCAACTCTCCCTGAGATCTTTTAAAAGGTAAAGGTAAAGGTTCCCCTCGCACATATGTGCTAGTCGTTCCTGACTCTAGGGGGTGGTGCTCATCTCCGTTTTGAAGCCGAAGAGCCAGCGCTGTCCAAAGATGTCTCCGTGGTCATGTGGCCGGCATGACTCAACGCCAAAGGCGCACGGAACGCTGTTCCCTTCCCACCAAAGGCGGTCCCTATTTTTCTACTTGAATTTTTTACGGGCTTTCGAACTGCTAGGTTGGCAGAAGCTGGGACAAGTCACGGGAGCTCACCCCGTTACGCGGCGCTAGGGATTCGAACCGCTGAACTGCCGACCTTTCGAACGACAAGCTCGGCGTCTTAGCCACTGAGCCACCGCGTCCCTTCATCCCACTTAAAATGTCCCTTTTGGGAGGAGATTTTGGTCAGAGTCAGTCTACTTCTGAGGCACTTTCTGTGAAGGAGCTCAATTGAGTTCATGAGGTCAAGTTCTCCAAAACTTGTTCCAAAACATGGAACTCAAGCTAAGTCTTCTGTAGGAAACAGAAGACAAACATCTACCTGGGGATAAGCACGCCTTGATAATCAGTCATCACCTTCTCTCCATTCGAAAACAAATGTATCCCAGCTGCCCTTTTATGGACACGATCAAAGACGTATAAATCCACCTTTGCAAAGCAGTTAAGCGATGAATCAGAGCTTTTATGAGAAAAAACAAGGAAACAGTTTAAGGAGCCGCTGTGTTTAACCAAGCAAAGTAACAACAAAATTCTTGTAACAACAAAACCAAGCAAAAACAAATTCTATAATTTAGATTAAGGGTGTCTGGAATTCTCCTGCGACAGTTCCTTAATTTAATCGGCTTTCGTTCCTGGAAATTATAAATAAGACAAGAGGAAGTTTTCCACTTACATGATGGCTTGGGGATTCTGCAACATGCAAGCTTTTGGTCCAAATGTAGTGACGGGGCATGGTCCGTGTAAGGAACGTGTCCTCCTAGGAAGAGAAAAAAGGCAGGATTTAGTTCCTAACATCTCAAGAAGATGCAACATCGTCTTCGAGGGTTTTTAAAAAAGGAGCATCCGTTTACAATTTAACTCCCCCCACCCTAAAACCGTCAGCAACAGAGTCTGATTTAGCTCAAAATTCTGAAATTTCAATAAGCTACTGAAAAATTCTGGGAGTTGAAGTCCACAAGTCTTAAAGTTGACAAGGTTGGAGACCCCTGGTACAGTCTACAGAATGGGTTCCCGTCACGCCGAAACAACGTAGTTAGTTTGAGTTTGACTGAAGGATGTGCAGAAAAATCCAACCACTGGAAACAATAGTTGGGGTTCAATATTCATAATTCGGTATTGGCAGCTTTCAGATGTGCGCGGACTTCAACTCCCAGAATTCCCCCGGCAGCTGAGTTGAAGCCCAGCCATCTGTAAAGCACCAGGGTCCTGAAACGTTGGCTTAAGATATCAGGAGGAAATCAAAATATACAAGAAGAAAAAAAAAAAAAGAAAACCCCAAGAAAAGAACGAATGGTAAATAAAATAGGGCAAGGGAGACCCTTTCCTGCACGGTTGAAACATCCGGTGTCTCCATCCGAATGTTCCCGCTGCGGTTGGAAATAGAAGTTTTCAGTTAGGAACGTTGCAAATGCAACCTCTCAAAATGCTTTCTTCATTTCTGTTGCAGGTATGCTGTCACAAGAATTTCTGACCACTAATTAGAATTTTTTTTATTTTTTTTTGGGTAAGCTACTTGGTCCGATAGATCTGGATGCAACTTTTCTGTTGTTTTTCAAAAGGAGGGATTTTAGAACAGGTTGTACGGCCGCGACAAAAGTCAGTGTATTTTTTTTTTACGATGTTCACAGCTGACAAAATGAGAGCCGAGGCTCGATTCGTTCTAACCCACCAGGAAAGAAATAAAACAGTTGCGATTCCCAATTGTTAAAACAATCTTTTAAGACGTCCTTCGATGTTGTTGAGATGCTGCAGAAACAATTGCGCACTGCTTACAGAGATCTCCAGATGTTGCTACTGTTCTGGGGTGGATCCCAATTTTGGCCCGGATGTCACCTTCGACCTACGAGTGAGCGCTTAGCTTTTGATGGAAATATTGCTCAGAATGAATGAATGAATGAGGCGAATGGGATTTAAAAACGGGCGTAACTGTGTGATCCCCCCCTGGCGTCGCAATCTGAATAATTCAGGGCCATTTCTGAAGATCTGCGGGGGCCATCGGTCTCACCCAGGAAGCATCCTTCCGTGTTACGTCAGGGCATTAAAAGCAGATTACCGGCACAAACCTACCAATATCTGTGACTCAGACAGCCTTACAAAACCTGACCGTATTTCCCGCCCCCGTTTCCAATAAACCTCACGGGGCGATTAGCAATCTAAAGGAACGAAGTGACCGGACAGCCTTGTGATCATCGGGAGGTGATATTTCTTCGCCCCAGGGAACTAGGAAAGCTCACCTGTCCCTAACCTTCTCACCTGTCACCTGCAGCAATGATAAAAGAACATAAGGGTATGTCAGCTGTACTGGTGGCCAGTTTGTTTCCGGGTCCCATTCAAAGTTATGGCTTTTGAAAGCCCTACATGGCATGGGGCCAGGGTATTTGGCGGACTGCCTCTCCCCAGTTACACCAGTCCAGTCCCACCAGATCTGGCAGGAGAGGCATGTTACGGGTCTCATTGATTAGGGTAGTGGCCCCCAACGTTTTGGGAACCGGGGACCGGTTCCGTGGAGGGAAGTTTTTTTCCATGGACCGGAGGTGGGGGGGTGTTTTGGGTACTGCCTGCATCCCACAGATGGGGCTTCGCTTGTTTGTGTGGCCCGGTTTTTTGGCATGTGGCAGCCAGGTGTTCTGATCCAGCTCCCCAAACACGACAAACCCTCTGAAGTTAACCCCGAGATTCCTTTATTAGGAGCACCGGCAGCCCCGGCAAAAAGTTTCTCTCTCACCGCAGGCTAACAAATCTTTCTGGCAGGGAGATGAATAGTTGTCTGCCACATATATTCATCTCTGCCCCCTGCCATTTATCCACAGAGCTAGAGTGGGGGGCTTCGCTAGCAGCGGTGGTTCTTCCGTCCCGAGGACCGGCCCATAGATTTCCACTGCTCTCCTCTCCTCTGCCTTCTGCGCATCAGGCACTGGACCCAGCTGTTCCTCCTCTTCCTCATTAGCACCTCCAGACCTGGGGGCTGTTGACTCTCCATTTGGGGGCTGACGGACGGCCCAGGCTCCACCTCTCTCTCTCTCTCTCTTTCTCTCTCTCTCTCTCTGACAACTCCATTCCCTCTTCCCTGATGCTGACCCTGACTCCCACGCCTCCTCCTTATGTGATCTGGCCACTAGAGGGGCTGGCAGCCGACAGGCCACAACACCCGGTGCCAGTCCACGGAATGGAGGCTGGATTTGGCCGGAATGGACCCCCGGATCAGGGGTTTTTGTTGGGTGGGACATAGGAGAAGCTTCTTCTGCTGTGGTCCTGCCACTGCGGAATCTCTGTCCTATCCAGGGTGAGGCTGGCTGTAACCCTTTTAGCCTTTAAAACATGCTTTTGTCATGTTTTGACAAAACATGACACCATTAGCACATGACACATGACACCATTAGCAGGTTCCGGGGCCCGGAACCTGCTAATGGCGGTTAATTGGAATACAGGTAATCCTCGAACTTACAACGTTTAGTGACCAAAGTTACAACGGTACTGAAAAAAAAAAAAGTGACTTAGGACTGTTTTTGATGTGACCATTGCAGCATCCTTATAGACAAATTCAGTGGCTTGGCAACTGACTCATTTTGATGACGTCTGCAGCCTCCCGGGGTACGTGTGTGTGTCACACGATCCTCCTTTTACGACCTCCTGAGAAGCAAAGTGAACGCGGACGTCGGGTTCACTTAACCGGCGTGCGACTGACTTTAACGACTGCAGTGATTCCCTTAACGACAAGACAGTAAAATGATGGGGCAAAATTTTCTTAACCAATGTCGGCGGAAATTACTTTGGGCTCCCTCGCCCAAAGTAATCGGAGAACTACCCGTATGCTCTCTGAATGGGATTTTCTTTTTCCCTTTTTGGACATTTTAAAACCCTTTTTTAATTGATTTGGGTTGTTATCGGTTTTTCTCTGTTCGGATTGTTTTATTGTGCACGCTGCCCCGTGTCACTGTGAGAGATGGGTGGCTGTAGAAATGGGGGGGAGGGGGTTAAAAAATCAATAAAAATAAATCATTAAAGGGGAGTTCAGGTACACTGGGGAATAAAAATGAAGTTTAGGTTGGTTTTTAGAGATGTTGCTCTGCAGAACCTGGTATTTTAAGTGGTGAGAGCTTTTGAAGCAGGTGGTCTTATCAAATCTTCCCCCAACTTATGCCAGCACTTCCTCTGCCAGTTTGATCCCACCTGAACGTGCTGCATATTTGCTGCCAAGGTCAGAGTCGGACAACAAATCTTTTTTGTTTTTCTCGCACGTTTGAAGTCAGCCACACTACCTCCTTTATTATGTCCCAGCAAATAAGGAACCGCCTCGGAGGTCCGTGTGTGAGTGTCTCTCTATGGCGAGGCAGGTCGAGTGATTTACATCCCCGTGGCCTGAAAGCCCAAAGCTCAAGATTTATATGCTGCTCTCCTGGCTGAGGAACAATGCAGAAAAAAAAATAGAATTGCCCTGTTGGAAGTCAATAATGCCGGGAGGTGGACTAGACGATCTTCAAGGTTCCTCCTAAAACCCCTTTGTTCGTATGTTCCTTTCATTTTGTGAAGGGAATTTCCTTTCTCTGTTGTCAGCCTGGTAAAGCAGGCCCTATTATTTTACTTTACGTATTGTGTTCTGTTCTGTTCTATTCTATTATCTCTACCCTGTTTCCCCCATCAAAAGTGGTCCCTATTTTTCTACTTGCATTTTTTTTTTTACGTGCTTTCGAACTGCTAGGTTGGCAGAAGCTGGGACAAGTCACAGGAGCTCACCCCGTTTTACGCAGCGCTAGGGATTCGAACCGCCGAACTGCCGACGTTTCTGATCGACAAGCTCAGCGTCTTAGCCACTGAGCCACCGCGTCCCCTTGAGATTCCATAACCCGGATTAATTCCCCCTCTTCTGCAGCCTCCTCGGGACCAGGTCAGAAGCTCTTGGATAAAGTCTGCTATCACATATATAGAAGGCAGATCTTCTTTAACCAGGGAAAAAGATCCGCGTCACGACGACACCAATCACTTCCCCAGGGATTATCTCCTTAAGTAACACGATGATGATGTTTAAGAGTTAATGGCTCCGTGTATCTACATCAGCCTCTCTATTTGTATCGGGGATTTCGCCAATCCGAAGTCCAAACCTTCCCGTCTTACTCAATGTTTGCAAAGTGATCAAGAAACAAAACCGAGAGGAAATAAATACTGAAAAACGGGACTTTTTCTCGCACGGGGGGGAAAAAAAACAACAACTGTTTGCGGGATGCAAAGAATGGTTTAAAAAGTTTGGGGAAGAGCTGTATGTAAGACCACGGTTTAAGCAAAGAGCCACTGGTTTCTTCATGCCCCCCCAAATGTTGGATGGATTTCACGCATGGAGAGTTCAGGGTGTCCGACACTTGATGGCTTCGTCGCAAATCCAATTTAAGCCAACTGAAGGCTGAGCAGAATGTGTGAATTTATTTGTAGAGATTGGACGAGCCATTTGTCCGGAATAGTATAGGCCAGTGATGCCTAACTTTTTTGCCGTCGAGTGCCAAAAGTGTGGGGGGGGAGGACGGGGGGTTGAGCGTGCGTGTGCCCACACCCATCATTCAATGTGCCCCGCCCATGTATGCACATGTGTCACCACCACCACCCCGTGCGACCCCCGCTTTTGGCATGCGATGGCACGGTAGGCCTATTTTTTTTGCCCTCCCCAGGCTCCAGAGCCTTTCTAGGAGCCTGAAGAGGGCAAAAATGGTCTTCCCCACACCCCTGGAGGCCAGAAACAGCCTGTTTCCCGATGGGCCCAAAAATCAGCTGGCTAGCGTACGCATGCATGCTGGAGCTGAGCTAGCGCAACGCTCGCGTGCCCATAGATATGGCTCCGCGTACCACCTGTGGCACGTGTGCCATAGGTTCGCCATCACGGGTATAAGCTCTTCTGTTTGGACAGGGAGGTTGGACTAGAAGACCTCTAAGGTCCCTTCCGATTCTGTTATACTGCTAATGTATACGAAGAATATGGCAACTGTTGTGGCCTGTCGGCCACCAGCCCCTCCAGCAGAGGAGGAGGAGGAGGCGTGGGAGTCAGGGTCAGCCTTAAGGCAGCCTGAGAGCTCCGAGGGGGAAGAGGGAATGGAGCTGGCAGAGAGAGAGAGAGAGAGAGAGAGAGAGAGAGAGAGAGAGAGAGAGAGAGAGAAAGAGGCGGAGCCTGGGCTGTCCGTCAGCCCTCAGATGGAGAGTCAACAGCCCCCAGGTCTGGAGGTGGCTGATGAGGAAGAGGAGGAACAGCTGGGTTCAGTGCCTGAAGCAGAGGAGAGGAGAGCAGTGGAAACCTATGGGCCGGTCCTCGGGACGGAAGAACCACTGCTGCTAGCGAAGCCCCCACCCTAGCTCTGGGGATAAAAAGCAGGGGGCGGAGATGAATAGATGGGGCAGACAACTATTCATCTCCCTGCCGGACAGACTTGTTAGCAATGTGGTGAGAGAGAAACTTTTTGCCGGGGCTGCCGTCGCTCCTAATCAAGGAATCATTGCTTCAACTACCGAGGGTTTGTCGTGTTTGGGGAGCTGGGTCAGAACAGGAATCCTGAGAATGCATGCAGTATTTCTTTGAAATCTCATGGAGGCTAATCCAGAATCTGGGCAGAGAAAAAAGTTTTGGGTTCCCCCACCCCCACCCCCCACGCAATAGAGAAAATGGAGAAGCAGAAGGGCTGGGAAACTGCCTTATCCTTGATGGGTTTAGTCATAAAGCTCTTTGCTTATCCCTGATTGCAATGGTGAGCTGCACAATCAAATTCCTGGGAGATTTCCACAGCCAGGGGATTCTCAACACATTCTAATCTCTGTGAAGACACATTTGAAACAAATTACTCCAGAGAGAGAGAGAGAGAGAGACAGACAGACAGACAGAGTGAGTGAGGGGAGAGAGAGGTGAAGGAAGGGGGGGAGAGAGAGGGAAGGAAGGAAGGAAGCAGGGAGGGAGAAAGAGAGAGAGGGAGGGGGAGAAAGAGAGAGATGAAGGAAGGAGTGAGAGAGAGGGAAGGAGAGAGGGGGAGGGAAAGAGAGGGAGAGAGAAACAGAAAAAGAGATGGAGGGGAAGATAAAGGGAGGGGAGTGAGAGAGAGAGGGAGAAAAAGGAGAGAGAGAGGGAAGGAGAGGGAGAGGGAAAGAGGGAGAGAGAAACAGAAAAAGAGAGGGAGGGAAAGATAAAGGGAGGGAGGGGAGGGAAGAGGGAGAGAGGGAGAGAAGGAGGGAGGGACGGAGAGAGAGAAAGACAGAGCGAGAGATAAAGAGAAAGACAGAGACAGAGACAGAGACAGTGAGAGACAGTGAGAGACAGAGAGAACGAGAGAGACAGAGGGAGGGAGGGAGAGAGGGAGAGGGGGGAGAACGAAAACCTCTTAATCTTCCAGTGGGAAAAATATCTTTCGTAGCAAAAAAAGAAAAAAGTCAGGCAATTTTACTTTTTACCCCCACCCTCACCCCCATTGCAATCTTTACCAATTCTCTATAGAAGAATTCAATCTTCAATCAACTACGGTGGCCTCTTTTAGCCAAGCCAAGAAACTCAAATTAGCAGCTTCAACATCGGCCAGGACTTTTAGTAAAACTAAATGGTTTAATGCCCCCGGCATGCTGATAAAACTACAATTTACTAAAACTACACTACAAAACTACAAAAAAAAATAATAATCCTAAAACTACAAAACTAGAACTAGGGCTAGAAACAGCACCTAACGAAACGTTCGGAAAGGAGCCGGTCGATCAATTTGTGATTGATTGATTGATTTGAAACTGTTGAGTTTCTCTGGACCTTAAATAAACTTTTGGTTTATTTATCTAAACCAGTGAGGTTTAGACAGCAATCGTGTAGGCATTTAATTTAGCACCGAGGCCTAAGGAACCATTAAACGGCATGGTTTTTAAATGACTGGATGGTACAATTAACGAAGGGGACAATTATGAAAGGAGAATTGGGCTGGGCACTCATTGCCCTCTGAGAGATCCGTTAGGAATGATTATTCATAGGTCAGGCGGATGATCTGGAGATTTCAGAGCCGCCCGTGATTGCGTGATGCCAGGATCATGCGGTCATGTGGTACCTGAATTCTTTGGTGCTGCCCAGGGCGGGAGAAGCAGACAAGCTCCGTGTCTTTGTCCGTCCTCGCATGGAATTCGCGCAGCTCCGTTCCTCGTCGGCGTGACAGGTAGGGCATTGGTAGCACATGGTGCCAGGGCTTAAGTCTTCCCCGGCTGGACCAAATGCCTCTGCTTGCAACTCCATGTTGAGAAGGAACTTGGTGGGGGGGAAAAGAGAGGAAGAAAATAATTAAAAATTTGGGTTCAAGTCTTAGCAAATGCAGAATTTAAGCTTCTGGAGGCATTTAGTTATTGTATTTCTATCGCCATCATCGTTTAACGATCCCGCGATCCCTTGCGGGGTGGAGTCTTGGAGCTGAGTGTTTACTGGCCGGATGCCCTTCCTGTCACCAATGAGGAGTTATATTCAGCAGATATAATCTCAGCGTGCCGAGAGGAGAAATACCTGCCTCTACCTAGGACAGGGGTCAGCAATCTGAAACACTCAAAGAGCCACAAAGGTCCTAACCGGAAGCCGCCGTTCAATTCTGCAGCCGACCGGAAGTCCAGTTCCCCCATCATAGAATCCTCCTAGCACAGCATCCTTATTCCTCTGCTGACCGGAAGTCCGGTTCCCACCACCACCATAGAGTCTCCTCCTAGCATGGCGTCCTGCCGACCGGAAGTCGGTTCCCCCCACCATAGAGTCTCCTCCTAGCACGGCGTCCTTTTTCCTCTACCTGCCCTAACCGAAAGCCCTATCAATTGTGGAGCCAACTGGAAACAGGGAGCTGCAACAAAGGGATGAAAGAGCCACATGCGGCTCCAGAGCCACACGGGTTGCTGACTCCTGATTGTGAGGTGAGAGCTCCACCTCTAGGCCACCCCACCACTCTAGGTATTGTATTTGTACGCGCGTTTCAAATCTGACTTTCCTTCAGACTAAGCTAGCGAGCGACATCCTCGTTTCAAACCACGATGGCACAGGTCGCCCTTGACTTACGACAGTTCATTTAGGGACCGAAGTTACGTAACTGGAAAAAAAATGTGACTTATAACCATTTTTCACACTGGCAACCATGGCAGCATCCCCCGGGGTCCCATGATCGAAATTCAGACACTTGACAACCGACCCGTATTTATGACGGTTGTAGTGCCCCCCCCCTTTTGTGACCTTCTGACAAAGTCAATGGGGAAAGCCGGATTCACTTAAAGATCGTGTGACTAACAACGGCAGAGATTCACTTAACAACTGTGGTGAGACAGGTCGTAAAGTGGGACGAAACTCACTTAACGACTGTCTCGCTTAGCATCAGAAATGTCGGGCTCAATGGTGGTCAGAAGCCGAGGACTACCTGTGCTTCTAATTTGCCTTTCCTAGCTAGCGACATCATGGTTTCAAACCGTAATTGTACAAAACCAGTAAATCACTGCTTGCGTTTAAAACAGATGATTTTTAAAAAGTCAAAATAGTGGGGAAAGATCAGAAATTTGGAAATTCCCCTCCCTCTGTGGAGCCTTTTTTTGGAAACCACCCCCTCATCTTAAGACAGTGCTTTTTCCCAAAATTTCCTAATTCTTCAGTGACAACAAAAACCACTATTTTGGTGCAAGTTTCCTGACCAGGGTCTGTTTTTATCCAATGTAAGAATGATTCGCCCAATTTAGCTGGTAAACAAAACGTTACGTGGGAAAAGGAAGTATGGATGCAGACAAATAAAATATATATATATATATATATATATATATATATATATATATATCTTGATTTAAAGACGCCTAAGGCCAAAGTCAATTTCTTGTTAAACAGCCTCCAGATAAGGGGTCCTTAGTTATGTCTGAGCTTGATTGTTATTACCTCAGTTAATAGCACTGATAATGTTACCTAGTTGGGTAATGAAATGTCTGCAGGAAAATAACAATCCTGAGCTGCAGATATCCTGCTTCATCAGCCACCAGCTATAAATAAAAGGTAAAGGTTCCCCTTGCACATATGTGCTAGTCGTTCCCGACTCTAGGGGGCGGTTGCTCATCTCCGTTTCAAAGCCAAAGAGCCAGCGCTGTCCGAAGACGTCTCCATGGTCATGTGACCAGCATGACTCAACGCCAAAGGCGCACGGAACGCTCTTCCCTTCCCACCAAAGGTGGTCCCTATTTTTCTACTTGCCTTTTTTTTTTTACGTGCTTTCGAACTGCTAGGTTGGCAGAAGCTGGGACAAGGAACGGGAGCTCACCCCCGTTACGCGGCGCTAGGGATTCGAACCGCCAAACTGCCGACCTTTCGATCGACAAGCTCAGCGTCTTAGCCGCTGAGCCACCCGCGTCAAGTTAGTTAAGACAATATTATTCTGAGCTAGCATTTGAGGTTTAGATGGCTTAGCACAGCGATGGCTAACCTTTTTGCCACCGTGTGCCAAAAGTGGGGTCGCGAGCACGGTGGGGTTGCGCTCGCATGTGTCCACACTCATAATTCTATGCGCCCCGCCCCCATACTCCCCCGTGCTCCCCCTGCTTTTGGCACGCAATTTCACGGTGGTCCCGGTAGGCTGGTTTTTCGCCCTCCCCAGGCTCCTAGAAAGGCTCTGGAGCCCGGGGAGAGTGAAAAACAGGCCTTTCTCACCTCCCCGAGGCCCTCCAGAGGCAGGAAACAGCCTGTGTCCCAACTTCCGGTGGGCCCAGAAGGCCCGAAAATCAGCTGACCTCACATGGCCACCGATATGGCGCTGCGTGCCACCTGTGGCACGCGTGTCATAGGTTTGCCATCACGGGCTTAGCATATGATTCTGTGCCATTCCTAATTTTTCCACAGTGCAACCGCCAAGCTGGGTGGTATTGGGAAAGTCGAAATTGCAGTAAATTTGGCTTTGATTGAGGAGAACTTGAGTATGTGTGCGAGAGAGTAATTTTATACATGGGGGGGGGTCCCCTACCCAAACAGAGCAATTGGAGTGATGTTGAAAGGGAAAAGATACCCTCCGTTTCCACCACCTCCATCATTCACACATCCTGCCAGATAACAATGTAGTTTAATACAGCTAGTCCTCAACTTACGACCACAATTGAGCCCAAAATTTCTGTTGATAAGCGAGACTGTCAAGTTGCAAAGCTGAGCAGGAAGGAGGGAGAACTGAAGTTTCTTTTGGAAACTTGACAGAGACATTTGTTAAGTGAGTTTTGCCTCATCCTACGACTTTTCTTGCGAGACAGATCTTTCACTGTCATTTCCTGAAGAGTTACAACCCCGTGGATTAAATGAGGATTTTTTTTCCCCTATGCCTGTGATGGCGAACCTATGGCACATGTGCCACAGGTGACACACGTAGCCATATCGGTGGGCACGCGAGCTCAGCTGGGACCGGAAGTTTGCAAACGGGCTGTTTTTGGCCTCCGGAGGGTCTGGGAAGGCTGTTTTAGCCCTCCCCAGACTCCTAGAAAGGCTCTGGAGGCTGGGAAGAGCAAAAAACAGGCCTACCATGCCATCACATGTCAGGAGCGGGGGATGGGGGTTCATGCACGCATGCGCGAGGGCAGGGCACACAGAATTATGGGTGCGGGCATGCACACGCACGACCCCGCCCCCCCTTGCTCCTGGCACGCAACGGCAAAAAGGTTACTGCCCTATGCCTTACATTCATTATAAATCAAGTGCTTGGAAATATACAGCGAAGGCCAGCTCATGTCTTGCAATTAACATGGTTAATTTGTGACTCGGGGAATAAAGTCACAACTGGCTGATTTCACTCCCCTGTGCCAAGACATAAACCATGGTATGTAAACCCCAACAGCTGGGCCTCCGCATGGTGCTAATCAAAACCTCCCCCAATCCGCCCATTAACTAACAATCAGCGTGACACACAAACACAAACTAAGTGTGCAACAGGGGAATGGAGGATTACGACATTAGCTAACCTAAAATGTTAAGCTCGGCGTGGCCGTTTTGTTAATCTTTTGAAGGTGTCACAGTTGTCGGGAGTGTTTTTTGGAGCTGCAAGGCTCAATGATTCAAATATTAAAGGGTATCAAAAGCCTGATTTTTTTTTTTTTCAACTTGCAGAGCAATTTCAGCCACTTCCCTTCCTGAAAAGCTCAGATTCACCTGTGTCCCACTCTAAAGGGAGGTAATCTTGCGAACACTTTGAGGAAGAAAGTCTACAAAAAAGCAACGTAAAATTCCCGGCCGGGTGGAGACCCATAGCTTATGAGGAAGTAAAGCCTCGCTGCGCAATAGTAGAATACACCAAATATCCATAAAGAGAGTAACAGCCATTTAAAAAAAAAAAAAAAATCAATATTTACCGTACTTTCTTTCGTCCTCCACCCTTTTCGATGGATAATTTTTAAAATTACTGGTTCTGATTCTTCGTTTCCCGTTCATGGGAACAGATCCTGTATTTGCCAATTACAGTATTTACCAATTCTGTATCAAGTTCACGGATGGATAAAACTACTAACCGCTTATTAGAACAATAGTCATATATTCTTTAGCGGGTTGGTAAAAATCTATTAGCTGAACCAATTGTTTTTGAAATGAGAAGCCCACAGACCAAACATTTATTCTGGTTCTTTTGTTGAATTCAAGTACCTTGTGCGCAGATTAAGAGTTAGGTAAATTACATCGTGGCTTAAAGGAGCTTGACAATAGGCAAACGCAGAGTAAACAAGGATTTAGGAAATTGCTATTAACTAGATAATATTAACTATAATATAGTTACACCTATATTATAAACCCTTTACCAGTTCGATCCTAGGTAGAGGCAGATATTTCTCTTTCATGGCATGTTGAGAATATATCTGCTGAACAAAACTCCGCGTTGGAGTGAGGAAAGGCATCCGGCCAGTAAACACTCTGCTAGCTCCATTCAGTTGTCCAGTCTCCACCCCGCAAGGGATTATGGGCAGTGGTGGGATTCAACCAGTGTAACAACCGGTTCGCTGAGCATGTACGCACAGTACGTTTGAAAACAGCTCTACAACTTACCTTCTACTGCAGCCCCGGTGAGTAAAACAGCTGAGGCACAGCAGTCCTCTCTGCCGCGCCTATCAGCTGGGCTTCAAACAAAGGAAATATAGGTTGGTATAGCACAGAGGCGGGCGGGCCCAGCTGATCGTCGGAGCGAACCGGTTTGCTCTCACCTGATCGTCAGAGCTACCGGTTCGCCCGAACTGATACGAACCGGCTGAATCCCATCCCTGATTTTGGGGTCGTTAAACGAAGAGGAGGATAAACCCTTTTACAGATTAAAACAATTGTACAGAACCCGACCACTGTTCCACCTGCACTTATATTGCCAGCACAGACCGGCAACCCTCAATTCAGGATTTTCAGCAACAGCTTTTCTCGGCAAGAAAGAAAAAAAAAAAATAGCCCACCCATTTTCCTTAAATATGCTAGCAATTTGGAAGAATTCTATCTCAAGGGCAGTTTCTTAAGGGGAGTTTTTGAATGGCGCTCATTAAAGCCGGCCTCTCTCAAAATATAAACACTAGGAAAACAGGAAATCCTTTAGATTTGATCTACCCAACTGGCATAGCTCACACGCTAACAGCGGGGAGATTAACAAATCCATAAAATAAGTACCGTATAATTAGAAGGTGAGGATGCTTGGCTCCCTTGATCGGTGTTTGTTTATGTGAGGGGTAAAATGAATAACCACTCTGGTAAAAAAAAAAAAAAACAGAAGCGCTGTGTTGCATGTCACAAAAAAAAAAAGGCGGAAGAGAATTGGCCAATGTTAAGTCTTCTGCAACGTAGCAATTACAGTCTGTAGGATTTGTTTGTTTTTATTTTATTTATCAAAGAAAATTTATACGGTTGCCAACTCGGGGCGAGTTGCAGGAATAAAATCTGATATACAAAACCCAACATAGATGGCGATTCACAAAGAAATTAAAAGGAGCAATATGAACCTAATCCAGAATAATAAACACATTGGGATTTCAAAGAAGAGAAATTCGACAACAACCCTGCTCCTTTTCACCTATAAAGAGAACTGGAAATTTGAGCTTATCGTCACTTCACTTGTAAGTGAAGTGGCTAAATTAATTAAGGAATGGCCTCCATGGTTTTAATCGTATATGGCTCTTCTCATAATAAGCCAAGAATTAGGAATGAGCGTAGGTAGTTCTTGACGTATGACCACAGTTGAGCTCAAAATTCCCGTCGCCGAAGGGAAACGTTTGTTAAGCGAGTTGCACCCCCTTTTACAACCTTCAGGTGACACCCCCCTCCTGGGCACACTGCAACCGTCATAAATATGACTCAGTTGCCAAGCATCCTGAATTCTGATCACATGATCACGGGGGATGCTGCCACCGGTCGTAAGCGTGAAAAACGATCGTTAAGTCCCTTTTTCCAGTGCCGTTCTAACTTCGAACGGTCACTAAACGGACTGTTGTAAGTCGAGGACTATCTATACAAGCTTGGCCGTTTAACCCCAATTGGTTAGTTCACACACTGCCATTCTCAACGGGCCAGGAGAATACCCTCACAAATACCCTGTACCAGTGGTGGGTTGCTCCCGGTTCGGCCTGGTTCCGGCGAACCTGTAGCGGCGGGGGCGGGAATGCAAAAATGCTCTGCGCATGTGAAGCGCCGTGTGTGCACCTGCACACTACCAATAGCAAATTGGCAGCGCTGGGATTTGAAACCTACTACTGCCCTGCACCTTTTAAGAAATTGCTTGAATTCTCCCATCAGGAGGAAACAAAAGAGACATTCAGCGAAAGAACAACAAACGGCCACTTGATCTTACTATGGCCTTTTTTGGGGGGAAATGAAGCAGTTTATTCATCATTTATACAATTTGTCAAAGATGCAGACCTACAGCCCTATACCATTCAGTTCTATTTTTATCCTCTCTCAGGCAGAGAAAAAATGAGATAACTGGAGAATGTGCCATTTCCCCCCCCCTTTTCTTTTGGCCAACTTTTCTCTGCGTCCTAATCATTTCGAGCACCTTTGCAGGAATGCACGACTGTTTATTATTCACTGGTTTCTTCACTGGCCAATTCCTTCCTCCTCAACTTCCTACTTCTTCCTGTCCGCAATCTGGTCAGGAACGGCCCAATTTTACCGTGTTTCTCCAAAAATAAGACTGTGTCTTACATTAATTTTTACTCCAAATGACACATTAAAGCTAAAGCTAAAGGTTCCCCTCGCACATGTGTGCTAGACTTTTCCAAAAATGCTCTGATGATAATTACAAGTTGTTTCTAGCAAGAAACTTACTAACGGCGTGTGACTTAAATAGGCTAAGGGAGTGGCCAATTATCCTCTTGAGGAGACCTCCTCCTCCTGAGTAGCCACTCCTGCCTTTTGGCAGTCCTGCACGCTCGAGCATTGAGGAGAGGCTCCTCCACTTCACTGTCTCCACTTGAAGGAGCCTCTGGAGGTTCTGAAGGCCTTGGCTGAGTCTCTGCCTCTGGCACCACATCCTCTTCAGCCTCCTCGCTGTCCGACGCGAGCGCCGGCTGCTGGCGCAACACCACACCAGCCTCCTCGTTGTCGGGATCAGCCACGATCTGCGCAGGCTGGGCCACAACAATGGCGGGCCACAACAATATCCGATCCTGGTTGATTGCAAAATCCTGGCTTGTCCGCAAGTACCAGACCAAGATCCTGGGTTCAAGTGATTAGTGAGGCCTTTTTTTCCTCAAGTTAATTCACCCACACGTGTGAAAGGTGTCGAACTGGATTCATACAGTGGTAAATACCAAGTTCCTCCAATGATACTACAATAAAGACCGAATCGGACACTGGTTTTTATCACAGCCATTCAGCGCAGGTTGTTTATGCATCATATTACCGCTTGTAATTTGAACTACAGGATAGTAAACAAATGGGCAGAGAGGACTGAAGAATTTCTTCACTTGTACCAGTTGCAAAATCGTTTCTCGAGAAACGGAAAACAGGAAACTGCTGGACAGAAAAATGTCCTTTTTTCAAGGCTTAACCCTTGTCTGGGTTAAGGCTCAGACTTAACCCAGACAAGACCGAGGGGCTGTGGGTATTGCCTCCTAAAGACTATGCCCCAGCTCTCTGGAACCAGTTACCTCCTGAGATCCGGACTACCCCCACCCTATCGGCCTTCCGGAAAGCGGTGAAGACCTGGATTTTCCGGCAGGCCTGGGGCCGTTGATCTCACTGTTGCAATCTTGCGAGATCCGGCCATGAGTGGTGTGCATGGGCTTTTAATGTCTTTAAAAGGTTTTTATAATGTTTTTTAAATATTTTTTCTATGTCGCATTATTTTTGCTGAAAGCCGCCCAGAGTCCCTTGGGAGTTGGGTGGCATAGAAATGCGATAAATTAAATTAAATTAAATTAAATTAAATTAAATTAAATTAAATTAAATTAAATTAAATTAAATTAAATTAAATTAAATTAAATTAGGTGGATTCTTGTTTATGTTACTTTTCTTGCACCACTCGAAAACGCAAAAGGATGGTTGGAATTAAGAAGAGGGTTTCAAAGTTGCTTGAAGACATTTCTGAAGATAATAGACTCGGAGGAGGACAGCAGAAAGTGTAAATGTGACTTGAAGCGCGTTTAGGTAAAGGTAAAGGTTCCTCTCACGCCTATGTGCTAGTCGTTCCCGGCTCTAGGGGGCAGTGCTCATCTCCGTTTCAAAGCCCAAGAGCCAGCGCTGTCCAAAGACGTCTCCGTGGTCATGTGGCCAGCATGACTCAAAGCCAAAGGCGCACGGAACACTGTTCTCTTCCCACCAAAGCTGGTCCCTATTTTTCTACTTGCATTTTTTACCTGCTTTCGAACTGCTAGGTTGGCAGAAGCTGGGACAAGTCACGGGAGCTCCCCCCATTACGCGGCACTAGGGATTCGAACCGCTGAACTGCCGACCTTTCGATCGACAAGCTCAGCGTCTTAGCCACTGAGCCACCTTGAGTCCCTCAAAAATCGCGCTTAAAACTAAGCCAACGGTCTGGTTAAACTGAGCCACATTTATTGAATAACCTGGAATTGGCGGCTAAACTGACACAACCTAAGTTGGAAACCCTGATTTTTCAAGCCCCTCCGGACGACATGCACAAAGTGTACCCAGCAAAAACCAAGAATATTGTGGCTCTGAGTGTCTCCCAAGATATGAGGTAACTATGGTTTGATAGTGGCTTAGCTCCAAGTGATTCACCATCCACACACACACGCGCCAAATATTGCAATTTTTCAACAGCCTTGCTTTAAAGTCATCTTTGAAATGACGGATCTGTTAGATTTAGCCTTGCAGATTTGATTCGCCATCTACCAAGGTTTCATGATTCCTGCCTGCATTGTTTGCTAAATGACCAGCTCAACAAGATTCCACTTAATGGCTATTCCCCTCCCACCCCCACAATGCTGTATTATGAAACTGCGAGTGTCAATCAAGGGTCCATCAATTGGTGGGTCACGAATGAGGCCACAAGGTCTGTTTATGATTTTCTCTGTTCCATCAACCTAGAAAATGTTAATTTTCTGGACAAGCCACGGATTAGTGGATCAAGTGCACACAGCCAAGGTGTTCTTAGATAAACTGTTGATTTTTTTTTTCTTTTATAAGGGTCGGTTGCATCATTCACTTTTCCCTGGATGTGAATATTCACACACACACACACACACACACATACAACAGTTGTTGTATCCATGGCTTGTCAACCACATAGAAAACCTTGCAAAAATACCTTGCTGAAAAGAAGTTAAACGACATCTGTAGAACATTCCCATTATCTATTACATGAGTAGCTCTATCAATTACTCTGTGGCTGTTGTGTCTTCCAAATAGGCTCTTAATTTCAATTTGACCATTTATAGAAGAAGATTGGAACGGGGTTTATTCTCCCTTTATTAATTGTACCCTTTTGAAGCCTTACCGCTGAAAGCACTATAATTAATCGACTTTCTTTTAAAAGACTGCTTGAACCCCCGAAACAAAATAATACACTTTAAAGAGATAGAAGAGGGTATTTGTTAAAAGTGCTCGCTTTTGCTCCTTTTGTGAATCTAGTCATATAACGGGTCGTGTTATCCTATTTAATGGACTGTGACTTTTTAAGATAACATTCTCATTCTTTCTGCAAACATTCCAGCGCTAACAAAGGAGCCAAAAATGATTAGGCTGCATTTCTAGAGTCAAAACAACAAGAGTAAAGAAAATTTGATAGGCTTCCAAGAAAATCCGTTGTTTTGTAAGCAATGAAACAATGGCGAGAACCAGTTATGAAATGATGCACAATTACAGCGCATACTTGCCAAGAAAGCAAGCTTGCAAAAGACTTTGGACATGGCACCTCTTTTTTCTGGAAATCCACTATTCTATTTATATCGTTATATTATTTATTATGGTCTGTTACACAGTTAGACGCGTGTTTAGACTGGATTTGGCATTTTTGTCCACCTATTAAGTCCTTCCCAAGGATCTGAAAAGGCAGATGTCCTTGTTTGAGGGTGTCAAAATATATACCGTGTTTCCCCGAAAATAAGACCCTGTCTTATATTTTTTTGAACCCTGAAATACACTCAAAAGCCCGATTGGGCTTATTATCAGGGAAGGTCTTATTTTGGGGGAAACAGGGTATCTATCTATCTATCCATCTATCTCTATCTATCCATCCATATCTATCCATCCCTATCCATCTATCTCTATCTATCTATCTATTTATCCATCCATATCTATCTATCTATCTATCTATCTATCTATCTATCCCTATCTATATATCTCTATCTATCCATCCCTATCTATCTATCTATTTATCTATATATCTACCGTGTTTCCCCAAAAATAAGACCCTGTCTTATATTTTTTTGAACCCTGAAATAAGTGCTTGGCCTTATTGCCATGCGCTCAAAAGCCCAATTGGGCTTATTATCAAGGGAGGTCTTATTTTGGGGAAAACAGGGTAGATTATTATTATTATCTATGAAGATTTTCAAACATCCAAGTCCTGATTGTCCCAAAGGTGTGTTTTTTTTCCCCAAAAGACAGGTGGGCTTTCTTAGTTTTTTTTAATTTTAATTTTAATTTTATTTCACTTCTGAACTGAAGAAACTTCTTGGATAAAGAAGCGAAACGTTTTCAAAGAAATATAAAAAAAGCAAGAAAATCCACTTGTCTTTTTTTTTTTTTTTGGAAGAAAAAGCACCTTTGGGAAATCAATTACTTACTTACGTTAAAAGCGTTATGAGCCTTGGTGGCGCAGCAGACTAAAGTGCTGTTAAATAGCACCAGCTGCAATTACTGCAAGTTTGAATCTCACCAGGCTCAAGGTTGACTCAGCCTTCCATCCTTTTGAGGTAGGTAAAATGAGGATCCGGATTGTGGGGGCAATAAGCTGACTTTGTATAAAAAAAAAAACACCGCTTTGGGGGGGTGGCGAAAGCCCTACTAAGCAGGTATATACAAAAGTATGAAGGCTATTGCTTAACGCATTGTAAGCCGCCCTGAGTCTCTGGAGAAGGGCGGCATATAAATCGAACCAAAAAATACAATAAATAAATAAATAAATCCAGTACATTTGGTACATCAGACTGTAAGAAAGTTGAACGGCAGGAATTATAACGCAACCACATTTCGTAAGAAGATACAGGATGCAAATCCCAGTCAGGGAAAAAAAAAAAAAGGCAGCATTTAGTACATTACACAACGCATTTAATTGGTGATTGAATTCATTCTCTCATCGTGGTTTGCTGAACCCTTAACTAACCAAGCAGGTTTGGAGTTGCGTTTTATGCAACACAACACAACAACATACCCAACGAACGGCCCCAGCAAAGGTGGAAAAAACTAACCAGGCAGGTTGTGTGTGTTTGCAATGCAATGCAATGATGGGCAGGATGAGCCCCTTGGCTTGTGTGTGTATGTGGTTGTGTAGTTGTGTGTGCAATGCAATACAACGATGGGCAGGATGAGCCCCTTGTTTTGTGTGGTTGTGTGGTTGTGTAGTTGTGTGTGCAATGCAACGCAATGATGGCCAGGATGAGCCCCTTGGCTTGTGTGTGTGTGGTTGTGTGTGCAATGCAATGCAATGATGACCAGGATGAGCTCCTTGTTTTGTGTAGTTGTGTGGTTGTGTAGTTGTGTGTGCAATGCAATGCAATGCAATGATGGGCAGGATGAGCCCCTTGGCTTGTGTGTGTGTGTGTGTGTGTGTGTGTGTGTGTGTGTGTGGTTGTGTAGTTGTGTGTGCAATGCAATGCAATGATGACCAGGATGAGCCCCTTGTTTTGTGTGGTTGTGTAGTTGTGTATGCAATGCAATGCAATGATAGACAGGATGAGCCCCTTGGCTTGTGTGTGTGTGTGTGGTTGTGTAGTTGTGTATGCAATGCAATGCAATGATGACCAGGATGAGCCCCTTGGCTTGTGTGTGTGTGTGTTTGTGTAGTTGTATATGCAATGCAATGCAATGATGGGCAGGATGAGCCCCTTGGCTTGGGGGGTGGGGGGATAAAACCTGGTTGGTATTGCTTGGGTGGATGATGGGAGTTGTAGTCCAACGTTCCCCAACAGTTGACGGGGCAAAAAAAAAGGGGGGGGACCGTGGGCGCCAGGTTGGAGAACTGGCGAACGTCGCTTGTTTTTTTTCCCCCCCTCCACTCCCTCCCTTCTAACCCCCCCACCGTTCGGCCCCGCCCCTCCTGCTGACGTCACTCACCCTCGCGCCCAGGCCCCTCCTTCTCCTCCGCCGCCGCCGCCGCTTCTTCTCTCCCGCGCGCTGTCCGAGCGCCTCCGCGGTGGGCCTCCTCACAGGCCTCCCGCCACCGCCGCTCGCCACGGGCGCCTCCAGGCCAGCGAATCCGGCCGAGGGCGGCCGCCGCCGCGGAGCCCGCCACGCACCGCCCTCATTCTCCGCCCCTCGGCCCGCCTCAGCGCCCTCCCCGCTCGTGAGGGAAAGGCCGGGCGCGCGGCGCGCCTGCGCACTCGCGCCATTCCGAGTGGCTGATAGAGCTGTTTAAAGAAAAAAAAAAAAAAAAAGCTAGAGGGGCGCGCGGCGTTGCGTCGCGAGTCCCCTCCTGCCTTTCTTCGCTGCCCCCTATTGGCAAGCGAGGGAAATTCTGGAAATAAGATTAAAAATAAGATCTTTTTTTTTCTTCTTTTTTTTTTCTTTCTTCCTCCAGCATGGCTCATTTCCTCTTGTGTGTTGTGCCACTTGGCATTCAGGCAGGGCAAGTAAAAAAGAGGCATTGCGGGTAGCCCTCGAATTGCAACGCATCGTTTAGTGACCGTTCGACATTGCGACGGCACGGTGGCTCACGACCGTTTTTCGCGCTTAACGACCGTTGCAGCGTTGCTACCACAGTGTCATTTACCTTTGGATGCCTGGCGGCGGATTCATATTGATGACGGTTGGCAGGGTCCACGGGTCGCGGGATTCGCTTCGGCGACCATCCGACAAGCCAAATCAATGGGGAAGCCAGATTCACTTTACGACCTTGTGACTAACTGAACAACAGCGGGGATTCACTTAGCAGCGGTGGCAAGTGAGGTTGTAAAATGGGTGCAAAAAAAATAATAATCAACAACTGTCTTGCTTAGGAACGGAAATGTTGGGCTCAATGGTGGTCATAAATCGAGGACTTACCTGTACTTCAAAATTTTCCAGGAGAGGATGAGCTTGCTGCCTTTTCAGATCCTAAGAAGGAAAAATTAAGTGATGTTGATCCGTTTTTGGGATAAGGTCGCAATAAACATGGTGTCAGTCCAGGCATGATTGACAGATCCTCCAGTGACAGGAAAAATTTTGAATTATGTCACAACCCTGTTGCCCCAGCAGCTTAGTTAAATGAATTTAGAAGGTTCAATGCAGAATTCTGCATACTATCCAGAATTCTTATTACAAGACCACAGATTTATGGCAACTTTATCAATGCTCTTTGTTTTTCTTTAAAAAAAAAAATACAGCGTTAATTTATTTGCGCTAGTCATATGCTCTCGGTGACAAAAATTGTCTGCCAGTAGACTGAATAAATTGGAATTTTATTTCATTAAAACGAGGTGGGATGGCTGCTAGCAAATACTAAGCTGCATTTTACATCGTAAGAGGCTCCAAACAGGTTTGCATTAATATCAAAAATTTCTTACGATGAAAGAGAGGTCAAAATGCATAAAGGAAATTATATATATATATATATTCCCCCAAAAATTCACAAAATATCTGAAAGTGCACCAAATGGGCTCCAAACTTTGAAAATGTAGACAAAGATGGCTGGTGCTTCAGACAGAATCCCTGCTACAGACTGAACTCCACAAAAAAATAATTAAATAAAAAGACCTGGCTAATCAAATTCTGTTCATTTCCCCTATTAATTAAATCAGTGCCGTTTTCATCTGCCAGCTGTCAGATCCAGATGACCAGGAATTTGCACATGCATTGAATATCAATAAGACTTTTGTTCTCGCCTGCCTGATTCGTACATTAATATTCTTTTCATCTACAGCTATATTTATACCTGTAAGCTCCAGCTGGCAGAAAACACCGGGTGTTTTCGAAAGCATTTGGAAGTGAAAGAAAGAAAGAGAGAAAAAAATAACTCTTTGTTTCCAAGCTTGAAGGCCCACAAAGAGACTGGAAGGACCAACAAATAAAATCTATTCCCTAACTATTGTCACTCGCTCCTAAAATGACCAAATAATTTTCCTCCTCATTTTCCTTCTCTTAAGGTCAGGTCAATAGGAAAGAATTTGGTTGCTAATGGATGATTGGCTAGTTTTAGCCCTGATTGCAAAATAAGTCACTAGTCCTCATGTACTTTTACTTATTTCTTTACTAAATAGTTGATTTTCTGTCAGAATCGATCATAAAGCCATATCAACTCCAGCTGCCAGGTGAGATAACCACAAAGTTAGCCCAAAAGAGAGTTTTAAATTTAATTATTTATTATTTGAATAAATAAATAAATTTATTATTTGATACTTGGAAGATAATACCTACAGATATTTATATTTATATTGACTGTTTCCCTATGATTATCATTAAGTGTTGTACCTTATGTTTCTTGACGAATGTACCTTTTCTTTTATGTACACTGAGACTAAGACTAATTCCTTGTGTGTCCAATCACACTTGGCCAATAAAGCTATTCTATTCTATTCTATTCTATTCTATTCTATTCTATTCTATTCTATTCTATTCTATTCTATTCCATTCCATTCCAATTCTACTCTACTCCACTCCACTGCACTCCACTCCTCCTCCATTCCATTCTATATCATATTTTCTGTTCTGTTCTATTCTATTCTATTCTATTCTATTCTATTCTATTCTATTCTATTCTATTCTATTGACTAAAAACGATTCTTAAGAGAGTGAGGGAACCCTAGCAATCCCTCCCCTCTACCTGGACCCGAATTGCAATTTCTTTTTCTTTTCTTTTTTTTTCTTTTCCCTTCCCAAAGCACCTTCTGTTTTATCTACTTAATTATTGTTTTTTTCTGGAGGGTTTCCATTTCGTCTGCCATTTAATGGCTCACCTGCATTTACAACCAGTTTTATCTATTAGAGGTTATCTCTTCTGGATGTGTATCTTGGAGGAATGAAAGATTGATTATGGCCATTTTCAGTCTTGGCAGCCTCGTTGCAGAAGGAAAACAGAAAATAAACAAAAGGCAGCAAGATTATTTTTGGTTTGCAAAATTTTAGCCTTCCATTCAGCCCTTTGAAGAAAGCTTAAGTGTTGGAAGGGTTCCCTCTAGTGGAGCAAATGAGTAAGGACAATTAAAAACTCAATAGTTAAGAATATGTTTCTTAGACTAAGAAAATGGTTAAATTTTAAAAAGAGAATGGGGTTAAGCTAAGGGAATGTCAAAAAAGATTTTATAATCGGGACAATGCCAGAAATTTGAGATCAGCATGTCTGAAAATGAGAGACGCATGGAATTCACAATTCCAAATTTTCCTAATTCTGCGATGTATATAATGGGTGCTATTTAATCATCCTTTCATTTTTGAAAAATGGTCCTGTGTCTCCTGAAACTACTGTTGTGCAGGAATATAAATAATGATAAATATTATTGTTCAGCAATATCAGTATCAACGTCTCGGGAGCCAAGAATCTTATTTCAGGCAAATACATTTGTCGTTATCACTTCTATTGGTGAGAATAAAGGCCCACTTTCTGGAATGTGAAACTGTCTCCCGAGTATGCAGACAATTTCTCCTTATTTGTACACAAATCAAAAGGACATTTTTAAAGCCACTAAGTCGCACTTTAGAGATTTAAAACCTGCTAGGTAGAATGACTTTTAACGAAACAAAGAGGAATTTTGTTTTTTAGATAGATTTCATTGGCCAATGATGAGGCTCTACTGCCTCATAAGCCATCACGTGAAGTTTCTTTTGTTTTTTTAAAAAAATAATCTAACCTGGAAGTGTAAAAAAACAAACAAACCAGGAAGTGTTTAGCTTGCCAACGCTTTTAGGCGCTTGGCAGTGTTGTGGACTGCCAGCTGACAGTGGAGTCATACGAAATGTCTTAATGCAAACAGCCACTTTGCCAACTTTGTGTGGACACAGAAACTAATCCGTCCCGTCTGGACGGGAGACCACCAAGCGATCCCCAAGTTCACGAGACAGGAAAAGGCGCGGTTAAAACAACGGGACCGGACAATGTGCGTATCAAATCAACCCAGATCTTTTTACCTTGCCAGCAGCTTCTTTTTCCGTTATTTTCCCTCCCGACTCAACGCCAGAAGAAAATGATCAATTTTTTTTTTTTTTTTAACGGTTACGAAAAGCTACCGGACAGAGAGATGGTTTGAATAAGCGAACATGTAATTATTTTGTGATTTCTTTCCTGGATCGCAGCCAGCCCTCTTACCCGACCTCCTGGCAAGCTTATTTTCTCGGCTCGGCTGCTACTGCATTTTTCAAGCCGAGACTTCCTGGGACCACAGCGGAGATGCCATCCGTCCAACCGCGTTAAAAAAAAGGCTGGGGTTTTTGCACCCAAAGGCCGCAGGTTTCTTTGGAACGGATTCCAGCTATCAAATCTTTTGATTTTTTTTTTTGCTCTTCTTCCAGCCAGACAATCGTGTCTTATCCAGGATCTGTTCAAACATTTTGATTATCACAATTGAGCTCTGTGTGGATGTATGAATGCATCACGCAAAAATCCCCCACCTTTTGGAGTTCAGGAATTCCTTTTTGGTTTTCCGGGGACTTTGCCAAGATCGCCAATGTCCGGCACGAATGGTAGTGCCAACGTCTTGTTTTCTCTGGTCCCTTCGGGGTTTACAGCACCCATCATCCTTGCCTAGCAGGCTCGAGAGCCTGTGCAATGAGCCACAAACTTGAGTGCACGCACCCTTTTAAACAAATACAAACGTACATTATTTTAGGGCCAAGACTGCAAAAACCTAGTGAAAAAGCCTTTTTGCAGACAGCTTAAAAAAAATAAATAAATATTTGAAATCTTCAGTCAACAAAAATAAGCCTATTCATTTTGCACAATTTAGGGCCTGCTCTCCACTTCACAATTCTCAAATGGCTTGGGCTTAAACAAAGAGAATCCAAGGTTAGTTCTAACCAGAGGGGGTATTCAGCCGGTTCAGGAGAATTGGTAGCGGAGATTGTGGAGCTATGCCGTCCTATTTAGCCACGTTTTCGAGGCCGGCGGAAGGTGTGCAGGCGTGCAAAGTGAGCACACGTGCGGCGAACCGGTGGTAAAAATATGCGGAACCTACCTCTGATTCTAACCTAGTTTAGCCGACAGTGGGATCACACACTTCAAATCTTCTCATTATAAACCTACATCACGCATTACAGATTATAGAATGTGTATATAATGATCTAATGATAGATAAAACCTACATTATATACCGGATGCTAAAAGAGATCCCACAATGAGTTGGTTCACACAACCTAAGACAAAGGCTACCGCTAATAGTTCCTCTGTACTTTGGGATATAGAGCCGAGTTCCAATCCTATTCTGTGCTGGACCGTAATGTGTTGTACACCCAAACACAAAAAAATTAATCGTCGTTTACCAGAGGTGGGATTCAGCCGGTTCGTACTGGTTCACGAGAACCAGTAGCGGAAATCATGGGTTGGCCTGCCCCGGCTCTATGCCATCCTATTTAGGCACTTTTTTGAGGCCGGGTGCATGCGTGGAAGGAGTGTGCGCCAACAAAGCATATGCACGGAAGACCGGGCACATGCGTGGACGAATGTGCATGCTCACATTCGGTAGGGAAATTAACTGAATACCACACCTGGTGCTTACCTAATCACATTTCATCTAAACCCAGTTGGTTTTGGCTTAGCGGGTCGTTGGAAACTCAGCAGTGGTTGCAAACCATGGTTTACGGCATATAACATTTTCTGGAGGAACCAGGCTACTTAGCCATACTTCCCCGAAGAACGACGACACCAAAAAAATGCTGTTTCCGCTCCCAGCAAAAACCACAAGGGCCCTCCGAGCAAGTCATGTCAAACTGCTTTATTACATCTTAAATAACAGTACATTTTAATATAGGATCTATCTTGCATCCAGCTTTCTTGAAGTACACCGACTTTAAAATTAAATACAAAAAGTGAAGGAACCGGGGGGGTGTTGTGTGCAGAGGAAGCTCTACAGAGATTTATCTCAAGGGTGGGGGAGGGCGAGGGGAAGAGGAAAGAGGGTGATTTAAAAAAAAAAAATCCAAAAAAAATAAAAATAAAAAATCAAGATGCCAAATCCAGGCCTTCTTTTAAAAAATAAAATAAAATGCACGATTACAGCACATTTTGTACAGAATGTCGCAGGGGTGGAAAACGCAAGAGAGTGAAAAAGGAAGAGGATTTTTAACAAATCCCTGCTTAGAAAAGAAAAAAAAAAGGGGAAAGGAAAGGAGAGGAAGAAATCGAAGTTTTATCCAAACAATTTGCTGTCCAAATGCTCAACTTTCAAAAATGCAAAGCGAGGAAAAAGGGGCTTAACTGTCTTTCTCCTTTCTCTACCTCAAATTTGAATCTAAGTGATTGTTTAAACAGCTGGCTTTTTGCTTTCAAATTTAGGGTTTTTTTTTGGGGGGGGGGAAATAGAAGAAAGGAGTGGGGAGGGGGAAACGTTATTAAAAACGATACTTCCAGATGTGCAAAAAAAAAAAAAAGTCTGGAGACTTTTCATTCTTTCGGTTGAAATCCGTTTTTTAATGCACCCCCAGTAGCGGCGGTAAGGAAAATCAACAATGGTTTATAACTAGTTGCTTTTTTTCTTTGTTTTTAAAAAAAAAATAAAAGAAAAAGAAAAGATTAAAGGATGAGGTTAATTTCCCGAAAGAAAACACAAACAGAAGGACGTCTTAGTTTTATTATGCACTTCAGCGTTTCTACAGCATGCGATTCTAAGAGAAATCCAACCCCCCCCACCCCAAAATTGGCAAATCCCAAACGTGCCCCCTCCCCACCCCAACTTTTCCATCATCATCGTTTTTTAATTTAGAAAAACCTCCGATCGTGTTTTTCACTAAAAAATAAAAAAAAAATCATATTTGGATCTTGCTTCGGACCCAGCCAAAGGTTCGTTCCACTGGTGGGGTTTTATTTTTCCACCCCCCCCTTAGCCTTTTTTTCCCCCCTTAGCCTTGCTCCTGAAACCCCAACCCACCAAATCTGGTTGTTGATCGAAATTATGGGATAGTCTTCGGCATTAGTCAAACAAACTCAGCAGATAGGAAATGGAAAATTGGCGAGATTTTAGGGGGGACGGGGGGGGACAAAAAAGAAGGAACGTATTTTATTTTATTTTTTTGTTACCCATAGAAGTGAAAAGGTTTTTTTTTTTTAAACATTCAATACCATGTACAGAGTGTGCTTGCTTATTTTCTTAACATTATCATATATATGCAATATTTGTGCAACGATTTGTGACATTAAGACAGAATTTTTTTTTTAAAAAAAAAAGGAAAAAAAAAATAAAGAAAAAAAGAAAAAAAAAACCCAGGGAGTAAATTTACAGCATTTAAACAACCCCCAGAAACATCTGGGTTGGGAACTCCTTTCTCTTGGCTCGAAATTGGACCGTCAAAAGCAAATTGCATTTTTTTTAAAAAATAAAAATAAAAATAAAATTTTAAGAAAGGGAAAAAAGGACATGGAAACATGGACCAAAAAAAAAAGAGGAGATACCGATCTTGCTACGCACGTGACTTCTAAGTTTCAAAGATGAGATTAAAACGAAACCTTCCCACCATTAACCCATAAAGTCAGTATGATTTGCCTTTTTTGTTTGTTTGGTTGGTTTAAACTACAGTGAAACTTAAAACTTTTTTATCTTTTGCTTTTTCTGACAAGGTGTTTTGTTTTCCTTACTTATTTATCATATCGTTTACTTTGCTTTTAAGTTTTGCCCCAGGCATGCTTAACGACAAGCGTGTGATTTCTTTTTAAGGTTTTTTTTTCTTTTTTTTTTCTCTAGACAAACCCCCCCCAAAATAATAATAATGTAATTATAATAATAATTAATAATAACATGTGGTCCCCAATGGAATGCACAATTTTGATCTCTTTTGCTATTTACTGGTATAACCACTGTGGTGATTCCTCTTTGAGAATTGTGCTCTTCGGCGAGATGTGAAAAGAACTTTTGCCCTTTGGTGGTGGGGTAGGAAGGGGGGAGAGGGGGAGGGAGGGAGGGGGGGCAGGGAAGGGGATCCAAGTTAGTATATTGAGTTGGATACATTATTTTAAACTTTCAACCGTTGGGGGGGGGAAATTCTTCTGATCAGCGGGGAGTCCACAGACTGTCCTGCAAGAGAATACACGGAGAGAAAAAAACCATGGTTAGGGTCTGGAATCAAAGCCACTGGGAATTGTCTGTCTGTCTGTCTGTCTGTCTGTCTATCTTTATCCATCCATCTATCTCTATCATCTATCTATATTCCTGTCTGTCTGTCTGTCTGTCTGTCTGTCTGTCTGTCTGTCTGTCTGTCTGTCTATCTATCTATCTATCTGTATATATCTATCTATCTCTATCTATCCATCCATCCATCTGTCTATGTACAATATCTATCATCTCTCTCTTCTATCTACAATATCTATCTATTATCTATCTATCTATCTATCTATCTGTATATATCTATCTATCTCTATCTATCCATCCATCCATCTGTCTATGTACAATATCTATCATCTCTCTCTTCTATCTACAATATCTATCTATTATCTATCTATCTATCTATCTATCTATCTATCTATCTATCTATCTATCTATCTTTATCTATCCATCCATCCATCTCTATCATCTATCTATATTCCTATCTATATCTATCTATCTATCTATCTATCTATCTATCTATCTATCTATCTATATATATCTATCTATCTCTATCCATCCATCCATCTATGTACAATATCATCTCTCTCTTCTATCTACAATATCTATCTATCTATCTATCTATCTATCTATCTATCTATCTATCTATCTATCATCTATCTATCTATCTATCTATCTATCTATCTATCTATCTATCTATCTATCTATCTATCACAGGTAATCCTCAACTTGCAACCACACAATTGAGCCCAAAGTTTCCGTCGCTAAAGTGAGATGTTAAAGGAGCCGTGCTCCGTTTTACAATCTTTCTTTTGCTGCCGCGTTAAGTGAATCGTTGAAAATAGCTAAGTTAGTCACGCGCAGGGGTGGGCCACCGGGGGTTTCGCAAGGGTTCGGGAGAACCTCTAGCTAAGATTCTGTGCAGTTCAGAGAACCCCCCCCAAAATCCCACTCCTGGCTGGCCCCGCCCACTCTGCCCCGCCCCTCCCAGGAGTCCCCACGTGGCTCATTTTGTATGCCGGTAAGTGCAGGGCATGCGCGGAGGCTCGGGGAGGGCGAAAAACGGGCCTACCGGAAGTTTGGGAAGGCCAGAAATGAGCCCGTTTCCAGGCTCCAAAGGGCCTCCGGAGCCTGGGGAGGCCGTTTTCACCCTCCTGGAGGCTCGAGGAAAGCCTCCGGAGTCCGGGGAGGGCCCTCTTGTTAAGCCACATCTCCAGCTCAAGCACAGGAAAGACAGATGGACAGGCAGCTGCTTATATCCCGTTTAAGGACCTAGCATCCCTTAAACTGGAATGCCTTGTTCCTACCCTGATGGTCATTTGATACAATGGTGGTTTCCCTGCCCCTAGAAGTAAATCAGGCCAAGATTAGGCTTGACTCTGTTGCTGATTGGTCTCCCTCCCCAACCCCATAATTTCACTTGAAGTGAAGGTGGAAGCAGATTCCGACCCACATTTTCCTCGCTTTGGGGGAGGGGAGCATGGGAATGGGTACCTACAGGCTTCAGTTCCAGATCTTGAGGAAGCTATCCCACGATCCTGTTGCCACCGCCATGCCGTCGTCGGTCACGCCTAAGCAACTGACGCGATTATCGTGGCCAGCTAAGACGCCTGTGGGGGGAGAGAGAGAGAGGAGAGGAGAATGAAACACAATGCGTGAGGAGAGTTGCAATACAGTCGAGTAGCAAATATATACCACCCACAGTCATCTCATAAGTGTGTGTGTGTGTGTGTGAGAGAGAGAGAGAGAAAGCAGAAGGGGGGAGGGAAGGAAGGAAGAAAAGAATAAGAGGGAGGGAGGGCGATGAAGGAAGGAAAAAAGAGAGGGGGAGGAAGGAAAGAAGAGGGAGGGGGAAGGGATGGAGGGAGGAAGGAAGGAAGGAGAGAGAAAAAGCAAGAGAGAAGGAAGGACAGAGCAAGCAGGAAGGAAGGCAGGAAGGAAGGAAAGAAGAGGGAGGGGGAAGGGAGGGAGGGAGGAAGGAGAGAGAAAGCAAGAGAGAAGGAAGGACAGAGAAAGCAGGAAGGAAGGCAGGGAGGGAGGGGGAAGGGGGGAGGAAGGAAGGAAGGAGAGAGAAAGGACAGAGAAAGCTAGAAGGAAGGAAAGAAAAGGGAGGGGGAAGGGAGGAAGGAAGGAGCGAGAAAGCAAGAGAAAAGGAAGGAAGGAACGAAGGAAGGAAGGAAGGAAAAAATAATCATGAGTGGCTGAATTTGCTCATGGATTTGATATTCATTCATTCATTCCTTCCTTCCCCACTTCCTCCCTCATCCGCCATCGCTCTTCTCCCTCAGCCACTTTTGTCCCCACCCCCCCCCAAAAAAAAAAAAAGAGAGAGGGGGGGGCGAGCCTGACCTGCTCTGTCCGCTTTGAGCGTGTCCCACACGTTGCAGTTGAAGTCGTCGTAACCGGCTAGCAGGAGACGCCCGCTCTTGGAGAATGCTACGGAGGTGATGCCACAGATGATGTTGTCGTGGGAATAAACCATGAGCTCTTGGTCGGCACGGAGGTCGAAAAGCCGGCACGTGGCATCGTCGGAGCCAGTGGCGAAAGCGTTGCCATTGGGGAAGAACTGCGCAGGCGGGGAGAGAGAGAAGGGATTTAAACGATTTACGATGACGGGGATTGGTGGTCGTACGGTCCAGCCAGATGTGGTTCAGCCTGCCTGGATTTGGCATTTCTGTCCATCTATTGAGTCCTTCCCAAGGATCTGGGAGGGGCAGATGTGGCTGCTTAATAATATGAAAGCTTTTTTTTTTTTTTATAAAAGCATACTGTTTTTATGCTTTTAATATTTTATTTGTATGCCCTCTGTGAGGGACATGGTCAATTCCTCGATTAGATAGGTAGATAGGTAGATAGAGATGTCTATCTACATCTCTCTCGATAGACAGACAGACAGACAGACATGCATAGATAAATGATGTAGATTAGATTAGATTAACAAGAGTTGGACGGGACCTTGTAGGTCATCTAGTCCAACCCCTCACCTAGATAGATAAATAGTAGGTAGATAGGTAGATATTAAAGATAGATATGATAGACAGACAGACAGACAGACAGATAGGAAAGAAGGAAGGAAGGAAGGAGATGGATAGATAGGTGGAAATAGAAAGATAGATAGATAAGAAGGAAGGAAGGAGATAGATAGATAGATAGATAGATAGATAGATAGATAGATAGATAAGAAGGAAGGAAGGAAGGAGATGGATAGATAGATAGATAAGAAGGAAGGAAAGAAGGAGATGGATAGATAGATAGATAAGAAGGAAGAAAGGAGATGGATAGATAGATAAGAAGGAAGGAAGGAAGGAAGGAGATGGATAGATAGATAAGAAGGAAGGAAAGAAGATGGATGGATAGATAGATAGATAAGAAGGAAGGAAGATGGATGGATAGATAGATAGATAGATAGATAGATAGATAGATAGATAGATAGATAAGAAGGAAGGAAGGTGGATGGATAGATAGATAGATAAGAAGGAAGGAAAGAAGGAGATGGATGGATAGATAGATAAGAAGGAAGGAAGGAAGGAAGGAAGGAAGGAAGGAAGGAAGGAAGGAAGGAAGGAAGGAAGGAAGGAAGGAAGGAGATGGATAGATAGACAGACAGAAAGACTGACCGACCGATAGAAACAAGAGAGAAAGAGTAGAGACAGGTAGACCAATAGAGAGATATAGAATAGAGTTAGACCGATAGACAGACACACAATAGGAAGATTATATATACACGTCTGTATGTCTGTCTGTCTATCTATCGAGAGAGATGTAGATAGAAAGACAGATAGGGAGGAAGGGAGGGAGGGGGAGGGAATCTTGGCAATAGATCTACCCCCCTAGTAGGAAATCTCATCCCCATTCCCTCGAGGGACATCACAGCATTAGCGGTCCTGATGACGAGGCAGCCTGACCGCCTCCTCGCCCGTCGCCTTGCCTACGTACACAAATGGCATTGATGTCCGACTCGTGGCCGGTGAAAGTCTGCCTGCACATCCCTTCTCGGACATCCCACAGCTTGGCTGAGGCATCGCAGGCACCAGAGACAAAACACTTGGAATCCGGAGCGAGGGATAGGCTCATGACATCGCCGGTGTGGCCGGTAAACGTGGTAGTTTGCTGTCCGGTTTCTATGTCCCACAGGGCGCTGCGGTAGGTAAGGCGGGGAGAACAAAAAAAAAAAAACGCCACCATCATCCAACGACCGAGTTAAGTCTCCTAGCGAGTTTCTCCCCGCCCTAAAATCTCTGCTGGATTCCCACACACAGATCACATTTCTAAATTTGCTGGCGACTTCTCCCCTTTTCTCTGACTCACAGGCCTTAAAAAAAAAAAATCACCTTTATTTTCATTAAAAAAAAAAAAAAGCATATTTCTCCATGATCTGAAGTGGCTTAAAAGAGGGCCATCGCTCTGTCAGCTGCTTGGATGATACGGGACGATCCCAGCATTGAAAGCTTAAGTATTACCTTGGTGGTGCAGCAGACTAAAGTGCTGTTAAGTAGCACTTAGCTGCCAACTGCCTGCAATTACTGCGAGTTCGAATCTCACCAGGCTCAAGGTTGGAGCCTGGTAGTACAGTGGTCTAAAGCACCCTGTTATTAACACAGCTGCCTGCAATTTACTGCTGGTTCGAATCTCACCAGGCTCAAGGTTGACTCAGCCTTCCATCCTTTCTAAGGTAGGTAAATTGAGGACCCAGTTTGTGGGGGCAATAAGCTGACTTTGTATAAATATACAAAAGGATGAAGGCTATTGCTTAACACATTGTAAGCCGCCCTGAGTCTCCGGAGAAGGGCGGCATATAAATCAAATCAAATCAAAAAATATATATATTAATTATTAAATATTAACCTTAATGTGAACGTGGGTAAATATTTACAGGAGTATTCCATGACAATTGAGAATTTTTTTTCTGTTTAAACTTTTCTTCCTTTGATGAGTTAGCTTAATGGAAGTTTGTACTTTCTCCAGGCGAAAATTGATACTTTAAAACTCTATATGTATTATATTACTCTCTGCAATTCTATCCATATTATTATATTTTTTTTCTGTATTTTTTAATAATTTTCAATTAAAAAAAAATTTAAAAAAAAAAAGGTTGACTCAGCCTTCCATCCTTCTGAGGTAGGTAAAATGAGGACCTGGATTGTGGGGGCAATAAGCTGACCTTGTATTAAAAAAAAGAGCACCGCTGGGGGGGGGGAAAGCCCTACTAAGCAGGTATATACAAAAGTATGAAGGCTATTGCTTAACGCATTGTAAGCCGCCCTGAGTCTCCGGAGAAGGGGCGGCATATAAACCGAACCAATAAATAAAATAAATAAATAAATAAATATTACGATTTACAGTAGTGGCCAAAATTGTGGAAACCTTTTGGGAACAGTTGTATTTTTGAGGTATGACGGCTAATAACACAACTTTTTTTTTTTTTTTTTGAGTTTCAAGATAATCCTATTCCACTGCTGGAATAGCCCAAGATCCAGGGGTGAAATGCTCCCGGTTCGGACCGGATCACCCGATCCGGTAGCGATGACGGCGAGTGGTTCGGAGAACCGGTAGCAAAAATCCCTGCCTCGCCCCCATGCCCAGCTGAGCCGCGCAATCATCAGAGGCTTTTTTTTTTTTTTTTTTTACTTTTAAAAGCATTTTTTCTACAACCTCTTTGGGCTGAAGAGGTTGTAAAATAAATGCTTTTAAAAGGCTCTGACGATCCCAGCTGAGTTGCCTGATCTTGCCTGATCCTGATTTCGGGGTACTAAAAATAAACTCCTGCTTGAACATTTGTGCTCGGAGAAAACAGCTTCCTCCTTCTATTTTTTTTTAAAAATGTTTCTGCAGGATTTAAAGACTGGCAGGGGAGAGATCAAGATTTCGACCCAATGTTCAATGTTTTGTTTGTTTTTTGTTTTTGAGCGCGCAAAGCTACAACGGGTCATGTTACCCGAGTTCGGATCTTACCAAGTGGTATCTCCAGAGCTGGTCACAATCTGATTATCATCCACAAACCGGCAACAGGACAAATAGCCTGCAAAAAAAGAGAAAGCGAGAGATGTTGTCAGGCAAACCTTCGAGGCGGTCCAAGAAAAGGGAGCTGGAATCATGAGGACTAGCGCCACCTTTGCTGTAGGGGTGGGTGGGTTACACCAACAGCATCTTGAAAGTCTGAAAGCATGACGCAGCCTCTCCCTTGCCTTTACAGGTAAGTTCTTGATTGGACTGCCATTTTGTCAGAAATGGTGTAGCATCTCCAGGGTCACGATTAAAATCCAGACAATTGACTTGCATTTATGACAGTTGCAGTGTCCTCGCGACCTTCTGACAAGCAACGGGGAAGCCAGATTCACTTAACAACCGTGTGGTGGCCCAAGTGCACTGCCAGCAAAAACCGGGCTTACGAGCTCCGTTTTCGGCTGCGACGGTCTCCTGCAACCCCTCTGCCAGCGAAAACAGAGCTGGGGTGGGGAGGGGAACATGCACCAGTCCTTCGCTATTTCCAGGGCAGACCCCCGGGATAGATCTAAGCACCCCACAGGTAGGATCCAGCCCCCTGCTCTTATCTGACAGCTGCCCTGGCTGCAGCTCTTCCTCCTTCGGTCTCCCCAAGGTTATTCTCACAACCCATAATAGAAAAATATGTTTCAGTTCATTGCAGGGAACTTCCACGTCCCGTATCTTTGGGTTCATTGCCGGCCCACCCGTCCCATTTCAACGGTGAGAAACTGAGGAGGGACGCATTGACGCCGGACTATCCCAGGACAGGACCTGATCCAGTGAGGTATCCCAGGATAACTTCAAAATAAACCAAAAGGCCAGAGGAAAAAACGGTTCCAGCCCTTCGCCGTGAATATTTTTTTTTCCCCTCCTAGCTTTCGACTCAAAGGCTTATTCAGAAAATGTTCCCATCTTGTCCTGTAAACCTGGCCGGATTTATAAATAGCTCTTTATTGCGGTCGTATAACCTCAGTTCCCCCCACTCCCACCCTCCCCGGCGAGTGTTCTCAGAGAGCTGCTTTTCGTCTCCATCCAAAAAGCCGGCAAGCCGAGCGAAGTCAGCGGGACGCAGAGCTTTGCTGGGGGGGGGGGGTGTCTCTTTTAAGAACCGCCAAAGGTTTTCCGGAGCCAAGCTGGCAAGTGGGAGGAAGAGTCCCTGAGCTGAGTCGCGCCTTCAAGTCTTAAATTTTTTATTTTATTATTTTTTTTTTGCAAACAGAAAGAGCAGAGTAAAATAAGGGCTGCTGGATGTCCCGGTGAATAAGGGGGGCTCGTTTGCTTTGGAGAGGATTCGTGTTACCTGACAATTCCATATTTTAAGAAGCTCCGTAGAACAAGAGGTGGGTTATGGGTGGGTTATCTCTAGGGACCAGCGCCCCAAGGCCATATAGGAAAGATGCACAATTCTGGGCTGTGCTAGGATATATTAAAACAAGCCTAATGTTTGGTCAGGCAGCCATCTTTATTCGTTGAATTACACCTTGCTTTTCCTCTACCGTGTTTCCCCAAAAATAAGACCGGGTCTTATATTAATTTTTTGCTCCGAGAGATGCATTAGGGCTTATTTTCTGGTTAAGAAAATAAGGAGGAAATACGATACTAAATGCATCCATCTGGCTGACAATCTTAACTGGGGCTTATTTTTTGGGGGGTAGGGCTTATATTACGAGCATCCTGAAAAATCATGCTAGGACTTATTTTCTGGTTGGGTCTTATTTTCGGGAAAACAGGATATCCTGTACTCTAGGCCACTGTTGAGGAGCGCTGACGAAACACAAACAAAAACAGCGCAAGGTTGGCTTAAGCTCATCCAGAAAACTGGATCCCTCAGATAACAGGATAAAGTCTTCCTGTTAATCCGCAAGAAGGCAACAACAGCTCTACAGGGTTTCTTTGCCAAATACTTTTTTCACTCTCAAGGTGTGTTACATCACTTGTCTTCACACCTGTTATTTCTCTGCAAGAATAACAAACGTTCCCAAAGGAATCCGTCACAAACCAGAACCACACACACACACACACAAAAGGAGACACTGGTTGTCCTTTTGATCCTGAAAACCTTTTAAAATCTGACGCCCACGACCGAGATTCATATCCCATCCGCTTATCCTCTTAAAAAGCGTTCATCCTTTTTATTAGCGCTCTGAACTTCGCCATGCCGAATTTGGTTTAATGGCCTGCGTGCAAGTGGACAGATGCCGATTTGGAGATATTCCCAATAACCTCCCTGGGGAGGTAGAATTTCTCGGGATAATCGTGCTAAGTCTATTATGACAAAAGTGAGATTATCATCTTTTTAATGGCACCCGGGGGCGGGCAGAGGGAAGAAACCCAGCTGTTTGGCATATTGAACAGCCTAATCTCTTGGGACAGATGTAGTCAGTTCTCTATCTCTTCCTCTATGATTGGGGATGGGAAAGTACCACCCAACCACTAAGTCAGTGGCCCCCACAAGCTTTTGAGCCTGAGAGACCAGTTCCATGGAGAGAGATTTTTTCACCGACTGGAGGGACGGTGGTTTCGCGTGCTGCCTGCATCCCGCCGATGGGGCTTCCCTTGTTTGCGCGGACTGGTTGCTGGCATGCCGCAGACCGGGGTTTGGGAACCCCTGCACTAAGTAATACCTTGCAGAACCAGCCCCCACCGCCAGAGAGCCTTCATATCATCTTCTTTTGACGACTCCATAATCCCTTGCGGGGTAGAGTCTGGGCAACTGAATGAAGCTGAGTGTCTACACATAATTCCTCAGAATCGATCTGCTTTCCAATAAAAAAATTGTTGAAAAATTGTTCTAAAGGTATCACAAGTCCAGGAGGCCGCCGACACCGATCTAACAAGCGAGGAATCCAACTGGAACTAAAATCATCATCTTCTTTTAACCATAATCCCTTGCGTCGGGGTGGAGTCTGGGCAACTGAATGGAGCTGAGTGTTTACTGGCCGGATGCCCTTCCTGTTGTCAATGCGGAGTTTTGTTCAGGAGATATATTCTCATTGTGTCCAGAGAGAGAAATATCTGCCTCTACCTAGGATCAAACTCACAGCCTCCTGATTGTGAGGCAAGAGCTCCATCTCTAGGCCACCGCAACCACTCACCTAGAGATCCTTCATATATCCTAGCCAAACTCCCTGCCTCTATGTTACATTCAATCTGGAGAAGTGAAGTTCATACAACCACAGAACATGGAGGCAGTCAATTTAGCCTCCTTTTTAAAAAGCTTGCGATTCATAGATTGAAATTCCCAACATCCCAAGAGGGCTGGGGACTCTGGGAGTCGGAGTCCACATATCTGGGAAAAGCAGAACACTGAACTGAGCATCTTACCTGTTCCAGGAATTACCTAACCTGCTGTAAGGCGAGCCTTCCCTTGAGTTGCACAAAAATTACCCAGAATTTGGGACATATTCTGAAGCCAACAAACAAGGTGACTTTTACAAGGATGTAGCATCACCCAGGGGTCAAATGAACTGAGTCTGGATGGGAGATGGACGTACCTGTGTGGCCGGCCAGCTCACGGCTTACTCGGACGTTGCCTTCACGTGTTTTCAAGTTGTAAATGGAACAAATGTTATCGAGACCACCGCAGGCCACGTAGTTTCCGGAAGGGGCGTATGCGCAGGTCATGACCCAAGAGGAACGCAGTGGGATGGCATGGACCTAGCAAAAATACGGAAAAATAAAAAATGGGATAATTTAGTGAAACAAAATAGGCTTCCGTGAGCAGGTAGATGTTTCGCTGGCAGTTAAGTGGCAGGGGTGTGAATTTCCTGGCAAATTGGAGGAGGGTCCTGTTTTATCAATAAATCATCCTGAAAGAAGGCTAAAGTTGTTCAGACTTTGACACACAAGAAATGGAACCCAGAAAACGAATTGTGGCTTTCTAAAAAGCTGATCTGGCATCGCGTTGCTGCCTTTTAAGCGGTTAATTTTTATTTGGCAGCCATTTAGGGAAAAGGCCTCTTAATCAACCCATGGAAGAGAAGTTGCCTTCGGATGTTGTGGGGAGAGCTTCATCGTTGGAAGCTTTCAAGAAGAGACTGGACTGCCATCTGTCAGAAATGGTGTAGCGGGGTTGGACTAGATGACCTACAAGGAACCCTTCCAACTCTTGTTATTCTGTATCCGAGTTTTGCTAGCACTGAATTGTTTGCAAATGGGCTGCTTGCCTCCTCTTGTTTTTCCCCACCACGGCCCTTTGAGGTAGGTTGGACGGAGAGACACTGAGTGATTTGAACTCCCCGAAGGAGCTTTTACGGCTAAGGGAGGGGAGACACGAGAACCTGGGTTTCCCTGCTCTTAATCTTCACTACTTTAAGTACTATACATGCTGGTTCCCTCTAAGTTTACAAGTGTTGCAATGAATTTTGGGAGAAAATACACTGGAATCGAGAAAATGGAAACTTCTGATAAGATAGCTCTGTTGGGTACTTTAGAGAACTTTGAGAAAACAATGATAGGGGAAATGTTTACAAGGTTAAGTAGCTCTTTGCAAACTGTTAGTAATTTCCATTTCCTGCTGGAATTCCCTGTTTTTCACCCAGCTAGTAGCTCTTAAATGTAATATGTATCTACTGCCAGCAGCAGAGGCTAAACCTGTGTGCGGCTTCAAGAAATAATTACTTTTGGCCTGCAACTTAAAGGAGTAAATGGGCGTGTATCTTAACTCTTCACTAGGGCTACAGCAGACATAAAAAGAACACTGGCTTTAGGGAACAAAGTTGTGTTGAAGTCTGAATGGCTTTGCTGCAATTCAACAACCAGCCAGAACATTTGATTCGTCTCTCACCTTGTTTGTGGTGTAGCTGTCCCAAATGATCAGTTTTCCATCTTGTGATGCACTAACCAGAAGCCTAGAAGAGCAGAGAAGGGAGAATAAATTGATTTTTTTTTTTTTTGGGCTATTCATACAGTGAACTGGGCCAGGCTGGCCTCAATCAATTGACTGAATCTTTCACAAGAGTTTCCCAGTAAATCACGTCGCCTTAGCTTTAACCCAGGAACTGTGTCAATGGCTTCGGCGCTGTTTAAACCCTGGAAGCTTGGAGTGCAGCCATTTGTGCGTTATCTTCGTTAAATGGCCGTTTAACCATCCATGGGAAACACTCGTATGGTTAAGTCCCCGAATCGTGACCGCAATTGAAACCAAAACTTCCACTGCTAAGCAGAGCGGCTGCTAAGCGAGGCATGCCCAATTTTACATCTTTTCTTTTTGTTGCCGTGGACATTAAAAGTGAATCTCAATGGTCGTTGAATAAAGAGCACGGCCGTTATGCAAATCCACCTTCCTTCCCCCCCCCCCCCCCCAATATTGATTTTGCTGGTTGGAAGCTGGAAGGGGAGGTCGCGAGCGGCAATCATGCGACCTTGTGAGGCGGCAACCATTGTAAATCCATGCCTGAATTTTGATCATGTGACTGCAGAGACATTAGAATCAGTGGTATTCAGCCGGTTCGGGCAAACCGGCTGCGGAGATATTTTCAAAGCCGGGCACATGTGCAGAAGGCGCGCGAGTGAGCAAAGCGCACGCGCAGGCCAGGGGCCAGCTTGTTCTGTGTTTGAATGCCATTGTGACACAGTTCATAAACATCAGTTAATAAAAAAAAAAGAGGAACACGGGTTATTTGACTTGAAGAAACAAAAATCGAGTCATTAGTAAAGATTCTTTTCCTTGGATTAAAAACAGCCCTTCCGATACAGCTTTGGTCAATTCCAAAAACAGGGGGGGGGAAGGGGGCTGCCGTCTTTTTGAAAAACAAGCCCAGTTCTCTGTCAACAAAGAAGAATAAATGTTAACTTTTACTTGTCAGCATCGCTTAATGTTTCCCCGTTCTGGAGCAGGAAAAGTACAATTGTAAAACTTTATTAATGACGGCGGTGGCTTTGTTTAAATAAATCTTTCCTCGCTGTGTGTGTTTGTGTTTCGGAGTTTTGCTCAACTCCAGGCCCAAAAAAAAAAAAAAAAAAAAAAATGAACTGGCCTGAAGCTCGTATCAAAAATCCCACCTGTTGTGGCCCATCAGTGGCCTGTGCGGATTGTAGCTGATTCCGACAACGAGGAGGCTGGTGTGGTGCAGCGCCAGCAGCCTGTGCAGCTGGCGCTCGAGTTGGACAGTGAGGAGGCTGGAGAAGATGTGGTGCCAGAGGCGGGGATTCAGCCAGGGCCTTCAGAACCTCCAGAAGCTCCTTTAAGTGAAGAGGAGGAGCCTCTTCTCGATGCACGGGCGCGCAGAGCTGCCAAAAGGCAGGAGTGGCTCCTCAGGAGAAGGTCTCCTCGAGAGTAAGGCTTGGGGCTAATTGGCCACTCCCTTAGTCTATTTAAGGAGGAACACTGATTGCAGCAAGCTGTAGGGAACAACTTTAGTTCACTCTCCTTTGTGTCTGGATTCTCTGCAAAATTGCTTCTGGGCTTTCTGCTTATCTTAGAATTCTGGTAGGCTGTTATGACAGTTTATTAACAGCCTGTGGTCGATAGAGACTGAGTTATTTGAGTAAAATAAGCTTTGTATAGAGTTTGTGTGTGTGCTGCGTTCTTTGGGGTCCGTAGCTGGGACAGAACACCACCACTATGGTCGAAGTGACGTACAGCCGCTTGTTTAGGGACCGTTCTTGACTTACAACCACTTGTTTAGGGACCGTTCAAAGTTCCAAAAGTACTGAAAATAGTGACTCGCGGTTGGTCCTCAGCTAACAACCATTCCTGCAGTCCCATCCTCAAAATTCAGGTGCTAATGGCCACCAGTATGTATTCGTCATGGCTGCTTTGTCCCAGGGGTTGTGTGATCACCGTTTGCCACATTTCCCAGCCGGTTTCCGACAAGCACACTGAATGGGGGAAGTCAGATTCCCTTAACGACCGCATGATCCACTGAACGACTGCACTGAAATGCTTAATTGGTTGGAGGGTTTCCTGCCTAAGCAGGGGGTTGGACTAGAAGACCTCCAAGGTCCCTTCCAACTCTGTTTTCTCTGTTCTTAATGACCGTGGCCAAAAAAGATTGCAAAATTGGGGGCGACTCACTTAACAACTGCTTTGCTTAGCAATGGACATCCTGGGCCCAATTACGATCGTAGGTAGAGGACTCGTCATAAATTGAGGAAAAATAGCTGGGGCGAAGCAGGAGAGGCTCATTATTGGTCATCTGTTGTGTTGCACAAAGCAGTAGCGCAACCAGGAGCTGCTCAGGCTCACCGATTTCCTCCCATCTCCCTTTTTTTTGGGGGGGGGGGGGTAAATCCTTCCCTCTTCTCATGAGAAGGGAGGAATCCTTAGTATCCAACCTTGCGTTGGGGGACAACCTGTCCAACCCAGGTAACTTACCTGGAATCGGTTCCCCAGTGCATTGCATAAATTTTGGCCAAGTGTCCTCGCAGTGTTCGTCTAGTGCGCATCTGAATACGACCCACAGGATCAATGTTGGCTGTGATCTGAAACAGAAGAAGAATTGCACATCATCTGTCAAACAACAGCTACTACCCAAAGGGGGTTGTGTGTGTGTGTGTGTGTGTGTGTGTGAGAGAGAGAGAGAGAGAGAGAGAGAGAGAGAGAGAGAGAGAGAGGGAGGGAGGGAGGGAGAGAGAGAGAGAGAGAGAGAGGGGCAGAGAGGGGAGGGAGGCAGAGAGAGAAAGAGGGGGAGAAAAAGAGAGATGAAGGAGGGAGAATGAGAGAGACGGAGAGAAAGAGACAAAGGAGGGAGACAGGAAGGAAGGAAGGAAGGAAGGAAGGAAGGAAGGAAGGAAGGAAGGAGAGACAAAGGGAGAAAGGGGGGAGAAAGAGAGAGATGAAGGAAGGAGGGAGACAGAGAGAGAGGGAAGGAAAAGAGAGAGCGAGGGAGAGGGGGAGAAAGATAGATGAAGGAAGGAGGGAGAGAGAAAGAGAGAGATGGAGGAAGGCAGGAGAGAGAGGAGAGGGAAAGAGAAAGAGAAAAAGAAAAAGAGGGAGGGAGGGAGGGAAGGAAGGAAGGAGGGAAAGAAAAAGAGAGAGGGGGTGGAGGGAGGCAGGGAGAAAAAGAGGGGGGAAAAGTGAGATGAAGGAGGGAGAAGGAGAGAGACAGGAAGACAAAGAGAGGGAGGGAGGGACAGAAAGAGAGAGATGAAGGAAGGAGGGAGAGAGAGAGGGAAGGAAGAAGGGAGGGAGAGAGAAAGAGAGAGAGGGAGGGAGGGAGATGAAGGAAGGAGGGAGAGAGAGAATAGAACAGAACAGAATTCTTTATTGGCCAAGTGTGATTGGACACACAAGGAATTTGTCTTTGCTGCATACGCTCTCAGTGTACATAAAAGAAAAGATACGTTCATCAAGAATCATGGAGAGGGAGAGAGAAACAGAAAGAGAGAAGGAGGGAAAGATAAAGGGAGGGAGGAGAGGAGAGAGGGAGAGAAAGAGAGAGAGAATATACACTGTAGCAGAGGTATCCAACCTTGGCAACTATAAGACCTGTGGACTTCAACTCCCAGAATTCCCCAAGAGAATTCTGGGAGTTGAAGTCCACAAATCTTAAGAGTGGGCGAGGTTGGGCACCCCTGCCCTAGAGGATGAGGTAAGAGGAAATGCCTGCCAGGGTCTTATTATTGCAAAGTACTAAAGGGCCCAGGGGAATTCGTTCAAAACCTGAAGGTGTCACCAAAAAAAAACAAAAACAAAAAAACAACCCAACCTCTCAAATGGCAGCACCCTAAGAGGAAACCTGATCAGGGCCACTTAAGCCATCATTAAGAAAATAAAACGAGGGGCTTTTTGGGGGTGGGAGCCAGGGTCATGTGATCAAAATCCAGCTGCTCAGCAACTGGCATGTACTTATGACGGTTGCAAGGTCCCAGGGGTCACGTGAGATCGCCTTTGGCGGCCGTCCAACCAGCAAAATCAATGGGGAAAGTCAGATTTTACTTAACTGTGTTACTAGCTACACAACCGTGTAGTGGTTCACTTAACAACGGTGGCGGGGGGGGGAAAAAGTTCGCAAAACTCCACCTAAACAAACGTTTTGTTGAGGAAAGAATAGGGATAGGGATAGGGTAGAATGCAGGATAGGATAGGATAGAATATAGAATATAGAATATAGAATAGAATGGAATGGAATGGAATGGAATGGAATGGAATGGAATGGAATGGAATGGAATGGAATGGAATGCAAAATAGGATAGGATAGGATAGGATAGGATAGGATAGGATAGGATAGGATAGGATAGGATAGGATAGGATAGGATAGGATAGGAAGTTGGAAGGGACCTATGGAGGTCTTCTAATCCAACCCCCTGCTTAGGCAGGAAACCCTACACCACCTCAGAAATGTTGGGCTCAATTGTAGTTGTAAGTCAATGAGCACCTGTATGCCATATTTAAGGGACACAAAACACTTCAATTAAATTTCTCTCTCCCTCTGTCTCTCTCTCTCTCTCTCTCTCTCTCTCTCTCACACACACACACACACACACACACACACACAGCGCAATTACCTGGGCCAAGGTAGCGTCAGCACAGGCTTTCCTAGCATCCTGCAAGAAAAGAAGAAAAGAATGTGTGAATGCTCGCAGAGGAAAAACAGTCAAACAAACAAGAAAGAAAAAAAACCACCGCATTTTTTTTCTCCTGCTTCTGTTTTAAAACGACCGTTCGCCGTCCCAGGGCTGCGTCCCGATAGGGAAAGTGCAGACATAAATACCTTGGGAGGAGGGAAGCCCTTCTCTATTTATCGGAAGCTTATAATCTGCTAAGAATTTAGAAAGCCTGTTAGAGCCAGCATCTCCCTCAATCAAATGGCAAAAAAAGAAAAAGAAAGAAAGAAAGAAAGAAAAAGGGGGTGATGAGGATGAAGGGGGAAGGACGGGTGCAAAAAGGTTTCAGACATGCTAAACCGGATAATCTCTTTATGAAACCCCTTTCCGTTGGGCATTGCAAGCGGCATCAATTCTGCACTGTGCCCGCGTTGGTCTAAATGTTAAAACAGCCACTCCAAATTTAATCCGGTGACTCGTGATTAGGAGGGAATTCCATCATGAGATTTCAATCCGGCGGGGATAGATTTAAAACACAATTATGCTGCTCGGCCGGCTGGAAGATTAGGCCCGTTTTTCGCCCTTCCCAGGCTCCAGAAGCTTTCTTGGAGCCTGGGGAGGGCAAAAACAGCCTCCCCCCCCACCCCCCCTCCCCCCGAGGCCCTCTGGAGGCAGGAAATGGCCCGTTTCCCAACTTCTGTTGGGCCCTGAAAGGTCAAAAATCAGTTGGCCGGCACGCACATGCGCACTGGAGCTAAGCTAGGGCAACGCTCGTGTGCCCACCCATATGGCTCCGCGTGACCTGTGGCACGCGTGCCATAGGTTCACCATCACGGCCTTAGGCATTTTAAGACGTGTGGACTTCAACTCCCAGAATACCACAGCCAGCATGGAGGTTGAAGTCCACACATCTTAAAATGCCTAAGGTGGGGAAACACTGCTTGAGAAAGAGGAGATCTGAGCTCCAGAAAGAATTTCACCAAAAGCTTCTGCTGGATTTTGATCTGCATATAGAAAAGAATAGAATAACAGAGTTGGAAGGGACCCCGGAGGTCTTCTAGTCCAACCCCCTGAAATGGTAGAGGCAGGAAACCCTATACCTGTGATGGCGAACGTGTGGCATGCAGAGCCATATTGGTTGGCACATGAGCTCAGCTCCAGCGCACACGTGGGTGCCAGCCAGCTGATTTTCGGATCTTTTGGGCCCACCGGAAGTTGGGAAACAGGCCATATCGAGCCTCCAGAGGGCCTCGGGGGAGCTAGGGAAGGCTGTTTGTGCCCTCCCCAGACTCCTAGAAAGGCTATGGAGCCTGGGGAGAATGAAAAATGGGCCTACTGGGCCCACCGTGCCATCGTGTGCCAAAAGCAGGGAGAGCACGGGGGAGGGGGGGCACATAGAATTATGAGTGTGGGTACACCCACGACCCCTCACTTTTGGCACGCGATGGCAAAAAGGTTAGCCATCACTGCCTTATACCATTTCATTTTCTTTTTTTCTTTTTTTTACATTTTTTAATTTCCTTTTAATACAAACATTTCATCTTTCCTTAAAGTCTGTCATTAAAGGGTGACTCATTCAGTGTGTCGTCTGGGTACAAATTTTTTGTGCAATAACCATTAAAATTTAGAGCCACGTTCATTATTTATATCTATTCTTGGATTAATGCTAATACATAACGTATCTACTGTTGTAACATTTCTCTTCTTAGGTTATTTGACTTAGTAATACATTTTCGATATTTCGCTCCTCCGCTTTTATTTCTAATTTTCATATTTATTCTCTAACCGTTGATAAAATAACTCCCATATACTGTAATAGTCAGATTCTTCCTTTCCTTTAATTGCAAGTGTTAATCTATTCCTTTCTGCACACTGTAATATTTTCTTAATCACATTTTCATCCGTAGGGATCTCTGCACTTTTCCAATTTTGTGCAAATACAATTCTAGCTGCAGTTATTACATGAATAATCAAATATACATTTTCTTTACTATAAGTTCCATATTCTTGGGGTGGTCATTTTGCGCTACCCTACGGTCACTGCCAAATTGTACTTGGTGACTTAAATATGTCACGGGGCGTAAGAGATGCTGAAAAATGGACTTAAGAGTAAGAAAAAGAAATAGAAAAAAACCACAAACCGATTTCAAGGCCATTTTAATGTGGTTGTTATCTCAGCCCAACGCTACCTTTCATTCCATACAATTCTTTAATTTTAATGATTTTTTTTCATTTTAATGAAAACATCTGTCGAAAGCCAATTTTAGATATCCCCCCCCGCCCAAATTTTTGAAAATTCTATAAATCAAAGATCTCAGGAATATTTCACTGAAGGAGGAGAGCAAATAAATTAATACTTACTCTGATTTGGTTCTTTAGTTGTTCAGCCTCCTGGCGTAACTGATCGAGTTCACTCATCTTCCCGCACTAAAGGTGTACAGCTTTGACACTCCTTAAAAGCTTAAAAACCTGCAAAATAAACAAACAGAAAGTGTGACTCGGCTAATCTTTTGCTCATCAATGAACCAAATATTTATATCGACATGCACACAATGTCAACTTGCAAAGCATCCCTGGCCTGCTCTCGAGTTGCCATAGGCAAGGGGGATGGGAAAATGGTGAAGCAGCATGGCAGCCAATAACAAAAGCACATTCCAGACATATCTCTCTCAAGGCTGTCTCCCAGGGTTACCCACAGCAGCTGGAGGGGAGTGATCTGTACAACCCACAAAATTTTTCTGTTGGCAAATGTGACTGATGACACACCCTGGGGGGAGGGGGGAAACAGGGTCAAGTCTGGGTCGCAAATTACATGGGGTAAGAGTTGGCTTCACTTGGAATGTGCCGACATGAAGCTTGTAATAAATAACTGAATTTCTTTCGAAGCTTGGCTCGAGGCTCATGATTTAATTAGGGCATCCATTGGAACCCTGATACACACATCATCTCAAAATCTTGGGCTAAGAACAAGCAATTCTCGACTTATGTCCACAACTGAGCCCAAAATTTATGCCGCTAAGTGAGACATTTGTTAAGTGAGTTTTGTCCCATTTTACGACTTTTCTGGCCACAGCTGTTAAGGGAATCACTGCAGTTGTTAAGTTAGTGACACGGTTGTTAAGCAAATCAGGCTTGTCAGAAGGTCGCAAAAGGGGATCAAGTGACCCAGGGACTCTGCAACAGTCGTAAATACGAGTCAGTTGCCAAGCGCCTGAATTTTGATCAGGTGACCGTGGGGATGTTGCAACGGTCGTAAGTGTGAAAAATGGTCATAAATCACTTTTTTCAGTCTTGTTGTAACTTTGAACAGTCACTAAATGGACTGTTAAGTCGAGTACTACCTGTAATGCTGAATTATACAACATTTGTAAACTATGCACTCTTCTCCATTATTCTCGTATTATTATTTTTCAAAAGACTGCAAAGGAGAAAATAATTGTGCATTTCACTGCTGGCTGGTTCCTCTACTCAACAATAACGCTGGGATGGGAATTGATTAAACAAACCAAAATAAAATAATTACGTCGATCCATCTGAAGCAGAATTCATGATTAAAATTGGCAACAACTTTTTTTTTTTTATACAAAAAATGAAAAATCTTGATCAAAGAGGTTTCCGCACAGATCCTAAAAGAAATACAGAAAATAAAATAAAAGAAATACTACTTCGCCTGTTATTGATTTTAGATATTTCTGTATGTTTTTCTTGGGTTCGCTCTTGAATTTTCCTTCGAGAAATAGAATAGAATAAAACAGAACAGAAGGCAGAACAGAATAGAATATAGGACAGAACAGAACAAAATAGCACAGAACGGAATAGAATAAGAACAGAACAGAATAGAATAGAATGTAGAATAGAACAGAATAGAATACAGAATGTAGAATAGAATAAGAATAGAATAAGAATAGAATGTAGAATAGAATAGAATAGAATAGAATAGAATAGAATAGAATAGAATAGAATAGAATAAGAATAGAATAAGAATAGAATAAGAATAGAATAAGAATAGAATGTAGAATAGAATAAGAACAGAACAGAATTCTTTATTGGCCAAGTGTGACTGGACACACAAGGAAATTGTCTCCGGTGCATAAGGTCTCCTTATATGTCCAATCACACTTGACCAATAAAGAATTTTGTTCTGTTCTGTTCTGTTCTGTTTCTAGTCTATTCTGTTCCTGTTCTTATTCAAGAGCGAATCTAAGAAAAACTTTTATAATCTATAAACATCATTCAATTCTTTTATCCTGATGAACCATTTTTAGATTTGCCCCCTTTTGAGGTTTATCCTTTTAATTCCCCCCTCTCCCCAAAAAAACATAGCCACTGTCTTTCAGAAATAGCAGCCTGTGGAAGAAATCCCAGTTGCTTTTCCCCAGCTCCAGCACAACCTCTCAAACTACTTTAAAAAAAAAAAAAAATCTTGCACAAAAGCGTGTGAAATGCTGCAGGACGTCTGATGGCAACAATTTCATCTTTTCGTGTTCCCAGACCCTCAAAACTCCCAAGGATCCTTTTCACACCTTACAGAGCTGTAACTGCTGTTTTAATTTCACCCACCCAATTTTCTTCCCTTTCGCTCCCCAGGATCCTAGCAGAGTTAGCCACAAAAGACCCATCTCCCAAGCTGATCTGACGCTGGCAAATGTCCAGCCGTGGCAAAAAAAAAAGATAATATTTGCAAAATTTCAATTTATTCCTTCCGGCCCAAGGTTCTGCTTAAGAGTTCGGAGCCAACCGTCATCCAGGGTTCTCCATTTATCAGCTACGTTGATGGAATTTTTTTGGGGGGGGGGGGGAACCCATGGCCAAGTCCTCCTTTAGCCACCTAAGCCCACAAACTCACACTTTGTGGCAATCTCTCTTTCTCAGACACCCCACCCCCCCAAATTGTGGTTGGGAGGTGGGGGAAAAAATGGGGGGTGGGGGAGAAAAGCATCATTTTGAAGCTCTTGAATCAGAATGTAACCAGTGGCGGGATTCAAATAATGACCGGCTGGGTGGGCGTGGCCATGGTGGGTGTGGCCAGGGGTGTGCGACAAGCAGAACATGGCCTTCTGCACCTCCCGGGAGCAAAAATGGGCCACAGGGAGGGGGGGGGAAAGTAAGACGTGCATTCCCGCGCCCCGTTTTGAGCCGGCAATTTAACTACCGGTTCGCCCGAATAGCACCGCTGAATCACCCTAAGCGATCAATAATTTAAAATAATTTTTACAGGAGCTACCTCAGTCTGAACCTGCAGCCCTTATCCCGTCTATACCCAGGAGCATCTCTGAAGTTCTGGATTGCCGGATCGTTGCTAAGGCTTCCTAATCTCCCGGCTCGAGTTAGCCATTGGTGCAAATCCAATTAAGATGATGCCTGGGATGATCTTAAGTCCAGCCTCTATATCCCGGCGGTTGTTTCAAGAAGCTCACCCCCCCCCCCGGGAGAGACGGTATGATGGAAGAACCATAAGGCAGAGTTGTGGGCAGTTTCTTCCTGTCTCGACGCAATTCAAAATAGTTAAAAGAGAGTCTATAAAGATTCTCAGTCATCCAGGTCACAGTTGTCTCAAAGGTGCTTTTTCAAAAAGCAGCTTTGTTTTTCCTTGGAAGACGTTTTGCTTCTCATCCAAGAAGCTTCATCGGTTCTGACGGACTGGCTCAGAACTGGAGAAGCTTCTTGGATGAGAAGCAAAACGTCTTCAAGGAAAAACGAAGTCCAGCTATCTTTTGGAAAGAGCACCTTTGGGACATGTCAGCCAAGAGTTTCTTTTGAATTGTCTTCCTAAAATGAGAATTAGGACCAAGCAGGTTCTAATTACAATTAGTTGCTGCCTAATCGGGGGGTTGGACTAGAAGACCTCCAAGGTCCCTTCCAACTTACTCTAGTCCACTCCACTCCACTCGTCACTATCCCTAGGAAAATGGACAACCATTTACCTGAAGTGATGTAGGGTTTCCTGCCTGCCTAGAAGACCTCCAAGGTCCCACCCAACTCTTATTCTACATCTATAGTTGTTTTGAAGGCAAGCAGGTGTTTTGAAGTCCTCGATCTCATTTTATTTATTGCCTCCGTCAGGTTGCGGACTTCAAGCTTGCTAGCTTCGGAACATTGCAACATCTATAATCATCAGCCCCTGAAACTCATTCTAAGTATGCGCGCGATAAGGCAACTGGTGATTTTTGCATTAACGGGAAGCTGGTGGAGAAAGGCCACAGACTAGAAAAGGTTCAATCTCTTCTTAAAAACTTCCAGTGTTGGGGCATTTACAACTTCTGGAGTCAAGCTGTTCCACTGATTAATTGTTGTAACTGTGAGGAAATTTCTCCCTAGTTGTAGGTTTGCCTCCAAACTGCCAAATCAACCTTTCCATCCAAGTGCGGGGCCCCTAATGCATTTAAAACTGCCCGAAGCCACTATTTAATAGCAATTTTTGATGGGGTTGAGCTACCGACAGGCAAGGTCCCATCATAAAGACGGCTGGCATTATGGACAACCAGCACAGAAAAAGGCCCTTAGGTAAGGGCATCTAATTATTAGAGGGATGTCTAATTTGCTACCCAGGTTCAATTCGAGGAAAGCAGCAGGTGCAATCCCATTCTTGTGCAGGTGTGAAAATTCTTGCCCTACAAACAAAACAGTTTGCTTTGCTCGAAAAATTCTTTTTTTTTTTTCCCCCGTCTCGTATTTCAGACAAATGGTTATCCAACATCTTCTTAAAAACTTCCAGTGTTGGAGCATTCACAACTTCTGGTGGCAAGTTGTTCCACGGATTAATTGTTTTCACTGTCAGGAAATTTCTCCTTAGTTCTAAGTTGCTTCTCTCCTTGATTAGTTTCCACCCGTTGCTTCTTGTCCTGCCCTCAGGTGCTTTGGAGAATAGCTTGACTCCCTCTTCTTTGGGGCAGCCCCTGAGATACTGGAAGACTGCTATCATGTCTCCCCTGGTCCTTCTTTTCATTAGACATACCCAGTTCTTGCAACCGTTCTTCATGTTTTATCCTCCAGTCCCCTAATCCTCTTTATTGCTCTTCTCTGCACTTTTTCCAGCGTCTTAACATCTTTTTTTTTTTAATATCATGGCAACCAAAGCTGGATGCAATATTGCAAGTGCGGCCTGACAAATCGAATGAACGAATGAACGCTTTGCCAACAATTTCAAACAGTCAAAAGATGTAAAAAGCGTTTTCAGATGTACATTCATGCATCAGCCACGTCGCCTTTCCAAATAATGTGGTCTTCCTCTTTTTGAACAGAAAGGCCATTTTCTTACAGCCAAACGGCTAAACGGGGGGAAACAAACTCGAATCGCCGTTTCAACGGTCACTTGCAACGAACCGAACCAAAACCAAAGTCAATATTCTGGAAAATATTTTCTGGGCGTTAAGAGTTGTAATTGACCAGCAAGTTTTTTTCCAACGGTGCTATCATACCCCCCCACACACACACACAATTTAACACAAATTAAATTAGGGTGGGGTGTTTTTTTGCCTCTGAGCCAAATGACGCTATAATCAGAAAAAGATTGAGAAAGGACTAAGTTAATCAAAGGATGCTACCCGGTATTTTTGAAGCAGTGAACCAATTGAAGAAAGTGAGGCTGATTACTTAAACTCACCTAGTGAACTGCTGTTAAGCCACCGAAATTAAATCCTAATTATTCGTAGGCTAACTGTGCTGTGCTAATATTCACAGCAATAGTTCTTCCCGGGTTTTATCTTAAAATCCCACAGAAACTGCCCAGATTTTCTTTCAAAATGAAATTAAAACAAGCGCTGTTTGCACCATAATTAACAAGGTAAAGCTGTTATTTTTTTTAATAGGGGTTACGGTTGCAACTTTAGTGGTGGTGGGGTCTGTATCAGCCTACCCGTACCAATTATTGATGCCATTAAATATCATGCTAAATTTCGAATTAACAGAAGGACTGCGGCTTTGATTAATTATCGGCATGCTCCAAATCGTAACACTGAGGTTTTTGCCCTTTCTTCAAAGATTTCAGAGGTGAAGTTTCCAACATTTGCATATAGGGGTAATCCTCGATTTACAACAGCTCATTTAGTGACCGTTCAAAGTTACGACGGCACTGGGAAAAGCGACCGATTTACCGGTTTTCACACTTACGACCTTCGCGGCATCTCCCACGATCACGTGATCAAGATTCAGATGCGTGGCAACTGGTTCATACTTATGACCGTCGCTGTGTCCCGGGGTCACGTGTTCCCCTTTTGCGACCTTCTGACGAGCAAAGTCAATGGGGAAACCCGATTCACTTAACAACCGGGCTGCTAATTTATCACAGTGCAGTGATCCACTTAACGACTGTGGCAAGAAAGGTCATAAAGTGGGGCAAAGCTCACTTAACAAATGTCTCGCTTAACAGCAGAAATGTTGGGCTCTATTGTGGTCATTAAGGGCTACCTATATAAGTATTTACAGTTAAATCTTCTTGTGTTTAAAAGAAGGGTTTTTTTTCTAAGTAAGAAGCCTTCACCCCAAGCTGGAACTTATGAAAAATTGAAAACTGACCCACCGCTAAGAACTGAAAACGAAAGAAATCAATAAGGCATCAAAACGGAGAGGAAGAAGCCATTAACCTGACACAAAAATAGTAATTTAAAAGGTTGAACAAAGAAGGAACAAAAGGCCTCAGCACTAGACCACCCCAAAGTAAAGATTCCTCACTTTTACAAACACCTAATAAATACACTTCCCCCAAAATGGATGTTTTACAAGATTAAAAATATCCATTTGCCCGATCGAGAGAACTGTGCTTGCAAACCATCAGTTGATATAATGTGGTTCCATTAATCCGAAAGAATTCCATTCCAACATTTCTGAACTGTCTCCAAGGTCAGCCCCACAAAGAATGCCTTTACAGTGCAGGTAGTCCTCGACTTACGACCACAATCGGGACTAGAAATTCCACAGTGAAGGAAGAGAGGGAGGGAGGAAAGAGTGAGAGAGAGAGAAAGCAAGAGAAGGAAGGAGAAATAAAGCAAGAGGGAAGGAAGGAAGGAAGGAAGGAAGGAAGGAAGGAAGGAAGGAAGGAAGGAAGGAAGGAAGGAAGGAAGGAAGGATGGATGGAAGGAAGGAAGGAAGGAAGGAAGGAAGGAAGGAAGGAAGGAAGGAAGGAAAGAGAGAGAAAGCAGGGAGGGAGGAAAGCGTGAGAAAGAAAGTAAGAGAAGGGAGGAGAGATAATATTTTAAATTTTTGTATTTATGTTTTTTATCCTCTGCCTGTTCACCGCCCTGAGTCCTTCGGGAGTAGGGCGGTATAGAAATTAATTAAATAAATAAATAAATAAATAAATAAATAAATAAATAAATAAATAAATAAATAAATAAAGCAGGAGGGAGGGAAGGAAGGAAGGGAAAGAGGGAAGGGAGGGAGGAAGGAAAGCATGAGAGAAAGCAAGAGAAAGAAGGAGAGATAAAGCGGGAGGGAGGGAAGGAAGGAAGGGAAGGAGGGAGGGGAGGAAGGAAGGAAAGAAAGAGAGAAAGCAGGGAGGGAGGGAGGGAGGAAAGCGTGAGAGAGAGAAAGCAAGAGAAGGAAGGAGAGATAAAGTGGGAGCGAGGGAGGGAGGGAGGGAGGGAGGGAAGGAAGGAAGGAAGGGAAGGAGGGAAGGAAGGAAAGAGAGAAAGCAGGAAGGGAGAGAGTGAGGAAAGTGTGTGAGAGAGAGAAAGCAAGAGAAGGAAGGAGAGATAAAGCGGGAGGGAGGAAGGAGGGAAGGGAGGGAGGGAGGGAGGAAGGAAGGAAAATTGAGGACTGCCCGTAATCTAACCTACCTAGAAGCTTCATAACATGAACTACCTTAACCAAGTTATCCTCACCCAGGAAGGGCTGCAGCTGATGAAGGAATCAAAGACAAGCAATAGGCAAAACTAGTCAAGAATATTAATATCAAGCGAAAACGTGGAATACCTGTCATGGCGGTGTGAACCTGACCTCGGGAGAGCGCGACCTCTCACTGCAATCTCGTTTTCTCGGGGAGATTCTTGGCTCCCTACATGGGCAGATCTCCTAAGCTTCCTAAACCGAAGGCAGACATCTAATCTCACCCCATTCACAACAGGCTTAAAAGCATCATCGTGATTCCTTGGGAGATGCGATCCAACGGCTGGCAAAACATTTGAACAAACTTCTTTTGAGACAAGATGCTGGGTAAGAATTAACTTTTGAAACCTGAGAGAAACCCGATCTGCCTAAACAAGGAACCAAATAATAGTAACGTGAACAAGGCAGTAATATCTAGCAATACGGTTTTTTTTCCGCATAAAATCAGACTGCAGGAAAAAAAAATCTCCCCCATTAACCAGTTAAAGCAATAGCGCTTTAAGACATATATACCGCTTCATGGCGCTTTAAACATTGTCTAAGCGGTTTTACAGAATCAGCCTATCGACCCCAACAATCTGGGTCTTCGTTTTACCAAGCTCAGAAGGATGGAAGGTTGAGTCAACCTTTGAGCCTGGGTGGGATTCGAACTCCTGGCTGACTCAGCCTGCAATACTGCAATTCTAACCACTATTATAATAATTCAAGTGAATTTTTTTTTTAAAAAAATTCCTTCCGTAGCAATGATGTACAAGTAATCCTCGATTTACGACCACAATTGAGCCCAGTGGTGAAATCCAATTTTTTTTTTACTACCAGTGCTGTGGGCGTGGCTTGGTGGGCGTGGCAGGGGAAGGATACTGCAAAATCTCCATTCCCATCCCACTCCAGGGGAAGGATACTGCAAAATCCCCATTCCCTCCCCTCTCCTGGGGGGGGAGGATATTGCAAAATCCCCATTCCCACCCCACGCTGGGGCCAGGGAGAGGTGGTATTTGCCGGTTCTCTGAACCGCTCAAAATTTCCGCTACCGTTACTCCAGAACCTGCTGGATTTCACCCCTGAATTGAGCCAAAATTTCTGTTCAGCGAAACATTTGTTAAGTGAGCTTTGTGTGAAAAAACAGGTCCTAAGTCACTTTTTTCAGCGCTGTTGTAACTTCTAACGGTCACTAAACAAACTCTTGTAAGTTGAGGACTACCTGTATTAGAAATAATTCTTGTCAAGTCTTTTGCTTCACCTCAAAAGTGGTTAGGAGTGTCAAATCTTACGTTTAAAATACTTGGGGGAAAAAAATCATTTCCTTGGGAAAACACATGCTTTCGTGTAGGTATTAAAGAATACAATGATTCAAACATACACCTTCCTCTGGATATATATAGGCCACAGCTTGTTTTTAGTAGATGCTTAAATAGTGATAAAGTGAATTATGGTTGAGAGGGTAAAGGTAAAGGTAAAGGTTCCCCTCGCACATACGTGCTAGTCGTTCCCGACTCTAGGGGGCGGTGCTCATCTCCGTTTCAAAGCCAAAGAGCCAGCGCTGTCCGAAGACGTCTCCGTGGTCATGTGGTCGGCATGACTCAATGCCAAAGACGCACAGAACGCTGTTACCTTCCCACCAAAGGTGGTCCCTATTTTTCTACTTACATTTTTTTTAACGTGCTTTTGAACTGCTAGGTTGGCAGAAGCTGGGACAAGTCACGGGAGCTCACCCCGTTACGCGGCACTAGGGATTCGAACCGCCGAACTGCTGACCTTTCGATCGACAAGCTCAGCGTCTTAGCCACTGAGTTGAAGTCAATTTCTTTTCTATTTTGGAGGAACATCTGGAAGGAAACATTCAACTGTTTGCAGCCGATTTCTTTTCCGTCTTGGAAATTATGAGGCTGTATCCAAGTGTGCCAGTGGTGGTATTCAGCCGGTTCGGATGAATCGGTAGTGGCGACCTGCGGGTGGGCCCGCTCCTGCCCAGCCACCCCTACGCTATGCCATCCTATTTAGCCACGTTTTCTAAGCCAGGTGCATGCGTGCAAGCCCCTTGCATGAGCACCAATCTGGGCCGCTGGTTAAATCTCCAGGCGTTTGGGTGATCCACTTCAACCAACCAATGGTAAGATAATGTCTGGCTTTGGTAAGCTTCCTCCATATTTATCTTCCTGGGTTTGTTGCACTGCGTTCTAATTTCCACGAAAATCCGTCTTAAAAACTCCTGCTACCTGGACTCTCTTCCCCCCCCCTCTTCTGCAGGAAATACAAAATTTATGAAACTAAAAAGTCCCAGTTTGTCTGAAGAGATGCCGTACAGGTGAGAGAGGAACGGCTCATCCCTCGGAGACCAATTAGGAACTGCGGCTGCCGACGCATCTCTCGGATTAAACATTCAGCCCTGACGTGTTTAATTTGTATTAACCAGTGGGTAAAGTAGGGCTATGAAAGCACGGATTAAAGCCCTTTTGAAGCTTTCCTTGCATGACATTCTCCAACCTTCAACACCAGGATAGGACAGAAGACGACGATGCCATCCTCCAACTCCAAGAAAAATCCAAGAACAGGTCAAAAGCACGAGGGCCACCCAAAACACCTTCACTGCAGCCAAATCCCTGGGCCTTCTTTTCAACCGAAGGGGTGGGGGATGGGGAGGAAGCTATTTATTGCTGCCGCGAAAAGAAATCTCACTCAACGCACAGACGGTCCACGCAGCTAAATGCTGGTGTGAAACAATGCCACTGGAATTTGAATTTTTTTATTTTTTTTTAAAAAAAAGAAAAGCTATTTTCGTTCCGCGGGGCTTAAATGTGTGGTGGCAACAGGCCTGTAATTTTAGCATTCAGGAGCAAAGAAAAAAAAAAAAAAAGGCTGCATCTTTGCAGAGCTCAAGAACAAAGGAAACCAATTTATTTTTCTTTTTAAAGGCAAATAGAGCCTCTCCAAACTCTGCAATACTTTTGCTCCAGCCATGCAGGGAGCTAAAATGCAGATTATGTCCGTTTGTCATTTTATTCTTAGCCTTTCTCTCACCCACACTGATTTCTTCATTTTTCTTTAACTGGTTTCCAGTTATTACTGCTGTTCTGGCTGGGGGGGAGGGGGGCGCAAGCATCTCTTAGAGAGAACAAGGGCTTTGGGGCCAGATATATTAACTGGACAGAAGAACATCTATCTAGCAGTGAGAACTAGACAAGGAAAAGGTGGGGGGGGGGGGAAACGGACGTTGCTTACCTGAACGTCCCTTCTAGGCGCGCTACTGGAGAATAGAGGAATATGATGCATCTGGATAGCAGAGGTTGTGTAGATGATGAGCAGCCTGAGCCGAAGGAGGGATCAAATGCGTCATAAGTCCCTACATGCCCGCAACAGATCTTCAGTGCCTTCCTTATCTCCCGCTCATTTCCCTTGACTGTTAGTTGGTCAGATTCTTGTAGCGAGCTTAAGCTTGCAATAAATCCTTTATATTCATTTGAACTGCCCAAATCTCCTGGTTTCCCCGGTGCTTGTGTCCCTGCGTGCCCATAACAGATCTTCAGTGCCTTCCTTATCTCCCGCTCATTTCCCTTGACTGTTAGTTGGTCAGATTCTTATAGCGAGCTTAAGCTTGCAATAAATCCTTTATATTCATTTGAACTGCCCAAATCTCCTGGTTTCCCCGGTGCTTGTGTCTCTGCGTGCCCGTAACAGATCTTCAGTGCCTTCCTTATCTCCCGCTCATTTCCCTTGACTGTTAGTTGGTCAGATTCTTGTAGCGAGCTTAAGCTTGCAATAAATCCTTTATATTCATTTGAACTGCCCAAATCTCCTGGTTTCCCCAGGGCTTGTGTCCCTGCGTGGCCGTAACAGATCTTCAGTGCCTTCCTTATCTCCCGCTCATTTCCCTTGACTGGTAGTTGGTCAGATTCTTGTAGCGAGCTTAAGATTGCAATAAATCCTTTATATTCATTTGAACTGCCCAAATCTGCTGATTTTCCTGGCGCTTGATGGGTTACCTCAAGGATGAAAATATGGTTCCTGGTGGTTACTGGCCATGTTAACACTTTGGTCATCTCTAATACTGGTTTGACAACATGTGGAAAATTCAGCTGCCAGGACAGTTCGTATCTCGCGTGATCACTCTACCCGTGTTCTGCCTCATTCAGATTTCTTTTTTCTTCAGATACCAGGAAGGATTACCAAATTATCCAAGTAATGGCAGGGTAGATCTACAAATTAATGTCCACAATTTTGACCTTTTTATCACTGCCATCTAGTATTTGGAAGCCAAGTCTAGAATTCCAACACAACACTACTAAATTACAGGTAGTTCTCAACTTACAACTGTTTGTTTAGTGACCATTCGAAGTTACAACAGCACTAGAAAATGCAACTTATGAGCGGTTTTTTTACACTTACTACCATTGCAGCATCCCTGGGTTCATGTGATCAAAATTCGGTATGCTTGGCAACTGCATGGACTTATGACGGTTGAAGTGTCCAGGGGGTCATGAGATCCCCTTTTGTGACCTTCTGACAAGCAAAGTCAACAGATCACTTAACAACTGTGTGACTAACTTAACTGCAGGGATTCACTTAATGACTGGCAAGACAGGTCCTAAAATGAGGCAAGTCTAATAACAGTCTAGCTTAGCAATGGAAATGTTGGGCTCAATTGAGTCAAGGACTCTTTGTAAAAACCCCACCAGATACAAAGGACGCATTCAGTTTGTAGGTGGTCCACCTATCCCAAAGATCTGACAGATAAAATATATCCAAAAATGGCATTTTGACCACATACCATTTGTAGCAACAGCATGTTTAAAAAAAAAAAAAGTGTATTTAAGAAGAATGGGAGCTTACTTTTACATCTCAAGGGGCCACATAGCTGCATTGCGAATTTTGTAAAAAAAAATTAACAGAACCATAAAACAAGAGCCGGAAGGGACTTTGGAGGTCTTCTAGTCCAACCTCCTGCTCACGCACAAGACTTTATACCAGGGGTCTGCAACCTTAAACACTCAGAGAGCCATTTGGACCAGTTTCCCACAGAAAAGAAAACAGCGGAAGCCACAAAATCCTTCCCGTGCCTGATTATTTCTTGAGCGGCCACAAAACTAGCATATATAGTTGAATTAAACCTTCTGTTTTCTTCTGAAACTTTTCTTTTCTTGGATTTATCCATGGTTGGCCTACCGGGGGGGTTGAAAAGCTCAATAAATCGCACGCCGGCAGGTGTCGCACATTGGCGGTTGTGATGCAGGGAGCTGCAGCAGAGGGGTGCAAGAGCCACATGCGGCTCCAGAGCCGCAGGTTGCTGACCCCTGCCTTATATCATTCCAGACAGGTGGCTGTCCGGTTTCTTCTTAAAAGGCTCCAGTGATGGAGCATCCACAACTTCTGAAGGCAAGCTGTTCTACTGATTCCATGGATCTCAACCAAGTTTCCGACCAGAAGAATAGTAGTACCTTCTTAAGAGTCCATTCGTTATTGTCAACAGAAATCCTCTTAAAACACCATGTCAAAAAAATAACTACAGTAGCAACGGTGAAGTTTCATTCCCTCTCATCTTCTAGGCGATGAAAAAAAAAACAAGCAAACCACCATCGACTTTCAAAAGGGTTCAACTTTCACTTCAATATTGAAGTTTTTAAGAGCTGTGGAAAAAAAATTTTTCCCCCCAAGCCCGGGAGAAAGAGTTGTTGTTTGAACAAAGGAGTGATTTTTAAATTCCCTTGCTTTTTTCAGAGGTTGTTGAAAGGCCCGGCCGAGTACAACCCAATTCTCCAAATTATTGGTTTGAACTGAGTGTTCCAAGTGCAAACGATTTGATGAAACAGCTGCGAGTTAGAAGGATGCTTTGGGTGTTAAGCATGCGGGCAAGGTCTTTCCGAACGCCCCATTTTAATTCAGATTTTGCTTGCCGACAGGAACTGCTCCATCCGGAAGAGATTCATGGAAACGGTCCAACTGAAGTTCAAAAGAGGCAGCCGGCAAGCTTTAGGTTTCAGGGTTATGACATTCCAGGTACAGGTACAGGTGAAGCTCCGGCTATTTTCCATGAAGAGTTTTAAAGGACGGTCCAGGATTTACATTGCAAAGTTAAGGTGGGTTTTTTTTTGTTTAGACAAGGTGGAAGGCAGCTCTCCGGCGATTTTGCATATCCAAAACAAGAGGGGAAGGATGGACTGCAGTAGGTAAACAGGAGAAATGATAAGCCCAAAGACAGAACTCCAAAAAGCAGCATTCAGAAGAATGTAAAGGAAAAAAAGGAGGAGGGAAGCAGGGTGAAAGAAAATGCAGAGGCCTATATTTGTTCCAAGTAATCAACTGAAGTTTGGATTGGACACCTTTTCATCATCATCTTTTAAAGACCCCATAACGACCCTTGCGGGGTGGAGTCTTGGGCAACTGAATGGAGCTGAGTATTTACTGGCCAGATGCTCTTCCTGTCGCCAATGCGGAGTTTTGTTCAGCAGATATATTCCCATTGTGCCCAGAGAGAGAAATACCTGCCCCGTCCTAGGATCGAACTCACAGCCTCCTGATTGTGAGGCGAGAGCTCCACCTCTAGGCCACCCACCACTCTTGGATTGTGCACCTTTTGCTGGGAATAATCCAGGGGTGAAATGCTACCGGTTTGGACCAGTTTGCCTGAACCGGTAGTAATAAAAGCTACCGGTTCTCCTGAACCCATAGTAAAAAAAATGCTAGCAGTTCAGGCAAACTGGTATTTCCGACAAGGAAATAGAATAGAATAGAACTTTTTATTGGCCAAGTGTGATTGGACACACAAGGAATTTGTCTTGGTGCCTATGCTCTCAATGTACATAAAAAGAAAAGATATGTTCATCAAAAATCATAAGATACAACACTTAATGATAATCATAGGGTACAAATAAGCAATCAGGAAACAATATCAATATAAATCGTAAGGATACAAGGAAATCCTGCTTTCTAGCGAATATAAATCGTGTGGCACAGCTGTCGTCCCACCCCTCTCTGTTCTACTTACCCGAGAAAAGCCTTCTTAATCCTCCTTTTTCAGCACTGCGCGTTAGTGCCTGTGGAGCGCATGTGAGCGAAGAACGCATTTGGCACGTACCGCGCATGTGTGCGCAAAGCGAACCGGTAGTGAAGCAAACCGGTAGCAGACTTCAGAGCATTTCACCCCTGGAATAATCCCATAACCAAATGTTAAGACTCAGGTAGAAGGCAAAAGTTCTGATTCAACTTTGGAATGGGGAAGTTGCTTTAGGCGATTGGGTGTTGGCACCTACCCTAATTAAATCTGGATGTCTTCGCTACAAAAGACGGTTTGGAGAAGAGAATTCTAGCCCCGTTTTTGGAAAATATCGCTAACACGCAATGTGCCCCACGGCAGGATAGGTTTTATCCCTTCGACCCTAATGGGTGAGTTTTTCAGGAGGAGTGAAGGTTCACAACTTCACTCAGGCAGCTTAATAAACCCAGGTAGCCCTCAGCTTACAACAATTAAATTTAGTGACTGTTCAAAGTTATAACGGCGCTGAAGAAAGTGACTTATTGTTGTGGTCTTAAGTCAAGGACAACCTCTGTATGTTGCTTATTGCCTTAAAATGACATACATCTACCAGCTGTAGATCTACAGCTGTACATCTATCTTCTGCTATCACAGTTCCATTGTACGGCCATCATAAAAATCTAAATGTTTTAAATCTCTGAGCTTGGTGGTTTCCTTGTAGACGTTTCATTACCCAACTAGGCAGCATCATCAGTGCAAAACCCTTTATGCAAAACCCAACACGGTGCCTTTTTTTCCCCTTTGCACCTGTTTGACTGCCGCGATCCATGGGACAAGGAGAAACGTTTCCTGAAGGTTAAGGAAAGACCCTGAATAGACGACGAGTCTGAAAAAAAGATAATTCTGTATTCCTTTTGGATAACGTTTGGACCTACGCCAAGTGGTGGGGAGCTCTGCCTATTTAAAGCAACGCTTTCTCCTGAATACAACCAGTTGGCCTAGCGTGCTCCTAAACTATGACGCACCCAGGTGTATACCCATCCTTCCCTTGGGGAAGTTTCCAGCAGACCCTGTCCTTTACAGACCAGCTGTTAGTTAAGATTTCCAAAAGTTTTTCCAAAGTGGCAGTCCTTTAAACCAAATTCCTCATGGATTTTAACGTTGGTTTTGCACACATACATATATATATATATGCAAAATTAACTTATATATTTATTCATTCTTAAGTGCAGAACTTACTGTTCATTACCTTAATCCCCAGAGCTTTTCTTTGTCAACATCGATCAACCCTCCAGTGAGTTAAAATCCCCAATTAACTCCAAATGCCTCACTCCTTGTTTACCATTGGGCAGGGAGAAAAATAGCAGTGAAAAACAAGACACTGTACCAGCCGTTAGTTCTTCCCAGACAGGTGAATAACCCCACATGTATTTATTTTTCTTTTTCAGAGAGGCGCATTTCATACCTACCTGTTCATCCAGTCAGAAGCTTAAAGTGGTTTATGGGTCTGGTATAAATCCAGGTGTTTTTCTGTTGGAAACCCGCACAGCTAGAATTTGCTACTTCTTCCCATTAATAAAATAAAATTCTGGTTTTATCAAGCCCTCCTCAATAACTTGTCGTCATAGGATGCAAATTAAGTCAAATAGTTAAAAAAAAATATGAAGGTTTAAGAAATCAGGAAAGCTCAGGAAGAAAGAAGGATTTCTTCAATCAAGGGCAAATCTGAATTCTGTATATTTATTGATTAGCCCTTGGGCCATATCAAAGTGCAGAGTTCCAGAAAAACAATTTATTACTAAAATTTGATAAAAGCCAATTTAAAATGGAATTGGAATAAAATACAATTTGAAATGAAATTGGAATAAAATACGATTTAAAATGAAACTGGAATAAAATGCAGTCCTAAAATGAAAAAATGGCCAATCTGAATTGAACCTGGTTGCAATGATACTAAAGTCGAATTTTAACCCATCATGCTATCCATATTCTGGCTTTGGGCTAAGTCGACTATACTGACTCCTAGCCTAGAAAAGGGACACAAAAAGTCTGTGTATACACAGGCACAGAATTAGCATTTACGTTGTAATTTCACCCTTTCCAAGGCTCCTTATATTCGTTTTGCAGCCCCCGTGGAGTAAATTAGTGTTAGGGTTGGAAATGGCTTATCTTAAATATGTAAGATCTACCATTAGGATAAGTGCTGTATTAGGGACTTTCCAGCTAATGTTATTAGCAGTTATATAGTTCTTCAGCTTTTAGATTATTTCAAAGCAAACAAGGAACGCGATTGCTGCTTGAATTGTATATTATGTCATTCTGCACGCACAGAATGTACACACAAAATGGCATATCCATAAACTGTAGTCTGCAGCTTTTTAACTACTTCTGTGTCAGCTTCTTTAGGAAAGATATTGTTTTATTCGGTGGTTGGACTGATTAACAGCATGACAAAACTAGAATGGATAAAAGAAATAATGTGTCTGGATGCGTGGCAAATGGGGAAGGGAACAGAACAGAGAAAATGGCATTATTTCCAACAGTAAGGCAATGACTAAGCATTTGAAATGACATAAACCTTCACTAACCCACTTATTGTTGTAAAAATAAACACTTTTTTTTTTTCTTGGTTACCGGGTTGCAAAGTTTAAAAAAAAAAAAAAAGTACAAAAAAAAAAAAAACACCACCACCAGAGGAAGGAAGCCGGCATGAAATTAACGCAGAAAAAAAAAGCCTCACCATTCCTTTCCAGTTTTCATTAGTAATCAGAACAAAAAAGGAAGCCACACCCTGAAGCTTGTACAGTTTCAGACTACATCGCATTCGCCCAAGACTTTTCTGTGTCACGGGGAGAGAGAGAGAGAGAGAGAGAGAGAGAGAGAGAGGGAGGGAGGGAGGGAGAGAGAGAGAGGGAGGGAGGGAGGGAGGGAGGGAGAGAGAGAGAGAGAGAGAGAGAGAGAGAGGGAGGGAGGGAGAGAGAGGGAGGGAGGGAGGGAGGGAGGGAGGGAGGGAGAGAGAGAGAGAGAGAGAGAGAGAGAGAGAGAGAGAGAGAGAAACGTCGAGTGGCTTGGATTTTTCCCACGTTCTGCCACAGGCTTATCATTTCTCCGATCAAAAGCACATCGCCGTACTTTTCCGAAAGGAAAACGAGTTTGCATCGTTTTGGTGTAAGGTTCTCCTACGCCTAAGTCCAGGGGTGGGCAATTGTGGCTCTTTTGCAACCTGTGGACTTCAACTCCCAGAATTCCTGAGCTGTCTCAGGAATTCTGGGAGTTGAAGTCCACAGGTTGTAAAAGAGCCACAACTGCCCACCCCTGGACTAGTCGAATGAAAAGAAGGCCGGGGAGGGGAGGGGGACATGATAGCAGTCTTCCAATATTTGAGGGGCTGCCACAAAGAAGAAGTGGGGGGCAATCAAAGGACCAGAAGGCAGGAGAAGAAGCAAAGGATGGAAATTAACCAAGGAGAGAACCAACAAGGAGCCTTGGTGGCGCAGCGGACTAAAGTGCTGTTAAGTAGCACCAGCTGCCTGCAATTACTGCAAGTTCAAATCTCACCAGGCTCAAGGTTGACTCAGCCTTCCATCCTTCCGAGGTAGGTAAAATGAGGACCCGGATTGTGGGGGCAATAAGCTGACTTTGTATAAAAAGAAGACCTCTCCAAGGTCCCAACGCTGGTATTCTGGTGTTGCCACCAAAGAGGCATCTCACATCCGCTTTCCCCAAATACTACTTCCCAATTCCTTGGCCTTCATGGGTCCTCATAATAGCCCATAATGTGGGTGGCTCCATCTCAGGAAGTTTTCAAGAAAAGTAGGGGAAACCATTTGTCCGGGATGGTATAAGGGGGTTGAACTAGAAGGCCTTCAGAGGTCCTTCCAGTCCTAAGATTCTACGTCATTCTAAGCCAGGGGTCTGCAACCTTAAACACTCAAAGAGCCATTTGGACCCGTTTCCCACAGAAAAGAAAACACCGGGAGCCACAAAACCTGACTATTTCTTGAGCGGTCACATAACTAGCATATGTAGTTGAATTTCTTCTGAAACTTTTCTTTTCTTGCATTTATCCATGGTTGGCCTACCGGGGGTTGAAAAGCTCAATAAATCGCGTGCCGGCGGGTGTCACACATTGACGTTTGTGACGCATATTTTGAGTGACAGGGAGCCGCGGCAGAGGGGCGAAAGAACCACATGCGGCTCCAGAGCCACATGCGGCTCCAGAGCCGCAGGTTGCTGACTCCGGTTCTAAGCAATTCATAAATGAGAGTTAGAGACCAAATTCCAGATTGGAGACATCTAGAGAGAATATAGCATAACAGAGCAACTAAACTCACAGACAACTTGCCTCTTGCATCACCTTTTAAAACATACATGCGGGCACAGACGCTTCTGCGCCAAGGGACCTAAAATGTACAAAAAAACAGGAATCCAGCTGAGAAATAGGAAGTCGGATCGAAACGCTAAAATTGTAGACGCGCCCTTACCATTTAATTTGTACAGTGAAAAAAGGCTGCCGGGTTTCTGTGCATGCAACTGCTAAAAATGGTTGGTTATGAACCACCTCTAAATAGGAGCCACTGATATACGTTTGGGTTTTGGAAGGCGTTCCCTGCAGAGATGTGTCTTGAAAGAATCATTATATCAGCTAACAACATCACGAGGCCGGGAAAGCAAATGCCAAAAGCAATATACTTCATTAATTATTATTTTTTTTTAAAAAAAAGAACCGCACAGACAGACTCAAAAAAGTGGAAGCAATGTGAGATAAATTGCTTACATCAACCCCTTGGCTCCCAGATGTGGCCCAACAGCTGGTTGGTCGTACAGCAAGGGTGGAATAATTCCTTTTTTATTCAACCTGCATCAGTTTCAGAGCAAAGCTGTTAACTGTGGATGTCGGCCATCTTTTTACTAATGTTTGGGGGGTGACACACAATAACTCCAAGGTTTAGCCTCATCCCATTCCCTTTTCAAGCCTCTCCAAACCATTTCCTTAATGTCAGACTGTCTGTCTCCACATTTCATGATCTTGGTCCCTTAAATATCGATCAGGTGTGATATGAAAGGCCATTTAGCCTTTCAGTAACACACATTTGTGGCCACTCGCTTTGAGGATAAACACAATCAGATCTACTCCACTCCATTGTGCCAAGCGGCTTGGTAAGCATGGCTCGCATATGACTGTCACTAAAAACTCTACTTCCCATTGACATAAGGCAAAAAGAAGAGCCACCAAGAGGATTAGGGGACTGGAGGCTAAAACATATGAAGAACGGTTGCAGGAACTGGGGATGTCTCGTTTAATGAAAAGAAGGACCAGGGGACACATGATAGCAGTCTTGCAATATCTCAGGGGCTGCCCCAAAGAAGAGGGAGTCAAGCTATTCTCCAAAGCAGGACAAGAAGCAATGGGTGGAAACTAATCAAGGAGAGAAGCAACTTAGAACTAAGGAGGAATTTCCTGACAGTTAGAACAACTAATCCGTGGAACAACTTGCCTCCAGAAGTTGAGAATGCTCCAACACTGGAAGCTTTTAAGAAGATGTTGGATAACCATTTGTCTGAAGTGATGTAGGGTTTCCTGCCTAAGCAGAGGGTTGGACTAGAAGACCTCCAAGGTCCCTTCCAACTCTTGTTATTCTATTCTATTTCTAAATAACATTTGGAAATAGAATAACATTTTAGTAATCCCAATGATGCCATCGAAGATGTCCGCCATTTTGAAATGAAAATGGGCTTATGGAGAGAAGAAGTCGGAGTACCAGTAACTTCCCCTCCTGTGCGTTATCCACCTAGGGTGAAATGCTACCAGGAAAACAAGAGACCATGATGGTGAGAAGATGTTTTTGTGTCATAAAACGCTAAAGTGAGAAGTCATGAAAATTATTTGGACTACTCTATGGATCTCTAGAGAAAGATGCAACCTAGAAGGAAGGAAGAAGTTTTCTGACGGTGAAAACAATTAATCAATGGAACAGCTGGAGTTGTGGGTGGTCCATCATTGAAGGTTTTCAAGAAAAGATTGGGCAATCGTTTGACCAGGATGATATAAGGTCTCCGGCCTTGAGTAGGGGGGCTGAACTAGAAGACCCCATAGTTTCAGTGTACCGTAAACCAGTGGTCACCAACTGGTAGTCCATGGACCACTGGTGGTCGGTGAGAAAATTTTGGTGGTCCACAGAAAAAAATATTTGCATTTTTTATATTACACTAAATCAGGGGTCCTCAAACTACGGCCCCTGGGACAGATACGTGCAATGAACGTTTGTGTTGCTGCAGAGAGTCTCCCCCTTTTGGGTATTTTTGTGCGGGTTGGAGGAGGGCAGAAATTCTGACTTGGGGGTCTGCTTCAGCCTCCTGGTGCAGGGCTTTGGACAAAGGCTGGAGGGAAGCGCCGCTGGTGGCGAAGAGCCGGAGGGCCTCGTTCCAGTGGGACTGCCTCATGGCCTGGAACTGACTGACCATCTCAGCTCATCTGAGCCTCCAGGTGCCGGTACCTGGCCTTGCACTCCCGCAGGTCTTCCCTCTGCTTGGAAAGCCTATGCTCCTAGTCCTCAGTGAGGTGCTTCTGCTGAGTATCCTTCTCGGTCAGATCCAATTTGAACTGAGCTGTTTTGCCAACTCTTTCTCCTGGTGCTGCTTAGCTCCAACAACTGCTTCCTGTTGGGGCCCTAAAGAGTCCAGGCGGGCAGGCGAGGAGTGGCTGGGAGGGGAGGGGCGAGTAGAGGCTGGCGAGGTGCCCCTGGACGTGAGCGACATTGGGTTGGCCACGCCTACTCAGTCCCACAACCACCTAGCCACGCCCACCCAGCCGGACATTAGGCAGATCGTATTAGTGGTCCGTGGGATTTAAAATTATGAATTTAGTGGTCCCTGAGCTCCGAAAGGTTGGTGAACCCTGCCTTAAACAATGCAATGGCTCTTATGGGGCTCACCGAGAATTTTTGGATGAGAATTTCGGATCTCCTTCGAAGGCCTACGTTTTAAACAATCTCTTCCTCGGAGGGTTACCGAGAGAGAAACAAACAAAGGTCAAAGGTGGAAAGAAAACCAGAGAAGGTAACCTGGCCATGTTCTGAACCTGGAAGACAATACTTCACCTCTTCAGTTCAATCTTGAGATATCTTTCTCCGATTGCAACAGGAAAACCCTTTTCTCTCCCCCCCCCCCCAGCGATTAAGAGAAACGCAGGCGCAAAACGCTCCTCCACCCTAATTTGTTAGAGGGAATTTTTCTGGAGCCTCTGCGAGAGGTGAACCAGGCTGCAGTGCCAGGAGGCTCGCCATTTATGGGAATGGCCCTGTTCTTGTAAGAAATGAAACATCCTGTGTTTATGCAACTGGTGGAAGTATTTTGGAAGGAAGGGGCAAGGCGCGGGAAGGGAGAGGCTGACACAATGCGGAGTTGAAAAGCTGAGCTTTAGCCTTTTATTAATACACTGTGTGCAAACGACGAAGGCAGTTGGGTAACATTCGTGAGGGGAGGAGGAGAAACATATGAAAAGCCCTCCTCATGGGCTCAACCCATGCTCTTATTTCAGGTTGGCCTATCGAGGTTTGAACCAGGGTTAGATGAGAATGTGAAAACGTGAACATGAAAAATCCTCTCATTGTTCAATGATTCCTACTCAGTTTTACCTCTCCAGACTCATCCCAAAGCATCGGGGTCATATAAACAGGATAAAGCATAGAATATCTGCGGCTCGGGATGGAGCCCTTCGTGCTCTCTCTGAGCTTGGTAGTTTTCCTGCAGGCATTTCATTACCCAACTAGGTAACATCTTCAGTGTTAGTAGTAGCTAGGGTCACGAAACATCTGCAAGAAAACAACCAAGCTCAGAGAACACCAAGAGCCCCACAGAATAAAACACGGAAGCCACATTATGCAATGAGCTCAGGATCCCACTCTATCTAGCGTGAAACCCATTCGCATTATCCAAGACAACTAACAACCTGTTGTCCTACGCTGCTACTGAAGGTCTCCTCATCTTACATGCTGCATCCTTGGCCAGATTCAATGGAATCAGATTAGGAGAGAGAGGAGGGCCTGTTCAACCCAACCGAGAATAGGGAAAGGAAGAAAAGCTTGGCGTGGCCTATCTGGCAAACCCTGCAAGCCACTTCCTGTTTAGAGCAGGTGTTCCCAACTCTCAGCTTCCTGTCATGCAGAAGGCTTCTGTGTCAAGTGTGCACATGTGAGCACGTGAAAGCAGAACCAACTTGGCTTTGAGGGTAGGCTAAACTTAAGTCAAGGGGAGGGGGGGAGAGAGAGAGGAAACGATGGCCCTTTTGTGATTGGTGGATTTAAACTCCCAGAATTCCTGAGCCAGCCATGGAATTCTGGGAGTTGTAGTCCACATCAGAAAGAGGCCACTGTGGATAGTGGGAAACTATCCACTTCTCACATCCTAAAATCAAATAATATCTAAAGATCCAAGAGAGATGGTTGATCCCCCTTTCCCTGGAAGGCCTCCTGAAAAACCTCCGTCTATCTGGGATATTTTTAATCTGGACTCCATTCGGGGAGTTGACCACCAAGACTTAAAAGGCCTCTCCTTAAAACTCTATGATACTCTACAAACACCATTTCCTTGCTTCTGATTAGCAGTGAATGTCTTTTAATTGAAGGGAGGAGAAAGACGGTTACCTTGCATTGCATCAGGTTCTAAAACAGTAAAATTATTTTCCACACAGAATTATTATTCTCAGGCTTTGGAGAGTATACAATTGCTTAAAGAAAGCCGAACAGGTGTTAAAAGATGCTTCCTATTTTCCACCATCATAAAACAAGGCTGGAAGATTTGATGGCACTTATTTTACAGATCCCGATTTTTTTTTTTTTAAAGAAAGGAACAGTCTGATTAGTAATGTCAACGTAACTGCGTAGCAATGGCAGGAGGAGTTATTTTAAATTTCACAGATATTGCCTGTTGATTCAAGTAATTGTTAAGAGGCGTCCTCGAAAGGGATTCCTATCGGTTCACGTCAAGCGCTTTTACCTTTTAAATAGAATTTATTTCAACTTGTTAATTTTACTCGGGGAAACAAATTCCTTTTGCATTGGTTCATACGTTCCTATGAATGTTACAGCTTTGCTTATGAAAATAGGACAGGGAAAATGTGATGCATGCACTTACAATTTCACCCCCCAAAAAATTCTATGAGGCTGGGAGGACATCCATTGTTAGTCCATTATACATGGGTGTGAAGAATTTATCTCCTTTTTAAATATTTGAACAAGCATTTATTACTTAGAGAGTCCCATCTGGTGGACGAATTAGCCATTTGGATTGTTTCTATTCATTTAAACTAGATTCATTTCGTTTCCCTCCACTACCACCCTATTATCCAGTAAAATGCCTAAAATGCTAACAATCACAACTGGGATTCAGGATGCTGTGGGACTTTTGAGTTTCAAACACCTCTATTTGAAGTTTTAAGAATCTGAGGGGGAGGGGGAAACCCATTCCCTCCATAAAATTATAAACCGTAAAGACCTGTTTCTCAAAAGACAGAGTGCAGATTTCACAAATAATTAAAACTAGAACTGATAAGCTGTCATAATAATAAAGCCAGAACTTAATAACCTGCACTTAACACATAGAATAAGAGATATTTTGCCTATAAAAATTAAACACAAGATTGATCTTTGCCCCAACACCTCCTGATATCAGTTGTCAATTACAATTATAATGTTCTCCAGCTTCTGTACATCACCTTATATTCCAATTTTCTGCAAGAAGGGGCCCAAATCACCTCTATTCTTTTAATTATTCTATATTTACAGATGGCAGGGCAGCTGTGCTATAGGCAAACCTGTGGCAGATGTTATCCACCATTTCTCACACACACATACACACACACACACATATTCTCATACAACATGCTATCAAACTGATAAAGACTTTAGAACATCACAAGTCCCAATACATTCCATCAATACCTCATTTCTGATGAGTTGATCAACCATTAATCATCTTCCTGGATTCATAGTTATAATTTTCATTTTTTTTCATGTATCACAAGAGTCACTTATTTAAGAAGGCTGGGCCTTCTTAATAATAATAAACACTCAAACCTGATGGATAGATTATAATGTTTGTTATCTAGAGAACACTTTCTCTGCCAACAGAAATACCCCAGATCATATCTTGACATTTCCAAGCAGCAACGAGAAAACATCCTTTTTAAAAAAATCCCAAGAGAACAGTAACCAATCAGAACAATCAATGCAGAGCTAGCGACCAATAGCTGGTGTCTACATAAAGATGTTTCCCATAACATAATCTATTGGGTGACCCATGCTATATTAAGTGATGAGTGCATATAAAGAAGTGAACACACACATACTGAAGGCAGTTTGCATAATTTTAGCATGCTAAGTGATGGGCAAAAATGAAAAAAAGGAAATTAAACCCAGGAATGGTACTTTTGCTAATTTGATAATAACAACAACAACAACTACAACAAAAAATTCTTATTTCAGGAGGGGGGAAAATCTGATATTTATCCATATATTCATTTTTGCCCCTCTGCATACAATAACTACAACAAAAATTCTTATTTCAGGAAGGGGGAAAATCTGATATTTATCCGAACATTCATATTTGCCCCTCTGGGTGTCCAAATTCTAGACAATCTTTCTTTTCTCCAAATTATCAATTGGAATTTGCAAAAGATGGGGAAAGTATCATGGGAAAAACCGAAATCTCTATTCCTCTGGCACCAAAACATCCTTTTGGGCAAAGAATGCTGACTTCAAACCGGTTAAAAGCATATATACCTTGCCTTGCATAGTTTAACTTGGTAGGCCAACTCACTTTTTATCAAAAGGCTGACATACTTTTACTTCCCCTCTGTGATCAAAATTAAGATACACCAGCCACTTTTGACAGGTTTCAAAGAAAATGCTTCCCCACCCACCCAGATACAGTTCTATAATCCTTGTTCAAGGTTAAGACACAGGCTCTTTTAAAAAAAAACACCTTCCCATTCCCTTTTCTCCCCCTCCTTTTTTTCCCCCTCCCCTTAGGATTTCTTAACAATCTTTATATTTGAATTATACTTTTGTTTTGAAACCCCTGTTCATGTTTACTTGCCCATAGGAAATTATTAATGTATCTATTTGCATCTTTATTCTATTTTTCTTGCACCTATATATCTTTATTAGCGACGTTATACCATAGCTATAATGGGAAAAACTACTAGGCTAAACATAAGGGGAAAATCACAACTGTATTAATTGAAGAACCACTACGAAATATTGCTTTAAGAAAATTTACTTATACGTTGTATGTTTTGTAAATGTTTTTTATATGTGTTTTATATGGGTTTTAATAAAGTTTATAAATTTTTTAAAAAAACTTGTATCAAAAGTTGCAGAACTTCTGATTTGACAAAAAGATATTACTTCCTCCTAGATTGCTAAGGGGAATGAAAACTGAATTTCCCACCTAACCTCTCTGAACCTCACGCGGGGGTGGGGACAAATTGGAAAACCCAAAATTGCACAGCCGAAGGTAGGGAAAATGTGAACTCATCTCTTCATCTCATGTGCCTCCAAGCCAGCAGCAGCAGCAGAATTGTTATTCTAACTTGCTTCAGATCAGTTGATAATGGAATTAGCTTACAAGTCTTACCTTGATATGCATCTCCTCATTAAGATGCATTTTTTTTTGGTCAATATTGTCTCTTGCAACTGCCTGTAAGAACATCTTTTGGAAGTAAGATGCCACGAGCTACAAAATTAGCAGCAAATCGATTTTTGCAACCTGGAAGGCAGGTTGCAAAAATTCAAGATTTGGGTCAAGGCAATGCCATCTAAATTCTGCTTATTTTTATGGGTAAGGCATATAAAAAGTAGGTGGAGCTTCGCAGCAACCATCTTCAAATTTTTGGACCCCATCTTCTTGTTTCTACTGACAACTTCTGCATCCATTTTTTTTTCCTTTTAAAAATGACTGTTTTACTGAGATTTTTTTTTTTAATTATCTATTCCCCCCCCCCCCCCGCTGTCAATGGGACATTGTCTTCAACTGGTTGGCCAAGTAAGCACAGGTAGTCCTCAACTCACGACCATAATTGAGCCCAACAATTCCGTTGCTAAGCGAAACATTAAGCGAATTTGCCCCATTTTAAGGCTTTTCTTGCCACGGTTGTTAAGTGAATCTGCTTTCCCCGCTGACTTTGCTTGTAAGGAAGTCACAAAAGGTGACTGCATGACCGGGGGACAGTGCAACCATCATAAATAAATATGAGTCAGTTGCCAAGCGTCTGAATTCTGATCCCATGACCATATGGGGATGCTGCAATGGTCGTGTGAAAAAATGTCTGTAAGTCATTTTTTCCCCCAGTGTCAACTTTGAATGGTCACTAAGTGAAATCTGTTGTAAGTCGAGGACCACCTGTACAAGACCTCCATCTATGAGGCTCAGATGACCAAACAACTAACAGGAATTCTATAAATTCTGCCCTAGGAATTGGAATTATTTTTCCCAGCGTTTCTCAACCATGGCAAGCTTGAAGATGTGTGGACTTCAACTCCCAGAATTCCCCAGCCTGGCAGGCCTCGAATTTCACCGCAGGGAAGGCTCCCAAGTTAGTTATTTCCCTAGTTTACTTCTTCAAAAAAATAATAATTGCCAGCTGGCCCAACAAAGGAAAATGAGATGGGGGTTTTACTAAAGAAGTGAAGTGTGTGTGTGTATGTGTGTGTGTGGGGGTTGGAATGGGGTTGCTGCCAGCCAAATGCACGGTTGCTTTAAAAAAAAAAAAGGCCAAAAGAGACTCTCAATCCACTCCTCTCTTCTTTCTCCGCAGCCGCAGAGAAATTATCTTTGCTTCCTTTCAAAAGAGCAGTGATTCCAAGAAGCCAGGAAATCATCATGAGCTCAGCCTACACTCAAGACAAAATGGCAAATTGTTGTCATCTTCATTTTATTACCTCGGTCCCAATTTCGCAGCTGCAGCTATTCGAGAAGAAGCTCCTTTTGTTGTTTCTCAATCTTTGAGCGCCCCTTGAAGCCATGCGGGGACTTCGATTCCCAGAATTCCTCCCTAGCCTCCGGGGAATTCTGGGAGTTGAAGTCCCACAGGTCTTCAAGTGGCCGGAGAGGGGGGTGTGAGAGAAACACCGGCCTAGACAATCATCATCATCATTTGGGCCACCATGACAGAGTTGGGCTTGAAGCTTATACAATGCTATGATCCTGAACAGGCCTTCAAGTTTAGGGAAATAAAATCCAACGGCAGTTTTGTTCCCCCCTTCTCTTAAATCTCTAGTCGGATTATTCTCTTCTAATAGGAGACTTTTCTTATTGATAATTGTAAGCTTTGTCTTTGTGCCAGTCGGGATTTTGATCTTTTTATCATCCAAGAAATTCATTTGGGGATTTTGTCTTTCAACAAAGCCTCTCCTGAATTATCACATATTTATTTTCCTTCCTGTCTGCCTCTATCATTTTTCTCCCCGTCTCTTTTCCTTACTCCCTTCCTTTATTCGTATCTCCTTCCTTCCTACCTCTCTCCCTCCCTTTCTTTTCTTCCTTCCTTCCTTTCTCCTTCCCTTTCCCCTTTCCTTCCTTTCTCCCTCCCTTTCCCTCCTTTCTCCTTCCCTTTCCCTTCTTTCCTTCCTTCCTTTCTCCCTCCCTTTCCCCTCTTTCCTTTCTCCTCCCTCCCTTTCCCTTCCTTTTTCCTTCCTTCCTTTCTCCCTCCCTCCCTTTCCATCCCTTCCTTTCTCCCTCTTTCTCCTTCCTTCCTTTCTTCTCCTTTCCCCGCTTTCCCACCTTCCTTTCTCCTTCCCTTCCCCTTTCTCCTTCATTCCCTCTTTTTCCTTCCTTCCCTTCCTGTTGCCTACTGCCCTTCTATTTAGAATCCACTTGTAATAACCACTTCAGTAGTACCCACATAAAAACAACTCAACGCTCAAAATATTAAAAGCCAGCCACTCTGAAGTTGTTTCAAAATGTTCTCAAGATAATGGCTCTGAAGCACATGCCTCTTTAATTCTCATTATCCCTTTTACTTCCTGGTGGAGTGAATAATATGGAGGATTCTGTGACCCCCCCCCACTTTTCTCCTGCAAAAATCGTAACTGCTATCCCAGATTATCTATCGTTTTTTCTCACCACCACCCCACCCTCTCTCTCAGGCCAGCATTAGCAGTACCCAGAACGCCACACAGCTACATCTGGATATTAAAATTGAGAATATCAATTACCAATCCATTAAAGCAAAGCCAAAATCCATGGACAGTAAGAATTTAATCCTATTCAGGGACTGAAATCTGAGCCAATTGAAACAGACAGGCAAGGAAATCTACAGGGCTTTGGAGAAGCCTGACTATTTGGCCAAAAAAAAAAGTTCTCACAAGGAGGGACACAGAGAGAGAGAAATTGGGGGGGGGGCATTATTAATGAAACCAATTGCACTAATGAAGCCAATTGCATTATATAGTAATCGAGACGAATCAGGCTTCTCAAGAACAGGCTATTTTTACAAACCCAAGTTCTAGATCCGTCTGAAAAAGTAGTCACAATCTCTTCCTCTGGCTCTACAGAGCTTGAAAAAAAAAATCATATTTTCCGGGGACGTTTGCTATTCATGCAATGAGGAACTAACTTCCTGGTGTTTCACAAAGCTGATTGCTAACTGTCAGCTGTCACCCCTTAAAGGGAAGGACTGGCCTGCAGAATAAACCACACAGCCTATTTAATGTTGATTTAGTCCCATCTCTCAAAAATGTACCCATCCGACTCTCTTGCTTTCCCCTTTTTATCTAGCACAATTCGGACCCATTAGGTTACAGGGACAACATTCTGATGCAAAGCATCATTTGATTAGATTTTAAGGTTTTTAACACAGGCAATTGTACATAATTGTATGTTGGGACACTGCTTGCTGCAAGCTGACCAAACAGCTACAAAAATCAATAGGAGGAAAGTCTACAATGCATAACATCTGGGGACCTACAAAGCTTCATATTAGGTTGTGCCTGGGCCTACATGGCAAAAAGCAGGATAGAAAATACGAAGATATGTATGCAAGACATTGTATTTAATGACAATGCAAAGTGCACCTTAATCACAAAATACTGGAGAGGAAAAGAAACAGGCCCTGAAAAGTAAACCTGATTCCAAACTCAAATCTAATAAAAGAAGTTTTTGATCAATTTTTCTCTCCTACTGGTCCATAACGTTTTAAAACCTACGGTAAAATATTTGGTTAACTGAATTTGAAAATGGTTTATATGATTAAAAGCTGTGTTAACACATGTCTAAGCTGTTTCCTATTTAAACAGGAAATCAAAGTACAATAAAATATTCAACCATATCTAAATTATTCCAGAAATGCTTGATTATTTAAAGCCTTCTTTTTTTTAAAAAAAAAAATAGTCCATTGCTTTTGTTTATATTGTTTCAATTAGATGAGTTTTGCCTTTGCTGATTGTTCAGTATTTTGGCTACAGCACTATTAAAAGTTCAGGATTTAGGTTTACTAAGTGAACATTTATTTTGTCTTAATAAGTCTTCAGATATAGGCTGGGAATACAACCCATACAATTGTAATAGTTGGATTTTTAAATTAAGACTATCATTTTCATGCCAACTGTCATACTTCCAAAGTATTCAGGGCAGCATTATAAACCCAATCTTCAGTTAAATGGTAAGGAAAAATGCAGAATATTTTTGGAATAATTTTTTGTTTAAACTCTGTTCAATTTGGGCTTTATTTTAAACAGATAAGACCCACCGAGTTCAATGTTTTCCCAATAAAGCAACAGATCAGGTATCATTTGGGAAAAAGTGACCAAAACAAGATTTTTACCTACAGAATATTTATTTTATGAAATAATTTCAGGTAAACTGCTGTTTACAGAAACTGACACGTACTGGCAAAGGGCAAAAATTCAGTATTTTACAGATGTGCAAATTCTACCCTTTGGTTTACACAAAACCAAGGTAACCTTTACCAAATAAATAATGAGAACCTTTTTTTGTAAAAGGGATACTTAGGTCTAATCTTCCTACCTTCCTTCATCCTTTGATCTCTTATCCAGTCTGTAACAATTTTAATCAACTACTCCACCCACCCCATGGCTAACAGAAAAGTAGGAGGAGGGAAAAAACGAGAAAGTTTTTTTTAAAAAACCAAACCAAACCAAAGCAGAGCATTTGTCAATTCCCCATCAAAGCACTATCTGTCAATGATGGGGGAGGGAAATCGAAGTTAAAGAAAGCTCTTTCCAGCTGCGAGATTGAAGCTCGGCGAAAAGCAGCGAGATGCCGGGGAGTTGCAAAACGCAGAAGAGAGATGTTTCCTGCAAACGCCATCTTGTTGCAGTTCCCCGGTTCCAAGCACACAAAACATCCATTCATTTCCAGAAAAGAAAAAAAGAAAAAAAAATGGGGGAGAAAGAAAAGAAAGAAAGAAAACAAAAAAAAAAAAAACCTGGGCGAGGGCATGTGAAAGCAACACTCCTTCCTGATGTGCAGTGACCAAAACATTGTTCGATTCTTCCTCTCAAAAAATAAAAATAAATCACAGAAAGGGAGAAGGCAGGCTAAGATGAGATCGGTTTTGTCTGCATTTTCATGTGTGTGTGTGTGTGTGAAAGGCAGCAACGGAGGTGGCTGGTCAGGAAAGCATCACAAAAAGTGTCACAGCCTGCTTTCGGGTTGCACACTCAAAAGACCCAGGAAGAAAAGAAGGAATTGGGGGTTCGATTAAGGGGGGGGGGGTGTTTCTAGGTTTCCTTCCCACCTCTGGATCCCGAAAAGCAGCCAGCCACCTGCTGGCTCCCATTTTTTTTTTCCCCCCAGGAAGGCTTTTCTTTTAAAAAAAAAAAAATTGGCAAAAGAAACATTTGCATGTCTAAAGCAGCGGAAGAGGCAATCCCAGGATTCTCATCTTTTTTACATAAAGAGATGGTGGTGAAAAGAATCACACACATTAAAATTTTAGCTAATTGTCAGAAATGACAAATGGGCAGCCAGGAAAAGGGGCTGTAGATCATTCTCATTTTTCTCTTTTTCGGCGCTTTACTAAAGAAACCCTGTTTTTTCCTTCAGATTTACCCTTTCTTTAAAACCATGCAAAACTCACAGCCTTTTTTTCTACCCTCCCCTCATTTTAAAGAGCTTTAAAAAAAAAAAGACCCTGTTACCCCTCCCAAAGCCACCTTCCTTAATTTGCACTGCTACTTAAAAAAAAAGAAAAGCCTTAAAAAAAAAACACGATCCTTCCACATCCCCTTAGCAACCACAAAGAGCTGAAACATTGATGGCAAAAATAAATTACACAACGCCTATCAAAACAGAGAAGCAACTTTAAACAAGGATTTAAAAAAAAAAAAAAAGACAGCCAAAATTGCACAAGACAACAACAGCAATAACAAAAAACCATCCTCACTGTTTCTCACCCCTCTGTGCCCCACAAAGCATTTTTTTTTCCTACCATGGGAAGAGAGGAAGCAGCAAAATTTTCATTTTTCTTTTTAAGCCCTTCCTTCAAGCCAAAACTTAAGACCGGTGCCCTGGTTTCAGTTCCTTTCAAGCAAGCAATCTTCCACCATTATACCAAATGCACATAATACTCTGGAAAATTTCTTCCAAGCGTATCTTTTTTCCCTTCTTCTTCTTCTTCCCCTCTCTGTGGTTTGGCACCTTTTCCTTCCCACTTTTCCTGCCTTTTCAGGGGCCAGAAAAGACCCTCCCTCTTTCCCCCCCCCCTTCCTATCTCTGCCTACAAGGAAAAACTCCCCTTTTCCTGATGCTGCTGAAATGGGTGGGACTGTGATGATGAAGACAATGAAAAAAGGGGGCGGCTGGGCGGTGTAGATTGCTTTGATTTCCCTATGTCAGCAATCTGGGGAGGGGAAAAAATAAATAAATAAAAAGGTTGGGCTTCTTTTCCACTCACCCCTCCCTAGATCAAAAGAAGGGAAAAGAGAGGACCACATTTCTGAGATTTCGGGGAGGAGAGAGCAAAATGGAGGGGAACCGGTTAGAGAAAGGCTGTGTGTGTTTGGTGGGGAAAGAGGATTTGAAAAAGGGGAAGAAAAGCAGAAGTAGCGGAGAGGGGGAGAGAGAAAAATGGCCAAAGGGAGAAGGGAGGGAAAGACATGGTGGCGGGCCAGAGAAGAAGGGAAAACAGGAAAGGAGGGGGGAGGAAGGAGAAGAGAAAGGAAGAACATTTTAGTCACCCAGGGAGGAGGGAGGGAGGGAGGCTTTAAAAAAAAAAAGGAAGAGGGAATAAAAATGAAAGAAGACAATATCTCGGGGTTGGGAAGGGGAGGTGGGCCTGAAGGAGAAGGGAGCCTGGGTAGAATAAAATAAAATAAAATAAAATAAGGGGAGCATGATTTGGCTAAAAGGGAAAAGGGGGGGAGGGATGGACAACTGGTGGATTTCCATAAGGAGACGCCCTCTCCAGAAAGAAGGACAAGGCCCCAAAAAATAATAATAAAAAAAATCAAAGGGCAGGATGGAAGAGGAACGGATTGAAGTCCCGTTAAAAATCAAGAAATGAAATGATTAATTCGGGTGGATAGTTGGGGGAGAAGGTTTGGGGTCTTTGGGAGGGGGGGGCAAAAGATGGGGAGGAGGAAAACGGGTCCCTAGTTATAGGTCTTGATCAGATCTAGGGGAGGCAGTCATGGGATGGAAGGGGGGGGGGCTTTAGTCTATATATTTAGTCCATGCTTTAGTCCATAGATAGATAGGATAGATAGATAGATAGATAGATAGAGAGATAGAGAGATAGAGAGATAGATAGATAGATATTGATTTCATTCCATGCTTTAGTCCATAGATTAGCATCTGATATATTAAATATATTACAGTCGAATATCAGCCTACATGATAAACTGAGCCAAGCATGGTTTAGTTTTTTTTTTTGGGTGGGGGGAAGAGTTGCATTTTGGAGATAAAGAGGGAAAACAATTGATTCATTGAAATTAATCTAGCTTGCATTTCAATGTGAGGAGGGCTTTGGGGGACTGGATGGGGGGACAGGGGTTAGAGGGGAAGAGAGGCGGATTGAACCAGAGCAAAATAAAAATAAATAACCCTGGAGGAGGAGGAGGAGGAGGACTATTATTACTATTATTATTTATCTTTATTCATTAAACTTGAAACTCGGTCAACTGAACATTCAAAAATGCATCACAAATACCCTTGACTGGTGCTAATGGTTGATACAGGTTGCTGCCAGCGTCCTAGGTATCAAAATAATAATAATAATAATAATAATAATAATAATAATAATAATAATAATAATAACAATATGCTTGGGAAGTGTTCGACTAGTGATTTGGGATACAAAATCCAGCATGGTCATTCGTTTGCTGTGTATACTGTCGTTATTATTATTATTATTATTATTATTATTATTATTATTATTATTTTCCCAGGAAGCATTTGAGAGATTTGGGGAGGGGGATTGCCAGAGATGCAGTGCCTGGGATTCAAAGGGGGGGGGAGGGGGAAGAGAAAAGGGGTTCATTGTGGGTTCAAATTGGGGGGAGGGAGGAGAAAAGAAGGGAGGGAAGGAGGAGGAGGGGAGGGCTAGAATTGGGGGGCGAAAGGGGGCGGCTAACATTTTTGAGCCTGGCTGGGAGATTATTATGGGATTTCCAGAGAGGGGGGGGAGAGGAATGAATAGTGGGGGGGGCAAGGGCTTATTATGGGATGGGTGGGGGCAGACTGAGGAGGGGAGGGAGCACTCCTGCCTTGCTTGAGGGAGGTAAATTGGGGTCTGGGAGCAAGAGGAGGAATATTATGGGATGGGTGAGGGCAGACTGAGGGGAGAAATTGGGGTCTGGGAGCAAGAGGAAGGATATTATGGGATGGATGAGGGCAGACTGAGAGGGGGAGGGGGGGAAATTGGGGTCTGGGAGCAAGGGGAGGGATATTATGGGATGGGAAGCTCATGTCAAACCTCCCCCTCCTTCCCAGTCTCACCTTCCTGGGCGGCCTCGGCTCTTCTTCTTCTTCTTCCTCCTCCTCCTCCTCTTCCTCTTCTTTCTCCTCAGGCGCCCCCGGTCGACCCCCGCCGGCCCGGCTGCCCGGCCGCGGGCGACCTTCTCCCGGCGCTCCCCTTCCGCCTCAGCGGCGCCTTATCGCCTTCCCCGGCCGAAGAAGAAGAAGAAGGGTGGCGGGGTGGGGTGGGGGGACCAGCCGGGAGGCCGAGAAGGCCGCTGTCCCCAGCCGAGACCCCCGCCGGGGAAAAAAAAAAAAAAACGAGGGCGGCGGCCGCAGCAACCACCGCAACTCCGGCGCGCGCGGGCAGGCAGGCAGGCAGGCAGGCGGGCGGGCGGGGGGGGGGTAATAGAGAAACAGAGAAAAAGAGAGAGGGGAAAAAAAAAAAAAAGAGACGACGAGAGAAAGGGGAGCCCCGCTGAGGAGAAAGACGCTCGGGCGGGCACGTTCGGAGGAGGGGGGGGGACGAGCAACGTCCGTCCGGTCTGTCTGTCGGTCGCGCGCGCAGTCCTCCTCACGGTCGTCGTCCGTCCGTCCGGAGGGAGGGAAGGGCGGGTGAGTGAGTGGGGAGGGGGGGGGAGAAGACGAACAGCCGGAACAGCCTCGCGCGAGAAAGGTTGAGGGAGGGGAATACCGAAAGGGAAAAAAAAAAAAAAAAAAAAAACTACCACCCGAGAGAGGAGGCAACGGCGTCTCGCCTGGGCGCGGCAGGCAGGCAGGCAGGCAAACAGGCGGGCGGGGGTGAGGGAGGGAGTGAGGAGGGGAGGGAGGAGGGCGTTCCCGGCCGGCGCGCACGCGCGGGCCCCGCCCCTGCGGCCGCGGCCGGGAAACCCCGACGGCGACCCCGCCTCTCGGGCCTCCGCTTTTTTTTTTTTTTTTTTTTTTTCTCCTCAGCTTCCTCCGACGCCCCTGAGGGGGGGAAACGCCAGCCAGGGCCTCGGCCGGAGAGCCTGGAAGGGCGGGCAGGAAAGAAGGCTGCCGGTGGTCGATGTGGCCTCTGGATTAGGGAGAAGTCTGTGCATAGGGATTGTGCGCGTGGGCTTCTATAGACGTTATGTACACTGTACCTAGGCAGAGATATATCTATCTGTTTATCTGTACCTACCTATCTATCAGCTATCTTATCTATCTATATCATCTATCTATCTATCTTCTATCTATCCTATCTATCTCTATCTATCTATCATCTATCAATCTATCTTCTATCTAATCTATCTTTAATATCTATCTTCTATCATCTATATCTATCTAATCTATGTACTATATCATCTATCTAATCTATCATCTATCATCTATCTATCTAATCTATATCTTCTATCTATCATCTATCAATCTCTTCCATCTATCTAATCTATATCTTCTATCTATCTAATCTATCTTTTCTATCTATCATCTATCTAATCTATCTTCTATCATCTATCTATCTAATCTATCATCTATCTTCTATCTATATCTAATCTATCTAATCTATGTACTATATCATCTATCTAATCTATCTTCTATCTATCATCTATCAATCTCTTCTATCTAATCTATATCTTCTATCTATCATCTATCAATCTATCTTCTATCTAATCTATATCTTCTATCTAATCTATCTTTTCTATCTATCTAATCTATCATCTATCTTCTATCTATATCTAATCTATCTAATCTATGTACTATATCATCTATCTAATCTATCTTCTATCTATCATCTATCAATCTCTTCTATCTATCTAATCTATATCTTCTATCTATCATCTATCAATCTATCTTCTAATCTATATCTTCTATCTAATCTATCTTTTCTATCTATCTAATCTATCATCTATCTTCTATCTATCATCTATATCTAATCTATCTAATCTATGTACTATATCATCTATCTAATATATCTAATCTATCTTCTATCTCTATCTAATCTATCTTCTATCTATCATTATCTATCTAATCTAATCTATCTTCTATGTATCATCAATCTATCTAATCTATCATCTATCTTCTATCTGTCATCTGTCTATCTAATCTATCATCTATCTTCTATCTATCTATACACACACACACACACACACACACACACACACACACACATATTTATTTATTTTTATTTATTTAGTTCAATTTATATGCTGCCTTTCTCCGGAGACTCAGGGCGGCTTACAATGCATTTAAAAAAACATTATAAAAACATTTAAAATTAAAATATTAAAACCCAAATATATACATATACATATGGGTTTTCACCTTTAAACCCCAATCCAGGGGCCCTCAGGCAATCGCTTTCACAACAAATTATTTTGTGTTAAATTTATATTTACTGACAAAGAAATGTATGTGTGTGTATGTCAGTAAATATAAATTTAACACAAAATAGTAATACACACATGTAAGCCATAAGTATGCACATATATGTGTCTGTCTCTGTATGGGTACACACATCTTAACGTATGAATAATTTGCATCCATTCACACATACAGGGATGGACAGAAGAGATAGAAATAGATACAATATAGGAGAGATACAGGTAGAAGGATGGATGGATGGATAGAATGAATAGAAAGGATAGAGAGGCAGATAGAGAGGCAGACATAAGAGGCAGGCATAGAGGATGAGATAGAGATAGATGAGAAGAGATAGATAGGCAGATAAGATAGAGATAGATAGGCAGATAGATAAGATAGAGGCAGGCATAGAGGATGAGATAAGAGAGGCAAATAAGATAGAGGCGGGCATGGAGGATGAGATAGAGATAGGCAGGCAGATAGATAAGATAGAGGCAGGCATAGATGATGAGAGATAGATGAGAAGAGATATATAGGCAGATAAGAGATAGGCAAGATAGACAAATAAAATAGAGGCAGGCATAGAGGATAAGACAGAGATGAGAGAGGCAGAGAGAGAGGCAGATATAGACATATGAGAGATAGATGATACAGATGGATGGATGGATGGATGAAGACATGGAGGGATAGATAGAAATGGATAATGAGAGAGATGGATAGGTGGATGGATAGAGCCATAGAGGGATGGATGGATGGATGGATGGGGGAGAGAAAGATGGATCCCAGTATGTCTAAATGGATGCAAATTATACACTATAATTACATGTTAACACCCCAGCATGAAAGGTAGAATGCAAGTCCCCAAAAGGAATAGTATATCTGTACTTTACATATAAATAAAACCAAATTTCCAATTTGCTGCTCCTTGTCCCCTTTGTCTCTTTCTTTCCATTTTTCCCAGCGTTACGGACTTCGTTATGGGGGTGTGAGTGTGTGTCGTTTAACAACAAAAGCCAAACCTGTACAGCTAGTCCTTAACAAGAGTCCGTTTAGCGAAGTTTGAAGTTAACAGTGGCACTGAAAAACAAAATGACTTAGAATCATTTTTCACTCTTAGCGAAAAACTAAGTGATCAAAATTTGGACACCTGGCAACTGATTCATATTTATGACAATTCTGGTCAGGCGATCACTCTTTGCAACTTTCTAACAAGCAGAGTCAATGGGGAAGGCAGTTTTATGTAACCACTGTGTTGCTAACTTTTAATAGATTAACAGAGTTGGGACCTTGCAGGTCATCTAGTCCAACCCCCCTCTCACCCAACTTAACAACTGCAGTGGTTCACGCAACAACTATGTCAGGAAAGAGGGTAAGATGGGGCAAAATTTACTTAACAATTGTCTCATTTAGCAGCAGTAATTTGGGGCTCGTTGGTGGTCATAAGTTGAGGTTTACCTGTATCTTTTTGATGGAGTAAGGGCTCGCCCTTTAGAAGACCAAGGGCAAAAATTCAGAACAAAATGAAACGAGAAAGAAAGAAGCGTAGAGAAAGTAAAGGCCAACAAGCAGCAACGTTGCTTAAAAATACAGAAAGCCCATTCATTATAGAGAGGAAGAAAGAAAGAGGAATTGGGAAAACAGAAAATGAAAATACTAAACATTCTTTGCAGATGCAGATACCATATTTCTTAAAGCACCCATAAGCATCTTTTGAGAAAAACTTGCAAAGGAAAACAAATTTCTGGTGATAATATTTCATTGACCCACAACAGCTTACAGATAGTCCTCGGCTTACCACCGCAACTGAGCCCAAAATTTCTGGGCTAAGCGAGATAGTGAATTTTACCCCTTTTGCCGCCATTGTAAAATGAATCACTGCAATTGTTAAATTAATAAGATGGTTATTAAGGGAATTTGGTTTTCCCGTTGACTTTGCTCATCAGAAGGTCGCAAAAAAGAGATCATATGACCCCCGGGACACTGCAACCCCGTCATAAATACGAGTCGCTTGCCAGGCGTCTGAATTTTGATCACATGTGAACACTACAATAGTTGTAAGTGTCACTAAACAAACTCTTGTAAGTCAAGGACTACTCGTACAGTGGAACATGCAAATCAGTCTCCTATTTTTTTTAATTTTTTTTTTTTAAAGGCATTTCTGGAAGAGAGAAATTGAAATGTGTTTAGGACCGGAGAACGGCCTAAATGACCCTCCCTAAACCCCAAAACATCCGGAAAACATGCGAACGCTGTTGTGTGTGGCCCTGGTTTAAGATGTGGTGGCATTGTGGTTTCGCCTTTATTTGACTCCTGCTTTTCGATAAGTACCCCCAACAAGGAAAAGGGGGGGAAAAAAGAGAAAACGTCACAAATCAAACAACAAATGGAATTTTAAAAAGTGGAAATCAACCTGAGCGCTTTCGATCTGGAGATCCAGATCTAGGATTTGAAGAAGGGGCTGGGGAAAAAAAAAAAAAACTGACGTCAAAAGTTAGAAATGGAGTTTCGCAGCAACTTCTAGAAGGAAGCAAGGGGGGTCTCGAAGGTTTGGCTTTGGAGGAAGAGGGAGGAAGGAGGAAGAGGAGTCCCAGAGCAAGCAGCATCTTCTCTTGAGCAATGGGGGAAATTTACAGTTCGCCGTTTCTAGTCGGGGCCGTACAATCAAAATAGGGGAATCGGAAGTGAGCAATCGGTGCGAATGGGAAGAGAACTCACAGGGGCTGCCGTCACGGGTTCTGTGAGTTTGCCTTTTTTGAAAGAAAACACCAGAAAACTTTCGGCGGGCAGGAATGAAATAATAATTAAAAAAAAAAAAACTAGGACTGTTTTTCACAACTTATGACTTTTACAGCAATCCTCCTGGTCACGTGATCGAAATTCAGATACTTGGCAATCTGAATTCATACTTACGACCGTTGCGGTTTTCCGGGGGGGTCAGGCAATCGCCCTTTTGCGACCTTTGGACGAGCGAAGTCCAGGGGCAAAGCCAGATTCACCAAACAACTGTGTTCCTATGTGATTCCCTGAACAAAAAAATTGTTATTATTATTAGATGGAATTAACCTACTTCATCTCCGCTTCCCTGATTCCTGCTGCACCCTTCCGCCCGTAGCAAAATGAGCGGGCTGAAGCTCACAGGTGCGGTGTTATTTTCCCCCCCCCAGCAGCCGTCTTTCTGCTATGCAAAAATACGCTCCTTTCTCATTTGCCTCCTCTTCCCAAACCTGCTTAAAATCTGTTTTGGAAAGCCAACGAGCGACTGGTATTCCACCAACGAATGAGGATATATTTATTATTTATTATAATTTAAGTATTAAACCATCAGCAGGAGGAATTCCATAGGAGGAAGGGGTTCTGCCCTAGTGACAGGGGTGGGCTCCTGGGGGTTCGCAGGGGTTCGTGAGAACCTCTAGCTAAGATTCAAATCCCACTCCTGGATGGCCCCGCCCACCCAGGAGTCCCCACACGGCCCGTTTTGTGCAGGGTGCGCATGGCCATGGTGGACATGGCCTAGTCAGCCTCCTGCACCAGGAGGAGTGGTGTTTTTGCCCTCCCCAGGCTCCAAAGGCTTTTCTCGAGCCTCCAGTGCTCTGTCGGGAAACGGAAGGCGTCCATGAGGCGACACAGCAGATTGACAACAGCTCTTTATTAACCATTGGCTAACGCAACTCCAATAACCGGCAAAAAAACCATAGTGTCTGACAGCTCTTATATAGTCGCTGTCAGACTGCTCTAACCAATCAAACAACACACAACTCCCGCGCGTGCAACGTAGCATCGTTTCGGCCAATGGGAGGGAACCCGATTATCGTCAGGGAAACGTGCCGAACGTAACATCCAGGAGGGCGAAAACAGCCTCCCCAGGCTCCGGAGGCCCTCCGGAGGCCTTCCCGAACTTCTGGTAGGCCCGTTTTTCGCCCTCTTTGAGCCTCCGTGCATGCCCTGCACTTACCTGCATCCAAAAAGGGCCGCGTGGGGTCTCCTGGGAGGGGTGGGCAGGGCGGAGCCAGCCAGGAGTGGGATTTGGGAGTTCTCTGAGTTGCACAGTATTTTAGCTAGAGGTTCTCCCGAACCCTTGCGAACCCCTGCGAACCCCCAGCAGCCCACCCCTGATCTGGGTGCAGGAAATCTAGTTTGACTCTACGGCCGTGGCTTATTCTACCCAAAACCACAAACAAGACGGATTTTGATAGATCTTGCTTCTGAATTTTCAATCCCAGCTTCGCAACGGAGACCCCCTGAATGATCCTCGCGCTTTCCCTGTACGAAGCCCCAGTGCCGATATTTGGATAATATTTTGCAAGCCTTCTGCTTTCTAAGCGATCCTTCAGCAATGACGAGATCTGCAAAGCAGCAACTTTAGGAAGAGGTCAGAGAACATGTGACCATTACAGAGGTCACGTATCCTCAGCACGTGAGGTTTCCCTCTTGGGTTTTATTGACTGAATTCTTGTCAATATTCTTCTGTTATTAGAGAAGAGAGGAAGGAGTGATAGGTTCAGGGCCTCTGGTTACATCCTTAAGTTCCTCCTTTTCTCTTTCGGCTTGAGTATTTCTGCTGAAAACATGGGAGGCGATTTTCAATACCACTCGAAAATCAGATAATTTTAGCCGCTCGGTTTTCTTTTCGAATAAGATTCTTCCTCCAAGGGCCATAACCTCCTCCCCCTCCTCCTCCTCTTCTCCTCCTCCTTCTTATCCTTCTCCTTCTTCTTCTCCTTCTCCTTCTTCTTCTCCCCCTCCTCCCGCTCCTCCTCCTCCTTCTTCTCCTTCTCCTTCTCCTTCTTCTCCTTCTCCTTCTCCTCCTCCTCCTTCTTCTCCTTCTCCTTCTCCTTCTCCCCCTCCTCCCCCCCCCTCCTCCTCCTCCTTCTCCTTCTTCTTCTTCTCCTCCTCCTCCTCTCCCTCCTCCCTCTACTCCTCTTTCTTCTTCTTCTCCTCCTCCTCCTCCTCCTCTTCCTTCGTGCCCCAACTTTCACCTATCAACCTGTGAAATCAAAAGAATTATTTGAGTATAAGGGTGGAAAAGACGGATATATCGTATTACACATTGCAAAGCGTGACCTCTATAGCAAAACATTCCATGTTGTTTTTCTCACTGTTTCGTTCCATCCTTCATATCTATCTATCTATCTATATATATTCTTTCCTTTTCATAGGGTTTATGTGTATTTCTCTTTAGCGTAGCATAGCGTAGCGTTCCTTTACGTAGGAAGAACCTGGCTAAAGAGAAATACATACATATATATATATATGTGTGTGTGTGTGTGTGTGTTTTCTGAGGTTTTCATGGGTGTTTGTATGTAGGTCTTTGGTTATTCAGGTTTTCTCCCGCGTAAAATTGGAAGTGTCTTGGCGACGTTTCGACGAAGTCTCATTCGCAAACTCCACTCCTTTCTAGCACTGATGATGTTACCTAGTTGGGTAATTAAACATCTGCAAGAAAACAGCCAAGCCCAGAGAGCATCAAGGACCCCTCGTTTCAACCCCATTTTGTTCCTGAACCTAAAATCTGGCCTCTTTTTGCAAAAAAAAACCCAACAACCCTCCGGAGGCTTGGGAGCAGCCCAAATCGAATATACTGGCCCATCTCTGTACATCCCACTGAAAGCCAAAATTGCCATCTCTAACCCATCGTCGTCCGGGGCTTCCTGCCCTAAAATAATCTATGATTTAGGTCTTCTCTCTGTTCGCACATCGTTGGCAGCCGAGCTAAAAAAAGCAACAAGCTGCATTATAGCGTAGGCTGAGGCAGCAGCATATATATATATATTTCTCTCTCTTGCCGATTTCTCTAAGATGCTGGATTTACCCCCTGCTTTAACTGATCACCCGCTTACAAATGACAGTCGGATCACTTCCCAAACGGACAGGGCCCCGTACTTAAGAGTGGCCGAAAGTGTCTCCGTTTTTATTTTCTTTATTAAACGGGTTACATCGCCGACCACAAAAACCTCTTGGCCGTATACCGTAAAAACATGCCCCTCCCTCACCCCAATGGGCTCGTAGAAGTCCCAATAAAGAAGAACGTTTGTACGTAGCTCGGGGGGGTGAAGGAATATATCATAAGTAGAATTGTAGAACGTCACTCTGAAAAAATGCTTAAGAAGAAATTACACTCTTTTTGTGTATATGTTGTATAAATGTTTGTTGTGTATATGTTACGTATGTCTTTTTTAATATTTATATTCAATAAAAACTACTTTTTTAAAAAAAAAAAGAAGAAGAAGAATGTTTGTACGTAGCTCGGGGGTTGAAATGAGGGTCTCTCCGAGCTTGGTGGGCTCCTGGCAGATGTTTCGCGACCCAACTAAGTAACATCATCAGGAGGAGGAGAGAAGAAGGAGGAGGAAGAGGTGGAAGTGGACTGCGGGGTCCCTGTTGCTTTCTGAGTTTGGTTGTTTACTCGCCGACGTTTCATTACCCAGAGTAGGTAACATCATCAGTGCTAGCGTAGGAGTCCTTTGAGGATCTAATTCCATCTCAATCGGCAGGGGGGCAGCGTTTGGCTAGAGGCCCTCCCAAAACACCTGGGGCTTCAGAAATTGGACGTTTCCGCGCAACCACACGCCAGAGCCAACGTGCGCATTTCCCCTAAGGCGCCGGGCCTTTCCCTGAGGCCAGGCGCGTGTAAACAGTTTCATAATACAGCACGGCCTTCGGCTGAAAAGTTTGCGGGCCCTCGCAATGGGATTCGTTATAAGGAGACCTTATTAAAAAGAAGTCTCGGTTTAATTGGGAATAGATGGTTTTACAAAGGGATTACAAGCTTAAGACCATTCGTTTAACGACCGTGTGAAGTTACAACGGAGCTGGGGGGAAAAAAAAACCCCTGGCGGCCAATGTTCACGCTTATGACCGTCGCATCGCCTCAAAAAATTTGGGTGCTTGGCAACCAATCTTTATTGACGGAGTCCCTGAAGCTGCCCTCTGCTGCCTTCCCAGCCAGCTTCCAACAAGCAAAGCCAGTGAGGGAAGCTGGATTCACTTAATCACCACACAACTCGCTTAACAACTGCGAAAAAGGCGATTAAAAATTACTTAACCACCGCCTCGCTTAGTAATCGTTAGTAAATCGCTTAGTAAACCAGTTAAATATGAGCCAGTCATGTGCGGTGGCAGCCAAAAAAGCCAATGCAATCCTAAATTGCATTAACAGAGGGATGCAATCGAGATCAAGGGAGGCACTAATACCACTCTACAAAGCCTTAGTAAAGCCACACCTAGAGTATTGCATCCAGTTTGGGTTGCCATAATGTAAAAAAAGATATGGAGACTCTAGAAAGAGTGCAGAGAAGAGCAACCAAGAGGATTAGGGGACTGGAGGCTCAAAGATACAAAGAACGGTTGCAGGAACTGGGCCTGGCAAATCTAGTGAAGAGAAGGACCAGGGGAGACAGGATGGAATCTTCCAATACTTGAGGGGCTGCCCCAAAGAGGAGGAAGGGGGTCAAGCTATTCTCCAAAGCCCCCGAAGGCCAGACAAGGAATAATGGATGGAAACTGATCATGGAGAGATTCAACCTGGAAATAAGGAGAAATTTTCTGACAGTGAGAACAATCAGCGAACGGAAGAGAAGTTGCCTTCAGAAGTTGTGGGAGCTTCATCCCTGGAGTCTTTCAAGAAGAGACTGGACTGCCATCTTTCAAAATGGTGTAGGGCCTCCTGCTTGGGCGGGGGGTTAGACTAGATGACCTTCAAGGCCCCTTCCAACTTTGATAATCTGTCTCTGTATCTAACGGGAATCCTGATCCTGCCTGCGGACATAAATAGAGGACCGCCGATGAATTATTCCAGTTGAAGCTGGCCTGAGATTCATAAATGTCTACAATAGTCCCGTTGATGAAATACCAAATATCATCGGGAGAGGAACAATTCCAGCAGCCTCGTTCTCCTTTTTCACTTTCCAAAGCATTTTTAATCACCGTTCAAGTCTCATTAAGGGCTGCATGGATTAATTGTTTCATTTCCCGCGTTGGCTTAGCTGGGACGTAGGTTATACAGGTAAATCCTCAACATACCACAGTTCATTTAGGGACCGTACAAAGTTACAACGGCACTGGAAAAAGTGACTTATCACTGTTTTTCACACTCACGACTCCTGCAGCATCCCCGTTGGTCACGCAACCAAAATTCAGACTGACTCACATTTATGACCGTTGCAGTGTTCTTGGGGTGTGTGTGTGTGTGTGATGCAATCCCCTTTTGCAGCCTTCTGACCAGTAACGTCAATGGGATCCACTTAACAACCGTCGTTACTAACTTAATAGCAAGAAAGGTCATAAAACAGGGGCCCAAATTCACTTAACCACTGCGACAGAAATTTTGGGCCCAATTTCAGGTCGTAAAGTCGAAGTCTACCTTTTTCTAGATAGCCAGAGCATTTCACCAGGAGAAATAAAGATATTCTGCTAAGAAATTAGTCACCTATTCAGCTGTTTTCAACAGAAATTTATTTAAAAAGCTTTCTTTAAAAATCTTGAAAAAGATGCAATTTTTCCCCCCCTTGCTTCTAAAGGAAGCCCCTGCTTTCCCTCCCATTCCTGTAGGAAGTCAGGAATTCTCTTGTTGTAAAAGACAGAAAACTTTTCACGTTACGGTCTAAAATAAATCTAAAATAAAAGGGGCCTTCGACTTTCCTTTAGCAATCTCCCCTGAGATCTGTTGATGATGCATTTCCTTCCTCGTTGTTTCTTGCTGTCAAGGACAATAATTTTACCTTTCTGAGAAAGCAGCTAGTCTGCCACCTCTCTTGGCTGAATTTAAACACTTCCTTCTCCGGTGATTTAATTCCAGAAATGCACAACACAACACAAATGCTCAGGTGGCATTCTTGCCTACAACTAAATTTATTCCCTATTTACTCCCTTGTTTTTTGGGGGAATGGGTAAGTCTCCCCCGGCGTTGTGGTTCGCCAGCAGCCTGCGGAGCTGGCAGCTGAGTCGGACAGCGATGAGGCTGAGGAAGAACATGGGCCAGTCCTGGAGAAGGCCCGGATGAGGGCTCTGCGTCGGAGGCAGAGATGGGGCCAGGGCCATCGGGGAGTGATGTGCGGACTCCGGAGTCTCCAGAGGCTGACAGCAGAGAGGCAGAGGAACAGGAGGAGCCTGTTCCTAGTGCACGTATGAGAAGAGCTGCTAGAAGGCAAGAGCAGCTAACGCAAAGAGGACGACTCAGGAGTAAGGCCAAGAGATGATTGGCCCCTCCCATAAGGCTTAAAAGACCAGCAACAAACTCTGGGGCTTTTTGTCGGAAAACAACATTGATAGTCGTGCTGCCACTTATCTCTTTGTCGGCGTCTTCTGCTTTTGAACTTTTGCCAAGAGAAGCCTTTGGCAGTTTTCCTAATTATACCAAGGTTGGCGATTAAACTGAAGAATTTGTGTTATGGGCCATGCATTTTGGCCAAAATTAATTGGCTTCTATCAATCCTGAGTAGAGTTAGTCAGAAGAAACCGTCAAGAACTTGTCATTCCTCAGAATCGATCTGCTTTCCAATAAAAAAAATTGTTGAGACTCTAGAAAGATATCACAAGTCCAAGGAGGCCGCCGACACCCGATCTAACAATGTCAGCGAGGAATCCAACTTGAACTAAAATCATCATCTTCTTTTAACCACCCCATAATCCCTTGCATCGGGGTGGAGTCTCGGCAACTGAATGGAGCTGAGTATTGACTGGCCGGATGCCTTTCCTGTTGCCAATGCGGAGTTTTGTTCGGCAGATATATTCTCATTGTGCCCAGAGAGAGAAATATCTCCCTCTATCTAGGATCGAACTCACAGCCTCCTGATTGTGAGGCAAGAGCTCTACCTCTAGGTCACCGCACCACTCACCAAGTTGAACTAAAATGAAATAAGGCTTAATAATATTAGCACATTTTAAAATGAATGATCCTCGTAAATCCTCAATTTAAGGAACGAAAGCATCTCCAATCTAAATGAGAATGTAGTTAATTTAAGCAAGTTAAGCATAATTTGTCAAAAAGACAGGTTCAAGAAGGAGCTGTTTCTAATTTTTTAAAAAAAAAAAAAAAGTTGGATTAGCGATAGCATGAAAACTGTTATAAACTAAACAGTTCATCAGTTCGGATGACCAAACCAACATTGTTAGAAACAAGCCCTTCAGAATCATCCTCTCTGCCACATGCAGGTTGAACGGGGTTGTCGGAACAAGGCCCAAGGGGGGGAAGAGCAGAGGTGGGATTCAGCCAGTTCGGATCGGTTCGGGGAAACCGGTAGTAGCGACCTGCGAACGGGCCCGCCCCCGCCCACCCGCCAGGGCGCAATCCCGTCCTATATCGCTGTGGTTTTGATGCCGCATGCACGCTCGGACAGCGCACGCGTGCAAATTGCCATGTTTGTGCCATGCATGTGGAGATGGCATGCGCTCACATTTCCGGTGCTGGGCGAACCGGTTGAGCCAGTATCTGAAGCCCACATCTGGGGAAGAGATGCGTTGGCAGTTTGCACATCAATTGTGGGGTTTTTTTTATTGAAGGTCTCTAAGCTAATAATAACACCTCTGTCAAAGGTTGAGGTGGCCCCATTAAACCAGAAACGGGGCCCTCGGTGGCCTCCTATCCGTCCCACGCAATTACAAACAGATTTGTTCCGCCAGGCCGGGCTATCAATATAATAATTTTAAATTGGGGTATTTTAAATTTTTGGGGTTTTAAACCGGCCAAATCTATTTAATTATTTTAATTTTTAATCATTATTGTGTCTTGTGTTTTTAAATTGGCTGTACACCGCCCTGAGTCCTTCGGGAGAAGGGCGGTATAGAAATAAAATTATTATTATTATTATTATTATTATTATTATTATTATTATTATTATTATTATTATTATTATTATTTCTTTCGCTTCCCCGTCCTCCCCGCTTTATTTTATTTTTTTTTATCTGATGAAGAGGCTTCAAATTTCGGATAGATTTTGGAAGATGACCCAGCAGGCGCGATCTTGCGAAGCACAACGGATTCGCTGGCGAAGCAGCACTGCAGAATTTCTTGACACTTTTTTTTAAAAGCGCTGGCGTCATGTTATTTATTATTTATCGCCCCTTAGCAGCGGGGAGTACGCTCAAAGGGCCTGGGGGGGGGGTGAGCTATTCTCTTTCTCTCTCTCTCTCTCTCTCTCTCTCTTTTTTAAAAAAATATTTATTTATTTATTTATTTATTGTTTCCTTTTGCAGAGTGGATGGTGGAGAGGCCTTCATCAGGGGTCTGCGACCTGCAAGGTCTCTGTGCTTTAATTTCCTTGCTTAGAATAAGAAGTGTGGGGGGGGTGCGCACGGAGGGAGGCGGCTAGATCCAACCAGGATCCAACCAGGAATTTGGCGCCACCAAGTGGCCAAAGAGGTCAATGCGGGAACTTTTGCAAATACAGATATTACGGTAGCTCTCCTCCATCCTGTCTTGGAAGTGACTTTTACCAGTTCAGAAGCTAAGCTACCGTGTTTCCCGGAAAATAAGACCCTGTCTTATATTTTTTTTGGAACTGCCGAAATAAGCGCTTGGCCTTGTTTTCGGGGAGGTCGTATTATTTTGGAGCTCCTCTTGCTGTCTTACCTGATGTCCAGCTCTGCGTTTAAATATTTTCAGGGAGGGCTTATTTTCGGAGGGGGGAGGCTTATTTTAGCACATGCGCTCAAAAGCCCGATTGGGCTTATTATCAGGGGAGGTCTTATTTTCGGGGAAACAGGGTAGTAGCCTTGGACAGCCTGTTTCTCGTAAAACCCACAAGGAGGGGGTTTGCATAAGACCCTAACTCAGTGGTGATTTCAACCATCCTAGGACCAGGTCCGTTGGGGGGGTGAAACAGGAGGTGGGGGGAGGGACAGAAGGGGAAGGTTAAAGGGAAGGGAAGGAAGGGAAGATAAGGTAAAGAGACAGGAGGGAAAGGAAAAAGAGAAAGAAGAGGAAGGGGAAAAGAGAAGAAAAGAGGGAAGAGAAAGGAGGGGGGAAGGTGAGGTGAAGGAAAGGAAAGGAAAGGAGGAAGAAGGAAGGGAAAGGAAGGGAAAGGAAAGGAAAGGAAGAGGAAGGGAGCAGAGAGGGAGGAAAGAAGGAGGGAGGAGGGAGGAAGGGAAGAGGGAGAGAGGGAGGAAAGAAGGAAGGAGGGAGGAAGGAGGGAGGAAGGAAAGGGAAGGAAAGGAAAGGAGGAAGAGGGAAGGAAAGTAGAGGAAAGGAAAGGAGGAAGAAGGAAGGGAAAGGAAGGGAAGGGAAAGGAAGAGGGAGGGAGAGAGGGAGGAAAAAAGGAGGGAGGGAGGAAGGAAAGGAAAGGAAAGGAAAGGAGGAAGAGGGAAGGGAAGGAAAAGGAAAAGAAAGGAAAGGAGGAAGAAGGAAGGGAAGGGAAGGGAAGGGAAAGGAAGAGGGAAGGAGGGAGGGAGAAGGGAGGGAAGGAGGAAAGAAGGACGGAGGGAGGAAGGACAGGAAAGGAAAGGAAAGGAGGAAGAGGGAAGGGAAGGAAAAGAAAAGAAAAGAAAAGAAAAGAAAAGAAAAGAAAAACAAAGCAGGGGACAATGGATATCTAATACCATACTACCTAGGCTTCTCATGCCATCAAGGTCAAGGATGCAGAAAGTTTGGCTGGTGCAGAGAAAAACTGGCAGGTGCCTGGAAGCACCTTGTCCGACGAACAAATGTTTATTCCGAGACAGGTGCTTCCGTGCGAAAGGAGTCTAGACGAGACTAACAGACCCCTTTTCTCCTAGTCGTTGGGTAATAAATAAAAAATAAACCCAAATAACATAGCCTTCCTGGAAGCGTGTTTCTCACAGGTTTCATCCACGAGAAACCATTTTTTTTAAAAAAAAAAAAATTCTTCTGCAACCCTGCTTGGAATCAAGAGATGCCTTGTTGACTCTTCCTGGGCTAACTTGGGAGATGCCTTCCTTCCCCGTCGCCGATGATGAATTCTCCCCCACTTTGGCTTCCTCCCGAAGCCTCACCCAAGGCAGAGAACACAGACGAAGGCTCTCGCCAGCATCGCAAGATCCCTGCGTTGCAAAAATAAAATAAAATAAAATAAAATAAAATAAAATAAAATAAAATAAAATAAAATAAAATAAAATAAAATAAAATAATAAAATAAAATAAAATAAAATAAAATAAAATAAAATAAAATAAAATAAAATAAAATAAAATAAAATAAAATAAAATAAAATAAAATAAATTGCTCCGGGAAGATGCTGCAGTGTTAAAACTGTCTGGTGGTGCAATGAGGTGGGGTGGGGGGATTTGATCCGCAGCCCGATGGATTGCTGGCGGCATTTTCTGCCGTAAACAGGATTGATTACCTCCTGTTCCCAAGGGAGGAGCCTGCCTGCCTGCCTGCCTTGGCATCTTAGCTTATTTTTGCTGCGCTCGACAAAAAAAAAAAAAACAGGGCGAAAGTGTTTCTGTTGCATCAGACGGAGGAGGAAGAGGGGGGGAAAGGAAAACCCCCAAGTCCCCCAAGGGGATGTACGATGCAGATCGGAGGAGGATTTGCATCACTGGTTGCAAGGAAGCTTTCTCCGGTTTTGCAGGGGACGAGGAGACCTGCAGGCCAGAAAGCGTCGAGGCCTCGAACAGAAATTTGTCATTTTTTTTTTTTTTTCAAAAGCACAACTCGCCAACTTTGAGGCAGGGGTGAAATATTACTTACCTTCCTTACCGGTTCGGAAGCGCAAGCCGACGGAAAGCAAACTGGGAGAAGTTTAAAGTAGAATTGGGGTCCCCAATCCCTGTTGCCTCCAGAAACTGTGGGGGCTCCATCACTGGAGGTCTTTAAGAAGAGATTGGATAACCATTTGGAGAATGGTTGAAAAACCATACGAAGAACGGTTGCAGGAACTGGGTATATCTAATTTAATGAAAAGAAGGACTAGGGGAGACATGATAGCACTCTTCCAATATCTCAGGGGCCGCCCCAAAGAAGAGGGAATCAAGCTATTCTCCAAAGCACCTGAGGGCAGGACGAGAAGCAACGGGTGGAAACTCATCAAAGAGAGAAGCAACTTGGAACTAAGGAGAAATTTCCTGTCAAACAAGAACAATTCATCCGTGGAACTGCTTGCCACCAGAAGTTGTGGATGCTCCAACACTGGAAGTTTTTAAGAAGAGGTTGGATAACCATTTGTCTGAAATGGTATAGGGCAGGGGTCTGCAACTTTTAAATACTCAAAGAGCCATTTTCCCACAGAAAAGAAAACACCGGGAGCCACAAAACCTGGGTGGGCGTGGCCAACTCGATGTCACTCACTTCTACCAGTCACATGACCCCCCCCAGCCACGCCTACCCAGCCGGTCATTAGGGCAGAGAACCAGTTGTTAAAAAACACCGGGAACCACAAAATCCTTTTGACATATTTCTCTATCTCTCTATGTCTCTCTCTCCTTCTCTCTCTATATCTATGTCTCTCTCTACCCCTCTCTCTATATCTCTCTGTCTCTCTCTCCCTCTCTCCCTCTCTCTCTGTATCTCTCTATGTCTCTCTCTCCCTCTCTCGCCCCTCTCTCTGTATCTCTCTCTCCACCTCTCTCTGTATCTCTCTCTCCCCCTCTCCCTCTCTCTCCCTCTATCTCTCTCTCTACCTTCTCTGTATCTCTTTCTCCACCTCTCTATCTCTCTCTCCACCTCTCCCTCTCTCTCTGTATCTCTCTGTCTCTCTCTCCCTCTCTCGCCCCTCTCCCTCTCTCTATCTCTCTCTCCACCTCTCTCTCTATCTCTCTCTCCACCTCTCTCTGTATCTCTCTAGTCTCTCTCTCCCTCTCTCTCCCCTCTCTCTCTGTATCTCTCTCCACCTCTCTCTGTATCTCTCTCTCCCTGTCTCTCTCTCCCTCTCTCTCTCTCTCTACCTTCTCTGTATCTCTTTCTCCACCTCTCTATCTCTCTCTCCACCTCTCTCCCTCGCTCTCTGTATCTCTCTATGTCTCTCTCTCCCTCTCTCGCCCCCTCTCTCCCTCTCTCCCTGTATCTCTCTTTCCACCTCTCTCTGTATCTCTCTCTTCACCTCTCTCTGTATCTGTCTCTCTCGCCCCTCTCTCCCTCTCTCTCTGTATCTCTCTGTCTCTGTCCTGGTCGCTTCTCCATCCCCCCACCATCGCCCTTACCTCTCCCAGGAGTGACTGGGAGGGGAGGGCGAGAGGTGGAGGCAGCCAGTGGTGGGATCACCTGACAGGGAGCCACAGCAGAGGGCCCAAAGTGCCACATGTGGCTCCGGAGCCACAGGTTGCTGACCCCTGCTCTAGGATTTCCTGCCTCAGCAGGGGGTTGGACTAGAAGACCTCCAAGGTCCCTTTCAGCCTTGTTATTCTGTTATTCCATCGTGTTCACCATTACAACTCGGTTGAAATTTTTTTTAGAAGCCGACAGTTCTCTAGCGAAAGTCTGGAGGGATCAAATCTATCGATCCCGGGGCCAGGGCAGGCAAACGCCTTCCGTCTTTGCAATCCTCTCTTGCACGGTCACGGCCTCCGATCCTCTAAACCAGCATCCAGACTGGAACATAACAAACCCGCGGGGGAATCGCAAGAGGCAGCGGATCAGAAAAGCAAAAGCTGTCCCTGCCAACACGCAGCCAGAAGGGAAAAGCTTTTAAGCTTGAGTGTTTACATGCCTCCGACTTCGGCGGCAAACTCCCTGGAAATCTGATTTTAGAAGGACCAGTGTTTCTTGCAAGGATCCTTGGATGCTCCCTTTGCAAAGAGGGGACCCCGAATAACCGGGTGGGGGGGGGAGAGTTTTATAAAAGTCGAAGGCTGAAAGGTGGCAAAACGTAGGGAACTGATTGGCTGTTGTGGCCCACCAGCAGTAGCAGATTTGGACAGTGAGGAGGTTGGGGAGGAACATGGGCCAGTCCTGGAGTCTGGGGAAGGCTCTGATGAGGGCTCTGCGTCGGAGGCAGAGAGGGGGCCAGGGCCGTCTGACAGTTGTCAGCTGCCTTCGGAGTCGGACATCAGTGAGGCAGACGAACAGCTGAAGCCTGTTCCCAGTGTGAGCTGCCAGGAGAAGGGAACAGCTAAGAAACAAAGGTCGACTCAGGAGTAAAGCCACAGGTGGACGGCGAATGGCCCCTCCCAGAGGGAATTAAAAAGGAGCGAAAGGGGAGTGGAGTTTTCAGGAGACAATTAGTTCGCTTAATTGGTTCGTGACTCTCCGAGACTCCTTGCCAAGTTTTGAAGATACCGGCCTGGCCGCTCTCCAAGCCAGATAAGGTCTGTGACTGTCAATTCTCCCTTGAAAGACTTTGCTGGAGGTGAATGAGAGGAATTCACAGTCACTTAATAAAAAGGGGGATTTTGTCGGGACAAGGAGTCCGCTTCGTGCTCTGGGGAAGCCTAGGTCAGAACATTGGCTGGCCAGTTTGGGAAAGCTGAGCAGATCCTTTATGTTCTCCGCCACGCAGCCTCTCCTCTGAAGGGGACGGCAGAGAGGAGATGATATGAGGCCGTTGGGTGCTCCCTCCCCCTTCCTCGCCGCTAAACGAGCCTGCCTGCCTGCCTGCCAGGCTTCCCAGCCACCCGAAAATGAGCATCGCCAACCAGCTAGAAGAGAAAGCAGGGAGACCACAGGCGTAGAATACCAGAGCCAGCACGAGAGCTATTTTTAGAACCTGGCAAATCAGATGAATGCACACGTGTCTCCCCCCCAACACTTGTGCCAGCCGATGCCATTGGGTTCAGCCCCTCCCTCGGCAGAGAGAGCCGCATGGGGAAGGGCCTTACGGAGGAGATAGGGTGGCCTACGGGACGGAGCTGAGGGTAGGAGGTGGGGTCACTCCCAAAGCTTCCCTTCTTCTCCTCCTCCTCCCACTCCTCCCTCTACTCTTCTTTCTTCTTCTTCTTCTTCTTCTTCTTCGTCTTCTTCTTCTTCTTCTCCTCCTCCTCCTCCTCCCATCCCTTTCTTCTTCTTCTCCTCCTCCTCCTCCTCCTCCTCCTTCTCCTTCTCCTTCTCCTTCCCCTATCCCTTTCTTCTTCTTCTTCTTCTTCTTCTTCTTCTTCTTCTTCTTCTTCTTCTTCTTCTTCTTCTTCTTCTTCTTCTTCTTCTTCTCCTCCTCCTCCTTCTCTTTCCCCTATCCCTTTCTTCTTCTTCTTCTTCTTCTTCTTCTTCTTCTTCTTCTTCTTCTTCTTCTTCTTCTTCTTCTTCTTCTTCTTTTCTCCTCCTCCTCCTTCTCTTTCCCCTATCCCTTTCTTCTTCTTCTTCTTCTTCTTCTTCTTCTTCTTCTTCTTCTTCTTCTTCTTCTTCTTCTTCTTCTTCTTCTTCTTCTTCTTTTCTTCTTCTTCTTCTCCTTCTCCTTCTCCTTCTCCTTCTCCTTCTCCTTCTCAATTTTTCAAATTTTGTTTGGAAGATTACAATACAAAGTCCCAAAGGGGGAAAAAAAAAATTAAGAGGCCAAAGAAAAGACCCTTAAGCAAAAACTGGACGGGAACATTTTTTTTAAAAAAAAATGCGAATTAAAAAAAAGAACGAAAAACATGTATTCTCCCCGCTACTTGAACACGGACAAATCTATTGCAACGATAATAGATTGCCAAAGCAGGCCCAACATGTATAAGATTCCCCGTCTGTTTGCAACCCAACCGACCATGTCATACGTTACATATATGAAAGAAAAAAATAAGCTCACAGGTTAAAGGAAAAAAAGTCAACGTGTTAAAGGAGCCATATTTCTGCTTTGGAGAGAAGGCAAAACGGCTTATTCGGAGAACATCCCTAGAACATCAGCCAAGATATTAGAAACAAGTCAGAATTTGCAGTTCAAATCCCTAGTACAGGTCTCCTTAGTTGGACTAGATGACCTCCAAAGTCCCTTCCAACTCTGTCACTGTTACATTTCCATATCACTTGGCATTGTCTCACTCAAGGGAGTAACCAGGCCAAAACAAAAAACAAAAAAAGAAGAGAGATTGTTAATACAGTTAGATAGCCCTCGATTTACGACCCCAACTGAGCCCAACATTGATGTTGCTAAGCGAGACAGTTGTTAAGCCAATGTTGCTCCCTTTTATGACCTTTCTTGCCATAGTCATTAAGCGAATCGCTGTTATGTTAGTAAGCCGGTCATTAAGCGAATCTGGCTTCCCTACCGACACCAGAAAAAAAGTGACTCGATGACCGTTTTTTCGCCCCTACGACCATTGCAGCATCCCCAACAGTCACGTGATCCAAATTCAGACGGCTGACTCGTACTTGTGACCATTGTGGTGTCCCAAGATCACGTGATTCTCCTTTTGAGGACTTCGGACGAGCGGCGTCGACGGAAGAAGCCGGATTCCCGTCGTATACAAATGGGTTGCCAACTTATCCGCTGCAGGGATTCGGGTGAACGACTGTGTCAAGGACGGTCGTAAAACGGGGCAACAAACCTCCCTTAAGAAATGTCTCACTTAGCAACAGAAATGTTGGGCTCTGTGGTGGTCATAAATCGAAGTACCTGTTTTGCTGGCTTTGCCAGGACATTTGAAAGAAATCAAGCCAATATATATATATATTTTTACCAGGGTTATTTTGTCACTTCCAGCCCACTTGGGGTGATATTTGAAATACACTTGCTCCGAAGAGATATCCTTATTTGGTGCACGGTTGATGGGGTCGGGGGCCCCAGGGACCCTCTCGCTATTTGGCGTGGGGTTCTGCAGCTCACTCTTGTTTAGAGACAAGAACAGGTGGCCGGCTGACGGTCGTCGTATCATTTCGTTTTGTCGTTTCGGCCATTAAAGAAGCCCAACTCTTTTTTTTTTTGCAATCTGTTTTTTTTTTCTTTTTTGGGGTGGGATGGGGGAGAGATCTCGATGGCAGGCGTTTCAAAAGGAAATCAATTCTCTGTTTAATTTTGGCCTCCGTTGTTATGAGGGTCTCCGCTTTGGCTGGAAAACTCCGGATGAGAGAAATTAACCGCGCTTCACTTTAAAACAGGAGCAGGTGGCTTTAGAATAGAATAGAATAGAATAGAATAGAATAGAATAGAATAGAATAGAATAGAATAGAATAGAGAATAGAGAATAGAATAGAACAGAATAGAATAGAACTAGAGAATAGAATAGAATAGAATAGAATAGAATAGAATAGAATAGAATAGAATAGAATAGAATAATTGGAATTGGAAATGAAAATGAAAATGAAAAGGTGAGAAGGGAGGGAGGGAGAAAGGAAGGGAGGGAGGGAGGAAATGGAAATGAGAAGAAGGGAAGGTAGGAAGGGTGGGAGTGAAGAAGGAAATGGAAATGAGAAGGAAGGAAGGGAGGGAGGGAGAAAGGAAATGGAAATGAGAAGAAGGGAAGGGAGGGAGGGAGGGGGAAAGGAAGGAAGGGAAGAAGGAAATGGAAATGAGAAGAAGGGAAGGGAGGGAGGAAGGGGAAAGGAAGGAAGGGAAGAAGGAAATTGAAATGAGAAGGAAGGGAGGAAGGCAGGGAGGGAGGAAATGGAAATGAGAAGGTGAGAAGGAAGGAAGAAAGGGAGGGAAGAAGGAAGTGGAAATCAGAAGGTGGGAAGGAAGATAGGAAGGAAGGAAGGAAGGAAGGAAGGAAGGAAGGAAGGAAGAGAGCTCCACTTTGCCCCCACCCCAAGCAAAGCAGATGCACCATTTCAATGCAAGACCCTCTACCCTCTTCACGTCTTAGCAGGGGCATTAAAACCAAATTCTTCCCCCATAAATAGGATCCTCCAGCTTTCATTCCCATAAAAGGCTACCAAGATCCTTTCTCCCCTGGGGTTAAAAGCCTCCTGCACTCTCTCTCTCTCCTTAACTCTACAAATGAGTAGCTTCTCCATCACTCCTGCCCGCATGTCCTACCTACCCCCATCACCAGTTAGTTGAAGGGCTCCAGCCCCGGGCGGAAAATACCAAGGAAATGGTAAGTTTCTAACCCAAGTTATCTCTGTAGAGGGACCTCAGGCTGCTCTGCTTGCGTGAAATTTGTGGGTCTTTAGTTTCCCGTTTGCTCGGTTTATATTTCCAAACAATTGGCAGATTTTCCTTTTTTAAAAAAATGAGATTTTTGTCCCTAAGTACGACAGCTGGAAGAGAAATGTCTGCAAAAAAATATTTCCCTTCATCCTTAGCCGGACGGCTGAATGGAGTTCTTTCGCCATACGATCCTCTTCGATTCTCTTATAAGAGAAACTCAGATAAATTTTATTCATCCCTTTGCCGAAGAAATTTCCTGATTTCTAAGCGTTGCTTCTCCCGAAGGATCAGGTTGTACCATTTTGTGCCTCTGTCTGTATGCAAAGGTCCAGGGGTCTGAAAACTTGTTCGAGTTGACTTAACTTCATAGATTTTTATTATAACTTTGTGACTACCGTAAATGTTTGATTTGACACTACAAAAAAAAAAAAAAGAGAGAGAGGAAAAGATGGCTAGAAAGGGAAAAGGCGCAGGGAAGAACGGATTAAAAAAAAGAAAAAGTGGATTAAAAGATGGCTAGTAAGGGAAAAGGCGCAGGGAAGAAGGGATTAAAAAAAAGAAAAAGTGGATTAAAAATATTGCAGTTGTTTGGAAAATGGGTGGACGAATAAAAAAGTTTTAGAAGGGTGCATTCGAATTCAAAAAACAAAGAAAACCCACAAGAATTTAGCAAAAGTGTGTGTGGGGGGGGGGGGGAAGTGATCGTTTTGCTGCTCCTAAATTTCAAATATATATTTTCCCTGCATTTTAGCATAAGGGGCATTCTGGTGTGTGAAGCACATATTTTTGTTTTTTAAAAAATGCTCCTAAATTTTTTGCATAATGCAACCCCACCTCTTTTTGCATAATTCCCTTTTGATATCTGTTTTACTTCCCCTTATTTCCAGGCAGGGCTGGGAATTACTGTATATTTCAGGTCACCTGGTCAATCAGTGGTGTTTCAAAATTTTTTACTACCGGTTCTGTCGGTGTCGCTTGGTGAGCGTGGCAGGAAAAAGATACTGTAAAATCTCCATTCCCTCCCCAATCCAGGGGAAGGATATTGCAAAATCTCCATTTCCTCACGATCAAGGAATAATGGATGGAAACTGAACAAGGAGAGTTTCAACCTGGAAATAAGGAGAAATTTTCTGACTGTGAGAACAAACAACCCATGGAACAGAAGTTGCCTTCGGAAGTTGTGGGAGCTTCATCACTGGAGGCTTTCAAGAAGAGACTGGGCTGCCCTCTGTCAGAAATGACGTAGGGTCTCCTACTTGGATGGGGGGTTGGACTAGATGACCTCCAAGGTCCCTTCCAACTCCCGTTAATCTGTAACGTAATCTGTAATCCAGCATCTCAGACAACCCAAAAACTACACTGTCTGACTTAACGTTCACGCCCGCTTGCTTCCCATCACAGGCAGGAACTCTAACGCCGGAGCAGATCACCGAATACAAAGGCATCTTTGAGATGTTTGACGAAGAGGGGAATGGCTTGGTGAAGACGGACGAGTTGGAAAGCCTCATGAGTTTGATCGGCATCAACCCCACCAAGAGAGACCTGGTCAACATGGCCAAGGATGTCGACAAAGACAGTAAGATGGCTGCCGTCCTAAAGAGTTGCCTTGGGTTCCAAAATAACCATTGGTGTCCTCCAGAATTTCGTGTCCTTCACGGTTCTCTAGATCCCTGTCTGATAATCTGGCTGTTAGAGCTTCTTTGCTAGGATTTTCAGGGGTTCCGTACGCAAGGACCCATCTTCCTGAGCCCTGCATATCCTTCTGTGGTTTCCTTCCCCCTCCCACAAGGAAAGACCTTCCTTCCTAGTTTCAGGAAATGGATTGCTTGTTTTTCTGGCTGATCTCCTTCCATTCCTGATGTTCTGACCTAGGCTTCCTGAAAGTATACAGCGCAATCTTAGTCCCGGCAAACCTCTTTTATTCATTCGGTTGTGAATTATTGCCATTCACAGTCCAAAAGGCTCCTCAAACAGTCTTTCAAGGGAATGTTTATAAACACCCACCTTATCTCCCTTGGAATTCTGCCAGAAAACTAATTGCTACACGCAGGACAAGGCCAAACTTAGCACAGAGTCAAACAGAACTTTTCCACAGCTTTAACCGAACAGATGAACGAATTGCTTCCTGCAAAAGCTCACGTCCCGTTTGCTCCTCTTTTATGTCTTATGGGAGGGGCCAATCATCTCCAAGCCTTACTCCCAAGTTGTCCCTGTTTTCTTAATTGTTCTTGTCTTCTGGCAGCCCCGCTGTTCTTCTGCCTTGCTGATGTCAGACTCCAGCGACTCCGGAGGCAGCAAAGAACTACCAGATAGCCTTGGCTCTCTCTTTGCCTCCGACGCAGAGCCCTCGTCAGAGTCTTTCCCAGACTCCAGGACTGGCCCATGTTCCTCCCCAGCCTCCTCACTGTCCGAATCTGCTGCCAGCTCTGCTGGCCGCTGGCGAGCCACAACCCTGATCACCTGAGTTGTATTTACAGCTTGACACAGCAACAACAGTCTGGCTGCAAACGAATGATTATGTAAATACTCAATTTCTTTTGGAAGAGGAAAATAAGTTTTTTTTTCCCCGCATTGTGACTTCTTTGAAGAAGTTTATGCAAATTTCATCTCATACAGAAGTTACTGGAAACTGTAGGGTGCACTGAGCCCCTTCCACTTCCCCTTCCCTTCCTCGTCCCCGGTGCTGAAGGGTTACAAAAAATAGATGACTTGCTTAATGGCGTTAAAGAAAATGGGAACTTTGGATTTTAATATTAATTTTAAAAAAAAAACAACAAACCAGAAATCACATTTGCAATAGGGCCCAAAGCCTTGCAGGCAGTTATTGGGGTGCAGATCTGCAGAAAGATTGATCGAACTGAGCACTGCTAACGTTATGCAGGATATTTTGTGGGATTCATGTTTAAAATCTCCTATGAGCAAAGCTCCACTCCTGGTGACGGTCTGTAACCCAAAGTTTATTATTGTGGTTTTCTGACGGGTTTCGTTTTCTTTTGCTCCCGGTTGACCCGCTCAAAATTTCCTGGTGGTCTCCCATCCTCCTGACTTCTCTTCATTTTTGAGGTGAGCCATAAACTGAGATCAGTCGTAACAGCCTTACAGTAGGCTTAATATTCCTTTCTGTTCCATCTAAGGGACCTCAGGACGTTGCTGGTCACCCTCCTGCCTTCTTCTGAGTCCCCAAATCTTTGTGGGAAGACTCCGTCTCTGGCTGCAGAAAAAAAGATGACAGCCCCCCCCCCAAAATAAAGTCAATTGGGAGCAAGTCTAGAATAGAATAACAGAGTTGGATGGGATCTTAGAGGTCTTCTAGTCCAACCCCCTTCTTAGGCAGGAAACTCTACACCACTTCAGACAAATAGTTATCCAACCTCTTCTTAAAAACTTCCAGTGTTGGAGCATTCACAACTTCTGGTGGCAAGTGGTTCCACGGGTTAATTGTTCTCGTTTGACAGGAAATTTCTCCTTAGTTCTAAGTTGCTTCTCTCCTCAATTAGTTTTCACCCATTGCTTCTTGTTCTGCATTCAGGTGCTTTGGAGAACAGCTTGACTCCCTCTTCTTTGGGGCAGCCCCTGAGATATTGGAAGACTGCTCTCATGTCTCCCCTAGTCCTTCTTTTCATTAAACTAGACATGCCCAGTTCCTGCAACCGTTCTTCATATGTTTTAGCCTCCAGTCCCCTAATCCTCTTCGTTGCTCTTCTCTGCACTCTTTCTAGAGTCTCCACATCTTTTTTTTTTTATATCATGGTGACGAAAACTGCATACTGAATTCCAAGTGTGGCCTTACCACGGCCTTATAACGTGGTCTTCACCCTTCACGTGAGCTGAAGAATCTATGCAGAATCTTTCTATGCAGATTTGACTTCTTGTGGTCTCTTTTTTCCTCCAGAAAAAGGCACCTTCAACTGTGATGGGTTTCTGGTGTTGATGGGCATCTACCACGAGAAATCGAAAAACCAGGACGAGGAACTCCGAGCCGCCTTTAAAGTCTTCGACAAAGAACACAAGGGCTACATCGAGTGGGACACGCTCAAGTAAGCAGCCAAAAGGCCTGAGGTGGAGCCTCAGGTTTATAAGGGGTAATTCGAGCCTTCTCGTGTTTTCTGCCCTTTTTAAAGATATGTGTTGATGAACGCCGGAGAACCGCTGGACGAACATGAAGCTGAACTCATGATGAAGGAAGCCGACAAGGACGGGGATGGGACCATTGACTACGAAGGTATTGGAAGCGTAATGGTGCAGTGGTTAGAGTGCGGTACTGCAGGCTACTTCAGCTGACTGCCGGCTGCCTGTAGTTTGGCAGTTCGAATCTCACCAGGCTCAAGGTTGACTCAGTCCTTCCGAGGTCGGTAAAACGAGGAGCCAGATTGTTGGGGGCAAAAGGCTGATTCTGTAAACCTTTTAGTGGGTAAAATGAATCCTTCCTTCCTTCCTTCCTTCCTTCCTTCCTTCCTTCCTTCCCTCCCTCCCTCCAGTGATTAGAATGCAGTATTGCAGATTAACTCTGCCCAGTGCCAGCAGTTCAATCCTGACCAACTGGCTCAAGATTGACTTAGCCTTCCATCCTTCCGAGGTTGGTAAAACGAGGACCTAGATTGTTGGGGGCAATAGTCTGACTCTGTAAACTGCTTAGAAAGGGGCCGTAAAAGCATTGTGAAGTGGTATATAAGTCTAAGTGCTATTCCTTCCTTCCTTCCTTTCCTTCCTTCCTTCCTTCTCTCCCTCCCAGTGGTTAGAATGCAGTATTGCAGGCTAACTCTGCCCACTGCCAGCAGTTCGATCCTGACTGACGGCTCAAGATTGACTCAGCCTTCCATCCTTCCGAGGTCGGTAAAACGAGGACCCAGATTGTTGGCGGCTGACTCTGTAAACCGCTTAGAGGGGGGCTGTAAAAGCACCGTGAAGCGGTATATAAGTCTACGTGCGATTGCTATATTGCTATAATCCCCGGCCGACATCCGATGACGTGAGCCAAAAAGGTTGCCTTGAAGAACGTACAGTTTAAGACTCAGTTGTAGGTAAATCGAGATGGCACGATTATTTTAATTTATTGAAAACGAGACTAATTTATTAAAAGCTCCCGGAATGGATAAAGACAATTCCTGGCCTGCAGGTCGACAGTCTAAAATGGTCTCGACACGAAAGGAAAGAGGATAGGGAGCGAGGAAAGGAAAGTGCTAATTCTGAACATTGAAAAGGTAACAGGGCTGGTAAATAAGAGATCAAGATCATATGGATACACGTGTGCAGTTTTCATGGCAATCATATGACAATACTGTGAAGGCAACTTCTCCCATCTCCCAGTTACAGTGGTTTAGAATTAAAAGCTCTTGCTTCTCCAAGCTGCCTGTCAGAATTATCTTCCTCTGGAAGAATTTAGATGCTGGCTTGTTATAGATTAAGATGCTGGTTTGTTGATTTAGATGCTGGCTTGTTACACTGTTGAGAAACTGTTAATGCTGCACATTTGTTCCTCCATTTTAAACTTAGTTCCATCTTCCAGCGCCATCTTTGCACCTAGCTGGGCTGGTAGACTTAACTTTTAAAAATTAAGAGTCACAAACAAGTTACAGCATCTGCCTATGTTTGCCAAAAACAAGTTGATTAACTGCCTGTTTTATCTGATGCCAAAGATAGGAACAGTCTCCCCCACGAGATGTCTTGAAGGTTCAAATCCCAGAATTCTCCCGCAGCCTGGTTAAAAAGCTGAGCATAAAAAGATGGAATTGGGAAATTATAGAGAAAGCCACGAAAGCAAACAGGCCCGCCATGCCTCCAATTGTCCACTAGACGGCGCCATCTGGATTAAAAACTGATTCACCTACTATAGCAAAATAAATTTATTTATTTTGCAATTAAACACATTGGCTTGGATTTTCACCTACTCTCTTATTCTGAGATTTCTTTGCCGTTTGATTTCACGCTGCTTTTAACTTCTTTATTTTTTTTATTTTATTTTATACAATTTATATACCACCCTATTCCCGAAGGACTCAGGGCGGTGAACAGGCACAAGATAAAAATACATCATACAAAAGTTAAAAAACCAATTAAAAGTACATTAAATAATTTTGGCCCAAAAAACGAATTTAAAAACACCCAATTTATATAAAACTAAAAGCAAATTAAAAGGGAGAGTCAAGCCAGGCCAGCCTGCTGGAATAAAAATGTTTTGAGGGCGCGGCGGAAAGTGCGTAAATCTGGGATCCTCCGTATCTCCGGGGGGAGCTCATTCCAGATGGTTCTGAGTTGGTTAACGGAGTCAGTGGGGGGTTTCAAATTTTTTTACTACCGGTTCTGTGGGTGTGGCTTGGTGGGGGGGGGTAATGTGACTGGGTGGGCGTGGCCAACTTTTTTTTTTTTTACTTTTAAAAGCATTTTTTCTACAACCTCTTTGGCCGAAGAGGTTGCAGAAAAAAAATGCTTTTAGAAGCCTTTGACGATCAGGCAACTCAGCTGGGATCATCAGAGGCTTTTAAAGGCATTTTTTTTCCCCACAGCCTCTTCAGTCAAAGAGGTTGTAGAAAAAAATGCTTTTAAAAGCCTCTGATGATCCCAGCTGAGCCGCGCGATCACCAGAGGCTGTTTTTTTAACTTTTAAAAGCATTTTTCCGGCTGAAAAGGTTGTATAAAAAATGCTTTTAAAAGTAAAAAAAACAGCCTCTGATGATCGTGCGGCTCAGCTGGGCATGGAGCTGTCAGAGAGAGAGAGACAGAGGCAGAGTCTGGGTCGTCCGTCAGCCCTCAGACAGAGAGTCAAAAGCCCCCAGGTCTGGAGGTGGCTGATGAGGAAGAGGAGGAATAGCTGGGTCCAGTGCCTGACGTGCGGATGCACAGAATGCAGAGGAGAGGAGAGCAGTGGAAATCTATGGGCCGGTCCTTGGGACGGAAAAGCCACCACTGCTAACGAAGGCTCCACCCTAGTATCCTGTCAACGTGTTTGATGGCAAGGAAGGACGGACACGGGTTAAAAACAAAAAAGGAAATTTCTACCTTCTTGCTCTAGCTTTGTTTTTTCCTTCCTAGAATTTGTGGCCATGATGACAGGCGAATCCTTCAAACTGACTCAGTAAGACCTCCGAGAAACTTTCCGGTTTCATCTCTCCTATCTGCTTTCTCTTCCTCCTGCGATGTCACGGGGGTGGCGGTAAAAGACCGTGGCAGAACCTGGACATCAAACAGCAATGCGTAAAGTCACAGCAAGAGTCTTGTGAAAGTTGTGAGAGGCATGAAACAAAACCTACTTGAGCCGAGACTACAGGATTTCAAACCTTTAGTAGCCACATTTGGACAGAATGTTTTACCCTCGTTGAGTTTTTGTCAATAAAGCCTGTGTCAGATTTAACACACAAGGTTTTTTGGGGGGGAAAAACTGGACGACACTTGGTACTCTGTACACAACACTAGTGTGTTCTTTGAAACTCCTGAGGAGTTGTGCAAAAAAGAACATCACAACTTCTGCTAAGCTGTAACCTGGTTTGTTAGGACTTCCTAGCCCGCTGGATTGTATGAGGCTGCCATTTTGGTATTCGCTTAACCGATGCCTCGCTTAGCCAGACAAATTTTGGGCTCAATTGTTGGTCGTAAATCGAGGACTACCTCTCCTGCGAAACGGGGGCATACTCCAGAGGCAATGAATGATTCAAATAGAAAAATAACACAGCAAAACACACCCATTCCTTAAAGGTGACAAATATTAGAGACTTATTTCAGATTCGTTTTCAGCTATGGATGAAAAATTAGATCAATGGGGGGAAAAAAAACAAAACTATTCAGCGGAGTATTTATATAAGGAATTCTCCCAATAGGTTGACCTTCTATATACAACACATACAAACAGAGAATGATATACATAAACATTTTTTTAAAAACGAATTACCTAAAATACAAAATGCTTCGTGGTTTCAGCAGAATATTGCTAGATTCAAAATATTTTTGTAAAAAAATCTATGGTTTCTTGGCGAAAAGACGGGCACCGTTCTTTTTAAATCCGCAGCAGGAACTCGAAATGTCCCAACGCAGAATTCACATTCCAATGGGACACGGCAATCGTCTTGGGAGGAGGAGACTAGGAAATCGGGGGCCGCAAACACCGAGAAACTACGGTATATTCCTGGTTTGGATTTAGGATTTTTTTAAAAAAATGGAACTTTGGCCTTTCGCCAAAAGAATTTCCAACACCTTGGTACCTTGGAAAATACTGCCCAAGTCTATCAAAAGAAGAACGTAGGAAATTTTTTTAAAAAACGGGCCCTGGGTTCAAGCTTGGCCGTTACATAGCAACGAATCCCCATCTTTCAGCAATTTGCTAGAAAATCCAGTCTTCCACAGAAGAAAGAGAGATTAAATCTGTACTGTGCTCCCCCCGATGGCAGGGTGTGGGGTAGAGAGACCCTTCAATCCCCTTTAAATCCAGCAGGCAGACATTTTTCTGCTAATCCAATGCATTCAAAGCAGCTGAACCTCTAAGGCAGAGGTCTGCAACCTTAAACACTCAAAGAGCCATTTGGACCCGTTTCCCACAGAAAAGAAAACACCGGGAGCCACAAAACACTTCCCGTGCCTGACTATTTCTTGAGCGGCCGCAAAACTAGCATATGTAGTTGAATTAAACGTTCTGTTTTCTTCTGAAACTTTTCTTTTCTTGGATTTATCCATGGTCGGCCTACCCGGGGTTGAAAAGCTCAATAAATCACATGCCGGCGGGTGTCGCACATTGGCGGTTGTGAGGCCTATTTTGAGTGACAGGGAGCCGCAGCAGAGGGGTGAAAGAGCCACACGCGGCTCCAGAGCCGCAGGTTGCTGACTCTTGCTCTAAGGGTAGGGGGGGGGCCTGTCATCCCCAAAGCTTTATTTTTCACCTTGGATACTTCAGACACGGAGGGGTGAGTGGGGAGCAAGGATCTGATTTCCACTTCCTCGAAAAGTCCAACGGTACTCAGAAAGCGGCAGGAGACACTGGATCCAAACACCGATGATCAAATTTCCCTTCTCCACCGCGACTTCGGTCCGTATTCTCCCTGTTCCCCTATCGAAGAGACCGCTATGACTGCTCGGGGGAGGAAGTACCGGTAGACGCGTCCCCCGGGTTCTCTTGCGCCTCCATGGGGCAGTTTTGGGATGATCCAAGCAACCTGGGAGTTTCGTTCCGCTCCCTCGCCGAGGCTGCCGGTTCACAGGCACCGCCGTCCGGTTTCTGGCCCGCTGACGGAGCCTCGTCGTGAGGCTTGGACATCCGGATGGCCTCATCGTAGGAGGGGGGCATCTCTATGGCATAGAGGCTGTAGGCTGGAGGACAAGCCGTGTTCCTATCTGGGTCTCCAAAAGGCAGTGAGAGGGAGACGTTGGGAGGGTACTGGAGGGAGCTGTATGCTGTAAAAAACAACGAAGCAGAAAGATTAGGCTGTCCTCCAGTATTTTATTTATTCATTTATTTTTATTTTTAATACAAGAAAATGTACAGGGCCGTCCAATTCCCTCTTTTTTTTCCTAATTTTATTTTATTTTAGTACAAATAATCCATTTTACATTAAACAGTGCGTCGTCTGGGTAACAATGTTTGTGCAATAACAGTTAAAATTTACGATCATATTCATTATGTAATCTATTTTTAACTTAATACCAATACATTAAATATCTAATACTTTACGTCTACTTTTTAATTTGCTTAACTCTATTAATTCTATTAACTATTTTCTATATTTTACTCGTCCACTTTTATTTCTAATGTTTATATTTGTCCTCTAACCATCGATAACATGTTTCCCATGTTGCATAATAACCAGTTTGTTCTTTCTCTTTCATTGCCTTTCATTAATCTATTCATTTCCGCACATTCTAATATTTTCCTTATCATATTCTTCTCTGTAGGAATCTCTTCACTTTTCTAGTTTTGTGCGGATACAATTCTAGCTGCGGTTATTACATGAATAATCAAATATACATTTTCTTTCCCTCTGAGCGACTCTGCTGAAAGCTGAAAATGAGAAGAATAGAAAAGCAATATAGTCTTCAGCTCCCGACCACAACTGAACGCAACATTTCCTCGTTGCTAAGCGAGACAGTTGGTCCGTTGAATTTTGACCGGTTTTATGACCTTTCATCCCACCTTTGTTAAGTGAATCATGACAACGGTTAGGTTAGCCACCCGGTCGTTAAACAAATCGGGCTTCCCCTTTGATTTGGCTTGTCGCCGCTACCAGTTCGCCTGAACAGGTCCGAACCAGCTGAATACCAACACTGAATTTTGCTCATTTGACCGTGGAGTATGTTCATGCCTAAAACTCCGGATTTTTAGAGAATGCCAGAAAAAGAGAAGCCTGTCAGGGTTGACTTACAGGTAACCGTGCTGTGGGCGGTGCTGTCATGCTCCATGGGGATGACGGTCAGGTCGTGCGCATGGGGCGGGAAGGTTTGGCGCAGGGGCTGCTTGGTGCGGCAGCAGAATTTGGCACAGCTGGCTCCGATCCCGCACATCAGGAGCAGGAAGACGGTGAGCAGGATAAGCCTGCGGGGTGAAAATGGGAAAAGTCAGTGAATGGGATTACAAAGAGAAGGGGAGGGAGGGAGGGAGGGAAGGAAAAAAGATGGGAGGAAGGTAGGAAGGAGAGAAAGAGAAGGAAGGAAGGAAGGAAGGAAGGAAGGAGAAAGAAAGCAGGAAGGAGGGAGGAAAGAAAGAAGAAAGGAAGGGTAAAAGAGGGAGGGAGTGAAGGAATAAAAGAGAAAGGGAAGGAGGTAAACAGGAGAGAGGGAGGAAGGCAAAGACAGAAGGAAGGAAGGGACGAAGAAGGAGAGATAAAGCAGGAAGGAGGTAGGAAAGAAAAAAGAAGGGTAAAAAAGGGAGGGAGGGAAGGAATAAAAGAGAGAGGGAAGGAGAGAAAACCGGAGAGAGGAAGGCAAAGACACAAAGAAGGAAAGAAGGACGGAAGGAGGGAGGGAAGGAAGGAGAGGGAAAGCAGGAAGGAGGGAGGAAAGAAAGAAAGAAGAAAGAAAGGGTAAAAGAAGGAGGGAGGGAAGGAAGGGATAAAAGAGAAAAGGAAGGAGAGAAAGCAGGAGAGAGGGAGGAAGGCAAAGAGATTTTTTACGCACATGTGTATGTGCACGCACGTCTCCCGCTCCCACCAATTACCAATTAAGTCCTAAAAAGAACTCTCATAAAACTTTTGAACTATTAAGCAATCTGTTCATCGGGCAGTAACGCAGATCGGCAAAAGACAAAAAGAACAAAAAAAGAAAAAAAGAAAACGGGCACTCAGAAAGTTAGGGATTTAACATTTCTAGGTAAAACATTGCCCAAATCCTTAATGATTCACACAAAAGAACCACCCTTTGTAACGTTATCATCTGACTTCTGTTTCTTAGGCCAAGTAATATATACTACTCAAAAACCAGCTGCAGACCAGCTGCCTGTAATTACTGCAGGTTCGAATCTCGCCAGGGCTCAAGGTTGACTCAGCCTTCCATCCTTTCTAAGGTAGGTGAAATGAGGACCCAGTTTGTGGGGGCAATAAGCTGACTTTGTATAAATATACAAAAGGATGAAGGCTATTGCTGAGCACATTGTAAGCCGCCCTGAGTCTCCGGAGAAGGGCGGCATATAAATCAAATTAAAATAAATAAATAAATAAAGGGAACACAAGCAGAAGACATCCGAGATCTGAATGAATGAAATAGCCTTATTAAATACTTGGTTCGTTACATACAGTAGTTTTGTGTTCCCCTTAGTTGTTTGAGCGGTGTATAAACTACTGTACGTAAAGAACAAAGTATTTAATAAGGCTATTTCATTCATTCAGATCTCGGATCTGCTTGTGTTCCCTTTATTTTTTTTTTGAGCAGTATATACATTGCAGCTTGAATGAATGACCTGATTTTCCTCGCCCAGGATGGCAGCAACACGAAACTGGGAAGCCAGTTGGTTGCTTCACTTATGCGGTTTCTGCAAATTAGTGGCTGAATGCAAACAAGCCGTCGTATTTCATCGCCTTAAAAACACGATTCCTGTTGTTTTATTCTTTCAAAATTCCCCGGAAGCAGCAGAGAGAAGTAGGTGGAAACCTGACCTCATCCTGAAATATGCCAAACATCCCCCAAAAGCCAAGTCAGAATGAGTCGAAGGGCCTGCCCCGCGCTTGACTTCTTCCACCAACAAAACCCGGTCATCTGAATCACCGCAAAGAGGAAAATCCGCCCACTTTTTTTTTTCCGGGTGCGGCAAACTTCTCAAGTTTCTAACAGCCCAGGATGTTGACCCACAAACTTGGTGTGTTGTTGAGTCACACACACCCTCAGCAGGCAGGAATTTTGGCAAGAATTGAGAAGAGAACCGATGAATTCATCCGAAGAACAAAGGCGGAGGAGGACGGGCCCTAGAAGAACCAAATCGTTTTTTGCTTTTGTTTTTTTGCCTTTAATTGTTCACCTCTGGGATCGTCCCGACTAACAGAGAGGGTTAGCGTAGTCTCTGCTCCTGCCCAGGTTGAGGGTACTACAAATCTCAACATTCCCAGCCATTACTATACTGTAATTCCACCATAGAGTAGTGGACAAAATTGTGGAAACCTTTTGGAAAAGTTGTATTTTTTGAGGTTTGATGGCTAATAACATCACTCTTTTTTTTTTTTTTTTTGGAGTTTCAAGATCATCCTATTCCACTGCTGGAATGGCCTGGGAATAGCCCAGATCTTCACCCAATTGAAAATCTGTGGATTTTCCGACTAAAGAAACTGGTTAGCCAGAAGCGACCCAGCAATAAAACCCAGTTAATAGAAGCCATCATTCAATCTTGGTTCCACATTATAACAGCTGCAGAACTCAAAGACTTGGTTCCCTCCATGGGAAGATGTTGTAAGGCCGTCATTCATGCTAAAGGTTACCCAATTAAGCATTAACTGACATGGGGATCATTTTTGTATATCTCGTTTCATCTATGGTGATCATTTTTGTATATCTCGTTTTTTTTTCTACGTGTTTCACTTTTCTCCTTTGTAACTGCTATTCTAATGGCAAATCCTTCATAAAAATTATGGCATTACATTCTTGATTAAATACTCTTTCCATGGATATATAAATTTTATAGGGTACTACTCCAAAATAAAGTGGTGTTATGAATTTTTAGAAAATACACTTTTCCCAAAAGGTTTCCACAATTTTGGCCAGTAGAATAGAATAGAATGGAATGGAATGGAATGGAATGGAATGGAATGGAATGGAATGGAATAGAATAGAAGAGAAGAGAATAGAATAGAATAGAATAGAATAGAATAGAATAGAATAGAATATTGGAATGGAATGGAATAGAATAGAATAGAATAGAATAGAATAGAATAGAATAGAATAGAATAGAATAGAATAGAATAGAATAGAATAGAATAGAATAGAATATTGGAATGGAATGGAATGGAATGGAATAGAATAGAATAGAATAGAATAGAATAGAATAGAATAGAATAGAATAGAATAGAATAGAATAGAATAGAATAGAATTTTTTATTGGCCAAGTGTGATTGGACACACAAGGAATTTGTCTTGGTGCATACGCTCTCAGTGCACTACTGCAAATCAATTTGTAGGTTTGCCTGAATCTCTGTGTATGTAGGGATACTTCTACGCAAACATAAACACAGAAATATATACCCCTTTTTCTACTCTAATGCAGGTAGTCCTTGACTTACAACCATTTGTTTAATATCCAGAGTAACGACACTGAAAAAAAAGTGTCTCATACACATTTACATTCACACAATCAAAAATTCAGATGCTTGGCTTGGTACTTATGACGGTTGCGATGCCCCCGAGGTCACGTAATCACTTTTGGGGACTTTCCGAGAAGCAAAGTCCATAGGGAAGCCGAGATTCACTTAACAACCGTGGGACAGGGATTGACTTAACAACTGTGGCAAGAAAGCCCGTAAAATGGGCCAAGACCCACTTTTAAACCAATGTCAACAGTGGCAAGCACCACCACCCCTCCCCAAATATAGAGGCAGCCCCCCAACTGGAAAAGACTATTTTGCCAGCTAAGTCTCCTTCTGGAGACATTTTAGCACCCTCTGAGAGACATCCAGGATTGAGTTTGAATTTCGGCGACCTGTTGCTGAAACAAAAGACGCTTCAGGAACAATTAAAAAAATAAAGAAATAATTAATTAATAATTAATTATAATTAATTAATTAATAATTAATAAATAAATAAATAAATAAATACAACTTACCAAACGTACCACAAGCTTGTCCAGCTGGACCCTTGTTCGGAACATCTGCAAGGGAAGGAAGTCACTGATCAATCATCAAATCACTTGATCCAGCTCACACACACACAGGTAAGAACCTGATCCAGCGCACCCACAACAAATAAGAAAAAGGCAGGCCGATTTTGTTCACTTTCAATTTGGAGGCGAGTAACTGGAAGGTAGAAAACCTCCAGGGAGGTCCAACACAGTTCTAGGCTGCATCAACAGAGGGAATAGAATCAAGATCACATGAAGTGTTGAGACCACTTTATAAGGCCTTGGTAATAAGGCCACGCTTGGAATCCTGCATCCAGTTTTGGTCGCCACGATGTCAAAAAGATCTGGAGACTCTAGAAAGAGTGCAGAGAAGAGCCACAAAGAGGATTAGGGGACTGGAGGCTAAAAGATATGAAAAGCGGTTGCAGGAACTGGGGATGTCTAATTTAATGAAAAGAAGGACTAGAGGAGACATGATAGCAGTCTTCCAATATCTCAGGGGCTGCCCCAAAGAAGAGGGAGTCAAGCTATTCTCCAAAGCACCTGAGGAGGGTAGGACAAGAAGCAACGGGTGGAAACTAACCAAGGAGAGAAGCAACCTAGAACTAAGGAGAAATTTCCTGACAGTGCGAACAATTAATCCGTGGAACAACTTGCCACCAGAAGTTGTAAATGCTCCAACACTGGAAGTTTTTAAGAAGAGGTTGGATAACCCTTTGTCTGGAGTGGTGTCGGGTTTCCTGCCTAAGCAGGGGGTTGGACTAGAAGACCTCCAAGGTCCCTTCCGACTCTGTTATTCTATTCTAACACCACCTTGTAAGTATTTGAAAGGTATACCCAGGTAGTTCTTGACTTATAGCCATTCGTTTAGTGACCAAAGTTCCAACGGCACTGAAAAACATGGCTTGTGGCCAGTTTTCAGACTTACGACCGTTGCAGCATCCCCATGATCAAAATTCAGACGCTTGGCAGGTAACTCGTATTTATGACCGTCGCAGTCTCCTGGGGGGGGCAGGTGTCATGTGAGCCTCTTTTGTGGCCTTCTGACAAGCCAAGTCAACGGGGACTTAACAACTGAAGTGATTCACTTAACCACTGTGGCAAGATAGGCCCTAAAATGGGAGCAAAACTCAGTTAACAACCGAAGTTTTGGGCTCAGTTGTGGTCGAAAGTGGAGGACTCCCTGGGTACCTTCTTAAAGATGATAACTTAAAATTGACTTACTGTTGGTGGCCGCTGCAGAGGATCTCACAAAAGGAAGGCACAGCCTGGTGGAGAGGATGGAAAAATAGAATATTTAGCACAGGAAAAGGAAGACAAGAGGGCAAATCCTGAATCCTAATTTGGTGGCTCTTAAAAATAGACAGCGGCTAAAAAAAAAACTCTTTGTTAATCTGATGGATTTGAGAACCAGACTCAAGCAGTACAGGACTAATCATCCACGACTCAGATCTCCCTGAGCGGTTCACAAAATTATACCCTGATATTCAAGATTTCCTGCCTTGAGTTCTTGAATTAATTACTTTCTGGATTTACAGAGTGACCCGAGGAGAGTTTCAATTCATATTGAATGGAATGGAATGGAATGGAACAGGATGGGATGGGATGGGAGGGGAGGGGAGGGGATGGAAGATAGAAGAATTCATGACTTGCATCTATTCTTGGAATAGAGTAGAGTTGAGTGGAGTGGAGTGGAATGGAATGGAATGGAATAAATAGAATAGAATAGAATAGAATAGAATAGAATAGAATAGAATAGAATAGAATAGAATAGAATAGAATAGAAATATGAGAGTTGGAAGGGACCTTGGAGGTCTTCTAGTCCAACCCCCTGCTTAGGCAGGAAACCATATAGTACCATTATTGAGGGATTGAGTTCAACCAATAATTCAAACAAACCCTCAAGAACAAGCCAAAGTTAAATTCAACCAAGCATCCTTCACAAATGCAGATGCTAAAGCCCAATGTTTTTCAACCGCTTGAAGATATGCGCAGACCTCAACTCCCATTGGCTGCTTGAAGAGATGTGGACTTCAACTCCCAGAATTCCCCATGCCTGGGGAATTCTGGGTAGTTGACGTCCCACACAAATCTTCAAGCAGCCCAGGTGGAGATACCCTGCTGCATTTGGCTTGAGGACAAACTCAAAAAAAAAACCCAAAAAAAACCAAAAAAAAAAACCACAACACAGTTGTGTGAACACAACACATACGCACTGCTGGACTTCAATACAAAACATTGGAAAGCAGGTTTGTTCTGGACTCATTCTGACTGGAAGTTCTTCCCTAACCGGAGATCTGCTTGACAACAAAGAAAAAAAAAATCTGCTGTCATTCACTCAACCTGAAATGCACGTTCTTCACCGCTCTACCAAAATAAGACTAAAGAGACGGACTATTGAAAGTATTTATTCAACTTTGGACTATAAACTCATTTATTGCAACCGGGGGTGGGGGGGGGGTGGGAGTGCCTTAGGATTGTCCAGCAAAACACACACAGCTCGGCTAAAAAAAAAAACCAGCAATTTTTCCAAATTTTTAGGATTTTCATCAAGGCTAGTCAAACCTGCAAAAATCTAAAGGGTTTTTTTTAAAAAAAATAAAATAAAGCTTTTGTATGAAACGAAATCACAGGCTGATTTACCGATTACAAATTTCCGATTCAGGACAGGGAGGGAGGGAGGCAGGTGGATTGGCCAAGCTGTGAATTATTCCCAAAATCAGAATGGAATATCGGTTTGGATTTAACCAATGGGTCTCCAGGATGGAGAAAAAGAAAAGAAAAGAAAAGAAAAGAAAAGAAAAGAAAAGAAAAGAAAAGAAAAGAAAAGAAAGAAGGAAGGAAGGAAGGAAGGAAGGAAGGAAGGAAGGAAGGAAGGGAGAAAATGAAAATGAAAAGGTGAGAAGGAAGGGAGAGAGGGAGAAAGAAAGGGAGGAAGGGAGGAAATGGAAATGAGAAGGTGGGAAGGAAGGAAGAAAGGGAGGGAAGAAGGAAATGGAAATGAGAAAGAAGGAAATGGAAATGAGGGTGGGAAGAAAGGGAGTGGAAATCAGAAGCTGGGAAGGAAGGAAGGAAGGAAGGAAGGAGAAAGAGAAGGGGAGGGAGGAAGGAAAGAATAATAGGAAGGAAGGAAGGAAGGAAGGAGAAAGAGAAGGGGAGGGAGGAAGGAAAGAATAATAGGAAGGAAGGAAGGAAGGAAGGAAGAAAGAAAGAAAGAAAGAAAGAAAGAAAGAAAGAAAGAAAGAAAGAAAGAAAGAAAGAAAGAAAGAAAGAAAGAAAGAAAGAAAGAAAAGCATTGAAGGATGTCAGATTTAAGCCCGCTCCCCTCCCATTTTTTTTCCCCGGGACTCTAATAAACCAAGTTTGCTTTTACAGATCGGATTCCTGGTTCCCAAGAGACGCAGCCCCTTGGGATGGACCCGGGGGGTTTGGCGGGTCGTGAGAAGCCGGCTTCCTCCCTCCCACCTGAAGCATCCTCCGAGAGGCGCCTGGGACTTGAAAGCCACTCACCTGCGCCCCGAGGGCGGCTGCCAAGAAGGGGAAGGAAGAGCCCGGGCTGGCTCGGCGGGGGGAAGCCATGGGGCCCGATCCGAGGCAGCCTTTGTCTCGGACACCAGCCCAGAGCGCCGCCGATCGCGCAGGGGAGCCACGCAGCCCGAGCGGACAAAAAAAGAGGAGGCGGCGCCCGCTTAGCCAAGGGTATTCCTCGGCCAGGAGCCACGCCCCCTCCCTGCCTCGGCCACGCCCCCTCCCTGCTTTTCCCCCACCCCCACCCACCCACCCACCCACCCAGCCCCCCCCCCCACGCCGGCTTTGTTCGCCCCCCCGGGCGCTAATGGGGGACACACGGGGGTGGGTGGGGGGAGGACAGGCGGAGGGGTGGGCCCGGTCTAGCAGGAGGGTGTTTGGGGGGGGGAGGATCAGGAGGATGGGTTGGGGAGTCAAGCACCCAAAGCCCTGGCTAAGCCTCTATTGCCCCGATGTCTTTTTAATACAATTATGCCTGGGAAAAGTGCGATCAGATGCCTCCTTTGTTTGGGCGACATTGCCTCGATCGATCAATCAATCAGGCAGGCAATCAGTCTGTCTGTCTGGCTATCTACCTACTATCTATCTTATTTGTATCTTTCTCTCTATCCCTCTGTAATCTATCTATCTATCTATCTATCTATCTATCTATCTATCTATCTATCTATCTATCTATCTATCATTATCTACCTGTCTTATTTCTATCTATCCCTCGATCCCTCTATCCATCTACTCACCTACCTACCTACCATATTTCTATCTATCCCTCTATCCAGCTATCTACCATCTCTCTCTCTCTCTCTCTCTCTCATCTATCTACCTACCTGTCTTATTTCTATCTATCCCTCAATGCCTCTATCTATCTATCTATCTATCTATCTATCTATCTATCTATCTATCTACCTTATTTCTATCTATCCCTCGATCCCTCTACCCATCTACCTACCTACCTTATTTCTATCTATCCCTCGATCCATCTACCTACCTACCCACCTACCTTATTTCTCTATCCAGTTATCTACCATCTCTCTCTCTCTCATCATCCATCTACCTACCTGTCTTATTTCTATCTATCCCTCTATCTATCTATCTATCTATCTATCTATCTATCTATCTATCTACCTTATTTCTATCTATCCCTCTATCCAGCTATCTACCATCTCTCTCTCTCTCTCATCATCTATCTACCTACCTATTTCTATCTATCTATCTATCTATCTATCTATCTATCTATCTATCTATCTGCCTTATTTCTTTCTATCCCTCTATCCCTCTATCTATCTATCCCTCTATCTATCTATCTATCTATCTATCTATCTATCTATCTATCTACCTACCTACCTACCTACCTACCTGTCTTATTTCTTTCTATCCCTCTATCCATCTCTCTCCCCCCCCCCCCTCTCACCCCTGCTGTCCAGAACCGTCAATAATGAGCATCGCATCTCCATCCAAGCCCTGGATCCTTTCCCCAGCTGGCTTCCCCGAGAGAGGCTGGTCTTTATCTATACTTATTTATTGATTGAAAAAAATCTACATAGCTCACCCATCTTACATCACAAGTCTGGGCAGCTCCCAGCGGAGAGTTAAAACGACAGCAATATATCATTAACACATACCCTAGAGACCTATGAAAACCACACAAGCATTAGAACATGGCATCATTAAGTTCTCTTGTCAATCTCGCCCTGTCCCTGATGATGCCCTGTGCGCTGATGATGTTACCTAAACAGGTCGTGAAACACCCATAAGAAAACCACCCTTCTCAGAGATCATCAGGGACCCCACCGTCCCCCTCCTCCTCCTCCCAAACCCCCACTCCCTTCTAGCACTGATGATGGTACCTAAATGGGTCGTGAAACATCTCCAAGAAAACCACCAGGCCAAAGCCGAGCCCTCTGTGCTGATAAGGCAGTCATCCCTGTCCCTGGACGGGGCTTTTAAAAACATTTTCTCTCTGCAGAAATGGATAGGTTAACTCTAAAAATCAAAGAAAAAGAAGATTCGGAATATTTTACAACATGGGAACGATTCTACAAATGGTTAGCTTTACAGATTCAGAGGTTAGATGAGTGACCTTGTGTGAAATATGGACTACACGAGAAAGAAAAACTGATGAGTAAATATTTTGATGGTTATATAATCGATACCATAATGGAAGGTAATATACTCTTCAATAACGATTGGTACGATCGCATATATCAGGGGTGAAATCCAGCAGGTTCTGACAGGTTCTGGCGAACCGGTAGCGGAAATTTTGAGCAGTTCGGAGAACCGGCAAATACCACCTCTGGCTGGTCCCAGAGTGGGGCGGGAATGGAGATTTTGCAGTATCCTTCCCCTGGAGTGGGGAGGGAATGGGGATTTTGCAGTATCCTTTCCCTGGAGTGGGGAGGGAATGGGGATTTTGCAGTATCCTTCCCCTGGAGTGGGGAGGGAATGGGGATTTTGCAGTATCCTTTCCCTGGAGTGGGGTGGGAATGGGGATTTTGCAGTATCCTTCCCCTGGAGTGGGGAGGGAATGGGGATTTTGCAGTATCCTTCCCCTGGAGTGGGGAGGGAATGGGGATTTTGCAGTATCCTTCCCCTGGAGTGGGGTGGGAATGGGGATTTTGCAGTATCCTTCCCCTGAAGTGGGGATGGATTAGGGATTTTGCAGTATCCTTTCCCTGGAGTGGAGTGGGAATGGAGATTTTGCAATATCCTTCCCCTGGAGTTGGGAGGGAATGGGGATAATCTTGGCAGAGGGACGGGGCTACAATCTGGTGTGGTGAAACTACAATGCTTAAGAAATGTAGGTAATTCTTATATTTGGAAAGCATGAGGCCGGCTCCAGCTAGTTTATTTAAATTTCTGAACCTTGTGCTATATTTAGGATCCTACCGCCTTCAGATTTCGGTGGCTTTCTGCCTCTGGACTAGAGTATCAAGTTCAATCTTGATTAGCTTTCGGAGCTCAACCACGGTTGGCTAGATGCTCTGACCGGAAAGTTATAAAGTCTTTCTCGAGTCAAGCGTTACAGAATGCAGAATCGTTGGGTAGTTTCCTTGGCGGTAACGTGGAAACAGGCCCATTTCTGGACTTCCGGTACTTCCAGTAGGCCCGTTTTTTTGCCCTCCCCGGGCTCCAGAGGCTTTTCTTGAGCCTCCAGGAGGCCAAAAACAGCCTCCCCCGGGCACTTGAGGCCCTACGGAGGCCGGAAACAGGCCCATTTCCGGACTTCTGGTAAGCCCATTTTTCGCCCTCCCAGAGCCTCCACGCGTGCCCTGGCATCCAAAACGGGCTGCGTGGAGACTCCTGGGAGGGACGTGGCATGGCGGGTAGGGTCAGCCAGTCCTTGGAACCACCGGTTCGGCGAATCAGATTAAAATTAATATCCAGTTTGCCCGAACCGGCTGAATCCCACCTCTGAGCCCAAGGCAGGGGATTTTATACCATCTGTCAGGTGGTTGTCCAGTCTATTTTTGAAAACCTGCAACGATGGAGCATGTACAATTGCGACAGGCAATCTGTCCCATTGATTGATGACTCTGTCAGGAAATTTCTCCTTAAAGATCTTCTACCAGTTGCTTCTTGTCCTGCTCTCAGGTGCTTTGAAGAATAAGTCAACACCATCCTCTCCTCCGTGACAGCCCCTCAAACATTGGGAGGACAGCTATCCTGGTGCCCCCCTGCCCCAATCCTTCTCTTCGATAGGTTAAAAACATACCTACGTTCTTTCACGCAACACACCAAGCTATAAACAAGGCCAATTGCAAAAGAGAATTGCTCTTTCATTTCCCTTAAAACTACACCTTTTGTTCCTGGCTCTCTTTTTTTGAAAAGGGGAAAAAAAAAAAGAGAGAGGCCTAGTGCTTGTGTGTTTCAGAAAGTATGTGGCTGTTATTTTAAGACTTCCCAGCCCCACAACTCTGTTGTTTTATATCTGTTTGCGCTTTTCAAGGGAGCAGGCACAGATCCGAGTGTGGGTGTGAGCTCGCTGAAACGCAATGGAAAAACACATGGTAATAAACTGTTTTCCTAGGTTTCAATAATTCCCCCGAACCTGTTTGGCTGCTCAAGAGTCTTTCAAAAGGAAGGAAATGGGGAAACCGAGGCTTGGCTGGCAGGCGCGTGCCAGATCTGGGCAGAATGACGTTTCTTTGTGGCCTACTCAGTCAGGTTGGGACGCGGTGGCTCAGTGGCTAAGCTTGTCAATCGAAAAGTCGGCAGTTCGGCGGTTCGAATCCCTGGCGCCGCGTAACGGGGTGAGCTCCCGTGACCTGTCCCGGCTTCTGCCAACCTAGCAGTTCGAAAGCAGGTAAAAAAAATGCAAGTAAAAAAAAAATAGGGACCCCCTTTGGTGGGAAGGGAGCAGCGTTCCGTGCGCCTTTGTGGCGTTGAGTCATGCCGGCCACATGACCACGGAGACGTCTTCGGACAGCGCTGGCTCTTCGGCTTTGAAACGGAGACGAGCACCGCCCCCTAGAGTCGGGAACGACTAGCACATATGTGCGAGGGAAACCTTTTTACCTTTACCTTACCCAGTCAGGTTGCTGGCGCGTTTAAGCAGCTTCTCAGGGGGTGGGTGGGAACAAAGGATCTGCAGCAAGGAATGGTATAGAAGTGCAGATTTCCATAAATCTCATTGTAGGTCTAAAGAGAGATGATTGGCATTCCTGTTTGCGTTATCTCCATCTTCAGGATCTTAAAACAGAGAAAAAGAAATGTAAAATATGTAAGAAGCCCCTATTAAACGTGGAAAAAAGGCGTGCTGAGGTCATTCCGAGCTCTCTGCCTTCATTTATTATCTTTTATCCCACCTTTATTACTTTGTAAGTAAGAAGCAAACATACATAATACTCCTTCTTCCTCTAATTTTTTTTAATGTAAGTATCTATACCTGTGCTTGATTTTTTGGAGGGCGGGGCAGCTAAAATTGGTCCTTCCTGCAATTCAAGCCTGAAACCCAAATTCTGCAGAGCTGGAAAAAAAAATGTAAGTCAAATTCTGCATAAACCCAATTTGGCCTAGTGATTAAGAAACCAAGTTAGAAAGTGGGAGATCACGAGTTCAAGTCCGACCTTAGCCATGAAAGCCGGTTGAGTGGCTTTGGGCCAGTCACACACACCCCCTTCTCTCTCTCAGCCCAGCCCACCTCACAATGTTGTTGTTGTTGTGTGGAAAATAGGAGGAGGAAGTTGTGTTGGACATGTTTGCCGTCTTGGGTTATTTGTAAAAATAATAAAGGCAGGATAGGATAGAATGGAATGGAATGGAATGGAATGGAATATAATAGAATGGAATGGAATGGAATGGAATATAATAGAATGGAATGGAATGGAATTGGAATTAATAGAATGGAATGGAATGGAATGGAATGGAATAGAATAGAATAGAATAGAATAGAATAGAATAGAATAGAATAGAATAGAATAGAATAGAATAGAATAAAATAATAGAAATAGAAATAAGAATAGAATAGAGCAGAGTAGAGTAGAGTAGAGCAGAGCAGAGCAGAGCAGAGCAGAGCAGAGTAGAATAGAATAATTGGAAATGGAAATGGAAATGAATAGAATAGAATAGAATAGGAATAGAATAGAATAGAATAGAATAGAATAGAATAGAATAGAATAGAATAGAATAGAATAGAATAGAATAATAGAAATAGAATAGAATAGAATAGAAATAGAATAGAATAAAATAAAATAATAGAAATAGAAATAAGAGTAGAGTAGAGTAGAGTAGAGTAGAGTAGAATAGAATAGAATAGAATAGAATAGAATAGAATAGAATAGAATAGAGTAGAGTAGAGTAGAATAGAATAGAATAGAATAGAATAGAATAGGAATAGGAATAGGAATAGGAATAGGAATAGGAATAGGAATAGGAATAAAATTCTTTATTGGCCAAGTGTGATTGGACACACAACGAATTTGTCTCCAGTGCATAAGCTCTCAGTGTGCATACAAGCAACGAGTGATAAATCATGATCGTAGTCAGCGTAAAAATACGTTCATCATAAATCATAAGATACACCACTTAGTGATAGTCATAGGATACTAAATAGGCAATCGACATAAGTCATACTAGGATACTAAATAAACAATGTAAACCGTAATAGGTAACAGGAAAAGGTGGGGAAAATAATGGCAATACACAGCCATATTAGATAGTTTGACAGTGTTGTGGGAATGAGTTTGTTTAGCAGAGTGAGGGCACAATGGGGGGGGGGGGAAACTGTCCTTGTGCCCCGTTGTCCCGGCGTGCAATGCCCTAGAACTGCGTCAATGCAAATTAAAAAAGAAATAAAACAATAACCTCTTCGCATTTCTGTTGAATTTCTGATCGAAGCGTCCTGATTCTATCCCAGTTCCCAAGCCTTGCTGGCTAAGCTTTTGTCTGGCTGTTAAGTCCTAAATGGGAGTCCGTTGAGTATTATTACACGGTGGTAACCCGCATAGGTTAAGTTTCTCATTTTGATTCATCGGGCAGCAAGTTTCATCCGGAGGGATTTCTGCGAGATCGTGAAGATAGGCAAGGCGACTTTTGCTCCTTTTAGAGACGGATGCGAAGGTTAATGGCTTAGGAAAAGGTACACACGAGAGAAAGGCGTTCATGAGCCATTACTAGGAGCTGCTCAAAAGCCAAGTGTGTGTATATATCTCTAAAATAAACAAGATCGGGAAGATTTTTTTTCTCGCCAGGGTTCCAGATGGTCAGGTTTTTTTTTAAAAAAAATGCAGCCCTTTAGAATATTACCCCGTTTTTTTCATTTTGGAAAATTTCAAATTTGGGGCCTATTCTAACAAAAGAAATCTCTGTCAGGCACTATAGTAGCAGCTGAAATTGTGGAAACCTTTTGGAAAAGTTGTATTTTTGAGATTTGATGGCTAATAACACCACTTTTTTTTTTTTGGAGTTTCAAGATAATCCCATTCCACTGCTGGAATGGCCTGGGAATAGCCCAAACCTTCACCCCATTGAAAATCTATGGATTTTTCGACTAAAGAAACTTGTTAATCAGAAACGACCCAGCAATAAAACCCAGTTAATAGAAGCCATCATTCAATCTTGGTTTCATATTATAACAGCTGCAGCACTCAAAGGTTTGGTTCCCTCCATGGGAAGACGTTGTAAGGCCGTCATTCATGCTAAAGGTTACCCAACTAAGTATTAACTGACGTGGTGATAATTTTTGAATATCTCATTTTTTCTACGTGTTTCACTTTTCTTCCTTATATTGTAACTGCTATTCTAATAGCAAATCCTTCATAAAAGTTACGGCATTACATTCTTGATTAAATACTCTTTCCATTGATATATAATTTTAGGGCACTACTCCAAAAGAAAGTGGTGTTTAAAAAATATACCTTTCCCAAAAGGTTTCCACAATTTTGGCTACTACTGTAGGTAAGTCAGATGTGAAAGCAACTTTTGAAGTTTTGTTGACTTGGTAGAAATGCCAACGTTCTAGTCCTCAAGAAGTTATCCTTCAGCAGAGGAGTGCCTTGAGATTAAAACGAGGCCAGGCAGTTCTTTTTCTAGCTTGGAACTACAGCTAGTCCTCGACTTACGGCCACCATTGAGCCCAAAACTGCTGTTCCTAAGCAATACAGTTGTTAGGTGACCCATTTTATGACCTTTTTTTGCCACCGTTGTTAAGTGAATCACTGCAGTTGTTAAGTTAGCCAGTCACACGGTTGTTAAGTGAATCTGGCTTCCCCGTTGACTTTGTTTGTCAGAAGTCAGTTGCCAAGCGCGTGACCTTGGGGATGCTGCAACGGTCATAAGTGTGAAAAATGGTTGTAAGTCACTGTTTTCAGCGCTCTTATAACTTCGAATGGTTGCGAAACAAACGGTTGTAAGCCGATTGTAAGCTCTTCTAACAACTTAAAGTTGTAAGCTCTTCTAACAACTTTATGCTTAACAAAATGTAGAATTTGTGCATCTGTGGATCCCTGGCCAAGAATCTTTTTCTGAGAGTAATTATTCCCCACGCTTCAGCGTTTCCCAATCCATCAAACCACGGCCTGCATCGATTGAGAGATTCCAGAACTGTTCTCTGCACATGCTCTGAAGCTAGTTGTTCTTATCCAAGGCTCAGATGTGACTTTAAAAAAGTCCCTAAATTCAACAGGAATGATTTCAAAACACAGCATATGCTTTAAGATCATATGAGTGTTTTTTTTTAAAAAAGGTGGTTTAAGCATGAATCATTTATTTGTGTTTCCAAAATGTGAAACTCTGCAATGCCAGAGGAAATGCTGATTAAAAGTCATGGTGATATGTGTGTGTGTGTGTGTGTGTGTGTGTGTGTGTGTGTGTGTGTATATATATATCTTTTAATGAGCCAGGTGTTTGATCAACAGAAACGACAAAAAGAGGAATAGCACCCCATGGCTGTAGGTAAATATTATTTAGATTATGTCATTAAAGAGAGCTGATTCACATCTAATCCATTATGGGTACAAGGTGTTGACTATTTATACCTTCGCTTGTGAAACTGGAGGTGACCTGAATTTTTTTAGCTAATAGAAATTCTACTAACTCCTATATCTTCAGCTTGCTCCAGGCACAAGTACCCACGAGTCTTATCTCAACCCTGTTGACGCCTCTATTTCTATTCTTTAAATCTGGGTTTTATCTGATTTTCTTTAAAGGGGAAGGGAAACGCTTAAATTCCTTCCAGCGTTCCTCCCGCCTTCAGTTAGAAAAACATGAACACGTTTCTAGGCCTCATGAAACATGCATTTCTGGGAAATCTATTATATATATATAAATGGCTGTGTGTGTGTATGTTCCAGCATAACTCTGGAACGCCTCGAGCAATTTCAACCAAACTTGGTACACAGATGACTTACTCTCTGGAAAGAAATACTGTGGGGCTAAGACACCCCAACACCTCTTGGGTGTGTGTGTTCTGTTAAGATAGAGCCTGTTGTGCCTTAAAATGGCTTCTACTGGACTGCCTTAAAATGGCTCCTACTGTACAGCACAGTGGAGTTGCCATGGTAAGAAGCCACTTCTAAATCAAGATCAGACAAAAAGCATACCAAATAATCATAGGTCAGCTAGCAACAATAAGGTGGTATCGGTTTACTTGACACTTCTGGGGGCACAGGGAAAACATTTTTAACTAATTTAATTCTCACCGACATCAGGGCTCAGGGTGAAGTTGCTCGTCCTGTCTAATACAGGATTGAAATAAATAAATTACCCGGGCAATGCCGGGTTATCAGCTAAAAGGGCATTCAAGCAGGTGATGAGTGAGTAAGGAAGGAAGGGATGTGTCTTCTTCTCGGTCATAGATCCCAGCCTCTCCACTTAAAGGGTTAATAATATCAGCTTAGTGAATTAATGAAGCCATTAATCATTTGGAACAGGAGGGATGACATTTCCCAACTGAAGTGTGTCACAGCGATAATGCCTACAGATAACCGATTCTGATCGCTGTGGAGAAACACTGATGAGGTTACCTAGTTTGGTAATGAAATGCCTGCAAGAAAATGATCAAGCTCAGAGATCTTCAAGGACCTCACAGTCCTCCTCCTCCTCCTCCCGCACTCCTGATGATGTTATCTACTTGGGTTATGAGATGTCTTCAAGAAAGCAATGTCTTCAACCTTGGAGCGCACTAAGGACCCCACAGAAAAACCGCTTACCAGTTTAATAAAAAATTGTGGGAAACTTCCTTTTTGTAGTTTTGATTGCCAGCTGCTTGTGCCATTCATTCTCTGGAGCAGTTTCCCACCCTTTTGTTAAAAAAAAAAAAAAAAAAAATCCCCACAATGCAGCGTTCTAGTCAAACAAAAAGAGGGGGGAAAAAAAGAAGCTATTTTTAACCAGATAAGCTATCAATGCTGGAAAACTAGAGGCGAAAGCTAGGATTACAGAAAGGAGCGGAGCCCGAGACATTTTTTTTTAGCCAAGTTGATACCTATGGAGGAAGTTTGTCGCAACACAAGAAGCTGGCGATTTATCAAAGCTATTTAATCTCACCGTTTTTGTTTTCAGTTGGCAATTACGATCCTTCTGGGTAACCACAGGAGCAGGAGCAGATATCCTTGGCAGACAACCGAACTGGAATAGTCCTGTCCCGTTTCATTCGCTCCTAGTTGTTGAGAAATTGGAAGGATTAATATCACGAGACGAGGAAAATGCGAATGAGACAAGGGGACAGCTGCGTTAACTTACATGCAGTTGTTTAATTTTAACTCTTGATTAATGCCGTTTATTTTACATCCACTTTCTGTCGCCTCTAGATGTGATGGGCGCGACAGAAATCTAATCAATAAGATAAATAAAACTCCAGAATAACAGAATAACCAAGTTGGAAGAATAGAATAGAACAGAACAGAACAAAATAGAATAGAGAGTGGAGTGGAGTGGAGTGGAGTGGAGTGGAGTGGAGTGGAGTGGAGTGGAATGGAATGGAATAGAATAGAATAGAATAGAATAGAATAGAATAGAATAGAATAGAATAGGGAGTAGAGTAGAGTAGAGTAGAGTAGAGTAGAGTGGAGTGGAGTGGAGTGGAGTGGAGTGGAGTGGAATGGAATGGAATGGAATGGAATAGAATAGAATAGAATAGAATAGAATAGAATAGAATAGAATAGAATAGAATAGAATAGAATAGAATAGAGAGTGGAGTGGAGTGGAGTGGAGTGGAGTGGAGTGGAGTGGAATGGAATGGAATGGAATAGAATAGAATAGAATAGAATAGAATAGAATAGAATAGAATAGAATAGAATAGAATAGAATAGAATAGGGAGTAGAGTAGAGTAGAGTAGAGTAGAGTAGAGTAGAGTAGAGTAGAATAAAATAGAATAGAGTAGAGTAGAATAGAATAGAATAGAATAGAATAGAATAGAATAGAATAGGGAGTAGAGTAGAGTAGAGTAGAGTAGAGTAGAGTAGAATAAAATATAATAGAATGGAATGGAATGGAATGGAATAGAATGGAATGGAATGGAATGGAATGGAATGGAATAGAATAGAATAGAATAGAATAGAATAGAATAGAATAGAATAGAATAGAATAGAATAGAATAGAATAAACAGAGTTGGAAGGGAGCTTGGAGGTCTTCTAGTCCAACCCCCTGCTTAGGCAGGAAACCCTACACCACTTCAGATAAATGATTATCCAACCTCTTCTTAAAAACTTCCAGTGATGGAGCATTCACAACTTTAAATAATCCACGGATTAATTGTTCTCACTGCCAGGAAAATTTCTCCTTCATTCTGGGTTGCTTCTCTCTGATTTGTTTCCATCCCTTGCTTCTTGTTCTGCCTTCAGGTGCTTTGGAGAACAGGTCCACGACCCCTTTGTAGTTTCCTCCTTCTCTAAAATAGCCAGTAATTGCCCTGAGGTTGATGGAGATAAGATCCCGGTGTTGAAAGAAGAAAGCAAAAGAAATAAATAAAGAAAAATGCAGCATTGTTTAGTTGGAAACACGTTAGGCGATCGAATGGCCCCTTAGGGGAGGGAAGGTGAGAGGTTTGCCTTTTCCAAGATGTTTCAAATATTTTTGACTTTCCACTGCTCTTTTTTTTCAAGAAGTGTACGTGAGGCCCATTGTGGTGAGGAAATGATCTTTATCAGCGAGTTCTTGAATGGAAATGGAATTTAAGCAACTTTGTGTTATCACTTTCTACAGATCTTCAAGCATAGAAGGCTCCGGTGGTGGAATTCAATTTTTTTTTTACTACTGGTTCTGTGGGTGTGGCTTGGTGGGCAGAGTGTGGCTTGGTGGGCGTGGCTTGGTGGGCATGGCAAGGGAAGGATACTGCAAAATCTCCATTCCCACCCCACTCCAGGCGAAGCATCCTGCAAAATCTCCATTCCCTCCCCACTCCTGGGGGAAGGATACTGCAAAATCTCCATTCCCACCCCACTCCAGGGGAAGCATACTGCAAAATCTCCATTCCCTCCCCACTCTTGGGGGAAGGATACTGCAAAATCCCCATTCCCACCCCACTCCAGGGGAAGAATATTGCAAAATCTACATTCCCACCCCACTCCAGGGGAAGGATACTGCAAAATCTCCATTCCCTCCCCACTCCAGGGGAAGCATACTGCAAAATCTCCATTCCCACCCCACTCCTGGGGGAATGATACTGCAAAATCTCCATTCCCACCACACTCCAGGGGAAGGATACTGCAAAATCCCCATTCCCTCCCCACTCCTGGGGGAATGATACTGCAAAATCCCCATTCCCACCCCACTCCAAGGCCAGCCAGAGATGGTATTTGCCAGTTCTCCAAACTACTCAAAATTTCCGCTACCGGTTCGCCAGAACCTGTCAGAACCTGCTGAATTTCACCCCTGGGAGGCTCCTGGGCTTAAGACAGCTGTGTTTTTCTCACTGAAGTGGAGCACACCAGTTGTGTGTCACTGCTTTTAAAACCTGCCCCGCCAGCTGAACGGAGTCTCGGGGAGGTGCCTAGAATTATTATAAAGCCTTGACAAGAGACGTAATTTACCAGGCGTAGGACAAAATCTTCTGCCTCTTAATAAAATGCCTTTATCAATTGCTACCAGATCCCGGGGATTTTTTTTGCCAACAGAGATTAGCCTGGTTCTCGTCTTATAATGGTGACACCACGGCCGCTTCCATCCCAGTTCTTACCATAGCAACGCTAAGTTTTAAACCTCTCAGGGCCTTCAAAAATGAAACTCAAAAGCCACAGTTAGCACTAGTAAAGGGTGGCAGGAGAGCCCTATGGTTTTAAAAAACCGCCGAGGTTAAAATGCCAGAAATGGGACTGAGGCAGCGTGCAGAGAATGGGTTAAGGCCTGACTTGTTTTTAAGTGGAATGCGAGGATTCATAAACCACAATGCGCAAAGGTAACCGGTAGCAAACAGAAAGGAAGAGAGGGAGGGAGAAAAGGAGGAAGGAAGGGACAAAAGGAGGGAGGAAGGGAGGGAGAAAAGGAGGAAGGAAGGGAAGGAGGGAGAGAGGGAGGGAGGGAGAAAAGGAGGAAGGAAGGGAGGGAGGGAGAAAAGGGAGGGAGAGGGAGAAAAGAAGGAAGGGAGAAAAGAATGGAGGAAGGAAGGGAGGGAGGGGGGAAGGGAGAAGGGGAGGGAGGGAGAAAAGGTGAAGGAAGGGAGGGGGAAAAGGAGGAAGGAATGGAGGGAGGGAGGGAGAAAAGGAAGAATGGAGGAAGGGAGGAAGGGAGAAAAGGAGGAAGGAAGGGAGGGAGGGAGAAAGGAAGGAAGGGAGAAAAGGATGAAGGGAGGGAGGGAGGGAGGAAAGAAGGGAGGAAGAAAAGGAGGAAGAAAGGAAGGGAGAAAAGGAAAAAGGGAGGGAGGGGAAAAAGGAGAGAGGGAGGGAGAAAAGGAGGAAGGAAGGGAGAAAAGGAAGAAGGGAGGGAGGAAGGGAGGGGAAAAGGAGAGAGGGAGAAAGGAGGGAGGGAGAGAGAGAAAAGGAGGAAGGAAGAAGGAAGGGAGAAAAGGAGAAAGGAAGAGAGGGAGGGAGAAAAGGAAGAAGGAAGGAAGGAAGGAAGGAAGGAAGGAAGGAAGGAAGGAAGGAAGGAAGGAATTTCGCCTCTTCCTTCTCCCCCAATTCATACAAGTCCTCCTTTGATCTGAACGAAGGAGAATCTGCTTCAGAAGTTTCTTTCCAACGAAAGGGAGAATTTTCATGCACTAACAGGTTTTGTTAGGGACAAAGCAAGGGTGTGTATATTACCTGTAGCTGCAAACGGCCTCCCTTTCCCTGCACGCCCTTCTCTCTAGGGGCCTGTGGCCTCCCTGCTTCCTTGCTCGAAGCCCAAAGAAAAGGTTTCCAATCGTTGCGGGAGATTTTTCGGATCGGGAACAACGAGCACTGGTGAAGTCTTTAGAGTGCGGGAGAAACCATCGTCCCCGGCTACCCTGCAAGGGGAAGGAAGCTGAAAAACACTACAAAGAGGAAGATGGAAAAACCTTCCCAAGTATCTCCAGAAGAATGGAAGGAAGGAAGGAAGGAAGGAAGGAAGGAAGGAAGGAAGGAAGAAGAAAGAAAAGAAAGAAAGAATGGAAGGAAGGAAGGAAGGAAGAAGAAAGAAAGGAAGGAAGAAAAAAGAAGGAAGAAAGAAAGAAAGAAGGAAGGAAGGAAGGAAGGAAGGAAGAAAGAAAGAAAGGAAGAAAGAAAGAAAAACAGAAACCTCTTTTGCAGGATTGGATTTCGACACGACGGTTGTTTGCTTAATGCGACCTAACAACAACTTATCGGGGTTTTATGTAACACGGACCCGTTTTTTAGCCGAGCTGTGATGGATGCCCGTGACATAAGAACTTATTCAAATCTGAAAATATCTAAAGGACGTCCAGATATTTGAGCAAAGGAGTTGGCTGGACTCAAAATGGGCAGGGCTGGCGATGAGCTAGAAAGCCTGCAAATCTTTGCATTTAAAAATAAATAAATAAATGACATTTTTTTTTTTTGCACATTAATTGTAAATAACAGCCTGCTGGGGTTATTTGTATGCAGAGGCCATCTCGCTGACGGGTAGAGGCTGTTCCAAGTATATAATTACGGTCTTTTATAGCCTCATTCAAGAAGTCTGCAATTATTCCCCCCCCCCCCCCCCCCGGAGCTAATCTCATTGGTCCAGTCTCTGGAAGGAAATGTCCGACCACCCCAGCCAGCAATCTTAAACAATCATTAGTTGCTCTCGGTGGAGGTGGGAGATCTTTTCTGCAAAAGGCCTGGAACAACTGGGGATGGTGTGTGTGTGTGTGTGTGTGTGTGTGTGTGTGTGTGTGTGTGTGTAGGGAAGAACTCTTGCCAAAGCAACGCACACGACGTTGTTTCTGCTGGAGAACGTGGTTGGTCCCTGGGAGACTCCTGCCTCCTGCCCAAACACCAGCCAACGTGGTTTGCAAACTCGTGGTTTATGGCAGAGTTTCTCCGCTTTTAAGATGGGTGGACTACAACTCTCAGAATTCCCCAGCCACCTACACACACTCACACACACACACACACACACACGGAGCGGTTGCGGTGGCCTAGTGGTGGAGCTCTGGCCTCACAATCAGGAGACTTTGAGTTTGATCCTAGGTAGAGGCAGATATTTCTCTCTCTGGGCACGATGAGAATATATCTGCTGAATATAACTCCGCATTGGTAACAGGAAGGGCAACCGGCCAGTAAACACTCCGCTAGCTCCATTCAGTTGCCCGGACTCCACCCCGCAAGAGATTAAAAGACGATGATACAGAGAGAGAGAGAGAGAGAGAGAGAGAGAGAGAGAGAGAGAGAGAGAGAGAGAGGGGAAGGGAGGGAGGGAGGGAAGGAGGGAGAGAGAGAGAGAGAGGGAGGGAGGGAGGGAGACAGAAGCAAGTTCTTAGATGGCATTTCTCCTCCTTTCAGCCCATTCTCATCCCAAAAGGTGACAAATTCAAGCATTGCCAGGAAGGCCAATTTTATTTACCAACAAACAGAAACAGAAATGAACGAAAAAGCAATTTCTCCAATCCAGCTTGAAGCCTTCTCTGCGTGTTTAGAAGGAAAAAAAATGGGGTGGGGGGGGAAGCAGCAGATAATATTCGGCCTCAAAGAATTCTAGAGGGATAAAACCGGAAATCTATTTTGGGTTAAAACCTCCCATGTTCCAGATGGCCTTTTCAAAACGTTCTTAAGATGCACAGCCTCAAATGGAGCCTCCTCCCTGGGAAGGTTTTTTTTTTTCAGTTGGGAGTTTCTCTGGTCACGATCCGGCCCATGAAGTAGACGCCGTAAACTTCCTTCACGTCGCCTTTCACGATCAGCGTGGCCGATCCGGTGATAGGCTGATTGGGCTGTGGAAACAAGACAGAGAAAGGCACATACCAACACCTGTGGTGGATGTGCCCAAAAGCAAAAAAAAAAAAAAAGATTTTGGGCGAAAATGCAAATGCAGTTAGAAAAAAAAAATGTAAAGACAGCACAGTAGATTTTTAAGCCAGAACTATTCCTGTTAGGCATAATATCAGAAAAATACGACAAAGAGAATGCAGGTTTGATAGTACGTGTTTTAACAATGGCAAGAATTGTGTTTGCACAACATTGGAAAACCGAGGAGACACCTACAGAAGATGTACCGGTAATTTAAAAAAATATCGGACTGTGCAGAAATGGACAGATTAACACTGAAGATAAAAGAAAAAAGAAGACACAAAATGCTTTCAAACTTGGGACTTATTTTATCAATGATTGGACAACAGGGGTAGAAATTAGGAGCTTAAGATATAAATGAATTGACCCAGACAATACACTGTTCTTTAAGCACATATTGTATGCAAAGAATATATAAAGGTAAAGGTTCCCCTCGCACATATGTGCTAAGTCGTTCCCGACTCTAGGGGGCGGTGCTCATCTCCGTTTCAAAGCCGAAAAGCCAGCGCTGTCCGAAGATGTCTCCGTGGTTATGTGGCCGGCATGACTCAATGCCAAAGGCGCACGGAACACTGTTCCCTTCCCACCAAAGGTGGTCCCTATTTTTTCTACTTGCATTTTTTAACGTGCTTTTGAACTGCTAGGTTGGCAGAAGCTGGGACAAGTCACGGGAGCTCACCCCATTACGCAGCACTAGGGATTCGAACCGCTGAACTGCCGACCTTTCGATCGACAAGCTCAGCGTCTTAGCCACTGAGTCACTGCGTCCCCAAAGAATATATGTGTGTGTGTGTGTGTGTTAAAGCCGGAGTCCCCAACCCCTAGTTTGTGAATTGACACTGGGACACGGTAGACCATAAACCAGGCCGTGGAAACAAGCAAAGCCCCATCCATGGGATGCAGGTACCATGTGAAACCCCTTCGGTCCACGGAAAAACCTCACTCCATGGAACAACTTCCCGGTGGCCCAAAAATGGGTACTGCTGTATTAATGCAGTGTTTGCCAACCTTGGCAAGTTTAAGATAGGTGGACTTCGGCTCCCAGAATTCCCCATTCTGGGAATTGAAATCCACCCTGTTCTTAGTTTAAAAGGGAAGGAGAGAATGCCAGGGCAAACAACCTCAACTGGATAAGAATTTTAAAGCGTGCCAACCTACATCTGAGCCGGCAGGGGGCACCCAAGAAACGATGATGGATTTGGTCTGCCCACGTTCCACCATTCCTTTGATGGGGTCCACGCTGAATCCTTTCAGCTGCAAAACCTGTAAGTTTTCCCAGGTGAATTCGACATTCTGCCAAAAAAAAAAAAAAGAAAGAAAGAAAGAAAGAAAAAGAAAGGTTTGCAAAGGGAGAAAACCCTTGATCAAGGAATCATGGATGGAAACTGAACAAGGAGAGATTCAACCTGGAGATAAGGAGAAATTTCCTGACAGTGAGAGCAATCAACTGATGGAACAGAAGTTGTCTTTGGAAGTTGTGGGAGCTTCATCACTGGAAGCTTTCAAGAAGAGGCTGGACTGCCATTTGTCAGAAAGGGTGTAGGGTCTCCTGCTTAGGCGGGGGGTTGGACTAGATGACCTACAAGGTCCCTTCCAGCTTTGTTAGTCTCTTAATTCCTGACACAGCATAAAATAGCTATCTATATAAAATAGCAGCATCAAATACAAGCGAAGAGAGTAGAGTAGAGTAGAGTAGAGTAGAGTAGAGTAGAGTAGAGAATAGAATAGAATAGAATAGAATAGAATAGAATAGAATAGAATAGAATAGGATGGGACAGGACAGGACAGGACAGAACAGGAATAGAGTAGAATAGAGTAGAGTAGAGTAGAGTAGAGTAGAGTAGAGTAGAGTAGAGTAGAGTAGAGTAGAGTAGAGAATAGAATAGAATAGAATAGAATAGAATAGAATAGAATAGAATAGAATAGAATAGAATAGAATAGAATAGAATAGAATAGAATAGGATGGGACAGGACAGGACAGGACAGAACAGGAATAGAGTAGAATAGAGTAGAATAGAGTAGAGTAGAGTAGAGTAGAGTAGAGTAGAGTAGAGTAGAGAATAGAATAGAATAGAATAGAATAGAATAGAATAGAATAGAATAGAATAGGATGGGACAGGACAGAACAGGACAGAACAGGAATAGAGTAGAATAGAGTAGAATAGAGTAGAATAGAGTAGAGTAGAGTAGAGTAGAGTAGAGTAGAGTAGAGTAGAGTAGAGAATAGAATAGAATAGAATAGAATAGAATAGAATAGAATAGAATAGAATAGAATAGAATAGAATAGAATAGAATAGAATAGAATAGGATGGGACAGGACAGGACAGGACAGAACAGGAATAGAGTAGAATAGAGTAGAGTAGAGTAGAGTAGAGTAGAGTAGAGTAGAGTAGAACAGAACAGAACAGAACAGAACAGAACAGAATAGAATTTTTTATTGGCCAAGTATGATTCGACACACAAGGAATTTGTCTTGGTGCATAATCATGTCCCCCTTTGTAAATCCAAACGGTCATTAAACAAATGGTTGTATATTGAGGACTACTGTAATACATCCGAAGGATTTTCCCACCCAATCCTCTTCTATGTCTGACCAAGTCATCATCATCTTTTTTTAATGACCCCATAATCCTTTGCAAGGTGGAGTCTTGGGCAACTGAGTGTTTACTGGCCAGATGCCCTTCCTGTCACCAGTACGGAGTTTTGTCCAGCAGATATATTTCTCATTCTGCCCAGAGAGAGAAATACCTGCCTCTATCTAGGATCGAACTCATGGCCTCCTGATTGTGAGGCGAGAGCTCCACCTCTAGACCAAGTCCTCTCCTGAATTCCACAATTTGCTTTGATGAATGTCCCCCTCCCTCTCCCCACCTACCCCCCCCCCGAAGACTGTCGCACCTTCTTCGATGCAAACTGAGCGGTCCGTATGGCTCCGACTTTCAACTCCCTCACTGCTGGGATCACCAACGTCTCCGTTTGCACACACTTCAGGCTGACCAGGACGCAGTTGATGGCTTTCTCAGCTTCTGCAGAGATGCAATTTTTGTCCATTTTGGGAGAACGGGAACAGGAGGAACAGGTTTTGATTCCCCATCCTCTGCCCGCCGGACCCCCCCAAATTTTCCACCTGCAGTTTCCAAGCCCAAGATGAACCTAGTTTATCCCTCTTTTAAAGCCGCTTCACCTGCTTTGGAGGCTTCTTCAGTTATGGAGCTTAGCACCGCCAGCGATTCAAAGGGCACGTCCAGCGCCTCTCCGCCTTCCACGTACATGATGTGGTTTCTTGCTGCCCCCTTCAGCTCTATCACCCGGATAATTTCCTGCAAGGAGTTTCAAACAGCTCCAGGTTTCTAAAACGCCTCTCCGTCACTTGCCTGTGTTATTCCCATCACTATGATGGTTTATTTAACTTTGGGTTGGCAATATATAAACTATCAATGTACCTTTAAAACTGCTGTATTGCATCATACTGTGTCCTGATTGGTTAGCTCTGTAGCCAATGTCCTTAAGAGAGAGCTAGAAACATGATTTGCTTCTCTTTGCTGTTCTTGCTCTCCGATATCTCTGTATGCTACTGTTTGCAAATTCAGAAGAACTGTTTATTGTGAATGACTACGACGACTGGTAAGAAGACTTTGTTATTGGATTATCCCTGGACTGTCGTTTTGGCTATCTCCTGCTTTATATGTGTATGACCTGGACTGTTTATTGGACTGTGCCTTGTTATTTCCTGAAAGTAAACACAACTCAGTGTATCTGTGTGTTGGCTGTGTTTATTCGTAACTAATCTCAATCGCTTTCACGTGTACACCCTTGCTACTCAAGGGTTACTCTGCGAATTCCTTAACAATCACCTTTCCAAGGAATCTTGGAAGGAAATCTTCTGAAGGAAAAGGATATTTAGACCCTACTACTCCCTTTAGCTTACTTGATTGTCACTGCACCTTGTACAACGAAATTAAATGCCACCTTCAGTGTACATCATACATAAGACAACTGTAAAAATAAAAACACACCGCCTTCACATTCTATACAATTGAATTGAAAACCCCTGATATTGCATTAGTATTGCACTATGCCCGTGATGGCGAACCTATGGCATGCACGCCACAGGTGGCACGTGGAGCCATATCGGTGGGCATGTGAGCGTTGCCCTAGCTCAGCTGCAGTGCGCATGCGCACGCTGGCCAGCTGTTTTTTGGGCCTTCCGGCCCACTGGAAGTCAGCAAACAGGCCATTTCCGGCCTCTGGAGGGCCTCCAGGGATGGGGGAGGCCGTTTTCACACTCCCCAGGCTCCAAGAAAGCCTCTGGAGCCTGGGGAGGGTGAAAAACGGGCCTACCGGGCCCACCATGCCATCACATGGCAAAAGTGGGGGGAGCGCTGGGGGAGTTGTGCGCCGGGGATGGGGCGCATTGAATTATGGGTGTGGGCACGCACGTACGCGACCCCCTTGCACTCCCCCTGCTTTTGGCATGCGACGACAAAAAGGTTAGCCATCACTGCACTACACAGTAGAATTCAATATAGTTACTGCTCTGGGATAGAAGCTGTTTTTCAGCCTGTTTGTCCTTCTTTTGATTGTCCTGTACCGGCTGCCAGATGGTAATCGTTAAAAAAAAAAAAAAAGGGTGCCCAGGATGAGATGGATCTTTAAGAATGTTTTGAACTTTCTTAAGGCAGCGGGAGGTATAAAGCTCTTCCAAGGAGGGGAGAGGGCAACCCATGATCCTCTGGGCAATGACGTTGACCCTCTGGAGCACTGTCCTATCTGCCACTGTGCAATTGGCAAACCATACACCGGTGTAGTAAGTTAAAATGCTCTCTATGGTGCAGCGGTAGAAGGTCACCAGCAGTTTCTCATTCAGTTGTTGTTTACTGAGAAGTCTCAGGTAGTATAATCTCTGCTGGGCCCTTTTGAGCAGTGCTGCAATTCGAGCGCCCCAGGTCAGGTCCTCTTTTATGATAATACCCAGAAATTTAAAACTGGCCCCTTGCTCCACTCGGTCTCCATTGATAAGCAAGGGCTGGATGTCTGATCTATTCCTTCTGTCGACAATATTTAAAACAATATTCTTCAACCTCGGGAACTTTAAGACGCGTGGACTTCGGTAAGGCCAAAGAATTTTGAAAGAATACAATAAAATAAAAATAGTGACAGTTCACAAAGATTACCAGGTGCAAATAAAAATACACACTGTTTCCATAGCAAAGAAGATATAGCAGGAATGGTTAAATTGAATACTTTATTTGAAGAGCAAAATATGTTCTTATTTGGACATCACTTCTGGCATTGGTGCTTGTGAAGAAAAAAAAAAGAATGAAACTTTGATTTTGGTTTTGTTGATGAGAAAGATTCGGTATTATAGAAATGGCTCGTTATATATTAATACTAGCTGGACGCTAGTAACTATGTGCTCGGGCTTGATAAATTGACACTTGCAGCCTGAAACTTAATGTAGAATGTGTAACTCCGTAGCATCAGAGTGTGTTAATATAATGCAACTGGCAGTTGGAACAGAGGGAGAGGGGGAGCAGAATGTCCCAGCCCACAGCATCCATCGGTATTCATCTGGCTAGCATCCTGTCAATGTGTGAAAGAGTTGAGGGGTGTTTGGAAACTCAAACAGTATTTGCTGTGTGAGCAAGGAGACAGGAAGGAGGCTGGGCATGGCTTAGCTCAACTGTTCTGTAGTAAAGCTGTTTGCTGCTGTGAAAGTAAAACTGAAAGTGAAACTCCTCTCCTCTGCTTGTGTTTTGCATTTGGAACAGGTTTCTTTTCAGGTGAGGAGGAGGAGTAGAAGTCCTTAGCATCAGAGCGGGTTAATAATAATATAGGAAATACTAATGCTCTGATGGTAATTTTGAAAAATCCTTTCTTAGTGAGCACCTAGAAGCCAAGAAGAATATATGTGGCAAATTTCAAGTTTGTAGGCTTTACAGTTCTGGAGATTTCGTGATTAATGCGTGAGTGGTTTTCACTATTATATATATAGATGTAAAAGCAAAACATTGAGGTTGGAGTGTGTTTATCTTGTACTGTGCTAGGAAGAGTCAATGCCCCCTTTTCTTTCTTTTTCTCTTCCCCCTTGAATTTCACACCTTTTTCCCAATTCCCTTTTGAATAATATATGGAAGCTCACCTTATCGAAAAGCAAGATCTGGATGCGGTCGGAATAATACAAGCTCTCATGATCAGGGCTGAAGGTGACAGTGAATTCTTGAGATTTCCCAACCCCGATGATGCCTTGCATTGGGAAGATACTGAAGACACTCAGGCCACTGTAGTTTTGCGTACCTGGGAAAGGAATCGGTAAAAAGGCCAGTAGGAAAGAAACAGTCCCCTTCCCACAGCAGTGCTGGAAATCCAACGAGTAGAAAAACCAGGATATTAACCAGTTGAGCCCAAGGAAGAACATTTTGTTGTTGTTGTTAGTTGTGAAGTCGTGTCCGACCCATCGCGACCCCATGGACAACGTTCCTCCAGGCCTTCCTGTCCTCTACCATCCTCTGGAGTCCATTTAAGCTCACGCCGACTGCTTCAGTGACTCCATCCAGCCACCTCGTTCTCTGCCGTCCCCTTCTTCTTTTGCCCTCAATCTTTCCCAGCATTAAGCTCTTCTCCAGGGAGTCCTTCCTTCTCATTAGGTGACCAAAGTATTTTGAAGAACACTTAGGTAAAGGTAAAGGTTCCCCTCGCACATATGTGCTAGTCGTTCCCGACTCTAGGGGGCGGTGCTCATCTCCGTTTCAAAGCCAAAGAGCCAGCGCTGTCCGAAGACATCTCCGTGGTCATGTGGCTGGCATGACACAATGCCAAAGGCGCATGGAACGCTGTTCTCTTCCCACCAAAGGTGGTCACTATTTTTCTACTTGCATTTTTTACCTGCTTTCGAACTGCTAGGTTGGCAAAAGCTGGGACAAGCCACGGGAGCTCACCCCGTTACGTGGCACTAGGGATTCGAACCACTGAACTGCTGACCTTTCGATCAACAAGCTCAGCGTCTTAGCCACTGAGCCACCGTGTCCCTTGTGATAGATACATAGATATAGAGATAAGTAGGTAGCTAAATAAGTAGAGGGATGGCTAGACAGACAGACAGACAGACAGATAAAGATAGATAGATAAACAGGCAGATAGATAGAAAGATAGATATAGATATATTAGATAGAGATAGATAGATAGATAGATAGATAGAAAGATAGATAGATAGATAGATAGATAGATATTAGATAGAGAGAGATAGATAGATAGATAGATAGATAGATAGATAGATAGATAGATAGATAGATAGATAGATAGATAGAGGGGTGGGTTCTACTTTTCTACCAGTTCGTATTGTGCCCGCACGCGTGTGAACGCTCTTTTGCACATGCGCAGATCGCCTATGATGACATCCAGGTCAGTGGGCAGAGCCTCCTGCCGGTTTTACTACTGGTTCTTGCGAACTGGTCCGAACCGGGGGCAACCCACCACTGGATAGATGGATATTATTGCCATTTCTTCCTATGAAATTTGCCCTGCCACCTTCATGTAACTGGAACATGTATCCAGTGATGGGATTCAAGTAATTTAACAACCGGTTCTCTGCCCTAATGATTTCTTCCAATAACCAGTGTGCCAAACAACAGAAAATTAACAACCAGTTCTCCTGAAGTGGTGCGAACTGGCTGAATCCCATCACAGCATGTATCCCTCTGGAGAATTTGTTCAAATCATATGAATCGTAACCATGAAGCAACCTACAACCCACATCTAGCACAAAATAGACCTCAAAACGGGGCCCATTTCCTTACCGACTATATGTGTTTCTCTTGGAGTGTTAAGGAATGGGGGAAACTTCTGCAGCTCTTGATATCTGTCCGGAGAAAGAGAGTCCAAGACGATAGAATATTTCAAGGCCAAAGGAGAAATGTTGTCAATCTGCAAAAGAACCCATCGTCCTAAAATTACTTCCAATATTAAGCTGTTTTTCCTCGGTAGCAGAGTACAGGTGCTTGTTGGACTTTGGCAAAAACGCGAACTTTTCTTTTTGTGGGTTCAGGAAGAAAACAGTGGCGGGAAAGTAATTTTTGCAAGAAATCTTTCCTAGCTTGTCATGGATGAGAACAGTAATGTGGTTTAGATCAGGGGTGTGCAACCTTGGCAACTTTAAGACTTGTGGACTTCAGACCTGGGGAATTCTGGGAGTTGAAGTCCACAAGACTTAAAAGTTGCCAAGGTTGCACACCCCTGGTTCAGATGTTAAATATTTCAGACCACCTTTGTTCCCAAAAATGGACCATCTCTAATCTGGGGAAATTGCTCACTGCAAAAAAAATCTTTGAAAGTTTATCACTCATAAAGATTATTTTGCCCTGTAGTCTAGATTGATCTTGAGGTTAATTTTTCTTGTCATTTCCCCCCCCCCATTCCTGATTTTAAAGACGACCCTGCGAACTTTAGATAGGATTTGCTTGAAATCCTCCAAGGATTAACTAATTTATGGTATTTGATCAAAAATTGCTAGATCACAGCAGATGGCAATAAATAGGCTGACGTCGGCTTATGTCCAGAAGCTAAGTAGGATTAGAGGCGGGGTAACCGGAAGAAATCTGAAATAATAATAATAATAATAATAATAATAATAATAATAATAATAATAATAATAATAAGGGCTACCCTGCTATTTAGAAATTCTAAATTTACCGGACTTGAACATTTTGACTCTACAAAAAACCACCTTACTCGGAACAGCTTACATCCTCCGACGATACCTTAACAGTTCCTAGGTCCTTGGTTAGGACTTGAGCTGCTGAGCTATTAACCAGCCTCAAAGGCTGTGGATCTCACTAAAGATTAACTAATAATAATAATAATAATAATAATAATAATAATAATAATAATAATAATAATAATACCTAGGACGCTGGCAGCAACCTGTATCAACCATTAGCACCAGTCAATGGTATTTGTGACACATTTTTAATTGTCCAGTTGTCGGAGTTTCATTTTAATGAATGACACGTTATGTTAACAGCTCTTAGGTCCTTGGTTAGGACTTGAATTGTTAAGTTTTTACCAGTCCCAGGCTGTCAATCGAATTGAAGATGAAATCTTAAATAATGATAATGATAATAATAATAATAATAATACCAAGTGGTGGCATTTCCTTGCAGCTTGCTTGCAAATCATGGTAACACGGTTCACCACAGGGAGGTGGCTCGGTGGCGAAGACACCGAGCTTGTCGATCCGAAAAGTCGGTAGTTCGGCGGTTCGAATCCCTAGGACAGGTCCCCTGCGTGAGCCAGGGGGCTGGACTAGATGACCTCCAAGGCCCCTTCCAACTCTTTTACTGTTATTAGGCGTGGATGTTACAACGCCCCCATCGATTCGCCTCGCTTGGGAATAGGAGAACAGGATTTCCTTGGAAAGGAGACCGTACCTTGAAGACAGAGGTGGTGGTTTCCTTGGAGACTACATATCCCATATTCAACACATCTTCTTCCAGCGAACAGGCAATGGACACGATTACTCCCCTGCCAGTCAACGTCAGAGTCAGGGTGGCTTTCTCAGTTCGAATCTCCAGGATTTCAAAATACTGGGAAGAGAAATTTCAGGGGGAAATGGATGAAATGTTCAGTGGGACACTGTATAGATCAGTGGGTCTCAACCTTCTCCACTTTAAGAGGTGTGGACTTCAACTTCCAGAATTACTCAGCCGGCTGGGGAATTCTGGGAGTTGAAGTCCACACGTCTTAAAAGTGAAGAAGGTTGAGACCCAGCGCTACAAAACATGAAAAGTGTGACAAGAGAACGGAGAAACTCACGGACTTGCTCTCCTCCGGACAGAAGGACAGGACCAGCTCCCGGGATTCTCCTTCTCCGAGTGAACAAATCGGATTGGCCAGCAGAAACGGTCCGAAGGGATCAAGAAGGGAGTATCCCACCTGAAAAACTTGGTTCAAAGAATCCAACAAAGGACAAAGAAAAACAGCCAGTTCCTAACCTTGGGCCAAATAATACAAACTAACTCACCTCGGAATGCTTTTCTTCCAAGTGGAGGGTAACGTGAACCGGGGTTTTAGGAGCTGAAACCTGAGTTTGAATCTTTCCTTTTTTTTCCCCCGCCTCCTCCTCCCTCCCCACCTTTTTTGATTTTTGAACTGTAATTTTCCCCCACCCCCTTCGACGTTACTATTTCTAAATCACAGACAGGAGCTTTCTGGTTGGAAAAAAACAAACAAAACTAAACAAATTATTCTTTTTTAAAAAAAAAGAAAAAGAAAGAGAAAAGCAATCTAGTGGGAAATACGGTGGAGCATTAGGGCCTAGTTCCGTGATGGCGAACCTATGGCACACGTGCCAGAGGTGACACGTAGAGCCTTCTCTGTGGGCACACGTGCCGTCGCCACGCCAAGTTGTTTTCTGCCTGAAGGCAGACTTCTTGTATATATCACACCACCCTCCCCTATCCCATTTGCCCAGTTCAGCGAACTGGCTGATCACACCACTGGCTGGCCCCTCCTCTCCCCACACCTCCCCGCCATTCCTTATCTCGCCTCGCCCGCGTTGGCTGCTTGCCAGAGCCCCCCCCCCCAACTGTTCTTTGGCTGTTCTCTGGTTCCTCGCCTGCTCTCTTTGTTGCTTGTCATCGCCGCTTGCCCAGACCATGTCTCCCAGGCCCAGCTGCTCCCGCTCCTCGTCCGCTTGAGTGCCGTCGCCTGCCTAATTTTTGATAAGTTGCTGTCTATCTGAGTGACTGTGTGACTTCCCCCTCGCTTGCTTGCCATCGCCACTCGCCCAGACCACTTGCCCAGGCCCAGCTGCTCCCGCTCCTCGTCTGCTGGAGTGCCATCGCCTGCCTAATTTTTGGTAAATTGCTGCCTATCTGAGTGACTATGGGACTCCCCCCTCACTTGCTTGCCGTCGCCACTCGCCCAGGCCCAGCTGCTCCCGCTCCTCGCCTGCTTGCTTGTCATCGGTGTCCACATACAGCCCGGGGCATCTGCCCCCTTGCCAGCCAGGAGCGCTGCCGCCAGTTGCTCCCCTGTGCCCACCTGCTTGCCTCTGCGTCGCTTAACAATGTCACAGCCCATACCGCAGCGATGGCGAACTAGGGCCTAGTTTAATGAAAAGGATACCACCAAGTGTTCTTTGGATATATTCTGGATCTCCACTTCTTTCTTGATTCTATGCCCTGTGGGAGAAGACAGTTCAGGTAAAAGAAAGCCAGCTGAAGACAATTTTAAAAGAAGGACGACATTAAGGAGCCATTCTTACATTGGTCTCGGAAAACATAAGACGAAGAATTCTCACTGTGCGCGTTATCAAAACCAGCCAAACCACCAAACCAACTTTGGGAAACCAGCAGCCTACCAGATCCTATCGATCTATAGTTCAAATCCTCTTTTGCTATTGGCAATATTAACCGGTATTTCTGGAAATTACAGTTTAGCTACAACTGTTTGTGTGTGTTTATGTCTGTGTATCACAGATTCCGTTTACAGTAGGATTTGAGATCAGCATGGCCTGATTCAAGCAATATACGCTTGTTTCAGAGGTGGGTTTCAGCAGGTCCTGACCAGTTCTGGAGAACCGGTAGCAGAAATTTTGAGTAGTTCGGAGAACCGATAAATATCACCTCTGACTGGCCCCGCCCCCATCTATTCTCTGCCTCCCGAGTCCCAGCTGATCGGGAGGAAATGGGGATTTTGCAGTAACCTTCCCCTGGAGTGGGGAGGGAATGGAGATTTTACAGTATCCTTCCCCTGCCACACCCACCAAGCCATGCCACGCCCACTACACCATGCCACGCCCACAAAGCCACGCCCACAGAACCATAGTAAAAAAAAATTGAATCCCACTACTGGCTTGTTTCATTTTGTCTTAGACAATTAGACAACCCCAGCTACAGGGACCTATAAACCATGAATGATGGCTTAATCTGCAGGGAAAAGACAAACCAATTTATAATAAGCCAGGTTAAGTGAATTATGGCTCAGCGTGACTACAGATCCAGCCATTAGGTTGGAGTTTTGCTCCCTGCTCCAGCTAAAAAAAAATCATCTGATTTACAGGTGAATTGGCATGCAGGTAATCCTTGGCTTACAATTTTTCGTTTAGCAACCGTTCAAAGTTATAACAGCACTGAAACAAGTGACCTATGACTTGTTTCACACTTAGGACCGCTGCAGCATCCCCATGGCCACGTGATCAAAATTCAGACTAGTTCATATTTATGACGGTTGCAGTTTTCCAGGATCAAGTGATCCCCTTTTGCGGCCTTCTGACAAGCAAAGTCAATGGGGGAGGCCAAGATTCGCTTAAAAAGCATGTTACTATCTTATTACATGTTACTTTGTGTTTATATAAAGGGAGGTTGATGAAATTGTAAAAGGGGAGTTAAGGGGTCTTGGGAGTTATTAAATCTTGCAGTTAGCTAGTTTATTTTAGCGAATGTTTGGTGAAATCTATGCCCTGTTTTTGTTCTGGGAAGTCGGGGGTGGGGGGTGGTGAGGAGGGGTTGAAGATTGAGTTTACCAAATTGATTTTTTTTCTTTTTTTCTGATGATAGTATGAATGATTGTTTATATTGTATACTTGTTTGATCAGAAAATAAAAACTTTTTTATTAAAAAAAAAAAAAAGCATGTTACTATCTTAACAACTGCGGCAAGAAAAATTGTAAAATGGGGCAAAACCCTCTTTTAACAACTGTCGTACTTAGCAACAGAAATGTTGGGCTCAGTTGTGGTCATAAATCAAGGACTACCTATATACCTTTGTCCTGCCCTATACAAAGTGTTGTACTGCTCCAATATTCCAAAATGAGAGATTTTTGTTTTTTGTTAGAATAGAAATAGAAATAGAAATAGAAATAGAAATAGAAGAGAAGAGAAGAGAAGAGAAGAGAAGAGAAGAGGGAAAGGGAAAAGGAAAAGGAAAAGGAAAAGGAAAAGGAAAGGGAAAGGGAAAGGGAAAGGGATAGGGATAGGGATAGGGATAGGGATAGGGATAGGGATAGGGATAGGGATAGGATAGGATAGGATAGGATAGAACAACAAAATTGGAAGGGACTTTAGAGGTCTTCTAGTCCAACCCCTTGCCAAGGCAGGAAACTCTATACCCATTTCAGACAAATGGTTATCCAATCTCTTCTTAAAAACTTCCAGTGTTGGAGCATTCACAACCTCTGGAGGCAAGTTGTTCCACTGATCAATTGTTCTAACTGTCAGGAAATTTCTCCTTAGTTCTAAGTTGATTCTCTCCTTGATGAGTTTCCACCCATTGCTTCTTGTCCTACCTTCAGGTGCTTTGGAGAATAGCTTGACTCCCTCTTCTTTGGGGCAGCCCCTGAGATATTGGAAGACTGCTATCATGTCTCCCCTGGTCCTTCTTTTCATCAGACTACACATCCCCAGTTCCTGCAACCGTTCTTCGTATGTTTTAGCCTCCAGTCCCTTAATCAACTTTGTTGCTCTTAAGATGCTTATAAGGCCACTGAGAAAACTTGTGGATCTCCGCCAGAAAGCACCAAGGTTTATGAATCAAAAAAGAGGATAGAGAAAGAGGATTTCGTACCGACGGCGACGTCCCCAAAGTTGAAAAAGGTCCTCCCGTTGTTTGAAGTGACCACCACGACAGGGGCGACAGATGGACAATGGAGCTCCAAGTACAAAGTATTATAAGGGCTGTCGAGAGAAAAATACACTGCAGTTCAAATGCCCCTGGTTTCCGACACGGAAAGCATCATGGCCCGTGAACACCGCAAGATCCCAAGATCGGCAAAAATAGCTTTGTAGAAAGCAAACTCTCAGAGAAGATTCTGATCGCAGAGAAAATTAAAAACATGATTCTGATCGCAGAGAAAATTAAAAACATGGTTCTGCGCAGGGGTGGGATTCAGCCGGTTTGGGCAAACTGGATGTTAATTTTAATCTGGTTCGGCGAACCGGTTGTTCCAAGGACTGTCTGATCCTGCCCACCATGCCCCTCCCCTTCCAGGAGTCTCAATGCGGCCCATTTTGGATGCCAGGTAAGTGCAGGGTGTGTGCGGAGGCTGTCGGAGGGCGAAAAATGGGTCTATTGGAGACCTGTTTCCAGCCTCCAGAGGACCTAAAGTGCCCAGGGGAGGCTGTTTTCACCCTCCTGGAGGCTCTAGGAAAGGCTCTGGAGCCTGGGGAGGGCAAAAAAACCCGGCCTACCGGAAGTACCGGAAGTCCAGAAATGGGGCCATTTCCAGCCTCTGGAAGGCGCGCGAAGCGGAACCGGTTGTTACAACTGGTGAATCCCACCACTGGTTCTGCGGCCTCGTATGGGGAGCGCAGGGGAGCACGCAGCCATGGGGTTGATGAGTGGCCGAAGAGCCCACCCTGTGACTTTTAACTCATTTTAATAGCATTCAATAGCGTCCTTTTAAAATTTTAAATTTTTACAGCCTGTTTTTAATCTTCTTTCCTGTTTTATTATACACCGCCTGAGACGGGCGGTCCCAAAATATCAGATATAGATAAGATAAATATAAAGAAATATTTTGTACAACCAGAAAGCGTTAAGATCTTTGTTGAGGAATGAAGCCAGGCGAAAAGAAAAATCACTCCTACCAAATCTGGCCCTTCCACTTAAAAAACCCGGTTTAAAATCAGAGTAAAAACAAAGCCCAGTCTTTAATTACATGCGGATGCAAATCAAAGGGTGTCCATGGCAAGCAAAAAGAGGCTGACGTTGTGCTAATTTTATTAGCCACACATGTAGCCAAAGCAGCAGACTTTGACAAACTCAACCCCTCCCACGGTAATGCCATGGTAAAGTGGCCCTCGTCCGCATTGGTTCTCCGGTTGATGCACGTGGCGTACCTGAAGTTCATGTTTTCGACCCCTCTTTTCTCGTCGATGTCTCCGCTCGCGACGAGGCAAGGTATGATGTACTTATCGAAACAGCTGGTGTAGCTACGGACTAGATTGAGATGCGCCGCAATGTACTCTTCGGAGCTAGAGGGGGAAGAAACCAATCAATAGTTGACCAAAGTAGACCGATGAGCACACCCAACTCCTACAATTGAGTGTTAGCCAGGAAGCAGAAATAGTGTCAACTCGCAAAGCATCCCTGGCCTGCTTTCGAGTTGCCATAGGCAAGGGGGATGGGAAAACGGCGAAGCAGCATGGCAGCCAAAAACAAAAGCACATTCCAGACATATCTCTCTCAAGGCTGTCTCCCAGGGTTACCCACAGCGGCCGGAGGGGAGTGATCTCTACAACCCGCGATATTGTTTCATTGGCGAATGTGACTGATGACACACCCTGGGGGGGGGAGGAGGGGAAACAGGGTCAAGCCTGGGTCGTAAATTACGTGGGGTCAGAGTTGGCTTCACTTGGAACGTGCCGACATGAAGCTCCTAATAAATAATTGGATTTCTTTGGAAGCTTGGCTTGAGGCTTATGATTTAATTAGGGCAACCGTCGGGAACCCTGACAAATAGATTTTGGCATCCTCACTCTCTGGAGATGTCTTCTGGGTTGGGTACTTCGAAGGGCTTGATGGGGCTCTTGTCCTTTGAAGGTTCAGCCACGAAGGAGATGCTGGCTGTCTTCTTCCCGTCTTTCCGTCCCAATATGGCTGCCTCCTCTTTCCTCCTCTACCATCAAAATAAATAAACAAATAAAGAGCAGATGGGAAAGTCAAATCCTTCTGTGTGAATGGCAGCAAACAAAACACAACTTTAGACTTTCCCCTGAATCCTAGCTTTGGCTCCTGGAGATAGAACTGAGAGACTGGGGCCACCAGGATTTTTTCAGCATAGATTAAGAAAAGTCCCCATCTCCTCCATCTCCATCTCCTTCCTTCCTCCCTCCCTCCCTCTCCCTCTTCCTTCCCTTTCTCCTTCCATGCCTTCCCTTCTTCTCCCTTCCTTCTTTTTCTCCTTTCCTTCCTTTCTTCCCCTCTCCTTCTTCCCTTCTCCTTCTTTCCCTTCCCTTCGGTTCTCTCCTTCGTCCCTTTCTTTTTCCTTTCCTTTCCCTTCCCTTCCCTTCCCTTTCCTCTTCCCTTCCCTTCACTCTTCCCTTCCCTTCCCTCCCCTCTTCATCCTTTCCTTTTTTCCTTTCCTTTCCTTTCCTTCCTTTTTTCCTTTCCTTTCCTTTCATTGTTTCCTTTCCTTTCCTTCCTTTCCTTTCCCTCTTTATCCTTTCCTTCTTTCCTTTCCTTTCCTTATTTCTTTTCCTTTCCTTTCCTCTTCATCCTTTCCTCTCTTCTCCTCTCCTCTCCCCTCCCCTCTCCTCTCCCCTCCCCTCCTTTCCCTTCCCTTCCCTCTCTTCCCCTCCCCTCCCTTTGTAGCCATTCTGTGACTCTCTTAATTATGTCACTGGACTTTATTACTTTTACTGGGTGTTGAATGAAGTATTACACTACTGTGATGAATTGCTGGTCTCTAATTTTTGTCCAGCTCACCTTATATCCCCCCACAGCCAGGTTTCTGTGTGTGTCTGTGCACTTTTGCCACCTGCTTCTCCAAGTTGTGATCCTGTCATACATTCCCTTGGTCAGAAAGAACTAAGAGGAAGCGTCCCGCGCCACTCTTCTCTTTACCTGCATTTCCAATTCTCGGGCCCTTTTCTCCATCTGAGCTTTGATTTCGGCATTCTGACAGGTTATATTGACCGCCTCTTGCCTGATCAACTGATCGGACAGCGCTGGGTGGAAGGAGACATCAAGGAGGCATTTCTGGACATCAGAAGCCGACAGAAGAGAAAGAAATAAGGAGGGGGGTGGGGGGGAGACCTTACTAAAAGCAGAAATGACCAAGGACATAAAAAACCAAATAAACCAGGCAGGAAACGAAAATGGCTGAAGCCACAAAACTACAACAGAACTTCAAAATAACAGCATAACAGAGTTGGAAGGGACCTTGGAGCAGCGGTGAAATCCTCCGCGGGTTGCCACCTATTCACTGCCTGCGCATGTGCGCACTTCGCATGGAAAAAGGAGCTGTTTGAAGGTAAGTGAGGGGGGGGGGACGGACAGCTGTGCCGCGCGATTTAGATTCGCTAGAAAGTAGGATTTCCCGCTTTCTACCGAATCTAAATCGCGCGGCACAGCTGATCGTCGGAAATACCAGTTCAGACGAACCCGTAGCTTTTTTTTTTTTTTTTACTACCGATTTGCCCGAACCGGTGCAAACCGGTAGCATTTCACCCCTGCCTTGGAGGTCTTCTAGGTCTGCTAAAGCAGGAAGCCATGTATCATTTCATACAAATGGTTTTCCAATCTCTTCTTAAAAACTTCCAGTGTTGGAGCATCCGCAACTTCTGGAGGCAAGTTGTTCCACTGATCAATTTATTTTCACTGTCAGGAAATTTCTCGTTAATTCCAGGTTGCTTCTCTCCTTGATTAGTTTTCCATTCATTGCTTCTTGTCCTGCTTTCTGGTGCTTTAGAGAATAGGTGGACCCCCCTCTTCTCTGTGGCGCTGCCCCCCCAATATTGGAAGAACGCTATCATATCACCCCAATCCTTCTTTTCATTAAACTAGACACACCCAGTTCCTGCAACCGTTCTTCGTTATGTTTTAGTTTCCACTTCATCTGAGGGATGGGGTGGTGGAGGTAGCTTTAATTGTTTATTTTAATTATTCAAGCAATTATTTCCTATTTAAATGTGTCATTCTCCTCTTAGCTTTCAACAAAGCCCAAATGAAGAGGGAGGAAATACATGTCCAATATTTGAGGGGCTGCCCCAGAGAGGAGGAAGGGGGTCAAGCTATTTTCCAAGGCCAGACAAGGAATCATGGATGGAAACTGACCAAGGAGAGATTCAACCTGGAAATAAGGAGGAATTTCCTGACAGTGAGAACAATCAACCCGTGGAACAGAAGTTGCCTTCGGAAGTTGTGGGAGCTTCATCACTGGAGGCTTTCAAGAAGAGACTGGACTGCCATCGGTCAGAAATGGTGTAGGGTCTCCTGCTTGGGCGGGGGGTTGGACTAGATGACCTACAAGATCCCTTCCAACTCTGTTAATCTGTATCTGCTAATTTTTAGGCCGACTTGATGGCAAAGTTTTCAAAGGGCGGATCCATCGCCAGGAATTAAAACCAGTGGTGGGATTCAGCCAGTTTGCACCACTTTGGGTGAACCGGTTAACTTTCTGAGCAGTTTGGCAAACTGGTTGTTGGAAGAAATCATTAGGGCAGAGAACCGGTTGTTAAATTACTTGAATCCCACCACTGATTAAAACCCCAAGCCAAAAATTCATGAAGCTGGTTGGGAGGCTGGAGGTAGTAGTAGTGATATCTTATTTAAACATGCTCAGAGTTTACCTTCCCAGGCAGGACAGTCCCCACGCAGGGGATGATGATGATGGGAGAATCTTCGGGCACAAGGAACTGGAAGGAAGTGGGTCCAACTGGAGCGATTTCCCCCTCGCCGATTCGGGGCATGGTGTGAGTGAAGTGGCTGATTCTCTCGTGAGGGTTGAGGATGAAGAGGGTGGCGGCCGAGACGTCGTCCAGAGCCGTGGCCGGAAACTGGACGAAGGAGTGGGAAAGCACAAGGGGAGGATGGACTCCGACAGCTTTGCAGGACAGCTTGAACTCTCTAAAATGGGAAAACGGGACCGAAATGTTTCGGGATCAGCGTCGGATTCTTTTCGAAGAAGCGGCGTGACCAAGTTGGCAGTTTGTCACACACGCCCCTTTCTGCAAATAAAGAGAGAAATCCCCACTTGCTTCATGGCTTCGAAGAGCTCTGGGGTGGCACGATAGTTAGAATGCAGTATTGCAGGCTAATTCCGCTGACTGCCGGCTGCTGGCAGTTCGATTCTCACTGGCGCAAGGTTGACTCAGCCTTCCGTCCTTCCGAGGTCGGTAATATGAGGAGCCAGATTATTGGCGGCAATAGGCTGACTCTGTAAACCGCTTAGAGAGTTTTCAGAAGTTCCTGAACTTCTGATAGGCCCCTTTTTCGCCCTCCACGAACATCTGCGTGGGCCCTGCACTTACCTGCATCCAAAATGGGCCGTGTGGGGACTCCTGGGAGGGGCAGGATGGGGTGGGTAGGGTCAGCTAGGAGTGGGATTTCAGGGGTTCTCCGAACTGCACAGAATCTTAGCTAGCGGTTCTCCCGAACCCCTGCGAACCCCCATCGGCCCACCCCTGATTCTGGAATATATAGGATTTGGGCGTCTCTCGATAGCAAACCTTTTTTCCTCATTGTTTTGTTTTAAATATTATTCCCTGAATGAGGCGGCATCACTTTTGAAAAAACGATGACAGTAATTGGCAGTTGTTTGGGGCTGTTCTCGGGTTTGTTTTCTCATGTTTTAACACTGTTTTGTCTTCTCTGTCTGAAGAGCGATGAGTGGCTCGGATGGGTTGTTTTAAAAGCCAACCAGGAATTATCTACAAACCACACAGAGATCCTGTCAGGCCTGCTCCCCTCTTTGGATGTCTTTCTAGAGCAGGGATGGCTAACCATTTCCCCTTTGCATGCCAAAAGCGTGTGTGCGCTCGCAACAGTGCAGGCGCATGCCGGCACCCATAATGCAATGTGCACCCTCCGCGCATTAAAATTTTTAGCAACCGGTTCTCTGCCCGGTTGCTAGGTGGGCATGGCCATGGTGAGCATGGCCTACTCGGCCTCCTGCAGCACAGCGGTGGAGGGGAATGTTTTCGCCCTCCCCAGGCTCCGGAGGCTTTTCTTGAGCCTCTGGGAGGGTGAAAATGGCCTCCTCCGGGCTCCGGAGGCCCTCTGAAGCCCGAAAACAGGCACGTTTCAGGACTTCCGGTAGGCCCGTTTTTCACCCTCCCAGAGCCTCCACGCGGGCACTGCACTTAAACTGGCATCCAAAATTGGCCACGTGGCTAGTACTGGGACGGGCGGGGTAGGGTGGGAGGGACCAGCCAATCCTTGCAACTACCGGTTCGGCGAACCAGATGTAAAATTAGCATCCAGTTTACCCAACCCCCTTGCCCTCTGTTTTAGGCCTAGTAGGCCTCACTGCAGCCTACTGGGCCCAGAAAAGGGCCATGGGGGAGGCGTGCTGCACCCCTCCGCACTCCCGCCCCTCCGCATGCGCACACGACCCCCAACCCCCGTGCACGCATGCGCAACCGCTGCCCCCCGTGCACATGACCCCATGCATGTGGGTGTGGCCCATGCACATGCATGGACATCTCCCACATGCGCCCTGTCCCCTGTGCATCCCAAAAATCAGCTGGCTGGCTGATGCGCAATGGAGCTGATTTGGGCGACAGCTCGCGTGCCCGCCGTGGCAGCTGTTTGCTATCACGGTTCGAGAGTTTAAACTAGTATTGTAAAAAAGTGCCAGGAGCTAAATATGGAGTCCTCTGTTCTAGCTAGGGCGAGCTGAACCTCAAGGGGACCTCGCCCCAATTCAGTGACTCCCCAAAATCGTTTTTGCCCAACGACATCACGAAAATTGACAACTGAAACAGACACCCATACCTGTTGATCTCCGTCTTGCAAATGAGTTCAAAACTGTAGAGTTTCGCTGTCTTGGCTTTGAAGATGACATCCAGGGTCAAGCTTTCCAGAGGTAGGAGCACCCCAAAGCCATCGTTGGGCTGAACTTCGACAAACTTCCCAAAATCGGGAGAAAAATGAACCAAGGAAAAGTATTAGAAAATGGACGGTTATTTATTTATTTAAGGAATGTCCTATCACTTCTAAGGTATAAATGGTAGATATTTTACCCTTATCAAAAGGGTTGTTTTATTTTGGTTGGACTAGATGACCTGCAAGGTCCCTTCCGACTATGTTAATCTGTTAATCTGTTATTAAACTTGATTCTCAGAATTCTTATAGCAATTAGCAATAGCACTATATTCACAGTGCTCTACAGCCCTCTCTAAGCGGTTTTAAAGAGTCAGCCTATCGCCCCCAACAATTTGGGTCCTCATTTTACCCACCTCGGAAGGCTGGGAGGCTGAGTCAACCTTGAGCCTGGTGAGATTCGAACTGCCAAAACTGCAGTCAGCCGGCAGTCAGCAGAAGTAGCCTGCAGTACTGCACTCTAACCACTGCGCCACCGAGGCTCATACATTTAGTGAGATTGCAAAGCAAAAAAAAAAAAAAAAGGAAACATCTTGAATATTGTATTGACTATGGACGTCTGCTGCCCCACCCCCCAATTCTAAATAAGCCAGGTTACTAGTCCTCCTGGCTCTGAAAATATATATGCTTTTAAAGCTCCTTTCCAGGAGAATTTTAAAACATCAGAAATTATGATGATGATCACAGTGGTGAAATCCAATTTTTTTTACTACCAGTTCTGTGGCCATGGCTTGGTGGGCATGGCTTGCTGGGTGTGGCAGGGGAAGGATATTGCAAAATCTCCATTCCCACCCCACTCCGGGGCCAGCCAGAGGTGGTATTTGCCAGTTCTCCGAACTACTCAAAATTTCCGCTACCAGTTCTTCGAACTACTCAAAATTTCCGCCACCGGTTCTCTGAACTGCTCAAAATTTCCGCTACCGGTTCTCCGAACTGCTCAAAATTTCTGCTACCGGTTCTCCAGAACCTGCTGAATTTCACCCCGACACTAGGGAACACGACAAACGTTTACCGGCTGGTCCAGTGTAGAAAAATGAAGAAGTTGGAATTTCCTGACGCAGATTTCATTCTAAGCGGGACCCACCAGAACCTCCCCATCATAAACAGTTGAGCGTAATTCTTATCCGGGCTGCAAAATGTCAAGGGACAAAAGCAAGCAGATCTTTTTACCTTTGGCAGCCCGACGAAACCAAACTCCTGGGGGAGAATCGCTTTGTTGGTGACGGTGATGGTTGTCCGAACAGCTTCGTAGATAGAGCAGTATCCAAAATCCACATCGCTTGGGTTGATCTCCAAATCCGAAGTGGTCAGGATAGCGTGCATGCTGAATTCAACCGGCTTGCTCTAAAAAGGAGGAAAATAAGAAAAAAACTGATTGGCAGGTGGATCGGCCTCCTGGAATACCCCCAATCAGCTGTTCCTAGAGGTGAATTTTAGCAACAGGTTCCTTGGTTGTGAGCTCTGTGCCTTGCTTTTTTTTCTGCCTCTGAAAGTTCTGAAACCCTATTTCAGAAAAAAAAAATCCTGCGTCTGAAAGCCTCCGAAACAGAGCTTCAGAAAAAAAGCCTCTGAAGCTCTGTTTGGGGACTTCTTTTCTGAAGCTCTGTTTGGAGGCTTTTTTTCTGAAGCTCTGTTTGGGGGCTTCTTTTCTGAAGCTCTGTTTGGGGGAAGCGTCGTTTCTGATGCTTTTTTCAGCCTCTGAAACCTCTGTTTGAGAAGCTGGGTGGGGCTACATTCAGAGTATAAGACGCACACAGATTTTCACCCTCTTTTTGGGGGGGAAAGGTGCGTCTTATACTCCAAAAAATACGGTACATTTGAACAGAGGTTCTTCATCAGGGGCTGCTGGGGGTTCGCAGGGGTTCGGGAGAACCTCTAGCTAAGATTCTATGGAGTTCAGAGAACCCCCAAATCCCACCCCCACCCCACCCCTCCAGGAGTCCCTGGAAGGCCTGTTTTGGATGCAGGTAAGTGCATGGCGCAAACAGAGGCTAGGGGAGGGCAAAAACGGGCCTACCGGAAGTTTGGGAAGGCTGGAAACAGGCCCATTTCTGGCCTCCAGAGGGCCTCCGGAGCCTGGGGAGGCCATTTTTGCCTTCCCTGAGGCTGGAGAAAAGCCTCCGGAGCCCAGGGAGGGCAAAAACACCCCCTCCCGCTGTGGTGCAGAAGGACTAGGCCACGCCCACCATGGCCACGCCCACCCAGCAACCGGGCAGAGAACTCCTTGCTAAAATTTTTGAAGCCCACCCCTGTTCTTCATTCTTCAAATGAAGAATCCAGGTTTGTCCAGAATGAGATGTGACCTGAGGTTTGTGCTTACAGAGCAAACAACAAGCCACAGATTGGCCAGGCTGACCTGATCAGAAACAATGATAGTCAGGGGTGCTTCCAGAACTCGGGTCCTCTCATCAAAGTACTTCTTGGCATCTTTTGAAAGGGGGAGTCTGAAAAAGAAGAGAAGTGGGGGTGTCCAGGCTAAAGCAGGGATGGATAACTATAGACCCTTTAATGACCTGTGGACTTCAACTCCCAGAATTCCTGAGCCACCAGCATGGGTGGCTCAGGAATTCTGGGAGTTGAAGTCCATAGGTCATTAAAGGGGCCATAATTGCCTATCCCTGTGCTAAAAGCTTGAGTATACCTTCGGGAAAAACAGCATAAACAACCTTGACTCAACTTTGTAAACAAACTTTTAAGGATATTCCTACAATGTTGCTCAGACGCTTAGAAGTTTCCTTGAAAAATCCAGATTTAAATTTATTCAGGTGATCTAGTGAGGGGACGCGGTGGCTCAGTGGCTAAGAGGCTGAGCTTGTCGATCGAAAGGTCGGCAGTTCAGCGGTTCGAATCCCTAGCGCTGCGTAACGGGGGTGAGCTCCCGTGAATTTTTCCCAGCTTCTGCCAACCTAGCAGTTCGAAAGCACGTAAAAAAAAATGCAAGTAGAAAAATAGGGACCACCTTTGGTGGGAAGGGAACAGCGTTCCGTGCGCCTTTGGCGTTGAGTCATGCCGGCCACATGACCATGGAGACGTCTTCGGACAGTGCTGGCTTTGAAACGGAGATGAGCAACGCCCCCTAGAGTTGGGAACGACTAGCACATATGTGCGAGGGGAACCTTTACCTAGTTACATACGGGGATTTCTCTGAGCAAGAGTGAAGAAAAGAACATCTTATCGAATATTGCCGTTAAGAGCTTTTGCTCCAGATGGCTTTCCGTGATCCTTGTTTCTCTTATTCTGCTTTTTTCTAGATAATCTGAAGACAAGAATAGTTTTTGTATTGCATTTTAGCAGGCTTGTCTGGGAACCAGCATTTGGCTAAGGCACGGGTGTCAACGATTCAAACAAATATGCCACTCATTTCATTTCATTCACTCATGAAATTTATTCGCTGCCCATATCGCACCCTTTATGGTAAATAAATTAATCCACCTGCAATACAGCCTATCTGTACTGAGAATGGAAGGAAAACTTATTTCCAGATGCTAGAAAATTCTTAATTCTTTCAGCCAACAGGGGAATTTTTGCAGGACCTTTGCAAGCGATGCCATAAAACACAAGGCATTTATCTTTTTGACTCCAATGACATATTGTTATAATGTATTCCGCCTGGTACCGAGCGCTCACAAAAAGCAAAGCTGAATCCTGCATTGAGCCCATCCAAAAGGATTTGCATTTCCTAGCCTCCCGCTTGAGGAAGTAAGAGAACTAGCAATCCTGGTTTATTCAATACCCTGACACAGACAAGTGACAGAAAGATGGGCAGCTTGAATAAATAAGAGAATAAAGAAATAAAAGTAGGAACGCAATCCTCCATTTTGCATCCTGCAAATAATTCGGGGTACCGTATTTTCAGGTTCACCCCCTTCGCATCCAAACCACTGCGATATACGAGAAATAAGTTTCTCCTTTGGTGTGTGTGTGTTTTTTTTTTTTGCAGTACAAATTATTATTAGTCTGATTGAGTGGCAAAGCAGATTTTTTTTTTTAAGCCTCGTTTCCGCACGGGGATTTCGAGACAATGCTTTTCACTGATTTTCACTGCCAGGAATTCCTTCTGTCAGCTCGTGATATTAAATAGGAGCCGAAGATAAGCCGATGCTGTATAATTACTGTGTGTGTGTTTTTTTTAAAAAACAGACCAAGAGATTGCTCTGTTTTCAGGACAGTAACTCTTGGCTATAAATAGAACTTAAACTTGCACACTAATCAGTATGTCAGCTTCCGAGATCCCAGCTGTAGGGAGCTAAGGCACCCATCTCGGCCAATCTGTTCCTTTTGACGTTGACGTGAATTAATTAGCAGCAATTCTGAGTCACCCTCGGTGGGAGCGCGGTGTCGAACGGATGGAGCCATGCTGGGCTCCCCCCCAATATCCTGGCATCTCCACTCACCCCTCAACTGGTCCTCGCTCAAGTGGAGAGGAAAAGATGGGCTCCTCAAATCCACATGGCCCCTAATTGCCCCCTCCCTGAACGGAGGTGAAAGAAAACGAGCGTTTTCTACATTTAGCCAAGAAAATTCTACATTTAGGCAAGAAAAATAAAGTGACAAAATTAGTGGACCGGAGGAATACTGTTGATATAATTTACTTGGACTTCAATAAGGCATTTGATAAAGTAGACCATAACCTACTACTAGATGAGGAGTCAGCAACCTGCGGCTCTGGAGCCACATGTGGCTCTTTCATTCCTCTGCTGAGGCTCCCTGTCGCTGGTCAGCTCCACAATTGATAGCGCTTTCGGTTAGGACAGTTTTTTTTTTTTTAATTTGATTTATATGCCGCCCTTCTCCGGAGACTCAGGGCGGCTTACAATGCGTTAAGCAATAGCCTTCATACTTTTGTATATTTTATACAAAGTCAGCTTATTGCCCCCACAAACTGGGTCCTCAATTTACCTACCTTAGAAAGGATGGAAGGCTGAGTCAACCTTGAGCCTGGCGAGATTCGATCTTACTTTAATTGCAGACAGCTGGTGTTAAATTACAGAGCTCTGTCTGTTGAACTATCCAGGCTGTTGCAACTCCAAGCCGGCCAAATTGGCGAAGAAAGAAGTCGGGTTTTGAACGCAGGCCCTCCTCAAAGAGAACGGTGGCGGAGAAAGAAACGCATCGGGAAAGTAGCGAAAGCAGCCGGTGCATTCCTTACCTTGGCAGGAATTTCAGCTGGACGCTGAAGGAAGAATGGGCTTGGATGTAGCCTGTTTTGGGCAGCAGCTCCACGTAGCTAGCCAGCTCCTTGCAAACTTCAAACTTCAGGCGTAAGGCGCTGGTCGCTCTGGAGAGAGAGAAAGGCAAGAGAGCGGAGCGCCCTCGACTTACGACCACAATTGAGCCCAGAATTTTGGTTGCTAAGTGAGACATTTGTTTGGTGAATTCTGCTCCACTTTACGACTTGACAAATATTTGTCAAGCTGAGTTCATTCTCTTCCAACTGTGAAAAAAAAAACAACTTGGCAGTGTTTAAGGCCTTAGTAAGGAACTGAGACTTAGGGATGCGGTGGCTCAGTGGCTAAGATGCTGAGCTTGTCGATTGAAAGGTCGGCAGTTCGGCGGTTCGAATCCCTAGTGCTGCGTTATGGGATGAGCTCCTGTAACTTGTCCCAGCTTCTGCCAACTTAGCAGTTCGAAAGCACGTAAAAAAAAATGCAAGTAGAAAAAATAGGGACCACCTTTGATGGGAAGGTAACAGTGTTCCGTGCGCCTTTGGCGTTGAGTCATGCCGGCCACATGACCACGGAGACGTCTTCGGGCAGCGCTGGCTCTTCGGCTTTGAAACGGAGATGAGCACCGCCCCCTGGAGTCGGGAACGACTAGCACATATGTGCGAGGGGAACCTTTTTACCTTTACTTTTTAAGGAACTGAGAATATGTGTGGCTTGTTAAACACACATACATACACACACACACAAAGGAAGCAAAGGAGAAGAGGATAAATCCAGCATACATATTTAAAAAGCCGATCCTATTTGCTCGCCTTCAAAATAGAACGTTAAAACGGCGAGGAAATTAAAAATAGCAAGGCTCAGAACATCTTGCCAGCTGAAGCTGTGGAATGAAAGGAAGGTGGAAATTGGGGGGGGGGCCGCCCGCAACGCTTTTTGGAAAAAGCAAACACTGCACGCGCACGAGATCCATTTCTTCGGAAAACGCAGCCCCCCCCCCGTTTGTTTGTAACTTTACAATTCCTTGCGGGGTCTGCTAAAATGGATGCTTCTTTCTAGACGTTACACGCCCTGTCCTTCAAATAATAATAATTTTAAAAATTGGCATAGTATCGGGCTAGAAGAAATATATTAAAATCTGCTCACCTGCTTTGAACCACGATGCAGTCCTGGTAAAGTCGATCGTACATGCAGATTTTCAGGTCGATCGTGGGATTGCAAACCCAAACCGGCACGGCCATTGCGACGGCGATGACCCCGATCGGCAACTAAAGGCAAATCCGCGCAAAACTCAGCGTCCCAGCAGAGATGCCCACTTGTTGTTAAGTGTTCTGCCCCACACCAGCCTCCTCGTTGTTGGAATCAGCTACAATCTGCACAGGCCGCTGACACAACACTAAGTGAATCTGGCTTCCCTACTGACTTTACTTTGGTCGCAAAAGGGGATCATGTGACCCTGGGGTACCGCGACCTTCATAAATACGAGTCCCTGTTGCCCAAGTGTCTGAATTGTGATCGTGTGACCATGGGGGATGCTGCGACCGTCGTAAGTGTGAAAAAATGGTCATCAAACACTTGTCGGCCACCTGGCAGCGGAGTCGGACAGCGATGAGGCTGAGGAAGAACATGGGCCAGTCCTGGAGGCTGGGGAAGGCCCGGATGAGGGCTCTGCGTCGGAGGCAGAGATGGGGCCAGGGCCATTGGGGAGTGATGTGCGGACTCCGGAGCCTCCAGAGGCTGACATCAGAGAGGCAGAGGAACAGGAAGAGCCTGTTCCTATTGCACGTATAACAAGAGCTGCCAGAGGGCAGGAGCAGCTGAAGCAAAGAGGACAACTCAGGAGTAAGGCCAAGAGATCATTGGCCCCTCCCATAAGGCTTAAAAAACCAGCAACGGCTCTTGGGCTCTTTGCCGGAAAACAACGTTGATAGTCTTGCTGCACTTTTCTCTTGTCGGCGTCTTCTGCTTCTGAGCTTTTGCCAAGAGGAGCCTTTGGCAGTTTGCCTAATTATACCAAGGTTGGTGATTAGACTGAAGAATTTGTGTTACGAAGAGTTTGTTTTAATTTAGTTTGGACTACACTGAGAAGGAGTTAATTCTCAGCTGTTCTAATAAAGTCTGTTTGTTTTGGAACTGTTTGCGTCAATTACTACCTACTTGGTTGTGTCAATTACTACCTACTTGGGCCTGGGTCACAACACATATGACTGGTGACTTTTGGGAGGAAGTGACAAAGTTTTACTTTTAATTGGGTGTAAAACCTGCGGGAATTTAAGAGCCAGTTTTCCACCAAGTTTGTGGCAATATATGTCCCAATAAAATGTTCTTTGAGGAATATGCCTGCTCGGAGTACTCATTGTTGGGAATGTATTACTTGGAACCTTGACAGATATTTGCTGGCTCTGTTCTTAATGTATCTGCGGCAGGGGAGGGGGAGAGAAATTAATCCCACCACTCACTGGTTTGCAATCTGGGTTCTCAAAGGTGATCTCGAAATCAGCCTGGACGGTCCCCGGAACCACGGGTGTGAAAATAATCTGAAGTTTGACCGAGCTGAAGGGCCCGATATCGCCCTCGGTTACCTGCAGGTAAGCAAAAAAAACGAAACCATCATCAAAGAGCTCCGTTTATTAGTAATTTTCAGTAAGGTCTCTTCTTTCCGATTCTTAAAAAGAGATTTTTAAGCGGTTTTATTCTAACATTTTCTTATTGCGACCTCAAGGGTGGAAAGATAGAATAACAAAAGAGTTGGAAGGGGCTTTGTTACTACCGGTTCTGTGGGCGTGGCTTGGTGGTGGTGGTGGGGTAATGTGACTGAGTGGGCGTGGCCAACTTTTTCTTTTTTTTTTTACTTCTAAAACCATTTTTTCTACAGCCTCTTCAGCCGAAGAGGTTGTAAAAAAAAAAAATGCTTTTAAAAGCCTGTGATGATCAGGCAGCTCAGCTGGGATCGTCAGAGCCTTTTAAAAGCTAGAAGAGGTTGTAAAAAAAATGCTTTTAAAAGCCTCTGACGATCCCAGCTGAGCTGCCTGATCGTCAGAGGCTTTTTTTTTTTCCTTTTAAAAACATTTTTTCTACAACCTCTTCGGCTGACGAGGTTGTAGAAAAAATGCTTTTAAAAGGCTCTGACGATCCCAGCTGAGCCGCGCGATCATCAGAGGCTTCTTTTTTTTTAATTTTTAAAAGCATTTTTTCTACAACCTCTTGTAGAAAAGCCGAAAAAATGCTTTTAAAAATTAAAAAAAAAAAGCCTCTGATGATTGCGCGGCTCAGCTGGGCATGTGGGGGGGGGGGCAGGGATTTTTGCTACGGGTTCTCCGAAACACCCACCGCCCTCGCTACCGGATTGGGCGATCCGGTCTGAACCGGAAACATTTCACCCCTGCTTCTACTCAAAACCCCAGCTAGAACAGGAGACCTTATACAAGAGGGGGAAACTATGGCTGGCTCAGGAATTCTGGGAGTTGAGGTCCACGAGGTGTAAAAGAGCCAAGTTTGCCTACCCCTCCCCTAGACCATTCCAGGCAAACGGCTGCCCGATCTCTTCTTGAAAACCTCCAGTGTTGGGGCACCCCCGACTTCTGGAGGCAAGCCAATAGTTCTCACTGTCAGGAAATCTCTGAGTGGTGCGGTGGCCTAGAGGTGGAGCTCTCGCCTCAAAATCAGGAGGCTGTGAGTTCGATCCTAGGTAGTAGAGGCAGATATTTCTCTCTCTCTGGGCACAATGAGAATTTATCTACTGAATAAAAAAAAATCCGCACTGGTGACAGGAAGGGCATCCGGCCAGGAAACCCTCTGCTCTGTTCAGTTGCCCAGACCTTACTCCGCAAGGGATTATGGGGTCATAAAAAGGAGTTGACGATGATGACCGTCAGGAAATCTCTCCTTCGTTCTAGGTTTTGATCTCTCTTTGATAATCCACTCTGGTGACTGCCCACTCGGGAATCACGCCACCTGGATCCATCCGCGAACGCCACCTTCAGATCGAACAAGTCCTCCATGGCTCTGTTACCTTGCCCAATTTTAGTTCGCAGAACTCTTCCGGGGGGTCATCCAGGGAGCCGACATCTGGAGAAAGCGTTGAGATTTCTCCAGCGATGTCCATCTCCATCACGGCCTGTGGCTCTTGAAAAAGGAAACGGAGGAGAATCAAGAGACATGATATCTACCCTGGGGCTCTGTCTATCGTTAAAAACCTTGTGTGGCCCAGTGGTCTATACCAGGAGTCGGCAACCTTAAAAACTCAAAAGAGCCACAAAAGTTCCCACCGTTCAATTCTGGAGCCGACCGGAAGTCCAATTCCCCCAACCATAGAGTCTCCTCCTAGCGCAGCATCCTTTTTCCTCTATCTGTCCTATCTGAAAGCCCTATCAATCGTGACTGGAAAACCTGCCCCTTGCCATAGAGTTTCTTCCTGCTGCGCCTTGCTTTTCCTCCCCATAACCGGAAGCTCCTCTCAAAATTGTGGCGGCGACAGGGAGCCGCAGCCGAGGGATGAAAGAGCCACATGCGGCTCCAGAGCCGCGGGTTGCTGACCCCTGCTTTAACCACTGCAGTTGCGAACGAAGGAAAGCCAGCTGCATACCATTCGTGGTGGTTATGGTGGCATCGCTACGTAGTTTCTCCAGCGGGGCAGCGCCTTGGATAACCTCTTCCGAGCGGGACAGAGACACGGCGTCAGTTCCCGTGTTGTAGCTGCTTTTCTCCATGTTGAATAATTCACCGGTAGCAGAGCAGACCTAAATATGGGAAGGACGAGCGGCTTCGTTGAAAAGAGTCCAATTCCAATCATTTTCCCCAGATGGACCCTCAAGGTTTGGGGATGTGCACCTCCAGGCCGGATTGCACTTCCCGTTGTGATGGCAGGAGGTGATTGATTGAACTGGACATCAGCCAAATGTTTCGTATCCCAGAATGGACATTTTTAGGGAGGTTACAAAAAAAACCCACATTCCAAAATATCTCCTTACCTTGGCAACGTTTGGTCAAGTGGTTAGGAAATGGCATGGGGCAAAAAAATAGATGGGGGAAAAAAATAGAATTTTGCTCACAAGCTGTACCAAGCCATCACTTAATTATTTATAGTTTAAGAAGCCACAAGGGCTTGGATGTGCAAATAATAATGAGCTAAATCCAACAAATTAAATTATGGCTGAGCCTACTGCATTAACCTAGTTAGTTTAGTTTAGTTTAGTTTAGTTTAGTTTAGTTTAGTTTAGTTTAGTTTAGTTTATTGATTAGCCCTTGGGCCATATCAAAGTGCAGAGTTCCAGACACAAGTTATTAGTAAAATCTGATCAAACAAACAAACAATCAAGACATTAAAAGAGAAAAAAATTGTATTTTGACTTTCTGATCAAAGTGGAGTTTTGTCTTTTAACTTTTTTTTTTTTTTTTTGGGAATAAAATAAAAATGACATTAAATTAAAAAAAAAAAAGTCACCAAGGTTGAGAAACACAGCTCCCGATAATTTTTTTTTCACTTTGAGTCCGAAGTCCGAAGGAAAGAGACCCCCTCGGAAAAATCTGTTTTCAATATTTCTATCCTGCATTATTTCCGTTCTTCTCTTCCCACCGATTCTTTTAAGCCTTTGGCTTCACCGCAAGCCTCAGGGTGGGAAAATGCTCCATTTAAGGAGCCGAGAATGGCATCTTTCTGGTCAAAATATGAAATTAAAGACACCTTGATTTAGTTGGAGCAAAGTTGCATGGATTAACTTCTTTGGAAAGAGCTACCATGCAGGCCGAAAGGACCTTGAAACTGGTCCTTTCGGGGTGGGGCAGAGAGGGAAAAATGACTATTAACTGGCTATTTTTAGATTGACTGATGAACTTTAATGCAGATTTACCGGTTTCTCGGTGGAAGGCATTGGAACTGCGTATGGAGCCTCGGTGTCACCTAATTTTCGGAGCCGGAACCGTGTCCCCAGGGCCCCGTCGTTCGTCAAGGTGATGGTGCGTGAAATGGTTTCCCCAACCACGTGCATGCCGAAATCTATGAGCTCTTTATCAAGGGACAGCTGGAAAAAAAAAGAGAAAGTGGAGGGCGGGGAGAGGGAAATAATTTGATTTAACGCTACGGGGGCGATCGCGTTGGTTCAGGGAAGGAGCACAAGCGTTTCTGCGTCTCTACAGAAAAGTCCTCAAGTTACAACCAGAGGTGGGATTTAGCCGGTTCGGGATGGTTTTTGGCGAACCGGAAGCAGAAATCGCGGGTGGGCCTGCCCACTTGCCCTGGCTCTATGCCATCCTATTTAGGCACATCTTTTAGGCAAAAGGTGCGCATGTGAGCAAAGCACAAGCACGAAAGGCCAGGCACATATGTGGAAGGCAGGTGTCAGCACGAACCGGGCACGTCCGGGCACAAAGTGAGCATGCGCGCCAGTGATGGGTTGCCCCCGGTTCAGACCGGTTCGCAGGAACCGGTAGTAAAACCGGCGGGAGGCTCCGCCCACTGACCCGGACGTCATCAGAAGTGATCTGCGCACGGGCACGATGCGAACCGGTAGTAAAGGTAAGTAGAACCCACCCCTGGTGCGTGCGCAGGGCAAACCATTAGTAACATAATCCGAAACCCACCGCTGGTTACAACCATTTTGTTTCGCAGCTATTAAAAGTTACAACAGCAGTGGAAAAAAGTGACTAATAACCAACCGGTCCTCACAGTTACAGCGTGAGGTCCTGTGATCAAAACTGGGGCATTTAGATATAAAGTTGCAAATGGTGACCGCACCCATCATAAATACATAGATAATGTATTTATGATGGGTGCAGTCACCATTTGAAACTTTCTCGGCCAGCTTCTGACTGAGCAAAGTCAATGGGGCAAGCTGGATTTGCTTAAGGACTGCAGGATTCACTTAACAACTTCAAGTGATCCGCTTAACGACCCTGGCGAAGAAGGTCGTTAACATCAGGCACGACTCAAACACTTCTGACTTAAAAAAAAAAATAGGACAAAATCTTAAATGGCAATTTACAGAGTAGACCGTCGACTTATCAACCTGTAAATGCCGCAGCTCAAAAACTTGGCAACTTGACGGTGATCAAAATAATAATCAGGGTGGAAAATAATGTCTGCAGACGTGTGTGTGATGTACACAAACACACACACACACAAACACACCATGGGGAAATGGTTAAGGTGCTGGACGTGAAGTAGACAAACAGGTTTGCTGAGTCAAACTCTACCAGTTGTTCTACCTCAGGCCAGTCTACCTTGCAGGGTTCTTGTGGGTTAAAAACTGGAAGAGAGAGGGTATGAATCTCACCCTGAGTCCCCTGGTGGAAAAGGCTGGATAAAAATCTAATAAAAGAAATAAAATAACACGGAGAGATAAATAAGCCTCTGCCCGATTTCTGTGTTCATGTATTCTTTCGCTTGCCTTCATTTTTAAAAATATATTAAAAAGGCATTTCCTTTCATGTGTGAAAAAGGATTTAAACATCTGTGGGTTTACTTAGGGTGAGGCTTGCCATCCAAATCAAATAATGTATCCTTACGCTTGCTAGAGTGTCATTTCACAGTAGCCTCCTTTAAACAGACAGAGCTGGCTACAGAGTAAATGATTTGTGGATTTATTTCAAGAAAAGTAGTGTGTAGTTTATTTATTGAAATGCTGTTAGGCCGCTGTTCATTTGAATTCTCCCAGATCTCTTCCTGCTTCTCCTCATTTCCTGCTAACATTTTGTTAGAAATTCTGTTTTATAGATAGCACCACACAGAGCAAACAAAGAGTACAGTCACCATGTGCTTTACTGCTCAACTGCATAATTGTAACAGGAAACTCTATTTAGAGCAAAAAAGCATAGAGTATATATCATAGATCCAGGCTTGTAAACACTGCCATCTACTGGCTAAATACTACTGTACTTGTTGCATAAAAATACATTCCAACAATGAATTCCAATGTTTTTTTTTCCTTTGCTCTTGTATATACCCTGTTTCCCCCAAAATAAGACACCCCCTGATAATAAGCCCAATCGGGCTTTTGAGCGCATGGCAATAAGGCCAAGCGCTTATTTCATGGTTCAAAAAAAATAAAAGACAGGGTCTTATTTTTGGGGAAATACGGTAGTATACCAAAGCAAGATAGAATTTTCCTCTCGGATCCTAAGGCAAAATCTGGACTTACCACACACTTCTTGGTTGAACACTTCAGGGGAATGGAAAAGGATCCAGTTTGGGATAAAAAGGTGACTTCTCCTTCAAGATCTTCATTTATCTGAAAGAAAACAAGCAAGATACCTTTATCAGCCCATTAAATATCTGAAGGGCCTGAGAAATTCATCTCACGAATAGCATGTTATTTCTCTTCCTGTGTACAGGGACTCCTCGACTTATGACCACAAATCAGCTAGAAGACCTCCAAGGTCCCTTCCAACTCTGTATTCTGTAAATATGAGCCAGCAGTGTGCTGCAATTGCCAAAAAAAAAGCCAACACAGTTCTAAGCTACTTTAACAGGGAGAGAGAGATGCAATCGTCATAAATTACATGCCAGTTGCACAGGTGTCTGAATTTTTGATCATGCGACCATGGGGATGCTGCAATAATGGTCATTAAGTGTGACAAATGGTCATAAGTCCTGATGTTTCCAATGCTGTTGTAACTTCTGTCACTAAATGAATGGCTGTAAGTTCGAGGGCTACCTGTAAATGGCTGAAATATAGCGGCGAGAAATGCTTCTTCAAAGTTAAAAAAGTTCAAATTGGTATTTATAGCATTACGGGGATCTAGGCCGCTGGCCCTTGAGAGTTGTTATCGAATTGCCCTAGTCCTAGAGAACTAATAAAACCCTTGGCTGAAAAACAATCACTGGTAGCACATCAACCGAAGGAAATCTCGGGATCTTTGCCACGGTTTTAAATAGAAACGCTGGGGAACAATCTTGCTGTAGCCCTTTCTGAACATCTGAAATCATTAAAAGAAAAAGGAAAAACTGGAAAACGTTTTTCCTGGACCTGAAAAAACTGGAGTTGAAGAAAATAAACAACACTGGGCCCAAATGAATAAACTGTAATTTCTGTCTCCTCTTTCCACAAGGGAAGCTTTTTCAAAAAAAAATCTTGACTTCAAAGGCCACGGGGCAGTTATACACAGCAGAGCAATGGAGATTCGTGGCTTTATCAGACTGTTACCCAAGTGTGACTCGGCCATCGATCTTCTTGGCTACTGTGAAATTTCCAAACGGTCGTCCATTTAATCAGGCGGAGTGGACACATGTCTCCAAGTTTTTTAATTTTTTTTTACAAACGTATCAAATCAATGCGTGGCACCTGGGAATCATACATTCTAATACGAATAAAACTATTAAACTAGTAGAATTAATCTAGTAGAATTAATTGTAGTTATTACATTCAATCAAGTTATATATTTCTAATAATAATACTCATTTATATTAAGTTGCAATCTGTCATTAGTCCATGTTTTCTCTTGTTGTATTAAAGTGTATACAGATATTCCCCCTTCTCTTATTTCTATCACTTATTCTAACGTTTAATCCTGTCACCCTTTATTAAGAGACTTTTTCTTTCTATCCTACCTAACTTCTAGTCATGTCAACTACCTAAAAAAAAAGAAAAGAGAGAGAGAGAGAAAAGGAAAAGCAAATCAGAACAAAAACAAAAAAGAGAAATCATCTATCCATCATCTCTTGCCCGCTTCAATACTTCAATTGCTATGGTTTTTTTTGACTTGCCTCCCAAATTCCTCTCTTGAATCTTTATCTCTGTCTGCGTCTCCTTCTTGGCTCTTCAATCTAGATATTTCTCCCACCTCTACCCTCTTCCATTGCCTAGTTTCCAAAATTTCGGCTCAGGCTCCTGTCTCCCTTTCAAACGCATATGGACACATCTCTCTTACCATAGGTTTAAAGGTCACCCCAACTTCACAAGACATTCCTGAGGACATTGGGCCCGGGGGATCAAAGCTGCGAGGGAAAATTACAGAACAATTAAAACTTGGACCACATGTTTTCTGAATAGTTTTTATCCCAGAGCTATAATTGCACTCAACAACGAACTAAAGGGCCACCATCAGTGAGCTGATGGACAGCATTACTTGGCCTGTTGTGTGGATGTTTGGGTGGTTTAGGGGTGGGGAATTTGTGGTAGGTGGTGGGTGGGTGTTTGGGGATTGTTATGCGTGTTTGACCTGGGTGTTAAGTGAATTTCGTTGTATGGGTATACTGTGTATACACGTACAATGACAATAAAGTTGTTGTTGTTATTATTATTGTTGTTATTGTTGTTGTTATTATAATTATTAAAATGTTGGCATAGTGACAGCCCCCTTATTATTATTTTACAGAAAATCTTTCTCCCTCGCATGTTTCCAGAATGCCCAAGTAGCCGTACGATCCACAAACCCTGGTTAAATGACTAGCGTATATCGACTTACAGCACAGTGAAAAAATCTTTCAGATGTTCGCTGACGCCATCCAGCTTCAAGTAGTTGATACTATAGAAGGCATTGATCAAAGTCACCTTCTTTTTATAGGTTTTTCCAACATCGAAGTCCTGGAAATATTTGTTTTTAAATATATTAGCTTTATTGTCACGGAAAGCATGATGGTTTGATCAGTGCAACACAACTGCTTAAACTGGAGAGCATTCGATTGGATAGATAGAATGTATTTATTCGGTCAGAAGTAAGATTGCAAATCGACTAAATACTTTTAAATTACTTTCTGATCGGCTTTTTAAAATGTTCTTGCGATTAACCGGGCAACAGGCTCTTCAATGTTTTTTTTATTTCTTTAAAAACAGATAATCAGAATTAAAAGCAGCGTTTCCTTTTTTTCTCCCCCATTCTGGAGAAATGCCTTTTTCCAAAATAGTACACTCTCTCTCACACACACACAAACACACAAAACAAAATAATCCTAACTGCATTTTAATATATTATGAATTTTTAAAATGTTTTTATAAATGTACCATGCACCTGAAGTACGAGAATCTGGTGTATTCTATTTTTAAAATTAAAAAAAACATATTTTAAAACAATGGCAACTCTATTTATACTGGGAGATTTGCAAAGCTGAGCATACTGGCTATAGACCAGCTTGCCTTCTTTAATGGGATGAAGGCTTTTAAAGATGCTGAAGATAGAAAAGTAGATGGTCTCCAAATGTGTATTAAAAAAAATCTGAATTATCAATAATATGCTAGCTGGGGAATTGAAAAATTGATCCTTACCTACAGAGCGGGCATCCAAGTTAGCAAAGACTAAGTTATAGTATTGGATTAAAGCTCTTCAAAATGCTCACGTTGTTGTCATCGCAATCATAACATATTAATTTGGCCAAGAAAGGCAGTTCCTCCTCTCGCAAACCGACAACATATTCAGTGTAAATCAATCTACTGAATCACGGATTCATTTCCTAGCTTTGCACAATGGACCAAACCATCAACTAATCCAACAGTTTGGGTTTGCACATCGCAGGAAGAAAGAGAGGGAGACCTAGTCCAGATTTAAAACAAGCCAACTTCAGCCCGCTGTGTGAACATGGTCGATCCAAGTCATCACTCACCTTGAAATGAATGAGGCTCGGCTTGCTGTAAAAAGGACACCCTTTAAACTCACGTCCACAAACACGGTGTTTGCGAATGACTCCAGCATGTAACTTCTCCAAATTCCGGGCAAAAATGTCCTTTTCAAGTTTCGACACATTGAGAGGTTTGGAATCAATTTTGTCATCCAGGACCTGAGAAATAAGGCAACGCTGGTTTCAAAAGGACTTATAAAACAGAGCAGCTTGATAAAAGAAAGGGCTCATTTGATTCAAAAGGGCTGGAGACAGAAGATTTGTAGAAAAATGGTGGCTTTCTCCATTTATTCTCAACAGTATAACAGTATCATAGTTGGAAGGGACCTTAGAGGTCATTTAGTCCAACCCCCTGGTCACGCAGGAGACCTATACTAAGGATTCGAACCGCCAAACTGCGGACCTTTCTGATCGACAAGCTCAGCGTCTTAGCCACTGAACAACTTAGCCAGGCTGTCTTTTTTATAAAAGACGTTCTCTCTTTTCAGCTAAAGTGGGAGTTGTTGCCAGGGTGTCTTTTGGTGCCCACCAGTTCTTTGCCCCAGCTGACACGTCAAAAAAGGGATTTATTTAAATCTAGAACCCAGTGTGAAGTTTCCGAAAGATGCCCTAATTAATTCATGAGCCATGAGCCGAACTTCAAAAGAAATACAGTCATTTATTAGGAGCACCATTTCGGCAATATTCGGATGCAGTTAGAACTAATCCCACGTAGATTTACGTTCCCCTATGACCCTGTCTCTCCCCTCCTCTCTGGCCATGTCATAAATCACATTCTCCAATTAACCACTTTGGCTGGCTGTGAAATCCAACACCCTCCTTCTGATTGCGGTCAGGAAGAATGTATGGAATGCACTTCAGTTAGGGAAATCAATCATCTCTATCAGTTCTTCCTCCCTCCTGCTCATGGCAACTTGAAAGCTTTGCAAGTTGACACCCAGAACATAGAATAACAGGGTTGGAACTTTACTCCAACTTTACTCAATCACGAGACTCCATCCCATCCTCTAGTTTAATGAAAAGAAGGACTTAGGGGTGGCATGATAGCCATCTTCTAATATTTGAGGGGTACCACAAAGAAGAAGAGGGGGTCAACCTATTCTTCAAAGCACCTGAAGGCAGGAGAAGAAGCTATGGATGGAAAGGAGAGAAGCAACCTAGAACTAAGGAGAAATTTCCTGATGGTGAGAACAATTAATCAGTGGAACAACTTGCCTCCAGAAGTTTTGGGTACTCCCAAACACTGTTATTCCGTTATCCTAAAAACACATTAAACAGGGATAATGGAGCAGGGTGACAGATTGAGTTCATCTCTTGGTAAATATGTATTTTTGCCATCCACCAAGCGGGTAAGAGCGAATGGAAAACGAACGGAAAAGACAGAAAGATGGATCTGTACCTGCAGCGGGTTATATTCTTGGTCCCAGATCCCCACAAATTCGGGCTCCGCGAGAATATTGTCCGCATTTTCCTGCTCGCCTTCGGTTTTGCTTTCAGGGATGAAGTCACAAGAGGCGCTACAACTTTTGTCGTCCAGCGAGGGGGAAACTGAAGGGCTGCGCCAATGTTTCTGTTGCAGAAGAGAGTGGCGAAAATTCAAAGGGTCATTTGGCCAGGTGAATTAATCACAAAATCTTGGGAAAATGAGGAGGAAAAAAAACCCACATCAAATTCATCACAAACTCCTAGAAACTTCGGTTAATTTGGAACAGACCCATCCCTACTTCCAAATAAATGGCTTTCTTGCCAAGAACACCCATGAAGACGAATCAAGTGTCTTGGCTTATGGACAGGGGTGGGATTCAGAAATTTTAGCAACCGGTTCTCTGCCCGGTTGATGGGGGCATGGCCATGGTGGGCGTGGCCTACTCGGCCTCCTGCACCATGGAGATGGAGGGGTGGGGGGGTGTTTTCAACCTCTCCAGACTCCAGAGTTTTCCTCGAGCCTCCGGCAGGGCGAAAATGGCCTCCTCCAGACTCCGGAAGCTGGAATCGGGCCCGTTTCCGGACTTCCGGTACTTCCGGTAGGCCTGTTTTTTGCCCTCCCCAGGCTCCGGAGGCTTTCCTCGAGCCTCTGGGAAGGTGAAAATGGCCTCCTCCGGGCTCCAGAGGCTGGAAACAGGCCCATTTCCAGACTTCCGGAACTTTGGGTAGGCCCGTTTTTCACCCTCCCAGAGCCTCCGCGTGGGCCCTGCACTTATCTGGCATCCAAAACTAGCTGTGTGGAGACTCCTGGGAGGAGCGGGGTGGGGTGGGCGGGGCGAGCCGATCCTTGCAACAACCGGTTCGCCGAACCAGATTAAAATTAACATCCGAACCGGCTGAATCCCATCCCTGCTTATGGATCAGTATACCTCATCTTTACTGCTGGGGTCTACACACCAAGTAAGATCCACATGGATTCCTCCCATTTAAATCTGCTATTTATGAAAAAAGGAAAAAAATAATTAAGATACACAACTCTGCATTGCCTGTCCAGGCTGATGTCTGCGGTGATGAAATCCCACATTGACAAATTAGGAGAGTTTCCATTCTGGGCCATTTCACAGAACCTTTACAAGTTGCTAATTGAAGGAAGGAAGGAAGGACGTAGAAGGATTTTAATCTGATCCAAACAGTCCCCACCAGTTGATCAATGATAATAAGCCCTCCCTGCTTTCTCTCACCTGTATGACAGGCGCCACCTTATCGCTACACGTTTCCTCAATGTAACGCCATGTTTTCATGCGCCACTTAATGGCGTCGGAGAGTTTGTCCGGGCCTTTAGATTTCTGGGGACGAGATTGTGCTTTTATTCTCTCCACCTGGGCTTCTTCTTTCAAAATCCGAGCGACTATTTCGAGTTTCCTGGTTTTTTGTTGGTCCAGAAACTCCCTGTGGGTGATACAATGACAGATAATGGAGACAAACTGGGAACAGACACCAGGGAAACTGAGGGAACAAACCGCCGATCTCTGAGCCCAAAAGGATTAATCCGCTAATCCTTTAAAAATCTATCTATCTATATAAAAATGGCTCTGTGTGTGTGTGTGTGTGTGTGTGTGTGTGTGTGTGTGTTCCAGCATAACTCTGGAACGCCTCGAGCAATTTCAACCAAATTTGGTACACAGATGATTTACTCTGGATAAAAGTACTGTGGGGGGTAAGACACCCCAACACCCCTCGGTGTGTGTGGTTGTGTGTGTGTGGTTGTGTGTGTGTGTGTGTGTGTGTGTGTGTGGTGTGTGTGTGTGTGTGTTCCAGCATGACTCTGGAATGCCTGGGCCGCTGAAATGAAAAGGAATGAATTATATCTATAGTGTCAAATCACAGTACTTTTGACAGTGATAGTGTGCATTTTGGATTCAAGTTCTGTTAAGATATAGCCTGTTGTGCCTTAAAATGGCTTCTACTGTACAGCACAGTGGAGTTGCCATGGTAACGGCTTCACGGTACTTCACAAGGGGGCTCCCTCTGGTAAGGGGGATTGGGATAAATAAATACTCGGGCAACGTCGGGTTATCAGCTAGTATATATATATAAGAATCGAATGTGTGCGCTTTGTGACCTGCATTTTTATTGCATTTGCATATATCCTTCTTTGAAAGGACTCTTGAGGCTGCTATCAAAAGAACTCTGATAGCTGGTGGCTACCAGCTGCTAAAATTCAGGTCTCCTCTCACCTTTTGGCAAAATCTACTGCTGATTGACTAGAATTAACTAAGGAAGAAGAATTTCCATGTTTTTAACAAGAAATGACAAGATATCAGGAAGGAGGAGGGAGGTTGGAAAGGGATTAATGGTTCTATTTTCCAGATGTACTCCACTAACACTGAGGTTACTTTTAGGCAACATTTTCTGGAATTTGAAAATATGTTCAAAATAACATACCGAAAGGGGGGGGGGAATCTGTGCGCGCACACAGTACTTTTTAAATGATGCTTCAGCTATTAAAAAAAATAGGGATCGTTTCAAAGCACATCCTAGCAGAAAATTGCCCTGAAATGTTAAGGAAGACTTAATTCTTAATTAATTAATTAAGTGCTGATAAATTAACAGACTTATGGGTTATTACCTCCTAAGTCCTTGATAGGTGAGACCTCCATTGCAAAGGATTAATTATGCAGGGAGGGGGAAAAAGTTTTATAAAAAAGATATTTGGACAAGGAATTCTAGTCCAAATATCTTTTTTATAAAACTTTTTCCCCCTCCCTGCATAATTGACCCTTTGCAACGGAGGTCTCACCCATCAAGGACTTAGGAGGAAATAACTCATAAATCTGTTAATTTATCAGCACTTCCTCCCACCTCCACATCAACATGGCATTTCACGAAAATTAGCAGCTCACTTTTTCCGCTTTTCGAATTCGAGTTGTCGCTTCTGGCAAAAAAATTCCCGGGTTACATTGTGTCCTTCAGCCTGAATGGCTTCCTTTATTTTCTGATCTTGCTCTTGAGCATCAAGTCCGATCAATTTGCTCAGGACTTGACGGGTTTTGAGATTTTCCTAGACAAGAATATTAAAAAGAAAGAAAAAATTAAAATATTAAGCCTTCGCTTTTGGATTTGCAGGAAAGCAGTTCACGAGGGCAGAAATCAGCAGGTAATCCTCTCCCGGATTTCAATTGCTTTCAAAAGTTACATGTGGTCCTCGGCTTACGACCACAATGGAGCCCAATTTATGTTGCTAAGCGAGACGGCTGTTAAGTGAATTTTGCCCCGTTTTACTACCTTTCTTGCCCCCCGTTAAGTGAATCGCTGTAGTCGTTAAGATGGTCACACGGTTGTTAAGCGAATCTGGAAAACCCATTGACTTTGTGTTTCAGAAGGTCACAAAAAAGTGATCCCATGACTCCAGAACATTGCAACTGTCGTAAATATGAGTCACTTGCCAAAAGTCTGAATTTGGGAATGCTGCAATGCAGAGGTGGTAATTCAGCAGGTTCTGACCAGTTCTGGCGAACTGGTAGTGGAAATTTGGAGTAATTTGGAGAACCGGTAAATACCACCTCTGACTGGCCCCGCCCCCCATCTATTCTCTGCCTCCCAAGTCCCAGCTGATCGGGAGGGAATGGGGATTTTGCAGTATCCTTCTCCTGGAGTGGGGTGGGAATGGAGATTTTACAGTATCCTTCCCCAGCTGAGTTGCCTGATCGTCAGAGCCTTTTAAAAGCATTTTTTAACAACCTCGTCAGCTGAGTAGAAAAAATTGTAGAAGAAATGCTTTAAAAAATAAAATTTAAAAAAAGTTGGCCACGCCCACCCAGTCACATTACCACCCACCCACCAAGCCACGCCCACAGACCCAGTAGTAACAAATTTTACATTTCAACACTGAGTGGCATATTCTCCTTCTCAAGCAGCTAGCCCTCACCCGGTTCGAACTGATGCTGTTTTTCAGAGACAGCACCGTTTCCATCCTTTTTTGCAAGTGTTCCTGATGGCTCACTTCCTCCGCCGATTCCTTCTCACGAACCCTGTTGGAAAAGCACAGAGTCAATCCTGATCCGTTTTTGGGGAAGAGGCTGGTGCCAAGCCAGCCATCTGGGCTGATGCCCATCAAAGGGCAAGGCTTAACGTGCCATGAGAGCTTGGCTGCTTCATGCAGTCAACAAACCAGGGTTAGCAAGCCATGGCCAACCTGGGTTTGTCAAGCCCCACCTCTACTGTCCTTCTACAGCAGGCTAGCTGAGGACTTTTGCAATGCAATGGGACCTAGGAGAGGAGGCAGCCTTGATCTCATATGATCTCGTATTATTATATAAATTATATACAGTATATCTGTCAGGTGTCAGCACGTCAAGATGCATTTATCCTAGTGCTGACATAAGAAGGAGAATGCAGGCGTCTGCAACGGGACGGTTGCCTTTCCCCTACTTATTTCCTCTGGAGATAATGTCCCCTAGGAGATGGATGGGAGGGGGGAAATTCTTGGAATTGGAGCAGTAGATTAGGGGTGAATGATTGGGAAGATGGCCAAGGAATGCAAAGGAGTGGGGGAAGGAAGAGGAGGGGTTTTGGGGCAGCACGTCAGTGCCGGCTGCAACGAGTCGGTGTAAAAAGTGCTGTGCTTAATAAAATGAAAGTTTGTTTTATAAAAGACTTTGTTTGCGATGCAATTTATTCGAAGACAGCCTGAAAACCTGACATCAGGTTTCCAAGTAATACACCCATAGCACACAGAACTCCAAGGCAGGTAGATTCCTCAAAAGAACAGTTTTATTGGATATATCATATTGGCACAGGCTGGTGAAAACCGACTCTAAACGTCCCCGTGGTTTTCACCTCAATAAAAGTACACGTTTTTTCTCCTTTCCCCAATCAGTCAGTCACATGGTCCAATCAAGGTGCTATCCGGTTGCTGGGCAACGTCGCTCCTCCTCTCTTCGGCCAACTGTTGGAACGTCCTTGGTTCCCAGAGGAAACCATTTTGTTTTGGCTACAAAACCCCAGCTATCTCTACTCCCCCCCACCTCCTTTTGTGGCTCTGAAGTACTGTATGCAGAGGTGGTATTCAGCCGGTTCAGACCGGTTTACCCGAACCGGTGGCGGAAATCGGGGCCCGCCCATTCGCCCTGGCTCTATGCCATTCTATTTAGGCGCTTTTTTGAGGCACAGAAGACATGTGCGCCAGCAAAGCACATGCACGGAAGGCCAGGTGCATACGTGGACGGAGCGTGCGCGAATGTAGCGACTGCGCGCGTGCGCTCACATTTGCGAACTGGTAGGGAAAGTAAATGACTACCACTCCTGACTGTATGTTTTGGAGCTGAAGATATCTGGAGCCACAGGTTGGAGAAGGAAAAATCCCAAAAGTTAATGGACCAGACCTCTTGCATTCTTTGAAAGGAGAAACAAGAGGGAAGAAAAATTAAACAACATACTTTCCTAAACTCTCCTTCAGAAACTGGACGGCCTTTGCGTGGTTCCTCTGAGAATCTTCCAGCACAGTGGCCAGGTTTTCTTCGTAAGCCTTGCTAGCTTGCTGGATTTTTCTACAGGGGGAAAAAAAGAAAAGAAAAAAAGGCAGAATTCTTTTCAAAGGGGACCGCAAAATCCTAACGTGTAATAGACAGCAAAGAACTTTCATCACTCATCCTGTCAAGGTTTCCTGAAATGTTTTCTCCCCGGTTCTAAGCCCAGCCCACCTTGAATTCCTTCTTATTCTTATCTCTCTCTACTTTCCCTTGGCTGTTAGTAGTTCAGATTCTTGTAGAGAGCACAAGCTTACAATAAATCTGTCAACTCGCGAAGCTTTCCTGACCTGCTCCCGAGTTGCCATAGGCAGGGGGGATGGGAATCGTGCCTCGCAGCTGCACCAAAACAAGACACAGCCTAGCCAACCATCAAGTCAAGGCCATCTCCACGGAGACCCACAACGACTGGAGGGAATGATTTCTACGACCCGCAAAATTGCTTCATTGGGAAATGTGACTGATGACACAACCTGGGGGGGGGGGAGGGGGAAACAGGGTCAGAGGCAAGGTGTGAATTAGGTGAAGCCAGAGCTGGCTTCGCCTAGGTTGTGCCGACCTGGCGCTCCTAATAAACAACAGGATTTTTCTTGCTAAATGGCTTGAGACTCTTAAATTTTATTAGGGCATTGGTCAGAACCCTGACAAAATCTTTATATCCATTTGAATTGTCTGGATCTCCTGATTTTCCTGGTGCCTTTACATAAGTTGTAGTGTTGTGGCCCATCGGCGACCAGCAGAGCTGGCAGCAGAGTCGAACAGTGAGGAGGTTGGGGAGGAACATGGGCCAGTCCTGGGGGCTGGGGAAAGCTCAGACGAGGGCTCTGCATCGGAGGCAGAGAGGGAGTTAGACAGCAGCAAGGCAGAGGAACAGCTGGAGCCCGTTCCCAGCGTGCACATACGCAGAGCTGTCGGAAGACAAGAACAACTCAGAAAGCAGGGTCGACTCAGGAGTAAAGCCACACCTTGGGGGTGATTGGCCCCTCCCATAGGAAATAAAAGAGGAGCGAACGGGGAGGGGGCTTTTGCAGGAAACAATTCGTTCGTTCCGTGACTCTGAGAGACTCTGTGCCAAGTTTGGCCTTGTACTCCGGTTGGAAACAAGTTACGTGACAGCTTGCCAAGCGAGATAAGGTCTGTGTTGAGAAATATTCCTTTGAAAAACTGTTTGGACAAACCTTTCTGACTGTGAATGAACGTTAATTCACAGTCGTGTAAATAAAAGAGGTTTTGCCAGGATCAATTCCTGCCTCCTGCTTGTTAAGGGAGTAACTAGGTCAGAACAAGTAGTGGAAATTTCAAAGCATTCCTTAAGAGGGGGTTTGAAATCCAGCTTACCTTTCGGTGTTCTGCCACCTCTGGCTCAACAGCTGGGCCAACTCATTCTCTTTCTGGAGCCTTTCCTCCGCTTGGTCTCGGCGCTGCTGATCCAGCTCCGCCTCGTCCACTTTGAGCTGCTTGCGAAGTTTGGCAAAATTTCCTTGCTCTATTTCAATCTTCCACATTTCGAACCTTGGCAAAGGGAGGCTTTTATCAGTATCTCAACCAGGTTGAGGAACATCAACACATTTCCAACACAACAGGCCAGGATAGTGTAGTGGGTGAAGGTATTGGACGTAGGCTATGGAGATACGGTTTCAAGTCCACCCTCATTCAGGGCGGCTTCAAGCTGGTTGCTTCCTCTTAGGATAGACCAGGGGTGGACTGCTGGGAGTTCGCAGGGGTTCGGGAGAACCTCTAGCTAAGATTCTGTGCAGTTCAGAGAACACCCAAATCCCACTCCTGGCTGGCCCTGCCCACCCCACCCCGCCCCTCCCAGGAGTCCCCACACGGCCCATTTTGGATGCAGGTAAGTGCAGGACACGCACGGAGGCTCCGGGAGGGCGAAAAAACGGGCCTACCGGAATTTTGGGAAGGCCTCCAGAGGGCCTCTGGAGCCTGGGGAGGCCATTTTCACCCTCCCCGAGGCTCGAGAAAAGCCTCCGGAGCCTGGGGAGGGCAAAAATTCCCATCCACTGTGGTGCAAGTTGACTAGGCCACGCCCACCATGGCCACGCCCACCCAGCATCCGGGCAGAGAACCCCTTTCTAAAAAATTTTGAAGCCCACTCTTGGGCCAGACCTCCCCTACGAGGTTTCATTAGGGGAGGAAAAAAGGGGAGGCGATACTAATGTGACAGCTTGAATTCCTAAATTCCTAAAGAAAAAGTCAGCAATATGGGAATAGTGAGGCGTTTCAGGTTGGCAGAACTGTTAGAAGAGTTAGAAGAGGGAGAGGAGGGAAAAAAAAAAAAAACGCTTCCTTGCCGAAGCTCAAAAAATTCCCAACGAAGCGTGCTGCCAACTTGAAAATCCGGAACGTGCTTTGCCTGTTTATAGATCCATTCCCCTTCACCCTATAAAACATTCAGGAGAGATTCCACCCTCCCAGTCCCCCCAAAGACGAGCCAAGCCGCTAAATTGCATTAAGAGGAAATTGCGCAAGGATCCAGTTGGCCCAATGTGTCCCGCTCTCCTTCCCCCCCCCTCCCCCGGGTCTCTTTTCACTTACACGTTTTCATTTAGGGCTGCGGTGACTTTCGATTCGAGGCCCTTTTCGTTTCCCAGTTCAGTACACAAGCGCCGATGTAATGCCTGCAGGCGGGACACGGCCGCGCTGAGCCATTAAAAGGAGGGGAGGGGAGGAGAGGAAAAAAAATGAAAGAAAGAAAGGGGAAGAAAATTGGAAATAGTGAATTGTTCAAAGTCAGCACGTAAACAAAGGCGAAACAATTCTGCAGCCCGGAGGGTTTCAGGTCGTTGTTTTTCTGAATTTCCGGTGGTTGATAATAATGGAATGTTTTTCAATTATACTCTAAAAGAATCCTTTTCAGTCTCTTTCAAAACCTCTACACCAGCCGACACTTCAAATAAGAGGTTCTTTATTTGGTCTCCCCCTGCAGACATCAGAGCCAACTCCTGCATCTAAAATAATAATCACGACAGCCCCTGTAACAACCACAAAGAATATGGTTTCTTCGCTGTACACAGAGCCCTAGACATGGCCCAGGAAGGAGACACTCATCATCATCATCATCATCATCATTTAACGACCTCATAATCCCTTGTGCAGTGGAGTCCGGGCAACTGAATGGAGCTAGCAGAGCGTTGAATGGCCAGATGCCTTTCCTGTTGCCAATACGGAGCTTTGTTCAGCAGATATATCCTCATCGTGCCCAGAGAGAGAAATATATCTGCCTCTACCTAGGATCGAACTCACAGCCTAGGAAAGAGGCACTCTCCTGGAGAAATTAAAATTCACATTTCAATTTCGATTTAATTTGAATAAATCCAACCTTAGAACTAAGGAGGAATTTCCTGACGGTGAGGACAATTAACCAGCGGAATGACTTGCTTCCAGAAGTTGTAGGTTGCTCCATCACTGGAGGGTTTTAAGGAGAGATTGGCCAGAATCTCATTTGTCCGGAATGGTATATGGGTCCCCTGCTTGAGGGGGGGGTGATCTAGAAGACCTCTAAGGTCCCTTCTCATTCTGCTATTCTGTAATTCATAATTAAATTAAAATTCCTGTTTTTCTGCCATTTCAGTGTTTTGTGGTTCATTTGCTCTCTTGGAGAAGAAAAAGTGATCCCTGAAAGAGAATGACTAGAAAGTAGAATTGAGCGGAAGGATTATAACGGGTAATAATGACACAGGTGAGGTGGGATGAAGAGGCGTTTTCCAGGTGTTGTGATATCTTTAGAAATCAATCACATTTGGCAAGTTCGAGAAAAGGCACACGGGAAATTCAGACTCCCGGACAGAGGCTGTGCTTTGGTGGGTGGCCCTAAATAAATTCCTTAAACCCATCCTAATCCTAATGCTTTGTCTCTTCCTGGATGCCAGCTTTCCCAAATGCCAAGCCTCTAGCTGTAAAAGGGGGGGGGGGGGGAGAGAGAAAACAATGAGAGCATTTTCCTTGCGAGAGGACCTGATTTAATCTGGTTCACTGAAAAACGGAATGCAACTTTTACCCAGTCCTGCCTCCGATTGTTTCTTTTAAATTTAAGCATTTGAAGAGGTCACCTTCGCCCATTCGTTTTTTTTGCACGCCGGCGCATAATGAGGCTGTTTATTCTGCGGATCGGGATTGTTTCGTTTTTTTAGCCAGTCGGCACATAATGCGTTCCGCCTTGGCACAATTATATTAACTCAATTAATTGCAAGAAGCAACAAGGGTGGATGCAAATGTAGTTGATCTGCTGCGTACAAGCCCCCCCCCTCCCTGCCCCCCCCCGTCTCCCCAGCAGCTTTTAATTCAAGCAAATTGAAGGAGCGGAGCCAGCACAACAATTGTGTGCCATCTTCCAAACCTGGTGCCAATGTTGTGTTGCATTTGCATGCTTTTCATACACTGGGAGACAAAGGAGAAGAGAGAGAGGGGTGGGTGGGTGGGTGGGAGGGAGGGAGGAAAGGAAGGAGGGAGAGGGAGGGAGGGAGGAAGAGAGGGAAAGAAAGAACGAAAGAAAGAATGAAAGAAAGAGAGGGGAGAGAAAGAGGGAGAAAGAGAGGGAGGGAGGGAGAGATGGAGGGAGGGAGAGGGAGAGAGAGAAAAAAGAAAGAAAGACAGGAGAAAGAGGGAGAAAGAGAAAGAGGGAGGGAGAGAGGGAGAGAGGGAAAGAAAGAAAGAAAAAGAAAGAAAGAGAGAAGGGGGAAGAGAAAGAGGGAGAAAGAGAAAGAGAGAGGGGGGAGGGAGAGAGGGAGGGAGGGAGGGAGAGGGTGGTTGATTGAATCGCCTTAAATGAACGTGATCACTCCCTGCTTTCCCCAATGCATTTGTTAATTGCGGCCTTGGGTAAGGATGCTGGACTAGAAGACCTCCAAGCAGGGTGGATTTGATTTAAATCAAGTCGATTTAAATCACGCTTTAAACTACTAGTAAAAAGACTTGATTTAAATCAACTCGATTTAAATCACCATTTTTAAAGAGCAACTGTCATCATCTCTGTCCCGCAGCAGCTTCTCCTCTGACCTGCTGCTGACTCACCGACAGTCCCAATATTGCAGAATATACAGCCTCATGCTACATAAGTGAGCTCCATTTCATGTCGAATAAACTAAATTATTAACGTATCTTAAATAGAAAAACTCTTTAGGTATTTTTTTTTTTTACTCCAAAAGCATTTTATTAAAATAAATTTAATAAAAATAAATAAAAATCCAATTTAATTTTTTTAAAAAATCCATTTTTTTTTTTTTTAATCCATCGATTTTTATCCACCCTGCCTCCAAGGTCCCTTCCGGCTCTTTGATTTCTTGGCTGATCCCAGAGCGAGAACTTTGCACCCCAAGAACATTTTAACCAACGTTTTGCTTTAAAGAGTGGGGAAGCGAATGAGCAATTCCTTTGCGATTAAACTGTGGAAACGAAAAGTGGGATGGGGGGAGAAGGGGAAACAATTGTTTGTCCCTAGTGCTGGTTTTAACTCTCCTAGGTGGATTCTTGCCTCTGAAGTCGAAGCGGAGAACAGTGAGCTGTTTGAAAGCAACTGCACGGACCTAGATTCGCTGAACAAAAAGCCCATTTTCACGCACTAATAACTTGTGGGACAGATAAAAGATGGCATCAGAAATAGAATTTTTTTGGGTTTTTTGCTTGCACCCAGCAAAAGGTTAACTCCTCCTGTCGCTGGCTGCGGTCTCTGGAGATAACTCTTGTTTTACTTATCGAAGACCTTAATCGCTAATTCATTAAATACCTTTAAACAGAAGGAAATCAAAGAGATGGCGGATATTTTTCAGCCACCAAACGGAGCCGAATTCAGCCAATTTTATACCCCCTTGGAAACACCTGGAGAAGAAACTGCTGATCAGCTGGGCGAACTACATACATGTTCCCGTCCTCCTTCTCCTTCTCAATTTCTTTCTCCACATCCTTCTGCTGGCCGGTGAGCATGTCCAGTCGGTCGTGGCAAGTCGCCAACTCTTCTCTGAAAATACAGGCGAGCAGGATTCAGCCAGAGAGGCTGGCGCAGCAGTCCGTTTCTTTTTGGACATCTGTGGCATCCCTCACCTACCCATGCTGATAATATGCCGTGCATGGATTAAAAGGAAAAACTAGCCCAAGGGTTCGCCAGGGGACAGGTGCTACACAAAAGGAAAAGAGAGGAGGAGGGAAGAGGAAAAAGGAGTTCTAATCTCCCTTGTAGTGTGAACGTTTCTCACGCCATCCTTTAGATCTGCTGGCTCCCAAGTAAAGGAGCATGAGGACTAGTGTCAGGTTTCAGTGTCGTCTCAAAATAAATTGCATTTCCAAACAAATAGTCTTTGATGAAATCTTTCGTTTATTAAGCACGACAATCTGTCCCCAATTATATCGTAGCCAACACTGACTTCCTGACCCCAAACCTTCCCTTTCCGTTCCCCAATTCTCTGCGTCTCATTGGCCATCTTCCAAATCACTCTCCCCATATCTACTACTTCAGCTCCCAGGAAAGTCCCCCCTCCCATCTAATCTCTTAGGGGATATTATCTTCAGGGAAAATAAGTAGGTGAAAAGTCAAGCGTCCTCTTGCCAGCTGCCCCCCTCTTCTCCTCCTTATGTCAGCACTGGAACGAATGTAGTTTGGAGTGCTGACAACTAGTTCAGCTATACAATACTGGATAATACTCTTACAATATTAGACAACACAGTATCAACAATAGAGACCTTCACATTTCTAGCTACTATCATATCTCAAGACCTAAAATGGACAGCTAACATCAATAACATCATCAAAAAAGCACAACAAAGAATGTTCTTTCTGTGCCAAGTCAGGTTTGTTTAAGGACCTCAGCAACTCGCAGAGCAGCTGTCGTACAGTTGTAAAATTGAGTCCAGTCGCATGTTGTCACGACTTACAACCACAACGACTTACGACCAAAATTCCAGACTCAGTTTGTGGTCGTAAGCCGAGGCCTGTAAAGGAATCAATGTCCTGATTTTGATTTGATGCTTTTGACATCTTTTGGATTGTTTGGTAATTAAAGTTAATGGAGTTATTTCCTTGTTAGCGTTTTCCTCATCTTCCAAATGGAGCCGGAATAAATTTTCTGAGCTAGGGGCATGGGAGAAAAAGGAAGACAACGGTGGGAAAAAAAAAAAAAAACACCACCTGACCTTGTTTTTTGAATGAGCAGCTCTTTCTCTTTGGTGAGACTGTCAAGTTGGTTCAGGTTTCGCCGCAAGTTGAGGACACGAACTCGGTCTGAGTAGTTCATGGTCCGTCTTCGACTCGGCACCGGGAATCCTTCCGAACTTTTCCTGTTGGTTAAAAAAGTATGTTATCGACATCAAGGAACAGCCTGAGACGGAGAAGGGCAGCCTAGAAATTAAAGAAACGCATTGAGGAATGGGCATAAGCCAGTGGTGGCGAACCTCTGGCACGCGGGCCAGATGTGGCATTTGGAGTGCCCTCTATGGGCATGCCCCAGCCCAGCTCCATCGTGTTTCTCCCGCAAGGAGAGGGGGAGTTTGTATGAAGTCCCAGAATTTTGCCCGGCTTTAAAGAAGCAACGTTTCCAAATTTTGCTTTGGAATTTTCTTTTTTTAAAAACAACAACAACAACAACAACCTCATTAGATATATTTATTTTATGTTTTATTTAAATAAATTGAGTGGTTTAGAGTAAAGATATATAGGTAGTTCTCGACTTACGATCACAATTGAGGTCAAAATTTCTGTGGCTGAGCGAGACATTTGCTACCTGAGTTTTGTCCCATTTTTACGACCTTCCGTTCAACACGTTGTTAAGCTGAAACACTGCAGGTGTTAAGTTAGTGACCTGGCTGTTAAGTGAATCCGGCTTCCCTGTTGACGTTGCTTGTCAGAAGGTCGCAAAAAGGGAACACGTGACGTTGAAGCCGTCATAAGTACGAGTCAGTTGCCAAGCGCCTGGATTTTGATCCAGTGACCAATGGGGGATGTCGCGATGGTCGTTAAGCGTGAAAAACAGCTGTAAAAACACACTTTTTTTCAGTGCAGTTGTAACTTTGAACCCTGTTGTAAGTCGAGGACTCACTTGCTAATATCCGTAGTCTCTTCAGTTTCTTCCAAAGAAACCTCTTCGGCTGGGGGGGCTTCCTCGCCTTCTTCACCACCTAGACAGAAAGCAGAAATGGTTTTTTTAATTATTAGTCAATAGATGATAGATAGATATTAGTCGATAGATCATAGATAGATGATAGATAGATAGTAGACAGACAGACAGGCAGATAGATAAACAATCATTGTAACCTTCCATGTCTTGCTCTTCAAATATATATGTTTCTTCTTCCTTGCTTCCCTCTACGATGGGATATAAATCAGGCGAAAGTTCTTCTTCGAAAATATTATGGAATTCCATCTTGCTAATCTGGGGATGGGGAGCTCTCTTCTTCTCAAAGGTCCTTTAGTTACAAAATAATATTAATAAGCTGAAACAGAAAAACATGAAAGGTTTCCTTCCTGATCAGCGAGAAGCCCTATTAAGTCTTTCATTGTCTTTTTTTTTTTACTCTTAAGAGTTGGAAGTAGAAATCCCAGTGCTCCCAATTAAACTTATTATTCCTGTTCTTAAAGACATTTCTTAAAAATCTGTCTCAGTTCGGAGACAGTATTACAGATACAGAGACCGGCGAACCAAGTTGGGAAGGGACCTTGTAGGTCATCTAGTCCAACCCACCCAAGCAATATTAGACGTTACAACGTTTTTTAATTGGTTTTTTTTTTGTTTATAGCCAGGTAGATTTTCCAAGGCATCAATTGACACTCCCACCCCCAACCGGGTGACTCCAACCTAGTCAGGCGCTAAGACCCTTGAGCTTGTCGATCAGAAAGGCAGTTCGTGGGTTCGAATCCCTAGTACAGATCTCCTGCGTGAGCAGAAAAGGGGGCTGGACTAAATGACCTCCAGGGACCCTTTCCTGTTACTGTTAATGGATAACATCAACAACCCAAGGTTTTTTTTTTTAAAAAATAACCTTTATTGTTATAATGCAAACTTTAGGAGGATACATTCACCCCTCTCCCTTCCACCTTACTGTACATATATATATATATATATATATATATATATATATATATATATATCAATTTGTGAAGTCTTGGAGCAAAACTTAAAAATTGTTTTAATCACCGTCTCTCCAGTCCAGCTGTCCGTTTGGGAAAGCTTCTAAGGCAACGGAGGCAACCAAATGGAAAGGAAAGGGGGGGGGAAAGACACTCCAGCTTTTTAGAAAGGAGGAAAAAATAATTATTTTCCTCCTCTTCCCCCCCCACCCCGCCCTCTTTGAAGTCTGCAGATTAAAAAGCGTTTTGCTTGCGCAGTTTGGATGTCCCGGGGGATGAGGGGGGTGGGCGAGTTTTGGATTCCCCCTCTTCTAAGGAGTGGGTGGTACGTTCCAAGCGGGGGGGGGGGGGAGAGGCACAAGAGAAGAGGCGGCCGCTCTGATCCTCCGCCCCGCCCACCCCCTCCCCGCACCGGGCCAGGTAAACTCTTAAAGGAGCCGCGTTGCTTTCTTTGGCAAAGCCGGTTGGGTTGTTGGCTCGTTTTCCCAAAGAAAAACAGCATTGCAATTGCAGGATAGAAGAGAGAATATACAGCAGTGGCCAAAATTGTGGAAAACAACCGTGTTGTTGTTGTTATTATTATTATTAGTTAATCTTTAGTGAGATTCACAGCCTTTGAGGCTGGTTAATAGCTCAGCAGCTGGAGTCCTAACCAAGGACCTAGGAACTGTTAAGGTATCGTCGGAGGATGTATTATAATAATAATAATAATTATTATTAATAATAATAATAATTATTATTATTATTAGTTAATCTTTAGTGAGATTCACAGCCTTTGAGGCTGGTTAATAGCTCAGCAGCTGGAGTCCTAACCAAGGACCTAGGAACTGTTAAGGTATCGTCGGAGGATGCATTATAATAATAATAATTATTATTAATAATAATAATAATTATTATTATTATTATTAGTTAATCTTTAGTGAGATTCACAGCCTTTGAGGCTGGTTAATAGCTCAGCAGCTGGAGTCCTAACCAAGGACCTAGGAACTGTTAAGGTATCGTCGGAGGATGCATTATAATAATAATAATTATTATTAATAATAATAATAATTATTATTATTATTATTAGTTAATCTTTAGTGAGATTCACAGCCTTTGAGGCTGGTTAATAGCTCAGCAGCTGGAGTCCTAACCAAGGACCTAGGAACTGTTAAGGTATCGTCGGAGGATGCATTATAATAATAATAATTATTATTAATAATAATAATAATTATTATTATTATTATTAGTTAATCTTTAGTGAGATTCACAGCCTTTGAGGCTGGTTAATAGCTCAGCAGCTGGAGTCCTAACCAAGGACCTAGGAACTGTTAAGGTATCGTCGGAGGATGCATTATAATAATAATAATTATTATTAATAATAATAATAATAATTATTATTATTATTAGTTAATCTTTAGTGAGATTCACAGCCTTTGAGGCTGGTTAATAGCTCAGCAGCTGGAGTCCTAACCAAGGACCTAGGAACTGTTAAGGTATCGTCGGAGGATGCATTATAATAATAATAATTATTATTAATAATAATAATAATTATTATTATTATTATTAGTTAATCTTTAGTGAGATTCACAGCCTTTGAGGCTGGTTAATAGCTCAGCAGCTGGAGTCCTAACCAAGGACCTAGGAACTGTTAAGGTATCGTCGGAGGATGCATTATAATAATAATAATTATTATTAATAATAATAATAATAATTATTATTATTATTAGTTAATCTTTAGTGAGATTCACAGCCTTTGAGGCTGGTTAATAGCTCAGCAGCTGGAGTCCTAACCAAGGACCTAGGAACTGTTAAGGTATCGTCGGAGGATGCATTATAATAATAATTATTATTAATAATAATAATAATTATTATTATTATTATTATTAGTTAATCTTTAGTGAGATTCACAGCCTTTGAGGCTGGTTAATAGCTCAGCAGCTGGAGTCCTAACCAAGGACCTAGGAACTGTTAAGGTATCGTCGGAGGATGTATTATAATAATAATAATAATTATTATTAATAATAATAATAATTATTATTATTATTAGTTAATCTTTAGTGAGATTCACAGCCTTTGAGGCTGGTTAATAGCTCAGCAGCTCGAGTCCTAACCAAGGACCTAGGAACTGTTAAGGTATCGTCGGAGGATGTATTATAATTATTATTAATAATAATAATAATAATTATTATTATTATTATTAGTTAATCTTTAGTGAGATTCACAGCCTTTGAGGCTGGTTAATAGCTCAGCAGCTGGAGTCCTAACCAAGGACCTAGGAACTGTTAAGGTATCGTCGGAGGATGCATTATAATAATAATAATTATTATTAATAATAATAATAATAATTATTATTATTATTAGTTAATCTTTAGTGAGATTCACAGCCTTTGAGGCTGGTTAATAGCTCAGCAGCTGGAGTCCTAACCAAGGACCTAGGAACTGTTAAGGTATCGTCGGAGGATGCATTATAATAATAATTATTATTAATAATAATAATAATAATAATTATTATTATTATTAGTTAATCTTTAGTGAGATTCACAGCCTTTGAGGCTGGTTAATAGCTCAGCAGCTGGAGTCCTAACCAAGGACCTAGGAACTGTTAAGGTATCGTCGGAGGATGTATTATAATAATAATAATTATTATTATTAATAATAATAATAATAATTATTATTATTAGTTAATCTTTAGTGAGATTCACAGCCTTTGAGGCTGGTTAATAGCTCAGCAGCTCGAGTCCTAACCAAGGACCTAGGAACTGTTAAGGTATCGTCAGAGGATGTATTATAATTATTATTAATAATAATAATAATAATTATTATTATTATTATTAGTTAATCTTTAGTGAGATTCACAGCCTTTGAGGCTGGTTAATAGCTCAGCAGCTGGAGTCCTAACCAAGGACCTAGGAACTGTTAAGGTATCGTCGGAGGATGTAAGCTGTTTTGAGTAAGGTGGTTTATTATTATTATTATTATTATTATTATTATTATTATTATTATTATTATTAATTACATTTATATACCGCCCTACTCCCGAAGGACTCAGGGCGGTGAACAGCCAAAAGATAAAATACACATAATAAAACGTTAAAAAAACCATTTAAAATACATTCAATACTTTGGCCCAAAACAAATTTAAAACACCCCAATTTATAAGACAAATTTAAAAATAGCAGTTACTGAGTTAATAACGGCAGTGATCTGCTTAGCAACGGTCGCGAAACGGGGGCGACGCTCGCTCCACAGATGTCTCGCTTAGCAACAGAAATTTGGGGCTCAATGGTGGTCCTAAGTCGAGGACTACCTGTGCTGCATGGACGTTTTGGACCTCTGCTCCCATCGGCAGCAGCCAGAGTGACCAGTGACCGAGGAGTATGGGAGTGGTAGTCCAAAGCAAATGGAAGGTCCCGTTTTTTTTTTTCCATTTGCTCTTGAGCGTTAGCGCAAAGTCTTTAGTTTTCCTAATTCTAGGCTCTTTTTTGATTGACAGCAACGTGATTTGAATTGTGCCCAAGCCGGAATATTTTGAGGAGAACGAAATCTGTACGGTACGGCGGGGATAAGCAAATAACTGGTCACTAGTAATTTTCTCAACAGTACGAAGACATTTTTAATTAGTCTGCCAACCGGCTGGCAAGGAACCGGCTGCCAATTACTTAAAAAAAATAAATAAATGCCCAGTTCAAAACATTCAGATAAATTCTTATTTAGAGGACTCCAGTTGCTCCAATTCTCTGAGCTGTTCCTTTTGGCTGCCTCTAAACCCCCCCCCCTTTTTTTTATTTTTATTTTTAGAGCTGGCGGCTCCTCTAAAAAATTAATTCTTGTGTTTCATTTGAATGACAGCTCTTTTGTGCTGCTTTGAAGTTGGATTTCACACTCCCTACACCTCCGCCCACACAAGCATGGGGCAGAAACATTTTTCCCCTGCCGTTCGACTGAACTTAGCGAGCTATTTTATTCCCTTCGTATGTAGCCGTGATGGCGAACCTGTGGCATGCGTGCCACAGGTGGCACGCACCGCCGTATCTGTGGGCACGCGAGCGTTGGCCTAGCTCAGCTCCAGCATGCATGTGTGCACCAGCCAGCTGGTTTTCGGGCCTTCCGGGTCCACCGGAAGTTGGGAAACGGGCTGTTTCCGGCCTCCGGAGGGCCTCCAGGCGATGGGGAAGGCTGTTTTCACCCTCCCCAGGCTCCAAAAAAGCCTCTAGAGCCTGGGGAGGGCAAAAAAACAGGTCCACCAGTAACCTTTTTCCCGTCGTGTGCCAAAAGCGGGAGTTGCGCGAGGGGGGTCGCGTGTGCATGCGGGGGAGGGGGCACGGGGAGGAATTGAATGATGGATGTGGAATTGAAGAACTTCCAGAAGTTGGATGAGAAGCGAAAGGCTCAGTTGTCTTTTGAAACGCACTTTTGGGACAACCATGACCTGGATGACTGAGAATCTCCACTGACATTCCTTGTGAAAGAGGATGAGTAAACTTGGGGTTAAAAAGAACGCTCCGCCCTTTTTCAAGCATTGTGCCAAAAACCAAGAGTAACGCGATTGCTTTAATTCTTCCCACATGGTCAACGCACCTGTACATACCTGAAAATCAGCAAGGGAAACCTAATTTTCCGGTCCTTTCAAGGGCTCCAGGAGAATGTTCATGTTCTAATTACTTGGTGCGATGCTTTTTCTATTCACCTAGCTCTCTGTTCAGTTGCCCTACGGATCAAGAGATTCACATTTTAGTGTGAGATAAGGCAGTGGTCGGCCGCTGCCGGCTTAGACCGGTTCGGGTGAACCGGTAGTTCCGATGATCAGTTGGCCCCGCCCTCCCGCCCCTGCTCTATCCTGTCCTACATTTCCCTTCTTTCTGGCTCAGCTGATTCGCGCGCACAGCTGTTTTCCATGCATCCACTGCTCTACTTAGTGGGGCTGCCTTAGAAGGTAAGCAGCTGAGCTTCAAATTGCTGGGCGCAAGAGTGTTAGGCTCGTGCGCGCGCAAAGCGCATGTTCACCGTTGTGAAACGGGTTGCAGCCCACCACTGAAATTTAACTCTAGCTCAGGGGTCAGCAATCTGTGGCTCCGGAGCCGCATGAGGCTCTTTGGGCCATCTGCTGTGGCTCCCTGTCAGGTGATCCCACCACTGGCTGGCCCCACCCCTCGCACTCCCCTCCCAGTCACTCCTCGCCTGGCCTGAGAAGGTAAGGGCAACGGTGGGGGATGGAGAAGCGGCCAGGGCAGAGACAGAGAGATACAGAGAGAGAGGGAGAGAGAGATACAGAGAGAGAGGGAGAGAGTGGGGAGAGAGGGAGAGAGGGGGGGAGAGAGGGAGAGAGAGACAGAGATATAGAGAGAGGGGGAGAGAGAAACATTGAGAGATACAGAGAGAGAGGGAGAGAGGGGGGAGAGAGACAGAGATACAGAGAGAGGTGGAGAGAGAGATACAGAGAGAGAGGGAGAGAGAGATACAGAGAGAGAGGGAAAGAGGGGGGAGAGAGGGAGAGAGAGACAGAGATATAGAGAGAGGGGGAGAGAGAAACATTGAGAGATACAGAGAGAGAGGGAGAGAGGGTGGAGAGAGACAGAGAGATACAGAGAGAGGTGGAGAGAGAGATACAGAGAGAGAGGGAGAGAGAGACAGAGATATAGAGAGAGGGGGAGAGAGAAACATTGAGAGATACAGAGAGAGAGGGGGGAGAGAGACAGAGAGATACAGAGAGAGGTGGAGAGAGAGATACAGAGAGAGAGGGAGAGAGAGACAGAGAGATAAAGAGAGAGGGGGAGAGAGAGACATAGAGAGATACAGAGAGAGGGGAGAGAGGGAGGGGGGAGAGAGAGATGTCAAAAGGATTTTGTGGTTCCCGGTGTTTTTTAACAACTGGTTCTCTGCCCTAATGACCAGCTGGGTAGGCGTGACTAGGGGATCATGTGACTGGTAGAAGTGAGTGACACCTAGTTGGCCACGCCCACCCAGCTTTTGTGACTCCCGGTGTTTTCTTTTGTGTGGGACACGGGTCTAAATGGCTCTTTGAGTATTTAAGGTTGCAGACCCCTGCTCTAGCTACATCACCGACACCCACTCTTGGGTGTGTGCAACATTAATAGCAAATTACCTTTCTTGTGGTGATTGCCATACCGATATAAGGCAGGGAACGTTTTAAAACATATCTGTAAACATTTTTAGAGTAAACGATATAATTCTGAACACATTAGCTCCAAGCTGAAAGCCCACTCGCCTGCCCCTGCTGCGTTTCACACTCGGTTTGTTTGGCTCAAATAAAAGATGTTTCGCAATGTGCGATGCTAAAACATTTTCCTAGGCATACTAAGATTGTCAAAAGGCAAGGCTTGTCCTTGTGAATGCTCCTGGAGCTAATTCCGCAACTGAGCTGATATTCAATTTTATTTAACTTTTCTTGTGCTGCGTCTGGGGTGAAATGCTCCTGGTTCGGCCTGGTTCGGCCGAACCGGTAGCGATGATGGCTGGTGGTTTGGAGAACCGGTAGCGATGGCACCTCGAGGCTCCGCCCACCCGCCTGGTCATCGTTACTTCCTGGTTTTTGCAGGATACTGCAAAATCTCCATTCCCACCCCACTCCTGGGGGAACGATATTGCAAAATCTCCATTCTCACCCCACTCTGGGGCCAGCCAGAGGTGGTATTTGCCGGTTCTCCGAACTGCTCAAAATTTCCGCTACCGGTTCTCCAGAACCTGTCAGAACCTCCTGGATTTCACCCCTGCCCCTCGCGCATATTGCAACCAGCTGTGGAAAAGAGTGAGGGGGCTTGGGAGAGAAAACGGACTTTGGAAAAGCAAGAAAAAGGTGGGGAAAAACAGGCAGGTGACCTTCAAAGATGGGGAATCTTACCAAAGCTGACAGATCTCTGGTTAGAAGTATCGCAGTTTTCCCAGGTGTGCTGAGAGCAAAGCAGCTATTGAAAGGATTCCTGGGAGGTGCGTGTGTGGGGTGGGAATAATTGAAATAATTGGAACGTTGTAAGGATGGGTTTCTGCTCTGTGGAGGAGGTAAGCATTGCATAAAAGAAACGTTACGTAAAGGCTTAGCCGGAGGAAAAAGAGCAAGAATTCCCGTTACAAGCTTCTAAGCAGTGCTAGGAGAGAGTTAATCCTGAGATCTAAAGTGAGCTGTTTTTCTTAGATTGTGTCTGCAGATCCTGCTAAACCATAGTTTGGGTAAACCAGGAGTCTGCAACCTTAAATACTCAAAGAGCCATTTAGACCCGTTTCCCACAGAAAAGAAAACACCGGGAGCCACAAAAGCTGGGTGGGCGTGGCCAACTCGATGTCACTCACTTCTACCAGTCACATGACACCCCCCCAGCCACGCCTACCCAGCCAGTCATTAGAGCAGAGAACCGGTTGTTAAAAAACACTGGGAACCACAAAATCCTTTTGACATATCTCTCCCTCCCTTCTCCCTTCCTCCCCTCTCCCTCTCTCTCTGTATCTCTCTATGTCTCTCTCTCCCCCACTCTCTCTGTATCTCTCTGTCTCTGCCCTGGCTGCTTCTCCATCCCCCACAGTCACCCTTACGTTTTCAGGCCAGGCGAGGAGTGACTGGGAGGGGAGGGCGAGGGGTGGGGCCAGCCAGTGGTGGGATCAGCTGACAGGGAGCCACAGCAGAGGGCCCAACGAGCCGCATGCAGCTCCGGAGCCGCAAGTTGCTGACCCCTGGGGTAAACGATCAAGTAAAGCACCGCTGGCTGGAATTGCATAAGACACAAAGCCATAAACCATGGTTTAAAACTGACAATGTCCAATGGTACGAAATCTGATTTCTTGCATTAATAACAATTGATTAGGGTGCTAAACCAGAATGTGCTTTGTTTGCTTTAGGCTTAATCTAGGTAGGCTCAGCCAATTCTGGTTTATATGATAACCATGACTCAGAGCGGTGCGGTGGCCTAGAGGCGGAGCTCTCGCCTCACAATCAGGAGGCTTTGAGTTCGATCCTAGGTAGAGGCAGATATTTCTCTCTCTGGGCACGATGAGAATATACTGTATTCTGCTGAATATAACTCCGCATCGGTGACAAGAAAGGCATCCGGCCAGTAAACACTCAACTCCATTCAGTTGCCCAGACTCCACCCCGCGAGGGATTTATGGGGGTCATTAAAAAAAAGAAGAAGATGATAACCATGAGTCAACAAAGTGGGCTTAATCTGCACAAGGCCAAAATAAATCACCTCCTGGAGGAGAGAAAGGAGGAAAAATTGATACAAGGGTGGGCCTACGACAAATGACGTCTTTTCCTCCCTTCCCAATATATTTTAAATCTGGGATCTGTGAGTGGGAACTTGTAGATCGCTTTGCGACGCCTTAAGTAGAATTGCCTGAAAAAGTGTTAATCAAGCTTTATTGTTGTTTCATTTGAAGGACTTGCTCTGCTCCTCTCTTTTTCATTTCGGGTCTCAAGTTTTCACGAGGAATGTCATGATCGCTGGCCTATTCTGGTTAAGAGCAAAAGAGGTCAACCTCCCGTTGACGAGAACTCACCCTAGAGGAACACAGACAAAAAAAAATAAAATACTGGTTGGATCTTTACTACACCCCCTCCTTTCTGCCAGGGATAGAAATTTTTAGCTTATTTGAGTAGTTGTCACCTTGGAAACGCTGAAAGGAGGAGAGAACATATATCTGTAAACAGTGGTGCTATATATACAGCTATATACAGTACTATCACAAACTTGGAAAACTGTGCTCTGCTTTTTTATTCCCTTTAATGGAAGTATGCTTGTCCTTCGGTGCTCTTTGAGGAAAAAAAGTCACTTTTAGGGTCTTTTTGCATCCGCACAGCAACTCTGTGAGGGATATGTTGTGCTGGATTTGAGGTATGGCTGACAAAAAGACATGGAGGACCAGAGGTTGCCTTTTAGATTACACGTTTATTCAGCTGAATAAATACGGGGCCCACTAAAAGAGAAGAAGCCCTGAACACACGGAGATTCATATATTTATACTTTTCTTACACTCCACCCAGCTGAGCTGGCATACAAGAGGTACAGGAATCACCCAGAAAGTCTGGCAAACATTAGATAAGGTATCAAGATGTTCTTAGCACATATGGAGGTTATTTAGGGATAGTGGGTGGTCCTTGGTGTTTTGGGACATTCCAGAGCCCTGTATCAGGGGTGAAATGCTACCGGTTCAGACTGGTTCAGCCAAATCGGTAGGGGCGGCGGTGCGTGGTTCGGAGAACCGGTGGCGGAGGCAGCGCACAGCTCCGCTCAATTGCCCGGATGTTGTAACTTCCTGGACTGCAAATTTGGAAAAAAAAACATCCTAAATGAAGAGAGTGGCAAACCACCTCTGCCTTGTTCCCAGTAAAACGCCTGGCATGTATCCATGTAACTTCCCAGCTGTGGTCGTTGCCATCCTTCTCCTGGTCATCCTGAAGACATCAAAAAAAGCTAATGCTGCACTCGTACAATTTGGTTGCATTGGTACATTACGCTAAATGTGATGACTTTGAGGAGAGAGGAGGAGGAGGAGGAGGAGGCTTCTTAATATTTTGCCTGAAGCCAGCCCATTTGCCTAGTCTGGAGGTCCATGTGTCCTTTGAACCCAGAAAATGGGCCCATTCAATAGCCAGGGTAAATGCCTTATGCAAGGCCAGCCACAGAACAGACGAAGTCCCAAGAGGTTTAGGTTGGGGCCATTTCAGGACCCTGGAGAGCTCACCATGCACCGTTTGCAAATGCTGCTTTCAGCCGGGTTTGTGAACATAGAATCACAATCCGACCTCCTGCTCAAATAAAAGAGCCTTATACCATCCCAGTCAAGCCATTGTCCAGTCTGTTTTTGAAAACCTCCAGCGACGAAGCACTCGCCATTCTGGGGGGCAAGCTATTCCATTGCCTTTGTTGTAGTTGTTAGTGGCGAAGTTGTGTCCGACCCATCGCGACCCCATGGACAACGTTTCTCCAGGCCTTCCTGTCCTCTACCATCCTCTGGAGTCCATTTAAGCTCACGCCGACTGCTTCAGTGACTCCATCCAGCCACTTCGTTCTCTGCCATCCCCTTCTTCTTTTGCCCTCCATCGTTCCCATCATTCGTCTCTTCTCCTTCCTTCTCCTTAGGTGGCCAAAGGATTTGAGTTTCATCTTCAGAATCTGGCCTTCTAAAGAGCAGTCAGGGTTGATCTCCTCTAGAACTGACCAGTTGGATGGCCTTGCAGTCCAAGGGACTCGCAGGAGTCTTCTCCAGCACCAGAGTTCAAAGGCCCCTCAATGCTTTGGCACTCAGCCTTCCTTATGGTCCAACTTTCACAGTCATATGTTGCAACTGGGAAAACCATCGCCTTGACTATACACACTTTTGTTGGCAGGGTGATGCCTCTGCTTTTTGGTATGCTGTGTAGCTTTGCCATGGCTTTCCTCCCCAGGAGCAAGCGTCTTTTCATTTCTTGGCTGCAAGTCCCCATCTGCGGTGATCTTGGAGCCCAGGAAAATAAAATCTGTCACTCCCTCCATTTCTTCCCCATCTATTGGATCATCTTCTTCCCATCTTCCCCATCATTTATTTCCCATCTTTATTTCTTTATTTAAAAATCATTTATTTCCCATCTTCCCCATCATTTATTCCCCATCCATTGCCTTAACCACCCTGGAAGTTGGCTCTTCAGTTCTACCTCCATGACAAATAAATGCCCTTGGGCGTTTTTGATCCAGCTGACTCATGTGTGTCTCTGGGAAGAATCATTGTCTGAGCTCTCCAAAGGGCACTTATAGAAGAGAACCTGGCATTCATCATAGCCTACGTCTCTGCCTTGCTGTCATTTTTTTCTCTCTCTCTAAAGCTGTGACACCAAGCCCTCCAAGATGACCTCCACTCTGCCAGCTCAGTCTTTTGCGGGGAAGGGACATGGAGGGGGGGGGAGGTCATGCTTTCAAACTAAGGCCCTGTTTTTAATGTTCTCGAAAGATTAATGGGGCTGGCCAAGGGGGTGTTCTTGGAAATGGAGAGGAGGTTAAGGCAAAGATGCTGGGCTTTGCAGAATTCTGCTTCCCATTTATGGATGCGTTTAATTAAAGGGTACTTTAAAAATGTTTAGTCAGGAAGGCTGGCTACAAGGAAGGCGTTTTCAATGGGTCCCGCAAACTACTTTGAAAGGGAAGTTGGCTGATAAGGGAAGAAATGAAATTTCCAAGCATTTGCTTATTGAAACTCAATAAGGCTGTGAAAGTTGGACCACAAGGAAGGCTGAGGGCCAAAGAATGGAGGCCTTTGAACTCTGGTGCTGGAGAAGACTCCTGCGAGTCCCTTGGACTGCAAGGCCATCCAACCGGTCAGTCCTAGAGGAGATCAAACCTGACTACTCTTTAGAAGGCCAGATCCTGAAGAGGAAACTCAAATCCTTTGGCCACCTAATGAGAAGGAAAGACTCACTGGAGAAGAGCCTCATGCTGGGAACGATGGAGGGCAAAAGAAGAATGGGACGGCAGAGAAGGAGGTGGCTGGATGGAGTCACTGAAGCAGTCGGCATGAGCTTAAATTGACTCCAGAGGATGGTAGAGGACAGGAAGTCCTGGAGGAACATTGTCCATGGGGTCGCGATGGGTCGGACATGACTTCCCAACTACCAACAACAACAAAAATGCATTCAGAAAGGACAGGTGAAGGTAACAATGATAGCATAGGCCAAAAATTTCGGTTATATGATAGAATTAGAAAAGTGGCAGAAATTATGGGATAGAAACTATAAGTTAACAATGTCAACTGCATATAAAGAGAATTGGTATAAGATGTTTTACAGATGGCATTTTCCAACCGGCAAGGTTGGCAAAGATAGTTTAAAGATAAATCAACGAAATGTTGGAAATGCCACCAGACACCGGGGTTGTATTATCATACGTGGTGGACATGCGCAAAAGCCAAAAAAATATTGGATAAAAATATGTACATGGTTGGAGAAGATGATACAACAGCATATTGATCTGAAACCTGAATTATTTTTGTTGGGGATTTTACCAGAAACTTAACAGTAAAGAAAATGCATATTTGATAATTCATGTCATAACTGCAGCTAGGATTGTATTTGCACAAAATTGGAAAAATGAAGAGATCCCTACGGATGAGAATGTGATTAAAATATTAGAATGGGCAGAAATGAATAGGTTAAAACTTGAAATGAAAGAGAAGGAACAATTTGATTAACATAACATATGGGAATTATTTTATCAATGGTTAGAGAATAAATATGAAAAGTGGAAAAAAAGCAGAGCAGCGAAATAGAGAAAAAGTTTTAATAAAGTTAAATAAGTTAAGAAGAGGACCGCTGGAGTATTAGGTATGGTATATATTAATATTAGTATTAAGTTAAGAATAGATAAAATAATAAACAGGACTGTAAATTGTAATTGTGATTGTATAAAATATTTGCACAAAATATTTGTACCCAGATGACACACTGTTTAATGGAAGATGATGTTCAAATCAAATAAAAAATTTGTAAGGGAAAAAAGAAAGAAAGAAAGAAAGAAAGAAAGAAAGAAAGAAAGAAAGAAAGAAAGAAAGAAAGGACAGGTTTATCCTGCAACTGTTGGTCCTGAAGGCAACCACCATCTGGCTGAAAAGGGAGAAGGGAAACTCGGCCGATGGCTTCTTAAAAGATTTAGAAGACAATGAACTGAAATAGATTTGACTCCAGGGCCCAAAAATGACTTATGAGGTGTGACTCCGGTTTACTTGGCTGAAACAAAGGAGCCCCCGGGGGGCCATAAGTTCTTTCCAGCGTCTGCCAAATGCAATTCATCCCCCTTATTTATTTCTTTTTATCTAGTGAGCTCACATCTGCTCTAACTTTCCCAACACTCAACACATGAAATCCTCCTGTTGAGGCAACAGTTCCTCCCATTACAGCTGGATTTAAAAAAACCAACAAACAAACAAACCAGGATAACATTCAAAATGCGCCCTTCTTAAAACAAAACATAATTGCTCAGTTTTTGGTTTTATTTGCCCTAAAGCTGTGTTTGGATGACACCATTAACCAGGATGGCTTAATCCAACCATTCCCCCCCCCCCCCGGATTTCTGTGGCCCACTGAACCACACGCTAATCACAGCTCAGGATGTTGAATTATTTAAACCTAAATTTCGAGATGGAAACTTTCTTTGAAGTGGCTAAGATTCTCTCGTTGGGGGCGACATGTGGCTGAGTTCAAACAACGTGGAGGATGGGATATCTCTTGTAATTCACACAACATGCTAAGCCAGGGGTCTGCAATCTTAAATACTCAAAGAGCCCTTTAGACCCGTTTCCCACAGAAAAGAAAACACCGGGAGCCACAAAAGCTGGGTGGGCCTGGCCAACTCAATGTCACTCACTTCTATCAGTCACATGACCCCCCCCAGCCATGCCTACCCCCTAGCCACGCCCCGCCTAGCCACGCATTAGGACAGAGAACCAGTTGTTAAAAAACACCGGGAACCACAAAATCCTTTTGACATCACTCTCTCCCTCCTCCCTCTCTTCCTCTCTCTCTGTATCTCTCTGTCTCTGTCCTGGCTGCTTCTCCATCCCCCATCTAAAGGCCCTGGGAATGGACATTAACAACTGGGAAACCTTGACCTCCGATCGTTCAGCTTGGAGGCAAAAGACGCAACATGGCCTTCTCCAATTCGAAGAGACACTTGTTCGGCAGGCTAAGGCAAAGAGGCAGTCCCGGAACCAGCAAAATCTGCAGACTGGGCAAGGGACAGAATGTATTTGCCCTCAGTGTGGAAGGGATTGCCACTCTCGAATTGGCTTTTTTTAGTCACACCAGATGCTGTTTTAGGACCTCTTTCCAGAGCACGATACCATAGTCTCTTGAGACTGAAGGATGCCAATGAACAGCAGCCCTATTGAAGTAGTAGTTTGGGATGGAAGTGATTGTCCCATCGAATCTCTCCAGCATTATTAAAAAGAAAGAAAACGTATCTTTGGGGTAAATCGTTTGCAAAGGTCATGGAGTTCAAGACTTGGGCAGAAACCTCTCGGTCCCCGTCCCCTTTTTCCTTAGCGCTCAGACTGACAAGTGTGTGCAACCCACCTGCCTCGCCTCAAAGCTACAAGCCAAGGACCGCAGCCACCCAAAGGTTAACTTGATAAAGAGATTTGGCAGAAAAGGCCGTTCTCATTTTTGATGGAGGTTGAGCCTTCTGAGTTATATTCCTGAACCCCTCCTCCAGCCCCAATTGGGGGGAGATGATAGGAAATGGGGATGGGGAAGAGAGAGAGGAGGGAAAAGAAGCATTGCATTTAACCTAAGATTCCCTTAAACCTGACAGTTTGCCATCTTCTAGGAAAGGATAATCTCATCTTGGGCTTTCTCAGCCCTTTAATTGTCTTTTGCTCTTGAAAAACCTTCTCTCTGTATTCCAGAAATCCTGTTCAACCCTTCTCCTTCCCCCTTTTCTTTGTGATTCGCCCCTGATCTCCCTCCCCAAACACACACTTCTTTTGCACTTGGCCAGCCTGCCATCCTTTGCAGCCTTTCCGCCACTCTCCCTTTTTTCTTCTCTCCGCCTCTCTCTCCTTCCCTCCATCTCTCTCCCTCTCCCTTTCGAAATCTAGGCTCTTGGGGTGGGGGTGGGGAAACACGTGTCAACGTGCTTCCTCCTCCTCCTCCTCCTCCTCCAGCTGTTGAGCTGCTTTGGTAACACTCAAAATCTGTAATTTCCAAAGGGGTTTATTTTCGGCCAGCAAGCTCTGTGCTTGGCGTCTTCTTCTTCTTTTTTTTTTTAAAAATTGTATTTAAAGTGGCAGTCGTCGTCTCATTTTCCCGAATGGACTGACCAGCGAGGGAAAGGAGGGAGAGCGAGGTGAAGAGGAGGAGGAGGAGGAGAACAGTGGCCCTCGAATTTTGCCTTTCCCTACTCCGCTCCAGCATCGCTTTTGGCCCAACGCGCGCGCCCTCTGGTTGCTGCGCAGCCACGTCGCTTGGAGAGGCAACGGAGCCCCCAACTTCTCTCCCCCCCCCCATACACACACACAAACACACACTGTTGTGTGTCCACCCCCCCCCCCCACACCTCCTCCTCTTTCTTTCCACTGTGCGGAGCAGGACCGACCGACCGACCGACCTTCGCCCCGCGTTGTGCCAACTTCTACGCGCCCCTGCAAGCGACTTTGGAGAAAACTCCCTTGCCTGTGTCCCCCCCCCCTTTTACATCTGTTTCTCGCCCCCCTCTTCGGTCAATGTCTCTCGGCCAGAGATGGAATCGCTCACCTGGCTTTTCCCCTCCTTGCTGCTGCTCTGCGCCCAACAGCACACCTGGACCAGGTAAGAGCGAGCGAGAGGAACGGAGCGGAGCCTCCCCGGGTTTAAGGCAGGCTAGCTGCGCTTGGGCACTTTTTTTTTTTCCGCGCGCCTGCTTGGCCGGGTCGTCCTGCGTGTGCGCCCCGTTTGAGTCTACCGGGGGTAGGAAGAGGGGAGCCGGGGCCGCTGCCAACCCCACCGTGGGTTGGATCCGGCCACTCTCTCTCGAGGGACGGGGCGAGAAAAGGAAGGCGTCCCTTTTACGCGCCACCCTGCGCTTTCGGGGGGAAATTACATTTGGGGATGGGGATGCGTGGGAAAGTCTTGGGCCGCTGGTTATACCCCGGCCCGTCGCTGCTGCCTTACAGCCTCGAATCCAACGGGGCTTTGAGAGGAAGCTGGATCCGGCGCTCCTGGCGCAATCCAGAAGCCGCGGCACGCGTGGGAAACGTTGAACCCGGGTCTGTTTATTCCACTTTCGCTGCGGGGCGCTCCTTTGTTGGAAAGGAGCCAGATGCTTAGCGATGAAAGGAGGGAGATCTTATTTCTGGGAGACGGGGTTCATCCCCGCACCCCGAAAAAAACATCAGCCACGCATCTGCGCTGACATCCCTGTTTTTTGTTTAATTATTTTACTTTTGGCACAAGAGAGAGTACCCAAGGCTTACTAGGAGTACAGGGTTCGAATTCGAATCAGTCTAAGCCCTGGGCCCCCCAAATTTCCTTCTGAGAGGTTACCCCTGAAACTGCACAAAGGGCAGTCAAACTAGAGGTTCCCCCCCCCCACTTTAGAAAGAGTTTTGTTGAACTCCCCACTTATTTATTTATTAGTTCGATTTATACGCCGCCCTTCTCCGGAGACTCAGGGCGGCTTACAATGCTTTTAAGCAATAGCCTTCCTACTTTTGTATATACCTGCTTAGTAGGGCTTTCGCCCCCCCCCCCCCAAGCGGTGTTCTATTTTATACAAAGTCATCTTATTGCCCCCACAATCCGGGTCCTCATTTTACCTACCTCGGAAGGATGGAAGGCTGAGTCAACCTTGAGCCTGGTGAGATTTGAACTCGCAGTAATTGCAGGCAGCTGGCAGCTAAGTGCTACTTTAACAGCACTTAGTCCACTGCGCCACCAGGCTCTTATAATCACAACTACTCTGGGGTGGTTTTTTTTTTTTTTCTGGCATTTGTAATTTTTGACATACATACAAACATCAGTAAGTCTATGTGTCCCTCCGAACACACACAGAATTGTCCCCCTTTTGGCCAGGAAAAAAAAGAGGAAAAGTTGGTTTTATTGACGCTGGCATTTTAAAATGACTTTAAAGTCAGATTTGAACCGATGATGAGAGCTTTGCCCCAAGCTGACAGCTCCACTTGGAAAGGTGATCAATTAAGGTCACCCCGAATCTGAGCCGGATCAGGCCAAGGGCCCATCCAGTTGCCAACCAGGCTCCCCAACAGCTGTGGGTAGCCAAGGCAGGGTGGGTGGGTGGGTGTCTCTGTGATTGAAACCATCAGTGCTGTGAGAGTTTGATTGCTCAGGGTTTGGTCTAGGCCCCCCCTTTTTAAAGCCATCTAAATTGGTGGTCATCACCGCCTCCGCTGACAGCGAAAATGCCATGGATTTTTCGCTCCGCCTGATCTAAAGAATGTGGGTTATGCTGACAAAGGCCAAAGGGGAAGAGAGTTTCTTGCCGAAGAAGGACCAAAATATACCGTGTCCTATTTGCTAGCCCAGAGGGACCCCCTCCGTAGCAAGCGGAGCATCCTTAGGGAATGGTTTCAAATGAGGCGACTGCGCACTTCCTTCCTCCGTGTGTCTGTTTTGGAGCATCAAATGGGACAGTCAGAAAAGTCACTTCCTTCGAATTAAACAGGGTTGGGTTGTTGTTGGTTTTTTCCCCTGGGGAAGGGGATATTTGGTTAGGTGTCTACTGGCATAAGTTTGGTTCTTGGCACTGGAATGCATGGTTTCAATTTTAGTCAAGCTTTTTTCTCTGTTTGCATAATCTTTGGAATAGAATAGAATAGAATAGAATAGAATAGAATAGAATAGAATAGAACAGAATTTTTTATTGGCCAAGTGTGATTGGATACACAAGGAATTTGTCTTGGTGCAAAAGAGATTATACTACCTGAGACTTCTCAGGAAACAACAACTGAATGAAAAATTGCTGGTGGCCTTCATAGAGAGCATTTTAACTTACTGCACCCATGTCTGGTTTGCCAATTGCACAGTGGCAGATAGGACAGCGCTCCAGAGGGTCAACGACATTGCCCAGAGGATCACTGATTGCCCTCTCCCCTCCTTGGAAGAGCTTTATACTTCCCGCTGCCTTAAGAAAGTTCAAAACATTCTTAAAGATCCATTTCATCCTGGGCACCCTTTTTTTTTTTTTTTTGAACTATTACCATCAGGCAGACGGTACAGGACAATCAAAAGAAGGACAAATAGGCTGAAAAACAGCTTCTATCCCAGGGCAGTAACTATACTGAATTCTACTGTGTAGTACAATATTAATGCAATATCAGGGGTTCTCAATTCAATTGTATAGAATTTGAAGGATGTGTGCTTGTGTGTTTTTATTTTTATAGTTATAATGTACACTGAAGATGGCATTTAATCTTGTTGTAGGAGGTGCAATGACAATAAACTAAACTAAACTAAACTAAACTAAACTAAACTAAACTAAACTAAACTAAACTAAACTAAACGTGTATATTGGGGAAGGGGAATGCGTTTCCTCGCTATAGTTTTCCCAGCTCTACCCCAGGTCGTAAAATGGAGCGAAAGTCTTGCTTAACAACAGAAATGTTGGGCTAAATTGTGGTTGTAAGTTGAGGACTAGTGATATTGTGGGCCAGAATTTAGTTCTACCTACCAACTGATTGCATTGCTTGAATTGAATGGGAAGACTAGATAGCAATAGCAATAACCCTTAGACTTATATACCGCTTTACAGTGCTCTACAGCCCTCTCTAAGCGGTTTACAGAGTCAGCCTCTTGCCCCCAGCCATCTGGGTCCTCATTTTACCCACCCCAGGAGGATAGAAGGCTGAGTCAACCTTGAGCCTGATGTGATTTGAACGGCCAAATTGCAGGCAGCTCGGCAGTCAGCAGAAGTAGCCTGCAGTACTGCACTCTCACCACTGCACCACCGTGGCTCTAAAATACTAAATACTAAAATAAGGCCAGGTTTGCACTTGAAGAAATGGGAGATTCCCCCAGACTTTTAAAAGGAGGAAAAATACAAGACAGGGGGAGGGGGAAAAACAAAAACAAAAATTTGGGGGTGCTGGCAGCTTCTCTACCTCTCTTTTCCTTTTCCTAGCCCCCCCCCCCGTCCCCGCCCCATGACTCCTTGGTTTCTGGTAGCTTTTCATGCAGTGACTTATTAAACCCTGGTACAGTAATTGGGTAGGGATGAGTCATTGTTCCTCAGATACAGTTTCAATTTATGCTTGCGGTATGTGCTTGGCGAAAAGAGGTGGGCTGCAGATCTTGTTTTCTCTGCTCTCTCCCACTCCCCTCCGCCCCATTTAGCATGGTAATATTTTTTGTTATTTTATACCAAAAGTCCCAGAATAATCTCCGCCCCAAGGAGGCTCCAGTTCCTTTTTCTGGAAGACCAGAAAAGGGGTGGAGGTTGGAGAAGGGAAGAGCGACTAGGAATAAAAAGATGGAAAAAAAATGGAACAGTCCTACTTGAATACGAGGGCAAAGGGGGATGTTAGCAGGGGTGAAATCCAGCAAGTTCTGATAGGTTCTGGAGAACCGGTGGCAGAAATTTTGAGTAGTTCGGAGAACCGGCAAATACCACCTCTGGCTGGTCCCAGACTGGGGAGGGAATGGAGATTTTGCAATATCCTTCCCCTGCCATGCCCACCAAGCCATGCCACGCCCACCAAGCCATGCCCACCGAACTGGTAGTAAAAAAATTTGAATTCCACCACTGGACGTTAGGCTGCGTGAGGATAAAATCTGTACTTCATTAGAATGATGTACTATCAGGAAACAGGACTGCTCACTGCGCATTTCTCTACTAATCAGTCCTTTTTCATTAGGTTAAAACTACAATTTAATGAGGCTTACAGCAATAGATTCCTACGACAGGCACTCAAAATCTCAAAACATTCTCCCAGCTCACAAAAGTGGATTGGTCCTGCTTTAAACTGTTCCCAGAATAATCTTTGACAAAATCCAGAATCCCTTAGCCATAAATCTAATCCAGGACCTTTGTCAAAGGTTGATATCTAATAACATAAAAGAATATAAAAGAATAATAGTAATACAGTCTTAGTTAAATTATTTGACAACGCTGTCAAATAACTTACTAAGACTGTATTACTATTATTCTTCTCTTCCTTACTAGTATCTTCTTTCCACTTATTACTATAACCATGTGGCTTGTATCTTTCAATTTATATGGTTTTTATTTCTTTCCTAGTACGATTTGACAGCTTATTAGTAACCTGTGACTATCACTAAGTGTTGTATCTCTTTATTCTTGATGAATGTATTTTATTCTCCTTATGGACACTGAAAGCATATACACCTAAGACAAATTCCTTGTGTGTCCAGTCACACTTGGCCAATAAAGAATTCTATTCTATTCTATTCTATTCTGTTCTGTTCTGTTCCGTTCTGTTCCGTTCTATTCACTTTTCTTTTCTCTGTTCTATTCACCTCTTCTCTTCTCTTCTCTTCTCTTCTCTTCTCTTCTCTTCTCTTCTCTTCTCTTCTCTTCTATAAATGTCTCTTTGGGCAAAGACCTTATGTTCTTGCCTTGCTTTTTGAGCATCTTGTTCATCAATTTAATCTTTTCTCAACTTCCCCTGGTCTTCCCCATCAGGTGCAATGCCGGCTAAAGCCCGTGAATAGCAATTTTTAAATATCCAGCCGAATTTGAATCTTTATAACGGAAAAGTGCTGTTTTTGAAAGCTGTTAACGCTAAATGAAGTATTTGCTTGTCTTTCTTTCTAATGGTCTTCCCTTTTGTCTCGTTCGTTCTTTCAATGGAGAGCCCTGAATGACATTGGAGATTACATCGGGTCAAACATAGAAATATCTTGGCTGCCTAATTTGGATGACTTGATTAAAGGATACGCCCGGAATTTTAGGCCAGGAATTGGAGGTAAGGTTAATTAGCACAGGATGCACTATTTATATATTATAGATCAACATAGAGTTACATTTTTTTAATCCCTTCCTATCATCCACGATTGTCAGGAAGGAGTTGTAAAAATTGTACTGTGGTGCAAATGGAATAAATAAATAAATTAAAAATTAAAAACACATTAAAATAATGCCCACAGAGATGAGCTACGGGGCTAATCTGGTTTAGGGCCTTGGCGTAACTTTTTCTCATTCATGCATTACTCTTAATTTACATAGGACACAGAAATAGGCTGGCCTAGGATGAACACGAATTCCAGTGCCTGTTTTAATCTCTCTCTTCGTCTTTTTCTATCGAGGGCCTCCTGTTAACGTAGCTTTGGCTATCGAAGTGGCTAGCATCGACCACATCTCTGAGGCCAACATGGTAAGTGAGCACCAGAGCTAAGCAAGACACGGTGACACCACGTTCGTTCGACTGATGGTGAAAATGGCAATTGTTTTTAGACTACCCTAGAAATGCCAGCAAGAGTAATCAACCTGTTATTTTATTTTTTGTTTTGCTTTATTTGTAAGAAAACTATAGCTCCCATCTCAGTACTGTAACAGCCTAAGCAACCCACACTCTAGTAAGAATATTTCCACTGATTTTGACTGGTTTTAGAGGTTCCTTAAGACTTATTGTGTGACATAAGACTTATTGTGGGACGCGGTGGCTAAGACACTGAGCTTGTCGATTGAAAGGTCGGCAGTTCAGCGGTTCGAATCCCTAGTGCCGCATAACGGAGTTGTTGTGGCTCCGTTGCCTGAGCCTGGACTATCGACAGATGCAGACTCTGAGAGTGAGGGAGAGGAGTTGGCAAGGCCTCCCTTTCCAGCACCCTCCTCTCTGGCAATGCCTCCGGAGGACACCGAAGGCCAAGAGATAGGCCCAGAGCCAAGCACGTCCCCGCAGCCACAGGTGGACAGCGACGAAGGAGATAAGTGCTGGCTGGATCCTCAGCAGCAGCGCAGGGAGAAGCGTGCGCAGCAGAGGGGAAGGCGTGCCAGAGATTAGCTGAGTCACTGGACCACACCCCACTAGCAGTTCGAAAGCACGTTAAAAAATGCAAGTAGAAAAAATAGGGACCACCTTTGGAGGAAAGACCTCCAAGGACCCTTCTAACTCTGTCATTCTGTAATTCATGAATCTTTAGTGGTGACTAATAAGCTGCCCTTCTAATTTAAGAATAAGATGTTAGGAATATGACAAAGAAAAATGGAAAATGTTCCTTGTTTGGCCCAGGGAAGTTGTCACAGCCATTTTTTTTAAAGGAAATTTTTTTTAAAAAAAAATCTGCTCTGTTAATTCTCGTCTTTAGGAATATACAATGACGGTCTTTCTGCATCAAAGTTGGCGGGACCACCGGCTGTCGTACAACCGGACCAACGAAACGCTGGGCTTGGATAGCCGTTTTGTGGACAAACTCTGGCTTCCGGATACATTTATAGTCAACGCGAAGTCAGCCTGGTTTCATGATGTAACAGTGGAGAATAAGCTGATCAGGCTGCAGCCCGATGGAGTCATTCTTTACAGCATCAGGTAAAAATGACAATTTTTGTGACCAGCTGTATTTATCGGGTAGTGAAATGGCAGGAAGTATTCCCCCAATTTCGGGAATATCGTGATGTTGGGAATTCAGCTCCTATAATTCTCATTGTGTGGAATTCTGGGATTTGAAGCCCACATACCTAGAAAGGACCAAGGTTGGGAAACACTGGCCTCCTAAGTGTGCAGGGTTAAGCAGAAAGGTGCTTTGAATATAAAGAGTTGTGTGTTTTGCTCTTTCTTCGCTTGGTGCAGGATTACCTCTACGGTGGCTTGTGACATGGATCTCACCAAGTATCCAATGGATGAGCAGGAATGCATGCTGGAATTGGAGAGCTGTGAGTTTAAATATACAAATCACACAAGCTGGGGGGAAAGAAGGGATATGACTTTGTGTGCTTTTGCCATGATTTTGAGTCTGGGAAGTGGAAGAAACAGTGAAGTGGGGAAGAACAAGCTGGTCTATGATGAAATAAAAATGGATTGTCGGTTAAGAGTAAATAATTTTTGGACAGTGGTCAAAAAAAAACCCACAGACATGTTTATGCTGTCACCAGAAGTTGGGTATGGCTTGAATTAAACTTTATCTTCACGTGCAAAGCAGGTTTAACCTATTATTGTGAAGCCCTATTTTCACCTTCCTCTTTATGCACCTGTATTTATTCAGGATTTTTTTTTTTAAATCAATAGATGGCTACTCCTCCGAGGACATTGTCTACCACTGGTCTGAGAACCAAGAGGAAATTCACGGCTTGGATAAGCTGCAGCTTGCTCAGTTCACCATTATCAGTTATCGATTCACTACTGAATTTATGAACTTCAAATCGGGTAGGTAAAGTTATTGTAGTTACTTAATGGCTGGATGGTTATTGAGCACCATATTTTCTAAGGAGGCAGGAAATTAGCTGGGTTGAACAAGCTGTAAGGGCCCAATTCACCAAGATGGGTAAAATGGCATTTTTAAAAGATGAATCTCGGCCTTTTAAATACAGGGCTCATTCATGATGATAAATAAGTTTTAATCATGGTTTGCTCTTTATATGGCTAAATTCACACAACATACATACGGCTACGAGCAACTGTTCACAAAATGCAAAACTGGAGTTTCACACTGGTAAGCAGAAATCTAACTATGAGACGGCTTGAGGTGGCCTAATTTTTTTTTCCCTACTGTGGTTTGTAATCCACAGTTCATTGGTACAAGTGTTGGTGAACCCTTCTTTAAAAACTTCCAGTGTTGGAGCATTCACAACTTCTGGAGGCAAGTTGTTCCACGGATTAATTGCTCTGATTGTCAGGAAATTTCTCCTTAGTTCTAAGTTGCTTCTCTCCTTGATTGGTTTCCACCCATTGCTTCTTGTCCTGCCTTGGAGAACAGCTTGACTCCCTCTTCTTTGGGGCAGCCCCTGAGATATTGGAACGCTGCTATCATGTCTCCCCTGGTCCTTCTTTTCATAAAACTTGACATACCCAGTTCCTGCAACCGTTCTTCTTATGTTTTAACTTCCAGTCCCCTATAATCATCTTTGTGGCTCTTCTCTGCACTCTTTCTAGAGTCCCAACATCTTTTTTACATGGTGGCGACCAAAACTGGATGCAGAATTCCAAGCATGGCCTTACCAAGGCCTTATAAGGTGGTATCAACACTTCACCTGATCTTGATTCTATCCCTCTGTTGATGCAGCCTAGAACTGTGTTGACTTTTTTGGCAGCTGCTGCACACGGCCGGCTGATATTTAAGTGATTGTCCACCAGGACTCCAAGATCCCTCTCACAGTTACTGCTATTGAGCGAGGTACCACCTATATTGTATCTGTGCATTTTGGTTTTTCTGGCCTAAATGTAGAATCTTACTTTTTTTCACCGTTGAATTTCATTTTGTTAGATAGCGCCCAATGTTCAAGGGAATGATGGAAGCCATTCTGAGGGCAGGATAAAAGGACAACCAAAAAAGACATTTTTTAAAAAAAATCTCCGTTTTGCAGCTGGCCAGTTCCCCCGCCTGAGTCTCCATTTCCATCTGCGGAGGAACCGAGGCGTCTACATCATCCAGTCCTACATGCCTTCCATCCTCTTGGTGGCCATGTCCTGGGTCTCTTTCTGGATCAGCCAGTCAGCTGTACCTGCACGGGTCTCCCTAGGTAAAAGAGGACTTCACTGGTGAAATCCAGCAGGTCCCGACAGATTCTGGTGAACCGGTAGTGGAAATTTTGAGTAGTTCGGAGAACCGGCAAATACCACCTCTGGCTGGTCCCAGAGTGGGGTAAATGGAGATTTTGCAGTATCCTTCCCCTGGAGTGGGGTGGGAATGGAGATTTTGCAGTATCCTTCCCCTGGAGTGGGGTGGGAATGGAGATTTTGCAGTATCCTTTCCCCAGGAGTGGGGAGAGAATGGGGATTTTTCAGTATCCTTCCCTGGAGTGGGGTGGGAATGGAGATTTTGCAGTATCCTTCCCCTGGAGTGGGGTGGGAATGGAGATTTTGCAGTATCCTTTCCCCAGGAGTGGGGAGAGAATGGGGATTTTTCAGTATCCTTCCCTGGAGTGGGGTGGGAATGGAGATTTTGCAGTATCCTTCCCCCAGGAGTGGGGTGGGAATGGAGATTTTGCAGTATCCTTTCCCCAGGAGTGGGGAGAGAATGGGGATTTTTCAGTATCCTTCCCTGGAGTGGGGTGGGAATGGAGATTTTGCAGTATCCTTCCCCCAGGAGTGGGGAGAGAATGGGGATTTTGCAGTATCCTTCCCCTGGAGTGGGGTGGGAATGGAGATTTTGCAATATCCTTCCCCTGCCACGCCCACCAACCACACCATGCCCACAAGCCATGCCCACAGAACCGGTAGTAAAAAAATTTGAATTCCACCACTGACTCCACCTGATTTTTACAAAACCCTTTGGAGCTGGGGTGGCGCATTGAATAGAGTGCTGGATAAGGATTGTGGAGGATTTAATTAAAACTCTGAGCCCAACTGCCTCACAGGTTTGTTGTGAGGAGCAGTAGGATTATGATGTGTGTGTTACCTTAAGCTCCTGAGATTCCAAGGTTGAAAAACCTTGCCCTTTGGAATGAACTCCCCCCAGAAATTCGGAAAATCTCTGATCTCCGTGTATTTCGCTGTGCCCTCAAAACCATGTTGTTCCACCAGGCTGGGCTATCAATATAAAGATTTTAATTGGTTTTAATTGGGATTTTAAATTCGGGGTTTTATAAATTGGGCCTATTATTTAATAATTTTAATTATTTTTAAATATTGTCTGTCGTTGTGTTTTTAATTAGGCTGTACACCGCCCTGAGTCCTTCGGGAGAAGGGCGGTATAGAAATAAAATAAATAAATAAATTAATAAATAATAAATAAATAAAGCAAGTAATTTTCTGTCTCCTTGGACTAGTGTTAGTCAGAACTAGCTGGCTGGCGGGGCGAGGGGGTGTCATGTGACTGGTAGAAGTGAGTGACGTCAAGTTGGCCACGCCCACCCAGGTTTTGTGGCTCCCGCTGTTTTCTTTTCTGTGGGAAACGGGTCTAAATGGCTCTTTTGAGTATTTAAGGTTGCAGATCCCTGCTCTGGGTGCTAATCTTTTTTCTCTTTCTTTCTTACAGGCATAACCACAGTGCTTACCATGACCACCCTGATGGTGAGCGCTCGTTCTTCCCTCCCTAGGGCTTCGGCCATAAAAGCGTTGGATGTCTACTTCTGGATCTGTTATGTCTTTGTCTTCGCCGCGCTGGTGGAATACGCCTTTGCCCATTTCAATGCGGACTATATGAAAAAGCAAAAAGACAAACTGAAGTCCAACAGGCGGGCAGAAGAGGTTAGTAGACGCTTCTGGCTGAGATCCATTTCTTAGCTTGGATGGCTTGGCTAGCTTTTGATGTCATTCACGTATTATATTTAGTTAGCCATAAACAATACTATTTAGTTAGCCATGAACTAATACAGGAGAGTCCAACCTTGGCAAATCTAAGATCTGTGGACTTCAACTCCCGGAATTTAAGACCTGTGGATTTCAACTCCCAGAATCCTCCACCCAGCATTCAATTCTGGGAGTTGAAGTCCACAGCAGGGGTGGGTTCTACTTACCTTTACTACTGGTTCGCAACGGGGCCGCGCGCAGAAGCTTCTGCGCATGCACACATCGTCCATGATGACATCCGGGCGGATGGGTGGAGCCTCCCACTGCTTTTACTACCGGTTCGCAAGAACCGGACTGAACTGGGAGGAACCCACCACTGGTCCACAGGTCTTAACACCCCCCTGCATTAATACCTAGTTGTGCAACATGCACAAAAACCCTAAACGAAGCTTGACAAGGACCTAATGGCCAGATTCACGCCACAAGCCAAGCCCAAGTAACCACAAGTCACTTTAAGTGATGTGTGAAGCCAAGCAAGTTGTGTTACAGCAAAAGTTCGTCTTGAGGCGGAAAACAAATATAGTAAGTAATAAATAAAATGGACTGAATGGGGTTTTAATGGGAATTTTAATTTTAATTTTAGTTTTATAGTTGAATTTTAATTGGACTTGTTGTTATTTATTGCTGTGAGACGCCCTGAGTCCTTGTGGAAAGAGGGCGGCATATAAATCCAATAATAAATAAATAAATAAATAAATAAATAAATAAATAAATAAATAAATATAAAATAAAATAAAAGGCAGGGTTTATTTATTTATTTATTTAAAATAATTTTATTATAGTTTTTCTTTTCCAAAACTCTAATACATATTCAAACAGACGGTGTCATTTTTATATACTTTGGATTAACAGTTCACATTAAATCTACATTTTATTGGGTTCCCAATCAGAACACAGCCAAGCTCCCACCCAATCAGTTCACACCCCCACTGGCAGTTAAAAGGAAAAAACAGCTGCGATCACACACATTGCTCCTAGAAGCACGAAGCCGAGAACACCAGCCTGAAGATGACGAATGAGACTTCGTCGAAATGTTGCCAAGACACCTCCAATTTTACGCGGGAGAAAACCCGAATAACCAAAGACCTACATATATCCTCAACTTCCTTATGAATATTACCTATTTTTGTTTCTGTTGCCTCTCCGCCTACACCATTTTTCCCAAACCGCATAATATTCCGAATCCTCTTTTTCTTTTAATTCTAAAGTTAGCTTATTCATTTCGGCACATTCAAATATTTTTTGGATAATCAATCCCTCTTGGCGGTACGTTATGTTCTTTCCAATATTGCACGAACGCAATTCTTGCTGCTGTTAGTATATGTAGGATCAGATAAAATAAAATAAAAGGCAGGGTTTAATTTGGCAGGAAGAATATCGGCTTGAACTTCACTGTAGGTCTTTAGTGTTGTCCGGAAAACATGTTTGATTTCTCCTAGTCTGACATACCCCGCTAAAAAAATAATAATCATAATTTGTTCAATTTGGCTTTAATGTGGCATGTGTTGGGTGGGGCAAACCACTGATAAAATAAAGCTTGGTTAAGGAAGCGTTTATAAATCCAGCCATCTTGGCTTAGGCAACAAACCACAGTCGTACAGTAGTGTGCGAATTCAGCCTGTGTTTCACTTTCTGTAACAGTTTGCTAAGCTATTCATTGCCCACCACGTTAGTCCAGATCTACTTCTGTAGGGCAGAATGTCTGGATTATCCAGGTTGAGGGAACTGGGCCTCCGGTTGACCCATCTTCCCAATTTTACCTGCCCTCTTTCCCCCTTTCAGGTCAATGTGAAAAATGCCATTGTTATGTTCTCTCTTTCGATTGCTGGAGTCAACCAGGAGCTGGCCATGTCTAGCAGGCACCGCCGAAGGCCCCGAAATCTCTCTGGCTCGTACGGCTCCGCTGAAGTAGAAACGGGGGACACCAAGAAAGGAGGGGCACCAAAGCCCAAAAAGGGTCTCAAATCTCTTTTCAAGCCCATCGACGCCGACACCATCGATATCTACGCCAGGGCAGTTTTCCCAGCTGCCTTTGCTGCGGTCAACGTCATCTATTGGGTGGCCTACACCATGTGAGGATCCTGAAGAGCAGTCATTCGTCCGTGAAGGCGCTTGAGGACAACTGAGAGAACGTCCCACGAGTGGAGCCAAACTTGGGAAGAGCTTTTTCAAGCACAGCTGTTCCAAAACCAAACTGTCCTTTTGCAGGCACAAATGCTTGTTTGGTAGCCTCTTCCGTCCCCCAAGGGGAGGAACAAGTTGCGTTGACAACGAAGGCAAAGGAAGAATGGCTCACTCTCATTCAATTTTGTTTTGCTTTCTTGGCGAACCCAAATGACAAGTGTTTTCCCCAGCAGGGCAAGATTCGACCAGCACTTAAGTCTTTTGCTTCTCTGTTAACTGTGCCAATTTCTGAATTAAGACTTTGGAGCATCCGTTATATCAGGAATATTATCTGAAATAATTTGTTGTGAAAGTAGGACACAATTTCTTCAGAGGTTTAGTATCTGGGCAATAATTCAGGTGGGACATCATTACACGGGATGAAACGAAATGAGCAAATTTTTCGCGAAAGGAACCGACGTGTTTGGAGTGGCTGCTCTTGATTTTAAAGCTTTTGACAATTCACAGGTTCAATTACTAGTCAAAGATGGGCTGGTGGAGATTTTGCAGAATTTCTCTTTTATTTTTTTAATCCGCCGCATTGCCACGCTCCTTGGCTGCGAAGTCGCCGTAGCAGTAATGGCACGATCGTTTATATTTGGTACTTTCGAAATGATTCCCACACCTTTTAATTATTCTATGCTGCTTTTCGATTTCAACAGTGAAGATAACGTTCCGATTTGGGGCTTTGTAATTTTTAATGTACCTTTTGTTTTTTTTTGCACAAAGGATTTAGAACAAACCTAGCTGAGAATATGAAACGGGGCCTGCAGCAAAAAAAATTTTTTTTGCTGAAATGTAGTTCATTGCGAGAATCAAAACCCTAACAATTCTTTTAAACATGTAAAATCTTGTGTCGCTCATTTTTAAATAAGCCATGTTAACAAGTCATTTGAATCTTATTAATAACCCAAGTAACCTTTTTTTTTTTCCTGGAGACATGTAAGGATGTCTGAGTTTTCCAGCCTGAATGTCTTTACCTGATAAGCAGAAATACAAAAGTTGTTTCAAAAACATTTGTTTTGCAATTGGGAGTCCCGTAAGCTTATTACTATGATAGTTGTTAATTTGCAACAATTTGCACACATTTCCCTTTAATAGCAAAGAGATGCAATTGACACAGAAATGTACACGACAGGTTATGTAATACCATATACACATACACAAACACTGTATGTATGTATATAAGAATTATATATACACAGAGAGAGAGAGAGAGAGAGGGATGGGCTTCAATAATTTTAGCAAGGGGTTCTCTGCCGGGGTTTGCCCTCCCCGGGCTCCGGAGGCTTTTCTCAAACCTCTGGGAGTGCGAAAACAGCCTCCCCAGGCTCCAGAGGCCTTCCGGAGGCCAGAAATGGCCCATTTCCGGGCTTCCCGAACTTCCGGTAGGCCCGTTTTTTGCTCTCCCTGAGCCTTAGCACGCGCCCTGCACTTATCTGCATCCACAAAGGGCCGTGTGGGGACTCCCGGGAGGGGACGGGCGGGGTGGGCCAGCCAGGAGTGGGATTTGGGGGTTCTCCGAACTGCACAGAATCTTAGCTAGAGATTCTCCTGAACCCCTGTGAACCCCCAGCAGCCCACCTCTGGACTGATGTTTGCCATGAAGGGGACGGTGGCAGAGTTGAATTACATCGTTGGATCTGGGAGAAAGAAAAAAAATGTGAGATGAGAGGAAAGTCGGCTCGCTGAAGCTGCTGCAGAAAAAAAGTCCCTCTTTGGTTCTTAAAGGGAATTGTTTTCCACTAGCAGATAATGAACTTTAAAAAAAAAAAAATATTAGTGCCGTTTCAGTAAGTCTCCTTCTATCAGGAGCAACCGACTCTATTCAGCCCTTGCACTGCTTACAGCTAATAGCTTCCGTTGTTAAGCAAAGGAATTGAAAGACTTTTTTTTTTTTACTGTGTGTTAGAAGCAGGAACTGACTCCCACTCCCTTGTTTTGTCTTTCCTCTGTTAAGAGATGGGGGGGGGGAATTAATGGACCCTCCCCAAAGATTGCCCAGAAGATGCATTTTGGGGCCAGCCAGCCATGCTCTGATTGTTCTGTTCTGTTCTTCCTCCTTTTTTTCCTGTTGCATTTTTCTTCCGTCTCTTGCAGTCGCAGACTGCTGATCAGTGAACCAGTTTTCATTGAATCAGGTTATTTACCTAACCCTGGTTACTGAATCAGCCATCCTAACTTTTTTTTTTAAACCTCCTCCTTGAAACAGCCCTAGGGCTGTGATGGCGAACCAATGGCACGTGTGCCAGAGGTGGCATGCAGGGCCCTCTCTGTGGACACGTGCACCATCGTTAGCTGGTCTTTGGGTTTCCGTCGCATGCATGCGTGTCAGCCAGCTGGTCCTCGCATGCGCCGGAGCGCCGGAAACCAAAAAACCAGCTGGCCAGCTCTGACGCGTGCGAAGACCAGCTGGCTGGCACGTTTGCGCGTGCCGGAAACCTGAAGATCAGCTGGTCCTTGGGTTTTTGGCGCTCTGGCGTGTGCAGGCGAATGCGCCAGGGTTGGGTTGCTGGGGGTTCGGGAGAACCTCTAGCTAAGATTCTGTGCAGTTCGGAGAACCCCCAAATCCCACTCCTGGCTAGCCCTGCCCCGCCCCTTCCTTCCCAGGAGTCCCCAAGCATCCCATTTTGGATGCAGGTAAGTGCAGGGCATGCGCGGAGGCTCGGGGAGGGCGAAAAATGGGCCTACCGGAAGATCGGGAAACGAGCCTGTTTCCGGCCTCCAGAGGGTATCCGGAGCCTGGGAAGGCTATTTTCGCCCTCCTGGAGGTTCAAGGACAGCCTCCGGAGCCTGGGGAGGCCAAAAACAACCTCCCGTCCCACCGTGGTGCAGGAGGCCGAGTAGGCCACGCCCTCACAGCAACCGGGCAGAGAAACCTTTGCTAAAAGTTTTGAAGGTCACCCCTGGAATGCACAAACAGACATTCCAGTTTGGACACTCGGTGCCAAAAAGGTTTGCCATCACTGCCCTAGGGGGATCCCAGATGTTGCCAGTCAACTTCTCCTACGAATCATTAATCCTGGGGATTTCCAATGTCCTGACTTTTTGTTGTTGTTGTTGTTGCCTTCCCATATTTGTTCTTTCTGGATTGTGTGTGTTTCCCCCCCTCCTCCAAATTAACATACATTTGTTAAAAGGCTGTTCTGAAAAACCGAACCTCTCCTAGATTCTAGGATAACTAACACAATTGTACAGATATCCGCGCTCTTTTTAAAAAACCCGTTCTGGCTTAGATGTGTGAACCTAATCAACGAATGGGTAGGGGGCACCACTGCTAAGCTACAACGTGGCTTGATCTGAGTTTGGCATGATGCGTGGAGGTCTCAGTGTTAACGTTTTGTAACACTGAGCACGGAGTGAATTTTCAGAGAAAATTCTGTGAATTTCCCTGAGCGTTAGGACAATTAATCCAGAAATTGTGGGGGCTCCAACACTGGCTCTTAAGAAGAGATCGGACAACCATCCGTCTGGAACGATATAGGCTTTTCTGCTTGAGCAGAGGGTTGGACTAAAAGACCTCCAGACTCTGTTGCTCTATTATTATTCTGCTTGCTTTCAGTGTCATTATTTGCCTATCGTCCTGCGCCTACCTCTTTAACTGAAATCCTGATATTGAAGGACTATTAGAGGTGGCAGAAAAGTCTGCCAGATTGCTGAATACACGCCAAAGAGGGTAATTTATGAGTTGCGCTGAAAGCGTTTGGTAATTCCTCACCCACACTCAGTTCTTGAAAAGAATTTAAGAAACCGCCAACAGGAATACAGCACCTGACAGCACATATACAGTATTTCTCCAGGATTTTTTTTTTTAAAAAAATAAGTGTTAAATAACATCACAGGAGCCCTTTCTGTCTTAAGTGGTTCCCCCTACTTTTCTTTCCCCACCTTGGATTTTATGTCATCAAATCTTTATTTAGTTGCAAGGAAACCAGCTTGTTTTGACTCTGTCTGAATGGATCCTGCATATAACTGTGCTTGAAAGGACGGGCAGTCTGTTGATGCTAAATGGAGGAAAGACAATTTTCTTTCCCTCCTCACTCGCACACCATCTGTTGTAGCTACTGTGGGAGGTGGAGAAAACTGTATCTTGTGGTATTTGTAAGAGGCCCAACAGCCAGTGAGATTAAGCAAAGACAGTTGGCCAACTGAGGAACAATCTGTAAGACATCTGCTGGGGGTAGCTTGCATCAGAGCAGCTTTTCCCTCTCGTGGAGAGTGACGGCTTTTTCTCCACCAGAAGCACGCTACCAGAAGTATGCAAGTGCCCTTAATCTGCCTAAGACAGCCCTGCTACAATTTTGTACATTTTAAAATGCTCGGGAGCAGCATGGCTCTTGTTCAAGAAACATTTGCAGGCTTAAATTCTCCACTTTATACTTTTTCAAGGTTGCAATTTTGTCGAGTTCACAAGGAGTCTTAGCACCCTTTTCTGAAGCTTTCGGGGGAAACACTTATCCCTTTTAATAAAATTTGTTAATCAGAAAAAGATGCTCGTAGATCCCTCCTGATGTTTTGCTATCGTAGAGTAACACAGCTCTTCCCCCCACTCTACAATGCTGATTTCAGTTTCTCAGTCTTTCCGTTATAAATTTGGTCGCTTACACAACTTGGTTGGCTAGCAGCCTATACTAAAACCCATCCGTATTTTTTATATATATCTATATGTACATATTTTTGTCTGCAGCTCGGCCTAACCTAATTTTCTCAACTGTGACATTTTGTGCAGCAGTCCTCACTCCAATATGGGTTCCTTTTTTTTTTTTTTTTGTAGTGAATTGTGTTATAAATCCAAGAAAACCGAATTTTGGAGACTATCTTTGATTTGTACATTATTTCAAACTTTGAAAGTAATTAAGCTCATCGTGAAATCTGAACTTATCTTCAAATGTGAATTAAAGAAATACCTACCCTGTCCTTTTTTTTAAGAGGCCAGATTCTAGTTTGGTGGAACCTGTGAAGACATTTCCTGGACTCAATAATTCCTGCAAGATGAGACATTTTTTCCATTAGTGCATTAAATAATTGTAGCTTCCCTGAGTTTGTAATATATACAAGTCATGGAACTGGCAATACTTTAACCTTTCTCTAATTGGAGAAAAAAAATAGTTTTCTTGCTGTAAGTGTTGAACATAGATGTGGTCTATATTAAGAAGCAGCTAAATAATACCTATGTGCCATCTATTATGCTTAATTGCAATGGAATTACCATGGAGATCAGAATTTTTTCATACATCGTTAGTCTGTGGTCTTTATGCCAGGCTGGCTCGCATCCAGTTTTTGGTACACTAAATGAGAACCTGGTCTCTGTACTTTTTGTCCACAGTAGCGTTGACCTTCAAACTTGCAAATCTTTCTCTGCTTTAAAAAAATAATAATCCAGGACATCCTTTTTTCCAAAATAAAAGGTAAAGGTTCCCCTCGCACATATCTGCTAGTCGTTCCTGACTCTAGGGGGTGGTGCTCATCTCCGTTTCAAAGGAGATGAGCCAGCGCTGTCCGAAGACGTCTCCGTGGTCATGTGGCCAGCATGGTTCAACACCAAAGGCGCACGGAACGCTGTTCCCTTCCCACCAAAGGTGGTCCCTATTTTTCTACTTGCATTTTTTACGTGCTTTCGAACTGCTAGGTTGGCAGAAGCTGGGAAAAGTCACGGGAGGTCACCCCGTTACGCGGCGCTAGGGATTCGAACCGCTGAACTGCCGACTTTTCAATCGACAAGCTCAGCTTCTTAGCCACTGAGCCACCGCCTAAAGTGAAACTAGAACTCAGGATCTCCCAATTTTTCATCCTAATACTACACTGTCTGGTTAATAAAATACTGGGTTTAAATCCATTCCTTATTTTAACCTAAATAAATAAAAAGAAAGCAAAAGAAAGAAGAAAAACCAGCCAACAACTCAAATGGCAGATTCAATGGATTACTCTTTTTTCTGCTATCAATTTTCTAATATTTCTAACCTCTATTATTTTGTTTTCAATAGGGCGAATTGGCATGCTTGTGTTTTTCCAGGAAAAGTACAGGCAGGGGTGAAATCCAGCAGGTTCTGGAGAACCGGTAGCGGAAATTTTGAGCAGTTCGGAGAACCGGTCGCAGAAATTTTGAGTAGTTCGAGCCCCAGAGTGGGGTGGGAATGGAGATTTTGCAATATCCTTCCCCCAGGAGTGGGGAGGGAATGAGGATTTTGCAGAATCCTTCCCCTGGAGTGGGGTAGGAATGGAGATTTTGCAGTATCCTTCCTCTGCCACGCCCACCAAGCCATGCCCACAGAACCAGTAGTAAAAAAAAATTGGATTTCACCACTGAGTGCAGGTAGTTCTCAACTTACAACAGTTCATTTAGTGACCATTCAAAGTTACAACAGTCACTGAAAAAAAGGACTTATGACCAAGACTCAGGGCGGCTTACAATGCACTTATAGCAATAGCCTTCATTCTTTTGTATATACCTGCTTCTTAGGGCTTTTGGCCCCCCCATAAGCGGTGTTTCTACAAAGTCAGCTTATTGCCCCCACAATCTGGGTCCTCAATTTACCTACCTCGGAAGGATGGAAGGCTGAGTCAACCTTGAGCCTGGTGAGATTTGAACTTGCACTAATTGCAGGCAGCTGGCAGCTAAGTGCTACATAACAGGACTTAGTCCGCTGCACCACCAAGGCTCCTAGCATTTTGGGCTCAATTGCAGTCGTATGTTGAGGACTACCTGTACCACATATTTTGGACTAGGACAAAACCTGATTCCAACCCTTGCTATGAAGGTTTATTGTCTACTATTTACAAAGGCAGAGATATTCTCTTAGAGAATGATGAATACTCTGTTGCCCAAAGGCCACTTACATTTCTCGTATCTTTTGCTTTTTTTCATAATAGCCTCTGAAATTCAAAATCAGAACTGAATCAGATGATTGGCTAAAACACTTTTCCCTCTAACATTTAGCTAATGTTCTCTTGCCCTCTGCTGGAAGAAAACAATACCATATATGTTCCTTCTATACCGAAACCTGAGATTGTGTTTGGCCTAAAATAAAACAACAAATGACGTTTTTGTAGCTCATACGGTAGAACTTTACTTTTGAAGATACCTTAAGACGATTTTCTGTTATTGTAAGAATATGAACAGACTTGCACATTGGCTTAGAGATTAATACATCTACCCAATACGCAAGCAGCCTGGGTTCGAATCCCAGAAGGGTATGGCTAGCTCAGGGGTCTGAAAAAAGTGATTTATGACCATTTTTCACACTTATATGACAACTGCAGCAGCCCCAGGGGTCATGTGATCAAAATTCAGAATGCTTGGCAACTGGTTTATACTTACGACCGTTGCTGCATCCCAAGGTCATGCGATTGTCTCTCCGACTAGCAAAGTCAATGGGGAAACCAGATTCACTTAACAACCATGTTGCTCATTGAAGAACTGCAGCGATTCACTTAACAACGGTGGCAAGAAAGGTGGTAATGTGGGGCAAAGCTCAAATGTCTCGCTTAGCAATGGCTCGGTTGTGGTCCTATGTCGAGGACTTCCTGTATATTTCTTTTTCCTTCCCCTTTTTTTCCTTTTCTGCTGTAACTTTGATCCTGCAAAAGACTAAGACACAGTGTCTCAGAAATTTAAAAAAATACAGTAAATCAAGTTCCAATGAAGTAAATATGTGACAGTCGATTTGTTTATGAATAATTATTAATAAACTTAATTGATATGGCTTAATATTAATTACTTAATTACTAATTAACCTAATATGACTTAATAATTAAGTCATAGAGGTAACCATGTGTGCTGGATTGCAGGCTAATTCATTTTTAATGGCTAACCTTTTATAAACTCCACTTTTCTTCCTCAAGAGGCTTAATATATAATTTTGAGGTAGAAAAGTGACATCAAAAATATGCTTCCGCCCACCTGGAAAGTTTGGACTTCGACTTTCGCCCGCGCATTTTTTTTTTCTTAACCTCCCTGTTCGTTTAGTTGCTAGGCAAAATCAGCCCTCATCGCGGCACCCTATTGGTGGGCAGGTGCGTCTCCTCCGCCCCTTCTCGGATTCCCCTCAGACCATTGGCTGGCCGACATTCCGCCCTCGCCTTGGCGCCAGGTAAGGACATGTTTCCGAGCTCTGATTGGCCTCCGAGGCGTGGAGGAGAGGGGAGGGGGGAAAGGCAATAGCTCCAGGTGAAGTGCCAGCCCGTCCCTGGCTTCCTATAGGTCGGCAGGTGCGGAGGGGGGCGCGAGCTTAGAAAGCGCGCCATTGGCTGAAGGAGAGGCGGGCGCACGCGCGCGCGGGGAGGAGCCGAGGCGTCCCTCGGTGAAGGCGTGGCCGCCATGTTGGGAGGCGGGAGTGCGGCTGCGCGGAGGGCGGCTTTGGCGGGGGGGCGCTGAGGGGGGTGAGCCCGGCGGCGGGAGCGCGCCTTCTTTAACCTGCCCGCGCGCACGGGAGCGCGCCTTCTCCTCAGGAAGAAAGGGGGGGGGAAACAAACCAAAGCGGGGGGGGGGAGAGGAGTCCTGTCAGGAAGGGGCGGACGCAAAGGACAACTGCGAGCCCCTCCCTCTTGCCTCCTCCTCCGGGAAGTTTGGAGCCAAACTTCCGCGGAGCGCGAGCGAGCGAGCGAGGCGGGCGAGGGAAGTGCGGAGAGAGGCGACCCCTCCCCACCACCTCACCTCGCTTCACCTCAGCCTGGGAGTGGGTGGGTGGGTGGGATACCTGTAGAAGGAGAGACCCCCCCCCAAAGCAGGTGCGCTTTTTTCGAGGAGGAGGGGGGGAAACTAGGAGGCTGAAGGGGAGGAGAGGGAGGGAAAGGGGGCAAACAGGAGAGCCAGGAATAATGGGGGAGGGTGAGAAAGGGGCAAGGCGGAAAAGACCCCCCCCAAGCAGCCCCATTACCCAAGGCAGGAAGCTAAATTAGTGGGGACCTCCTAAGGAAAGGCTGGCCAGGTTATTGCTGCTCTTTTTATTAATTTATTAAATATTATTATTAATAATACATTTACATATACATATGTATATGTAAATTTAATACAGATTATTAAATGTATGTATTATTATTAAATAATGTTGTTTCAACAAGCTGGGCTGGCCTGAATACCGAGATCAATTTTAAGTTATACGGGTTGTCTTTGTCTTAATTGAAATGGGCCAAATTATTTAATTCCTTTTAAACTGTTTTAAATTTTATATGTGTTCGTTTTTATTTTTGGCTGTGCACCGTCCCGAGTCCTTCAGGAGAAGGGCGGTATAAAAATTAATTAATTAAATAAATAAATAAATATTACTATTCATCTTTCTCTCCGATTAGGTCCTGTTTTTATTATCCAGACAGAGCCGGTGGGTGGTAAAAGAACTGGATTCCCAAGCTGAAAGAGGTGAGTTCTAATCCTGCCTCGGACCAAAAGCCACCAAGGGCAACATCTGGCTAGTGGCTCTTTTTTTTTTTCCCCTCTGGGAGAAAGTTATTAGCAAAGCCGCTTCCGAAAAATGTTGGCAAGAGAGCGATGTGCATTTGTTCCTGTCATCTCCAGGACTCGGGATTGACTCGAAACCCATAACAACCAGCAGTCACAACAACAATGAGTCGAAAAGAGAAGTTAGGGAGAAGGCTTTTCCCTTACTACTAATATTCATAGTATTCTCTCTCTCTCTTTCTCTTTCTCTCTCTCTCTCTCCATATGTCTAATTAGATCGTATTCTTTAGCTGACTATGGATTAATTTGACATTTAGGAGAAGTTTAGGTGGGACAGAGCCAACACAGGATAGGAGAGGATGTAGCTTCTATTACAGTTCCTATTAGGATTCTCTGTGTAAAATAAGTATTGATTTGTATTGTAAATTTATTGTGGTTCCCATTAAGATGCTTGAAGTCTTATTTCTACTTCATCTCTGTAGTGGTATATAAGTTGCAATGATTATTGTGTATATGGTGGGTATACATGCATTGTTTATAATTAGATCATTTTCTGTAGCTAGAGAGATTAGTGTGGCAGACAACTGGTGGAAAGGATACAAACATTGTAGGTGTCAAACACTCTATTGTATATAAACTCCTTCAGTCTTACTGGACTGCAAGGAGCACAGGAACAGCAACAATAGCAAATTTTGGCAACAAAGTGCACATAAAACTGATATTGTGTTATAGTGTGTATACACAAACCACTCACACATATACAGAGAATCATTGTATTCTCCATAGCAGATGTTAGAATCTAGCTAGCCCAGCTGGTCTAATCTTAAAAAGCTAATATTTGGAGCCAGTTACTGGGCTGTAGACTTACCTGGGAAGGCAATGAAAATGTCCCAGAAAGGGGCCTCAGATTACTTCCACACTGTTGTGTGGTAAAACAAGTTGTATATGTGGGGAATTACCATATGGCTGTACACCGCCCTGAGTCCTTTGGGAGAAGGGCGGTGTAGAAGTCCAATAAAACTAAACTAACGTAAAGTAAATATGATTCTGCATTTAAATAGCGGGGGTTAAGGTGATGGAAAGCCTATGACTACGAATAGTGTTATAATTATATATATACACACACACACAGAAAACTAAGTGTATTGTCATACATGTGGCATTTATGTGTGTATTATGAATGTTAATATTGTCTATATACTATTACCTTTGTGTGTATGAACTTTATTAACATTATATAGCCATTTATATGTATATTGGATTAGTTTACTGTTAGATTAAATTAATAATTCATATAGTTAAATATTATTCCACAGTGAAATGCATAAACGTTAATAATTTCTACAGTACTTTCCTTTGTCAAAACACCTTGCAGTCAAACCTTTGTATCAAGGAGGGTTGGGGAAAATGTTGTGTCATAAGAAAGATGCAACAGACACACACACACAAGTGTAAAGTATCAAGGGATAGGCTTGAGAGAGGAGAGTTTTATCCTCAATGTTATGCATAATAGCGCGTTGCCATTGTTTCTTACCTGGTGAAGGTAAGATAGATACGTTTTGTGAGGGATTGACATTGTCAGTGGAAAAAATGTATGAGGTCTACTTTGCTGGGAAGGTGTAGAAGGAAAGAAAAATTGAGATATTATTTGATTTGTATGCCATTTTTGACTTAGATGATGGTCGTTCCTGCCGTTTTCTCCCACAATAATAGTTGGCTTCCCTGTCAGGTTCCTTGTGGTTGGTTATGTGTGTGGCACAAACACACCTATTGTGTGACTCAAAGCTGGTTCAATCAAAGGGTGGAAAAGGGTGAGCGGATACTATTATTATTTAATACAGTATAAAGGGCTTTTGTACAAGAGAGGAGAGTTTTTTGTCCCACCATGAGCATTACAACTAAATAAACAGAGGAATCGGTGCCAGGGTAATAAAAATGAAGATGCAAGATTTTCAATTAAATATAATTGGGCTAAATTATAGTGATGGGATATTGAGCCAGGAGGTAAACTTGATGCTGAAGGAACAGGAAGTCTTTTTAAGAAGGTGAGCCTGTGTGGTAAGTGGGTGAGGCCCTCTGAGTAGAAGGTGAAAAGGGTGTGTTTTTCCTTCTCTTAAATTATAATGTGAAGAGGGCATTGGTGGTATGCGAGGAATGCATGTCTGTCTGGCAGCCCAGAAGTTACAGCAGGGGTGGGGAACTATGGCCCTTTCATGATTTGTGGACTTCAACTCCCAAAATTCCTGAGCTAGCATGGCTGGCTCAGGAATTCTGGGAGTTGAAGTCTGCAAGTCATAAAGGGGCCATAGTTCCCCACCTCTGAGTTAAAGGATAGCTGAAGTTAGAGGCTGTCTGCAGAGAATGGGAGGGGCTGCAGTCCTTTGCACCCTTAAAAATAAGAGGCTTTGAACAGAAAGGAGCTAATTCTTAAATAGGTAAAGGTAAAGATTCCCCTCGCACATATGTGCTAGTTGTTCCCAACTCTAGGGGACGGTGCTCATCTCCGTTTCAAAGCTGAAGAGCCAGCACTGTCCGAAGACGTCTCCGTGGTCGTGTGGCCGGCATGACTCAAGCACGCCAAAGGCGCATGGAACACTCTTACCTTCCCACCAAAGGTGGTCCCTATTTTTCTACTTGCATTTTTTTTTTTTTACTTACTTTTGAACTGCTAGGTTGGCAGAAGCTGGGACAAGTCACGGGAGCTCACGCTGTTGCACGGCACTAGGGATTCGAACAGCTGAACTGCTGACCTTTTGATCAACAAGCTCAGTGTCTTAGCCACTGAGCCACCATGTCCCTTAATTCCAAAATAAATATATTTAAATTGCATTGCTATTATAGGAGATCCAGAAATAGAACAGTATGCTTTTAAATGAGGAGGGTTATACAGTAGAGATAATTTCTGGGAAAACTGAGCTGACTCTCTTCTTTCTGTGTGAAATGAAGAACATTTATATTGTTTTATTTGTTTACTAGTATAATTTGATAGCTTATTACTAACCTTGGCTATCACTAAGTGTTGTATCTTTTTATTCTTGATGAATGTATTTTATTCTCCTTATGTACACTGAGAACATATGCACCAAAGACAAATTCCTTGTGTGTCCAATCACACTTGGCCAATAAAGAATTCTATTCTATTCTGTTCTGTTCTGTTCTGTTCTGTTCTGTTCTGTTCTATTCTACATTATTCAGTGACAGGTAGCCAAACACATATTTACACTCCAGAACACAAAAGTTGTAGAGTTACACTTGCCCCATAAAATATAATGTACAATATTTAAATGTTCACAAGATTTAAGACACGATTTGTGAATCTGACAAGTTTCTTAAAAGTCATGAGAGTTGGGTCTGTGGAAATGCTAATCTTTTTATTAAAGGTAATTTGCTTTTCAGCTGTTCTAACTAAATACAAGGATGCTAAAATTTGTTCTATGCTTCAAGACTGTGTGATTACGATAAAAACAAAATGTAAACTTTCCAATTTTTAAGAATTCCTGAGTCAAACCTTACTGGTGATTAGAAAATTTCCTGCTGAACAGATTATATTACACATTTTGTAGTTTCTGTGCTTGGAATCAAGCCAGCAAATTTGTTTGCTAAAAATTATTCAGTTTTTCAAGCAGGGATAACTTAACGATATTGGCCAAAATGTTACCTGCTTTGTTTTAGCAGATGCAACTTTTATTCTAGAATGTATACAATTTAAATGTAATAATGTTTAAAGTTACAAGGTTGGGGTTTTCTCCCCTTATGGTGTAACCTTAAGCAACGGTATAAAACTTCATTGTAGCAAGGAAAGGTACACAAATTACATTGTTGACTTGTTTGACTTTGCATGTCCTTTTTAGGCTTAATTCAGTATTCATTATGTTTTCCATTCATTTTTTTTCTTTTTTGTGTATAGACTTTTGGGTGCATGCAGTCTAATGAAGTTTTTTACTGGGAAGAAGCATAAAAATGTTGCCTGTTCATTTTTCGCAACCCCTCATCATTCCTTGAATGATTTGGAAGATGAGTCTATAAAACGAGGACATTGTTTCCCCATTTGAATGTTGCATAGTATCATGCCTAGCAGAATGGGATCAAAAATGAACACGAAGAAAGACTTCATTAGAGTAAAAACGCATTATAATGGGTAAGTTGCATTAAGGGTGTTTTATGCACTTGCATTCTTCTTCGCTCGTTTCGTTCAAGCCACACAGGTAGTCCTCGACTTACAACCATTCATTTAGAGATCTTTGGGAGTTAATGACAGAACTGGGAAAAAAGTGACTTGCAACCAGTTCTTGTACTAATGATAATCACAGCATCTTTACGGTCACGTGATCAAAATCCAGATGCTTGGCAACTGGCATGTACTTACTACAGTTGCAGATTTCCAGGGTCATGTGACCTTTCCAGCTGGCTTCCAGCAAGCAAAGTGAATGAGGAGAGCCAAACTTGCTTAACAACCATAATTCACTTAACAATTGCAGTTAATTCACTTTAACCATGGCCATAAAAGGTCATAAAATTGCCAGTTAACAACTGCCAGAAATTCTGGTCAAAAATTGAGGACTATCTGCATATATTTGCATTTCTTTCATTTTCATTGAAGACAGAATTCTCTTATGAAATTTTTGAGCTACTGTTTTGCATACTTCGGCTTTCTTGCTATCTTAAGCATCTCCAATGTGACTGAAGCACATTTTGAGGGAGAGGGGAAAAAAAAAAAAGAATTTGGCAAAGATGAAAAGTTGTGCATTTGTCGACCATTATCTATTAGTAGATTGCCCTGTGGTAAAAATGTTCAGATCTGTGCTGTAAAATGAATTCAATGACTTCTTTAGTGTAAGATATTTTTATTTTTTTACTACCGGTTCTGTGGCTTGGTGGGCATGGCAGGGGAAGGATACTGTAAAATCTCCATTCCGTCCCCAATCCAGGGGAAGGTTACTGCAAAATCCCCATTTCTTCCCGATAAGCTGGGACTCGGGAGGCAGAGAATAGATGGGGGCAGGGCCAGTCAGAATTTTTACTACCGGTTCTCCGAACTACTCAAAATTTCTGCTACCGGTTCTCCGGAACTGGTCAGAACCTGTTGAAACCCACCTCTGTGTCAGACCTTCCTTTATTTTCACATTTTGTAAAATGGATCTGGTGAAAAACCTTCCCCAGAAACACATCACTTTCAGTGGGGAGGGGTTTAAATCAACACAGTGTAGAATCCTTTAATTCCTCAGTCTGGGTTTATTGATCACACGTAAAGCATGGTATAAATAATTTTACCAATGGTTGCCACTACGCAAGGGATTTCTATTTTCATACGTGTCACACATTGTGGAGGCGCCGACATCAAGATACAAAATTAGTGTCAAGAATTATTCGGGAAGGTGTTAAATTATTTACGATGTCTATTTCTGGTACAGAACACCTTTGATAGTGTGACTCAACTGAAGTCTTGTAAGCATGAGGAAGTTGTACTACCCATGTTTGCTAATGTGCCTCCTTGAATGCTTAAAAGGTGGATACCTTATACATTTTGGGTGTGACAAATATATTACTTAAAGTGGTATCAGAGTTCAGGTTGCAGTAACATAATCTTCCTTCAGGAATGAAGTCTGTTGGGAGGAATGTATTTTAATTAGAATTTTTCCAGGACTGTACTTCATGCTGACATTTTGAATAAAAGGCAGTTCTCCTGAATATGAAGTATTTACGCTAGTAATACTATTGCTAAATTTGCAGATAATTCAACAGTGGTGGGACTGATCTCTGGAGTGGATGAGTCTGCCTATCAGGATGAGGTGGAATGGTTGCTTTTGTGGTATGGAGACAATAACTTGGTCCTTAACACCAATAAGACCAAAGGAGTTTATAGTGGACTATAGAAGGAATAGATCAGACACCCAGCCCTTGCTTATCGACGGAGACCGAGTGGAGCAAGGGGCCAGTTTTAAGTTTCTGGGTGTTATCATAAAAAGAGGACCTGACCTGGAGAGCTCACATTGCAGCCCTGGTCGAAAGGGCCCAGCAGAGATTATACTACCTGAGACTTCTCAGGAAACAACAACTGAATGAAAAACTGCTGGTGGTCTTCACAGAGAGCATTTTAACTTACTGCACCGGTGTATGGTTTGCCAATTGCACAGTGGCAGATAGGACAGCACTCCAGAGGGTCAACGTCGTTGTCCAGGGGATTATTGCTTGCCCTCTCCCCTCTCTGGAAGAGTTTTATAGCTCCCGCTGCCTTAAGAAAGTTCAAAACATTATTAAAGAAGCATCTCATCCTGGGCACCCCCCTTTTTTTTTTTTGAACTATTACCATCAGGCAGACAGTACAGGACAATAAAAACAATGAAAAACAGCTTCTATCCCAGGGCAATAACCATATTGAATTCTACGGTATAGTGCAATACCGTGTTTTCAATTTCAAGTATATAGAAAGTAAAGGATGTATGTTTGTGTTTTTATTTTTATAGTTATAATGTACACTGAAGATGGCATTTAATTTCGTTGTACCATGGGCAATGACAATAAAGTAAACTATAAACTATTTTCTCCTATCTCCTGCAACGTTTCAAATCTTACTTAACCATTCTTCACCTCCATAAGTTGAAAATAGTCTACCTCTCCTTTTTTTCATTGTACATTGGATCTAGCTTGCTGCCATTTAATGCTAGTTTTTTTTTTTTAAACTGCTTTATTGTAGTTGCTTAGCTATGTTTGGTTATTCTTGATTTACTGTTTACAAACTGAATATTTCCACATACCCAGTTTATGCTAGCTTAACCCAAAATGGGAACGGAATTTTCCATTTTATTATTTGCACCTAATAAGGGTGGTGCTTTTTTCCACCAGAAATTTGATGGCTTTTAAGATAGACAGGTAAATATCAATGGACAGAATCACAAACATGGACATTCCTGACTATAAAACATCCAATATTTTTATTTACCAGTAAAAAGCAGAAATCAGGGCAAATGTGGCTAATAATTTATCTTTGAGACGTAATGATAAATGTTACCATTTTCTGAGATATCTAATAGCCATCTAAAATGTAATCCTTTCACAAGAGCCTAAAGATCTTGGCCTGGGGACTTATTTTATGACCTTTCTTGCCACATTTATTAAGTGAATCACTACAGTTGTTAAATTACTAACACGGTTGTTAAGTGAATCTGACTTCTGCTCAATTCTGCGGGATCGTTCCTTTTTGAAACCACATATTTATTTACTTATTTATATTTATTTACCTGTGCACAGATGTTGCATAGTTTCAAAACGTGTTTCCAGTTCTTTGAAGTAGGAAGTTGCCAAGGAACTTGACTGAACTAATCTGCCTTTTTACAAACACCAGGCGTTTTAAGCATTTTTTTACTTAATTTGTGAATTCATCTCTTTCAGGGACATCCTCATTACCAACCTGGGTGCCTCAATGAACTATGATGAACTTTGTGATGAAGTGAGAGAAATGTGCAATTTATCACAGGAACAACCAATTACCCTGAAGTGGATTGATAATGAAGGTATTTCAGGCTTTTTGTAACTGGTTTTGGAAAACATTTTTCCCTAAAGCACTTTATGGCGCAGTTAATTATCTGGGCTGAAAAGGAGATATTAAACGGATAACTTCTTATTTCAAAAGCCTTTTCAAACTGTCACTCCATTGGCAGTTTCAGATTAGGGAAATAAAAACTGAAGTCATTAGGGACATACCATATCTCACTTTATTTTGAATTGATAGCCTCAGATGTTCAGACTAGCCATAATTTCCCTTTAAACCTTGTCTCATAAGTCGGCTGAATTTTATGATGGTTTTGCTGAAAATTGAAAGTTAGCAGTTAAACGGTGGTATAAGAAACAATGGGTCTGCTTAATCTTTGCCGCGTTTGCTTAATTATTGCCACCAAAAAAACACCAGTTGGCCCTGTGATTGACCGGATTTACAGCCGTCATGGTATATGACCGTAATAGGCAGACTCCATTATGGTGGGTTGTATCTCAAGGACTGCTTGTATAGATCTCCCTTTCTTTGCACCAGCTAGAGAGGGAAAGGAAGAATTTGGTGCCTTCTATTAGCTTGTAGGGAAGAATTAAAGTTTTAAGAGCTTAAGCCAATGTGACTGATTAACTATGGTTTTTAACTTAATACATTGTGTAAACCTAGCCAGCTGTGGTTCCTTAGTAAACTATGATTAAACCTTGGTTAATAAACCATGACCAGAGCTATATTAGTATATTGTTTTGTTCAGAGGGCAGATTTACATAAAAAGCACTGCAGAGCTTGAGTAAAATTTGTAATTATATTGTTTCCTTAAAGCATAATTACTTTGTTCTTCAGTCAGCATAGACAATAATATAGCGGGACTGATATATTCTGATGCTTTCTAACTTCAGTTGTTCCACATTATTCTTGGGGGGCCTCACTTCATGCTTCTCTCTGAATAAGCGACATTAAATCCCATCAATCGTCTGTTGAGAATTTGCTTTAGGAAAAGGGTGTTTTCCAACCAAGGAAGGCATAATAACACACTAAACAATCCTGCAGAATGATTGCCATCTTTTTAAATGTTTGCTCTGCTAATTAGAGGGGGAAAAATTGTGACTGAGGGAATGAATAGCCAGCCCTACTCTATGCTATCCTGATTTTCAGTGTTTTATTTTTATGCCAGGCTATCATTTCCCCACAGCCCTTCCAACGAGTAAGAACTACGAGACGGAGTTACACTCACGTTTATGAAGGGAAGGGTCTCTGGGTCCCAGAACAATTCATTTTTCAACTGCTAAGCGTCCCTTTCTCCGCTGTTCTGAAATGTATAAATGAATTCCCACGATCTCCAAATCACACTGTTTGAAAATAAGGGAGGGGTTGGAAGAAAAAAAAATTTTAGATGAGAGAGTTGCACACACGGATTGCTTCCATAAATGACATTCTTTTCTTTTCTTTCTTTTTTTAAATAGGTGATCCCTGTACCATTTCGTCTCAGATGGAGCTGGAAGAAGCCTTCCGTTTATATTGTCGGTACAGAGACGAAGGGCTTATTATTCATGGCAAGTTTTGAGGCTTGTAGTTTAGCAATGGTTTTGAGCTGTATCTTCTCGAAATCCTGCTTTGGTGTCTTCCGTTCTGTCTTCTTTCTCAAGCAAACTCCAAATGCAGTGTTGAGGCATCAACTGGCCTCTTTGGATCGGTGCCGGAACAACAAGATCTGATCCTTACCCCATTTGACGCTTATGACACAATCCTGTCTACCTACCGCGACAAATAAACTAGAAGACGTGCTTCGTGGTCTCTTTGGTACCAATACCCACTGGTGAAATTTCTTTTCTCTTGTCTCAGCTCTGGAACCATTTCCTAAGAAGACCTTCCTTGCATTAAAACCTCTTTGAGGACTTGGTGAAGATGGTCACTTTTGCAGCAGGAGGGCCTTTACTGCAGGAGTCTCTTGCCTGTTTTAACCAAATCACTCTTTTTTTCACGGGCTTTAAAACGCTTGTTAATTGTCACTGGGCGTGTTTTCCTTGCAATTTTCTTGTCTTACAATTTTGTGTTTTGTGTGATCTTAGGAGCCACGTAACGCTTTGATCAAAGCAGAACTGGTGTATAAAAATGTCTTCAATGATAAAATAAATGAGATGCAGTTATAATTACAAGATGGTTGTTCAAAAAAAAAAAGAAAAAGAAAAAGAAAACCTGCCCCAAAAAATCATAGGAATTTATCTTCTGCAGCTTAAGTGTATTGTTCTGATTGTGAATTTATCCTTCTTGTATGAGAGTGCTCCTTGCTCATCCTTTCCTTTTTTTCGAGGATTATTTTCACTGCCCATAACTCCCTTCGTGCGTATTACTTTGGCAAACCCCTTGAGCCTGACTTTCCTTTCAGTAATTGGTGCCTGCGAAGAATTCCCATATTTTTAGAGTCCCGGTTTTGTGATTAAGAAAGTAGTCTATCACTGGCCATTTATTCAAAAGGCCGAGTAGCTAGGAAAGACTCCTCTGTAGGAAATATATATATTTATGACGCGTATTTTATGTTTTGATGCAGTCTTCCCAAGCATCCCAGAACAACCCGGCATGCCGTGTCCAGGGGAAGATCGTAAGTATCGGGGCACAGAATTCGGGGTTTTTAGAAAGCTTTAGCTCATCCCTTCCTCTTTTGATTTTCCTTCAAAACGTTTATGGCCTGCAAAGGGAAAAAAACTACAATGTCGTCGTGATGCATTGCTAGACAGAAATTTTCTCACATGTAAATAGTATTTAAAATAAGTGTGTTGTTTTATTCAAGTTACCCCAAGGCATTCATTCATGTAGCAATTGTCTGCATTTCTTTCAAGCAGCATTTTTTTTTTTTTAATTTCATCCTGGAGTGTTATGGCTGCTTTATACCATGATAGCAAAATTCCAGGAAAAAAACTACACAGAGGTGCATTATTGTGTCTGCATTCTGTGAAGTACCTTTTATTTGCTCTAAAGAACTGCACATTCTTATTCTACGTCAGTATTAACAGAATGACTTCTTTTTTTATTTGGAGACCTTATTTTCCCAACTGGGTTTATCTTAACGGAGAAGAATACTAACAGCCTTGAACGTGCAAAGGCAAACAGGCAGTTACTCGTTCTGCTCCTGATGTAATTAGAAGCAGAAAATTAGGTATATAGTGGCATCTCTGGGAAAGGCCAGGAAAATGAAGACGTTGGTTGCAACTGTGTGATCAGTCAGCCATGTCCCTTTGTACATACATGTGACATGTTGATCTGTGTACAGGCAGTCCTCGACTTATGACCACAGGTGGACCCCAAATCTCTGTTGCAAGTGAGAGTTGTTAAATGAATTTTGCCTCATTTTACGGCCTTCCTTGCCATGGTTGTGAAGTGAATCACTGCAGTTGTTAATTTAGTGAATTTTAATCACATGACCATTGGATGCTGCAATGGTCATAAGTGTGAAAAACTGAAGTCACTTTAGTCACTTTTTCCAGTGCTGTTGTAACATTCAAGAGTCACTAAATGAATTGTTGAGGACCAACTGCACTAAAGAGACAGGGCTTCAGTTACATTGTCAATAATATTAGTTTGACATCCTGTTTACATATCATTCGAATTAAGAGACCTGGCTTATGGCACCGCTCATAAAGATTGCAATTTTGACTCCTCAACAGTTCCCCAAGCTATGATTCTCCAATTAAATTCTCACACTTTCCTACTTCTCAGCTCTCTGAATTGTGGTAACCTGAATAGTACAACTCGCCTTGTTCAAATTCCAATTTAATCTGGACCTCCTTGTCCATTTTATCTAGAGGTACTGATTCCGTAGTAGTGACTGCAGCGCAATGGAGTTGTCGAGCGTTTTTGTTCCAGATCATGTATGTTTGTTTGCGTGATAAATATATACACAGAAAGAACATAGTGTAGTTGCAACAGATATACCAAAAAGAGTGTAGCGTGTCGGAACCTGTCAAAAATTTGGCCTGGATCAGAATAACTGCTTTAGCATCCATGAGTGTTCTTGATATGTTTCTAAAAGAACAGATCCAGCTGCCATATGATGAATTTTAAAACCAAAGGGAATTCTTTAAACCGTTGGTCACAGCCCTTGTAGAGGAGTCCACTGTTCTGAGTGAATAAATAAACTTTCAAGTTATATTATTCTGATGTAATATTCTGATTACATCAGTTTTCCACAGCAGTTGTAACATACCAAGTGTGACCCATTGTGCAGTTTTGTGAGTTGCACAGAGCGGTTGTCAATCTGCAAGACCGACTTGTCTGAGTAGATACGTAGGGATTCGCCTGAAGTTGCTCTAACCTATTTTGTAAACAGCTAGCCGCACCCACCTATATTAATAAATTATGGATTAAAAAGAGGAAAGATAATCCAATTTATGTAAATCTTCCCTCTCTGGAGGTAATTCCTGTGAGAGAGTTACTTGACAAGATTTTGCTTGTAGCTCTGTCCTAATTTCCATTTGTTTTTCATTAGGGACAGCAGGGAAATAAATATGTTTTTAAATATATATATATAAAGAAAACCAAGCAATTTTTGGTGAAACAAAACAGTTCAGAGTTGCATCTGCTGGTTTTATATTGTTTGGGAATATTATTCACTTTAACTGTCAATGCAACATTATTGTTCCAAGCTAAAACTTAAAAGCCAAAGAGGAAGGAAAGAGGGTTACCGTACCTTACAAAAAGACTAAAAGATTATATGTGAAAAAAGTATTCACGATACTTTAATCCTATTTAATTTGTCAATGTGTTGGCACTCTAATAATTTAGCTCAGGCTAACAGGACAAAGTTTATTACTGCCAGTAAGATTACATACTCTGGCCGTCAGACCAGTTAACTTTCCCTTAACCTAAATCTAAAACTTGGATCCTATGTCAGAAAAAAAAAAAATCAGTTAAAACTATTAATATGGCATACCTTCTTTCAGTCACTGGCACCTCGATAAGAGTCCCAAGTCATGTAGTGTTTTCTTTAAACAGATTTTAAGAGTAGGGGTGAAAATAGTCTTCCAATAATATTTGCAATCATAATGATTGATCCATTTGCAAGGATACTTAAACCAGATTGGCTGGGAATGCTTTGAACCCAGTCTTTAAAGTCGAGTTTCTCAACCGTGGTCATTTTCTGAGGATAATGACAATGTTATCCATTTCAGTCGCGTCTGACAGTTGGCGATATTATGGGCCAGGTCCAGGGGTGGGATTGAAAAATTTCAGCAACCAGTTCCCTGCCCGGTTGCCGGGTGGGCGTGGCCATGGGGGCGTGGCCTAGTCAGCTTCTTGCACCATGGCGAGGAGGGGCGTTTTTGCCCTCCCCAGGTTCCGGATGCTCTCTTCAAGCCTCCAGGAGGTTGAAAGTGGCCTCCCCCGGGCTCCAGAGGCCGAAAATGGGCCCGTTTCCAGATTTCTGGTACTTCCGGTAGGTCCATTTTTTGCCCTCCCAGAGCCTCCGCGTGGGTCCTGCACTTAACCTGGCATCCAAAACAGGCCACATGGAGACTCCGGGGAGGGGAGGGGTAGGGTGCGTGGGGTCAGCCAGTCCTTGCAATTATTGGTTTGCTGAACCAGATTAAAATTAACATCCGGTTCACCCAAAATGGTCCGAACCGGCTGGATCCCATCCCTGGCCAGGTCTCTCCACTGCTGCTTTGACTTTTTCTACGCTCTGGCTAGTGTCAGCTCTGATGGTCTCCAGTCATCGTGTTCTTTGGTGGCCTGGCTTCCTTTTACCTCTAACTCTTCCAAACACTCTTCCAAGCTTTCCCCAGTGAATTCTCACACCTGAGCTGGCCAAAATAAGTCTTGTCACAGTTTTGTGATTTTGCCTTCCAGTGACATATCTGGAGTTATGCGTCCCAGTACTTGCTTGTTGGTCATCTTTGCTGCTTGGTTGTTGGTCACATTTTCAGATGGGTGGACTTCAACTCCCACAATTCTCCAGCCAAGGAATTGAAGCCCAACCATCTTAAAATTGCCAAGATTGAGAAACACTATTTGAAAGATTGGTTTGGCCAGAGAAGAACTAAAGGGGGAAAGAAAATCTATAAGGAGAAGCTGTAAAGCTAGATTGGAAATACTTTTAAAACCGCCAAGCATTTTACTGGTACAAATCTTACTTGCTTTAGGAAACAGGTTAGCTAAACGAACGTTACCCTGTGGTAAGATGGGCCGCCAATAAATTTGATAAATAAATGTTGGGCGGAAAAACAGCTTGCAGTCAAAAATTGAGCAATCTAACAATCGTGTGAATCGAATTGGCATAAGTCTAGTTTCAGCACAGAAGAAATGAATTGGATGTGGAACTGAGCGCCCCCACCCCCCACCCCAGAATTATCCTCAGCAATTCGTTTTGCAAAAAATTCAGTACTTGAGGAGATACTTCCATTCTTTTGCATGGAAGAAAAAAACATTACATGTTTTGTAATGTAATGTAATGACTTTATTCCTATTTAGTATGTACTAAGAAACCCACATTAATTGCTGAGATTGATTATCAAGCTGTCAGGTGCATTAATTGTTTCTTCCAGGTGACATGAAACAAGAAATCGCTCTCTGGTATGCGGAACAGTTTTCTGTTTTGAAAGATTTTTGACTAGCAGCAATAATAATTTTAGCTTTACTATGATAGCTAGTAAATTTGGGGGGGAAACCTTTGTCTAAAAAGGCTATACAATCCAGCTGGGTGCAAGAGATATCAGACATATTGTTGGCATCAAGGAGAAAGTACAATTTTTTTTTTCCTCACAAAATTTGGTTGTAAAAATATTACCAATACATGCATCCGTGCCTTTGCTAAATCGAATAAAAGTTAAGTGGGACCAATACACAACATTATTTGAATTACTGGGATAGTCTCAGATAAATGATCAGCAGTGGAAAAAAAAAAAACCTCACTTGACAAGTTAATCTTTCATTTAGCTTCGATGCTTAGATTCTGCCAGGGTGTAAAAATACCATTTTACAGGCCTCCGTGGCATTTAGCACTCTGAAAGACACATGGTGGAGGGTTTTGTTTTTTTCCGTGTTCATATCTAACCGTGGTGTCATATAGATGCTTTTCACAAAAAACATTTAGAAACACTTGAACGGTTATGCTTGTATGATTAAAGATGTTCTTCCTCTTCTTCCTGATCTATGAGATTACTAAACGGTGCGCGCGATTGGGTAAACATAAATGCAATATATACCTCTAGTTCTGTAAGCAATTTTGCTGTTCCTAAAATATAGTTGCTCTCGAGATTCAGTTGAAAGGCTGGTTTGTCTCGGAATTCACTTAAATAAGTAGTAATTCAGCCGCGAAGTGATAACAAGTTTACATGAAAAAGAAATGAATTATTATCAGTGAAAGTTATCGATATCTTGAATACTTCATCATCATCATCATCATCATCATTTTAGATGTCTATCCACTGCAGGACGAAGGCCTCTTCTGCAAGTTTCTAACCAACTTGCTTGGTTGTTGGTCTTGAGCTTTTCTTTGCCAATTGGGCCTTCAATATTTGCTGATGTCCTCTTGTTTTGGGTCTCTTTTGTGAATGCTTTTGATCAAGTGGGATCCATTCTTGGCCCACCTGCCCTCAGTTCTTCTTGCTATGTGACCAGATCATTTCCATTTCGATTCTTTTACTCTTTGGATGGCATCGTAAACGTTCACTTGTTTTTTAATCCACATGCAGGTCTTTCTATCTTGTCTTGTGATGCCGAGCATGTGTATCTTTCCATGGGTCTTTGCGTCACTCGTAGCTTTTTTTATACTTGAATAATACGCCCCAATCATTATCCCTTGTGCAGGGTCTATAACAGCAGTTGCCCTGTGCTGGATGCTTTGGGAGATGCAATACTAAACTCAAGCCTCTTCACATGGACCGTTGCTAATACTTTGAGCTAGATCAACGGTCTCCAACCCTGTGGATTTCAACTCCCAGAATTCTCCAGCCAGCATGGCTGTTGTCTGAGGAATTCTGGGAGTTGAAGTCCACAAATCTTAGAGTTGCTAAGTCTGGAGATCTCTGAACTAGGTGGCGAATTTGGCTTGAAACTGAGAGCCACATCTGCATGAACCTTGGTCGGGTTGAGGTCTACCTCCATCGCAGGGGCGGGTTCCAAACCCCATCGCTACCGGTTCGCTTGTGAGCATGCGCAGAAGCATCCAGGCGGGTGGGTTTGATCATCATCTTTTAACAACCCCCATAATCCTCTGCGGGATGGAGTCTGGGCAACTGAATGGAGCTGAGTGTTTCCTGGCCGGATGCCTTTCCTGTCGCCAATGCGGAGCTTTGTTCAGCAGATATATTCTCAATGTGCCCAGAGAGAGAGAAATATCTGCCTCTACCTAGGATTGAACTCACAGCCTCCTGATTGTGAGGTGAGAGCTCCACCTCTAGGCCAGCTCAACACTTGTTTGATTGCTTTGATGCTATGTTCAAATTATCTTGACTTAGCCCTCTGAAATGAGAAATTTGCAAGTTTACATGGTAAAACAATTACGGTTTTTCCCTATAAGTGTGTGCCATCTGCCCCCCAAAAACTAGAGAGAGAGAGAGAGAGACAGGCTATCTTAGGCCATCTTGGTACGATTTTGTCTTAACGGGTCCTCGTCTTATGACAGTTTGTAAGAGAAACCCCGAAGGTCCATATTTTGCAAGAAAATGCATAGCAGAGAATTTCGTGTCTCAATAGTTCTTTATTGAAAGGGTTATATAATAATAAATGGCTTTTACAGCTTTGTCCTTGTAGAATATGCCATACGCTTTGAATCTTTACAGTATTGATGATAGTAGCTGGAGAAATGTTTTTGTGCTCAGCTCAGAAATAAATGGAAGGAAACCTCTCCCCACCAGCAGCTAAATGTAAAATATGCTTCTATAAATCCACAGCTACATTGATTTAAAACACTGGCAGCTACCAGCTTGTAACAAACCGCTTTGTGGTTCGTCACAAGCCATTGTTTCCATTGTGGGGTCAAAGCCCAACAAAATTCGGCTTCTTCACCCAGATGCAGATAGTCCTCGACTTAAAAGACCACCATTGAACATTCCTGTTACCTCCCCCATTGACTTTGTTTGTTAGCACGTCATTAAAAAGTGATCGCATGACCCCGGAAGACTTGCAACCGTCATAAATACGAGTTGGTTGCCAAGCCGCTGAATTTCGATCACGTGACCGGGGGGATGCTGCAAAGTTGTAACTGAAAAACGATTGTAAGTCACTTTTTCAGTGCGTTTGTAAATGGTCACTTAACCAACTGTTGTAAGTCGAGGGCTAACTGTAGTCACACTAGCTTTTAGAATAATTTCAGTGTATCTGTAGATTAATCGCCAGGTACTGCAAGGCTCTCACCACTACAGAGCAGGCCTAAATAATCTTTGGGGACCCCTTTAATACATTTAGAAAAACTCTTTATAAGACGCTGAGCTTGTCGATCGAAAGGTCAGCAGTTCAGCAGTTCGAAACCTTGGTGCCGCGTAACGGGGTGAGCTCCCGTGACTTGTCCCAGCTTCTGCCAACCTAGCAGTTCGAAAGCAGGTAAAAAAACAATGCAAGTAGAAAAATAGGGACCCCCTTTGGTGGGAAGGTAACAGCGTTCCATGCGCCTTTGGTGTTGAGTCATGCCGGTCACATGACCACGGAGACGTCTTCGGACAGCGCTGGCTCTTCGGCTTTGAAACGGAGATGAGCACCGCCCCCTAGAGCCCGGAACGACCAGCACGTATGTGCGAGGGGAACCTTTACCTTTACCTAAGCCTGTTGTAGCTGTTGTGCTACCGATTGGATGTGTGTCTTGCCACAGAAGGGTGAGGAACCGTGGCACCACCTCTCCGTAGCAATGGTGAGAAAAAAAAAAAGAATCAGATCTGTAAAGAGTTGACCCACCTGGTCTAGAGCTAAACCTGTGGCCATAATGATCAGCTACACTTATTAACGATATCTCCCTGGCATTATCTCACAAAGTCGCTTGATTTGACAGTCCCATTATAAATTATGGATTTGTATAGATTAGCGTAACTCAGCTTGACCTAATTCTTCACTGATATGTGTAGGAATCATGCTCTCCTGCTGTTGCCAGTGGTCAGCCTGCATTACACATGAAACACTTGAAAAGAGAGCTCTAGAGAAGACAGTTGATAAATGTCTCGGAGATGCACTAAATTAATACCACATATTTCATCGTCCTCTGGTTCCCAAAAAGGTGTCTATACTCTGGAACCAATGTTAATTAATGGCATTAATTTCTGACTATTAGCAGATAATAACTGCAGCGGTTGTGTACAAATCAGTTTGTTTCCATTTATGTCATCGTTAGAGGCTTTTAAACCTCCAAATAATTTCCTTCTATACACCCTGCATATCTGTCTATATAGAATAGTTTGTGCTCCATCATACTGCTATAATTCTCACTAAAAATAACTTGTGGCTTTGGGAGAAAAAAAAAACACAGCAACACCAGTCTCTAGTAAAGCTTGTTTTAATTGATCCTAAAATTCTCACTCATTCTCCTGTCTGGTTGTTTACAGTGAGCCATATTTAAATTTCTTGTGCCTGGAAATTATTTTGGGAGACCAGAGCGAGAGATTTTCAATTCTCCGTTTCCCTCAAAATAGGCTGCCACTTAAATTAGCAATCTGTTAGTCCATGCTCATTTTCTACAATGGCACAGAAAATATGGACATTCTGGAATGAATCGAATAGACAGTATGTGGTTAATTGTCCCTTCTCTCTTTATCATGAAAGGAGATGTTGTTTGTATTGGGCTGTTACACAATGCTTACATTTACCGCTGTGCGAAGTAAACACTCTTTTGGGGGTTGCTGTTTTTTTTTTTAAGGGTCACTTCCTCCAAATTTCTTGCAGATCTTTTGAATGCACATCATTTCCTAGTGTGTTTTTTTTAAAAAAAAAAAAATTCAGATTAGGAATTTTCTTTTGGATAGGACTTGTGTGGCAAAAGATACAACTCGTTTTTAATTACAGGTATGACCACAATTCGGCTGGGATGCAATGGCTCAGTGGCTAAGATGCTGTGCTGGTCGATCAGAGCAGTTCAGCGGTTCGAATCCCTAGTGCCGCGTAACGGGGTGAGCTCCCGTGACTTGTCCCAGCTTCTGCCAACCTAACAGTTCGAAAGCACGTAAAAAAATGCAAGTAGAAAAAATAGGGACCACCTTTGGTGGGAAGGGAACAGTGTTTCGTGCGCCTTTGGCGTTGAGTCATGCCGGCCACATGACCACGGAGACGTCTTCGGACAGCACTGGCTCTTCAGCTTTGAAACGGAGATGAGCACCGCCCCCTAGAGTCAGGAACGACTAGCACACATGTGCGAAGAAACCTTTACCTTATGACCACAATTCACCCCAAAATTTCTGTTGTTAAGTGAGACAGGTGTTGAGTGAATTGTGCCCGTCATAAATATGAGTCAGCGGCCAAGCATCTGAATTTTGATCACATGACCACGGGATGCTGAAACGGTCGTAAGTGTGAAAAACGGCTGTAAGTCACTTTTTCAGGGCCATTGTAACTGAACGGTCACTAAATGGACTCTTGTAAATCAAGGGCTACCTGTATCTCAAAACTTTTTAAATTTTGTTGTGAATTTTGAAACTTTAAAAAAAGGGGCATTTTATTATTGTTTTTAGGGCTTTCTTTGTGCCCTCGGGCAATACAGTGCAGTCCACGGTCGTAAGCGTGAAGAACAGTCACAAGCCCCCTTTTTCAGTCTTCGAACGGTCACTGTCGTAAATCGGGGACTACCTGTACATTTGCAGCCATGTCAGTTTCAAGTATAGCGGACTTCCCAGTTTCTCATCTCCCCCCCCCCCACCGCCCCCCCAAAAAACCCCTCCCTGGGAAATCCTCTCTCTATTCCCTCCCTTCCACTTCCTGTTTTGTCTTCACAAGCGTGTGAAGAAGAAGATGCTTCTCGCTCCAGGATTTTGTGGTGCGCACACGACCACAAGTTTCCTCCTCCGTGGGAGCGGATGGCGATAAGGGCGCAAGACGAGAAAATTAACACCTTCTGATTTATTTATTTTTTTAGGATAAGAGAGGGAGGACTTCCTGGGGATGGGCTCACGGCCGTCATTGTCGCCGCCGGCTTCTGTATCCAAAGCAAAAGATTCCCCTGTTTAGCTGTGGAAGCCTAAGAGCCCCACGGATTTAGCCTGGACGTTTGGAAATCTACCTCCCACGGCGTTTTAAAGTACATGCCTTATTTTATCTGGGTGGGGTTTTTTTTGTTTTTAAATGGAGAGAGAAAAAAAATTGCTCCTTAACAGTCTTGCAATCCTCAGCTGGCTCGCCACATGTCTGAAACCTGGGTCTCCTTAGAACCCAATCAGTTCTCCTCTCTCTCTCTCTCTCTCTCTCTCTCTTTCTCTCTTTCCCCTCCTCTTTCCGGACCCTTTGCCGACGTACCCTTCCCTAAGGCACCTCTCCCGTAACATTTGGGGGAAACCGAGGCGTGCTTTTCTCTCTCCTCGCCTCCCCGGCATCCGTGCCATGTTTTAGTTTGCGCCTCGGCTGCCAGCGAGAGAGAGAGAGAGAGAGAGAGAGAGAGAGAGAGAGAGAGAGAGAGAGAGAGAGAGAGAGAGAGCCTCCCAAGGGGGCCAGTCCAACCCGTGCCTGGATACATGAGGCAGGGATGTGAAAGAACAGGATAACTAGCCTTCCATTAAATATTGGCTCTTAATATTCCAGCTTCTTCCCTGCCTGTCGTCCTTTTTTTTGGGGGGGGGGGGTTGTCTAGCAGCAGCCAAGCAGCAGCAGCAGCAGCAATGAATTAGCCGGCAAGCACAGCCTGGCAGCATCCTTTTTACTGCATTGTAAAGCATAACAAATTACATGCGGAGGAAGGAAAGGACTGAAACCCAGTGAGTAACGCTTTCCCCCCCACCTCCTTCTCCCTCGGTTTCCTGTGTTTTTTTTTTTTTTTTTACTGCAATTGTTAGGGCGATGCAGTCGGTGGTCTGGGCACGCAGGGCGAGGGATTGTAGGAGCAGCAGGAGCATTGGGCATGTATTGGGATGGTCCAGTGTACCTTGCCCGTCGTCGTCGCAGTTGCAGCCCACACAGATCTCTCGCCGCCGCTCCTGGGATGTAGCTGAGACAGCTCTGAGAAAGACAGGGAGGAGGGGGGGCCCCCGGGGAGGACTTGCCCTGAAAAGACGTGCTCTCGCCAGGTGACGGGCTTTGGGGAGGGTGGGGGGGTGTAGAGAGAGAGAGAGAGAGACCAGACAGAGGCGTCTGCGGAGGGATGCTGCTCGTCGGGACCGATGAAGGAGATGTACCCCAAAAAACCTGACGGTATGTCTGCGTCCGCGGCCTGTTTTATGGCGAGGGTGGGGTGGGGGGTGAGGGGTGGGATTGTCTCCTTCTTGGTTTGGATTTCTGACATATTTCCGAAGCAGCCTCGGAAAAGAGCGGGCGCGTTCCTCCGCCACCAGGGTCCAGGAGAATAGGATGGTACTGCATTGCTACATCAGGCGGCATCGATCCGTTGAATGGGCAGATTGGATTTTGTGGCAGGGGAGCCGGCGCTCACCCCACGATCACTTTCTTTAATCCGGCTTTTTATTCCATTTATCTATATATATATATATATATTTACAGCCGAGAAACTGAAGAGAAGACGCTTTCGGTGGTGGTGCTTGTTGTTGTCGTTGTGTAGCTGGGCTTTTCTTACTCATGCCCTTTTCGGACGCGGGTTCCTCGGATGCGATCGGGGGCGCCTCTAATCGGATTTGTTGTCAGGAGTCTTGGGCCTGTTCGTTTTTATCTTATTTTCGCGTCTTTGACTTGCTTTGTCCGATACAAAGGTTTAATGTTTGATATTTGTCTCGGCTGACAATGTCAGCGATCTGGGTGTCCCCTTTTTTGCTTTGAGTGCAAAGGAAATCGTAACTCCTCGCCTGCTTTTTCTGGTGCTTAGACATTATTTTCCCGAGGGACCATCGGTTGTATCTTACAGAGGATGCTACGCATTGTTATCCGAAGGAAGAAAGTAATAGTACGGTCCAGAACGTGAATTGCCTCTCCGTTCCTGGCCTGTAAACATTGTGTGACTCACAGCTTTTCCCTTCAATTGTTGCCGTATTAGCAGCCATGCTTAGGTTATTCAGAGCACGTGAACGAATACCCTTCCTCCCGGTGAAGAAAGGGAAGGAGCGTGAAGAGATGATGAGGCAACTCTGGCGATAGCGGCTTGGCTTTGCAGAGAGTAAACCTTTTGTACTACAACTAGCGAGGCAAAATGTGGTTGGATCGGTTTGGGTGTGGGTGTGTAAGGGGAAATTGAACTGGCGCCTTTGGGAAAATATAAATAAATTTTGCCGGCCCGTATTGCAGCTAATTCAGGGCTTCCGATTCCAAGTCTGCTTTCCCCCACACCATGGAAACAGATTCTTTATTTTGGAAGAGAAATGCAGGCCTTTAATAGGATAATTTCCATCCGATGTTTGTGGTTACCTAGTTGGAAGCATTGATGTTTGGGGCAATAGCGAAAAAAGCTGTCCCTTCCTTCCTTCCTTCCTTCCTTCCTTCCTTCCTTCCTTCCTTCCTTCCTTCCTTCCTTCCTTCCTTCTTCCCTTCCTTCCTTCCTTCCTTCCTTCCTTTCCTTTCCTTTTCTTTCCTTTCCCTTCCTTCCTTCCTTCCTTCCTTCCTTCCTTCCTTCCTTCCTTCTTTCCTCTCCCCCCCCTCCCCAAACAACAGGAATTTCTTCCCTAAGGAAATCTGCTTTTGAAACCCCAAGGGCTTTTAAGAAGTGATCTTTATTTATTTCTTTATTACATTTATACGATCCTGGCATGAGTTTGCTGTTTATAAAGAAGTGGGGGGTGGGATTGGAAATAGCACCGTTCAAGCCCCAACCCTTTTTTGGACTCTGGAATGTGTGCGGTTGGTTCTTGAAAGAAGCTTTGTTGGTTTTTGAATTCTCAAGAGTGCCCAACTATCCCAATTTTTTTTATTTTTTTATTTTTACACTTTGAACTTAGAGCAATGAGACGGAGGCAGTAGGGTTATTTCTAGCATTGGGGTGTGGTTTGTATAATCATCCCCACATAAAATTTAGGTGTTCAGACTGTGTAATTGTTTTCTTACTTCTTTTCATTCCAAGCATGTTAGTTCTGTCTCTTTTAAGGCCCAGGATATAAATAACTTCTTCTGATTTGTAAATATTATAACTTCAATCAGCATGGGATGGTTTCCAAGCCTGGTTAGAGTAAAATAGGAGTTACGCTAACGGGGGTCAACTTTGAGGGGTCCTTGGTGCTCCCTGAGCCTGCTTGTTTTCTTGTAGACGTTTCATGACCCAACAAGTAACAACATCTGTCTTAGTTAAGGAAGGGGATTTGTTTCTCAGTTTATATTCTGATGGCTTGTCTGTCTGTGTGGGTGGGGGCGGTTGAGATTCTTAGTTTGGGCTGTTTACTGATGGCTCTTTGGCAGTTTCTTGATTGGGGTATTGCTTGCTTGATTGCTGGTCTGAAGTTAACCTTGGAGTTAATTACTGGTGGAGAGGTGCAGAGTCTTTTTCTCCTTTGGGCTGGGCGATTGTCTCTTTTGCATAGTCTGTAGATGTTGTTGATGTCTATGTGTCTGTTGATGGCTGATTTGTCAAGAGGGCCAGCTTCTATGATTCAACTTCGCTGTGGAGGAATTGGTTTCCTTAGGAAATTTAAGTTCCACTTTTCATTGATGAACAGGTCATCGAGTCCCCCCCCCCCCCATGAACGGCAATCCCCACAGGCGTCTGAAATTCTCCATCTTTTGAATGACGGTTAAGTAAACAGGATTATTTCCACATCCGTGTCGCATTGTGTGTGGGATGCCTGCGTCCCCATCTAAGCTTCCAAGTCAGCTCCATTAAAGATTATATAGCCCTCTCATATTTATGTTGCCATTGTTTCTTGAATGCTCTTTTGTCAAGTTGGGTCATAACTGGCTGGCGTGCCAGTTATTTCAAATGGCAGCTCTGCTGAATCTGCTTTTTTTTTTTTTTTTAAAGGTACTTTTTTTTCCTTTACGTGCAGGAGAATCGTGAACAAAACGGGAATCTAAAGGTTGCTTTCTTGGTTAAAAATCTGATTCTACTTCAACTTACGTGGTTTGGGGAGTTTTGGGAGATTGTCAGGAGAATCAAAGGCAATGGGGGAATCTGGGCTTCTGGAGTTGGATGAAATAGAGGTGGAAAACCTGTTGTTCAGAAGTGTGGCCTTTAAACCTGCCCATCTCTTAATTGTTGCTTCTTTAGAAAATGTCCCACGAGTCAGTGTCTAATCTAGGTGGGTGATGTAACAAGTTAGATGCATAGCATGGCTGCAGATCTGTTGATTTAAGAGATTAAAAAATATTACTTTGGGATAATATTTTGGTCTTGTGTTACCCCAAGAAGGAACTTGGCCATTCAACAGGCTTTCCTGCATGAGATGATTGTTCCTTCAGATGAGCAAACCAGAATTGTGCCACAAAAGTCTTATGTATGGCTATTAACATCTGTATTTCTCGTTCATAGAATAGAATAGAATAGAATAGAATAGAATAGAATAGAATAGAATAGAATAGAATAGAATAGAATAGAATAGAATGGAGTAGAATGGAGTAGAATAGAATAGAATTCTTTATTGGCCAAGCGTGATTGGACACACAAGGAATTTGTCTTCGGTGCATAAGCTCTCAGTGTACATAAAAAAAATACATTCATCAAGAATCATAAGATACAACACTTGGTGATAGTCATAAGATAATAAGTAAGCAATCAAATCATACTAGGAAACTAAATAAAACAATATAAATTGTAAAGATACAAGGAACAAGGTTATAGTCATAAGCAGAAGGAGATAGGTAATAGGAAGGATGGGAATAATAATAGTAATACAGTCTTAGTATTACTTACACACATGTATTCAAGATAGAAGCAGGCTTTGAATATTCCAGGGAGATTCTGATGGGCTTGTGAATAACTCAAGGGGACAAACCATGTTCTGAGAAGCCAGGATTGATATGAGCTAAACAAAGGCAACTGTTGTGATAGGTTGTAAAAGTGTGGGTAATTGTGAGCATAAGTCTGGGTAATTGTAATCATGAAAGAGTACTAGAACTTGGAAATGGAAATAAAGGATATTAAATTGAATGTATTTGGATAAGCAACCAGCGTAGATTGCTTTAAATTAGATGATTACACGATTCAGGACTTTAGGCCTATAGAAAGGAACCATAGGACAGCAACGTTAAAAAGTCATTGCTGAGTGCGTGCTGGACTTTTACCCAGTAAACAGAAGATCATATCTATTAAAATGAAGAGATGGATAATACATTCAACATAATTGACACGTACTATAGATGTAATATCAGGAATTGTATAGCAAATCAAAAGGGGTGGAAGTTACAACATCAAGAAAAGACTACCAATTTGTAATTGAAATGAACGTATGGATGGGATAAATGCGATAAGGTTGGCAATAACAGAATTTTGTAAGGAGAATTGTTCATTTATTGCTAGTCTCCGTTTCAAACTATCCATGGACATCTGCAGGTATCTAACATGGAATAAGGAAATACACAGTGGAAAAATGCAATCCAGCAACTAAGACGCTTGCAAATTACGGAACAGATCCTGATCGTGTTAAATGCATAAAAATACAGTGTATATGTGCGTGAAAGTTTTGACCAGTAGGACATGCATTCAGAATATAAGGTCCCCATAAGAAACAGATTCATCATCCATAGCTTATGTGAGAGAGAAACTGGGAAGCTAAGAAAGAGATAATAGGCAGGAAATCCAAATGGGGGGGGGGGGGAAATCCTAAAATTTCAAAGAGGAAAAAATCAGACAGAATAAGCTTTCATAATCGCTGAAGAAAGATGGTAGGCCTTGAATGATTACACAATGACTTAAATGCAGACTTCTAGTGTCAAGCCAGGCGAAGACACAACAGCTCATTCAAGAATGTAATCAGGAAAGGAAAGTGGAGATAAGAGATTAGAAAAAAAAAAACAACTGAAAAAGTACTGCGAAGCTAGCAATACTTGAGAATAATCACAAGATTTAACTGTAGCAGAGAAGTTTAAAGGAAAATGAAGTGACTGAAATGCAGATGATAAAAATCTGTATTTTGGCCTGGTGCTCATGATGAACATGTCTCTGCGTCTTTTTCCTCGTCCTTCCACATAGCTTCCACATTATCTACTTTCATCATTCCTTTATCTGTAACACAGATAAAGTTTTGCTCCTAAGTCGAATTAAATGCTGGTTTTAGTCTCATTGGGAGCGAATCCTGGCTTAATCTATAGCTGGGTTTAAGGCAAGTGAAAAAAAAAAAAGAGCTGGGAAGAATGCCTTCCCATGTTCTTGAACAGGGACCTCCAAACTTGGCAACTTTAAGATTTGTGGGCTTCAACTCCCAGAATTCCCCTGCCAGTGCTGGCTGAGGAATTCTGAGAGTTGAAGTCCACAAGTCTTAAAGTTGCCAAGTTTGGAGATCCCTGATCTTGAATAAAAGGGGAAAAAATGTATTTTCATTACCCCTGTAAACTGAGAAGACTGTTTAAAAATAACCATACGTGAGACTTCAGGTTAATAGCCATGGTAATAAGGCTGCCTTCATTAGTTCAGTTCTTACTAGGAAATAGTTTAATTCATCATGTAAACTTTTTCCAGTGAGAACAAGGGACAATTTTTCCTGCTGTTTACCTAAGACTCAAAACGGGGGCAGTTAACTTGTTCGATTGAGACGGCAGACGTGAATGTGGCAAGACTGACTCATCTACGCAGAGTTTCAGAAAACTCACAAAAGTACTTCTAATTTAATATTGAAATTTGTTAGCCAACTAAACGCATTACAAAGTCCATTTATTGTGAGTACTCTAGTAAAGGCCAAAATTGCGCGTCCTATGACAAGAGCAAATTTTGACATTCGGGTATATTCTCCTTGGCTGTGTCTTGAGGTGGGGCCGATTATAATCTGAAGTTATATCAAAAGTACCAAGTTGAGATGAGTCAGTCCACGTGAAACTATAGATAAGAATGCTAACTTGTCAAGTTAAGATATGGTGCGTACATGTAATTAAGAGGTATGTTGGGAAATGCCAAGCAACCTGCCTATAATAAAGTTTGTCCCATTGGGTGTCAAAATTTGCGCTTTGATTAGTGACCGTGGTGGCCTTCAGGACAATACTGGTGATCCTCAACTTACAATTGAGCTCAAAATTTCTATGTCGGTTGTTAAGTGAGTTTTGCCCCATTTTACGACCTTTCTTGATAGAGTTGTTGATTGAATCACTGCAGATGTTAAGTTAGGATTCCCCATAGATTTGGATTGTCAGAAGGTCTCAAAAGGGGATGACGTGACACCCCCCTCCCCCCCAAGTACACTACGATCGTCATAAACACGAACCAAGCGTTGCCAAGCGTCTGAATTTTGATCACATGACCATGGGGATGCCACAGCGGTCGTAGATGTGAAAAACAGTCATACTGCCAGGGTTCCAAGTAACATCCCCAACGAAAGAAAACTCCCAGGCTTAAGTTTCCTCAAAGTTCCATTTTATTAGAAGATGTCATATTGGCACATCTGGGAAAACCCGAATCTGAAAGTTTCCAGGTTTTCCCCACCCGAAGGAAAGTTCAACTTCCTGCCCAACACCCACAAGTCCATCACATGGTCCAATCAGACATCGTTCCAACTGGAGATGCCTCCCAGCTCCATCCGACCAGGTGCAGGGCAAGATGTCCTTGACTTCTTGAGAAAAGAACGTTATTATGGCTACATATCACCCATACTCCACACAATCCCCCCTCCCAGTTTCCCACAGTCGCAAACGTGGCAGGTCTGAAGGCCTAATGCAAAAGATGGCTTCCAGGCCTCACAGACTGCTCTTTGGAAGGCCAGATCCTGAAGATGAAACTCAAATCCTTTGGCCACCTAATGAGAAGGAAGGACTCATGCTGGGAACGATGGAGGGCAAAAGAAGAAGGGGACGACAGAGAACGAGGTGGCTGGATGGAGTTACCAAAGCAGTCGGCATGAGCTTAAATGGACTCCAGAGGATGGTAGAGGACAGGAAGGCTTGGAGGAACGTGATCCATGGGGTCGCGATGGGTCGGACACAACTTCGCAACTAACAACATTACTTTCCAGAGAACAGTGCCTTCAACAATTCATGAGCACAATCTGGACCAGTTCAGTTTGGTGTGATAGGCACTATGTGCCTTCGTTGACACCTCATCCCATCACATGAGGGTATAACGGGAGATGGACTTCAAATGTTCACCTCTCACTGGCTGCAAAATTAGGTCCGATTGCTGTGCCCTGATTTCCAGACGGGTGTGTTTTAGAAAGAAATTGTCAGAAAAGATTGGCTACCATCCACCATGCCAACCTCACAATTTTGCTTGAAAGAAGCCCCGATCTTCATTCCGTTTGAATATCATTTCAGATTCCCCAAAGCTATTCTGATCAATATTTTAATGCTGAGAGTTCACCACACAAATTTAAGAGTTTATTGATTTGCAGAGTGTAGTCATTGGAACCGGAAGCGCGGGATGGCATCTGTTTCTACAAGCCCTGCGTAGTTTTGTGAGCTTCTGTTTTAGTTTCAATAATATTTACGGTTTTATATTTAGCTTACAAACCTTCAATACCCTTCAAGGGAATTTCAGTTAGTGGTCTGGCAGTCGGCAGGTTTTGAGTTGACTCCCAGATGGATGTTTGAGTTTGTACTTCAAAGTCTCAGGCACATGCAAGCACATGCAAAAGACACAATTGCAACATTATATTCTCCACTGCTCAGCTATTCACAGTGATTGAGCAAAAAGGATACTTCTTTTTTTAAAATAAATAAATGGATGATGTTTTCCCAGTGCTGTTGGAGATGATCATGGATTTCATGGCTCACCTCCAATCTAGAAGACGGTGGTTGCCTTTTCCTTGCGTTCGCAATTAAATGCTCTGTACTTAGAATTAACTTTTGATCTGTTGGCTATGTTGCAAATTATGGGAATTGTACCTGACTTATCTTAAATGGACCTTTCCAGCTTTTTATAACCAAGTCAAGTGATGACAATAAAACCCCGAATCCTGAGATTGTGAATATTTGAAGTCATCTAAAAAGTCTCTTCAAAAAGGGACGCGGTGGCTCAGAGGCTAAGACGCTGAGCTTGTCGATCGAAAGGTCGGCAGTTCAGCGGTTCGAATCCCCAGCGCCGCGTAAGGGGGTGAGCTCCCGTGACTTGTCCCAGCTTTTGCCAACCTAGCAGTTCGAAAGCCCGTAAAAAAAAATGCAAGTAGAAAAATAGGGACCACCTTTGGTGGGAAGGTAACAGTGTTCCGTGTGCCTTTGGCGTTGAGTCATGCCAGCCACATGACCACGGAGACGTCTTCGGACGGCGCTGGCTCTTCGGCTTTGAAACGGAGATGAGCACTGCCTCCTAGAGTCGGGAACGACTAGCACATATGTCCGAGGGGAACCTTTACCTTTCAGTGGGAGGTGTAATGATCCAGTCAGGATCCTGTATGGCTTTTAGAATATTATGAAGTCCCTGGATGAAATCCTGGAAAGATTAGGATTGTAATACAGGTAGTCCTCTACTTAAAACCATTCGCTTAGTGATCATTCGAACGATACGACGACACTGAAAAAAATGACTTATGACCGTTTTTCACACTTATGACTGTTGCAGCATTCCCCATGGTTACGCGATTAAAATTTGGATGCTTGGCAATCGATTCGTACTTATGACGGTCGCAGTGTCCCAGGGTCATGTGATTTGCTTTTACGACCTTCTGATAAGCAAAGTCAGTGGGAAAGCCAGATTTCGCTTAACAACGGTCACCTGTCTTACCAACCGCAGCGATTCACTTGATAATTGTAGCAAGAAAAATTGTAGAATGGGGCAAAAGTCTCACTTAACAAATGTCTCGCTTAGCAACAGACAAGTTGGGCTCAACTGTGGGCGTATGTCGAGGACTGCCTGTACAATTTTTTTGTTTTGTTTTATTGCATCTCCTTTATTTTCAGAACTTGCTCAGAGCACTTCCAGTTATTATGTGCATTCAGGTTTTGAAATGCGAAGGATAATGAGAGAAAACAGCAGGGAAATGTCAAGAAGTAAACAGAAATAAAATAGTAAATTATGAAACGGCAGTTTCAAAGCGGTCCCGGGAGAATCAGTTGCACAAGGCCAAAAAAAAAAAAAAAAGGAAAGAAAGAAACATCGATGGGTGAAAGGCATAAGATCAGTCTTGCATAAATAGCACCTCTCAGTATACAGGGGACGATACGTGAAAATGAGAGATATTTCCCCTTGGAAGTCTTCATTTTCGGTGGTTGGTTATACCTGGGCCCCTGAGAACATCCTAGCTGTAACGATGGCTAGTCTTTCTGAAGATCCAGATATTTGTTTGGTCGGACTTCAGATGCCTCCATCATGGACACAGGAGAAAGATACTTTTGAGACACGGTTGAAAATTCAGGTGGATGCTTAGGTGTCTGGAGGCTGAAACATTCGAAGAACGGTTGCAGGAATTGGGTTTGTCTGGTCTAGTGAAAAAAAAAAAGGAACAGGGTGGACACGATAGCAGTCTTCCAATATTTGGGGGGGCTGCCACAAAGAAGAGGGCGGCCAACCTATTTTCCAAAGCACCGAAGGCAGGACAAGAAACAACGGATGGAAATTAATCAAGGAGAGAAGCAACCTAGAACTAAGGAATTTCCTGACGGTGAGAACAATTAACCCGTGGAACAGCCTGCCACCAGAAGTTGTAAATGCTCCAACATTGTAAGTTTTTAAGAAGATGTTGGATAACCATTTGTCTGAAGTGGTGTAGGGTTTCCTGCTTGAGCAGGGGGTTAGACTAGAGGACCTCTGTTATTCCTATCTGGAACGTACTGAAAATGAGACACGTAACCGCTTGTAAAAACGTCACTTTCTCCCCCATCTCATCAGAATCCCCTTTGGCAGTATAGATGATAATTTGAAAAATTTACTTACCTGCTGCAAATCAACCTCCTAGGTTACTGCTGTGTTGCTGCTCAAAGCTGCCTTTGAAAATTGGATATTGCTGTTGTTTCAAAACGTTGAATTATTTTACGATTGGATATTTATTTTACTGTTTTATTGATCGCTTCATTTATGTTATTATGACACAACACGAAGCACCTCTGGAATGTTTTGTTGAAAGATTTGAAAGCAAGTTAAGAAAAAGCTTCTCCCCCCTCCCTTTGTTTTTATAGGTAGTCCTCGACTTACGACAACAATCGAGCCCAAAATTTCCATCGCTAAGCGAGACATTTGTTAAATGAATTTTGACTCATTTTATGACCTTTTTTTTTTTTACGGCCACTGTTGTTGAGAGAATCACTGCAATTTTATACTAGCTGTTTCTGTAAAAACAAATTATCTAATCAGCAAAACCCAAAATCAAAATTTTCATTTCCCCCTCCCCACCCCCAACCTCAGGCACAAAGTCCCAAAGCGGTTTCCAAAGAGAAACGAAATTGCGTTCTTTTCTTTAATCAAAGCAGTCAATTTTAGCCATCCCTGCTAACTCCAGAAATGAGTAAAAGGAAGGTTTGATGAGACGCTAAGTTTATGACTTGTCTTGCCTTGCCATTATTTTTCTTTACGGAAATCTGAGAGCAGGAGTTCCTGCCATGGCTTGGGCTGGTTTTTACCGTAAGCAACAATTTTAATGAACAGCATTTAACAGTTTCTGTCTTTTGGTGATTGGAGTAACATTTATTTGTTTTGGTTTACTCAGGAGAAAAGAAAACGTGCCCCCAGATCCCCATTTAGTCAGCTTCTTTTCCTGGTTCTCCATAGAATCAACCAATTTTGTTTACCGAAAAAAAAAATACAATTCCGTCAAAGAGAAGTTAAGAGCATTTTTATGGTGTCGTTTTGCTGGAAGGAGAAAGAACTAAATTAAAATGTTTTAACAACGGTGCCTTTCCCTCAAAGTGGTTTTGAAGCTGATTTTTGCCTCTCTAGGTGCCTCTTTTCTAATTTGTTCTCTGTTGCTTGTGATGTTGTTTAAGCAGTAAACTGCTTGTGGGAAGATGCATTAGCTTGTCTGTTTAAAAAAAATAAAAAAATAAAAACTCGCAGGTTGGCATACTGCTAAGCAGTGACAATTGTCAAGCATTTAACAAGAAGGTTAAGAATTGATGGCGCTTGGTTCTTAATGTCTTTTGGCCCATTCGAAGCTGTCTTGCCCAATGTTTTATTGACCGTGAGAAGAAGTTGTTTAGTCGTTGAACTCCACTGGTATAATTCTGGACAGCTAAACTTCCCAACTTTTTTTGAATACCTGTTAAAATAGCTGCCTCATAAAACACTCCCAGCACAGATAAGTATCCCCTTCTCCTTAATGTATGATTTCAAGGATGAAATGGAAAATACACATACAACCATTCATTTAGTGACCGTTCCAAGTTACAACAGCACTGAAAAGAGGGACTTATGACTCTTTCCCCCGCACTGTAGCATCTCCCATCTGCAACTCTTGAAGGCAGCCACCAACTTCCTCCCAAGTTCTGCAACGGGCTGACTCCAAGAAAAGAGGCGGCTGCCTTAAAGAGTTGTGGGCCATGTTTGCCTACCTATGCGATCCCTGAGAGTCCAGAGGTGAGATTCACATATTTGTAGCAACCAGTTTGCCCAGCACCGGAAATGTGAGCGTGTGTGCGCCGTCTGCGCGTGCGTGCGGCGTCGCAAAACACGGCAATTCGCTTGCATGCAGCGTCAAAAACTCAGCGATATAGGACGGGGTTATATAAGTCGCCACTACCGGTTTACCCGAACCGGCTGAATACCATTTCTGCCTTGAGACCTTTTCTTCCTGAAACGCCAGGCGTTACCATCAGTGGTAGCTTCTAAAGCCAAGTCTGCCTTCTCTGCATAAAAGATAAGGTCTATTCGTGGCAGGAAAACCCTTTTACGTGGTAGCAACGTTAACAGATGGCCACTGGTCTGGGATGTTGCCTGAAGCCGAGCCGTTAACCCGGCGATAGATTGACTGTGGGAGGCTTAAAGGGCAATTGATTAGTTCTTAAAAGTGGAGCCTTTTTTACGGCTGACTTTTGATTTGCACCTGAAGCTCGTGGTTTTCCATTAGGTGGCAACCGGAAGCGAAGCTGGGAACTCTTGTGCTGTCATCCCAGGACAGATCCTCCATCAGTGTAGCCCACTTTTAAGACTTGTGCACTTCAACTCCCAGAATTCCCCAGCCAGCAAGCTTCAGAAACACTGGGTTAGCCACTCTTAGCATCTGATGAATGGAGCTGCAGCTCACAAATGGCCTATGAATAACATTTAGGAGTTGGAAAAGGGCCACTTTCTGACCGTCGACTAACCCAGCTCTCCTTCTGCACTTATCACCAAGCTTTGTAGTTTGACTTAAGAGGCCTTCTTCATACTCACTTCTTAGATGTTTCCCCCACGTTTCCCCAGTGCAAAGTTTTGTGTACAATCTATTAAAGTTAACAGGGCTATTAGTGCTGGTTTTCTTTCTTTCTTTCTTTCTTTCTTTCTTTCTTTCTTTCTTTCTTTCTTTCTTTCTTTCTTTCTTTCTTTCTTTCTTTCTTTCTTTCTTCCTTCCTTCCTTCCTTCCTTCCTTCCTTCCTTCCTTCCTTCCTTCTTTCTCTCTCTCTCTCTCTTCCCCCTTCCTTCCATCCATCCCTTCTTTCTCTTCCACTCCTCCTTCCTTAAATTTTATTTTAGCTCCTCATTTTCCCCCCCAGCTTGCTCTTAAGGCTGACTTGCTACTGTTTGGAGCCAACTTCCATGTGGAGTTATGACTCAGCAGGTATTTTGGAGTGGAAGATTTAATTGTAGGAGGGGTGAGATCTATTGAGCATGAGTCAGACCTTTGATCTAAAAAATCAGTGGAAAGCTTGTTTTGGTCTCAGCTTTGAGCATAACTGCCTATGTTTTGTGATATTCTCATAAACGCACTGTTTTCTTTTTATTGGCCGTGGAGTCTTCTAAGCCTGGCTTTTTTAGCTAGTCCTCACGTTGCTTGGCAACTGTTGGAAGTTGTGATGGACCCCCATTCCAAAGTTCCGGTGGCCCCCCTCCTCCTCCACAGCTGTGTTACTTGCCTTTCAGGTACTCAACAACTGACTGCACTTACGGCCGTTTGCAATGTCCGGCTATCACATGACCACGATTTATGGTGTTTCCTCCCCCAAAAACAGCCTTCACTTCTAGTTTTCAGCAAAAATGCCTCGCGGCAAGCAATGGCTTCGCTTACCGACCGTACTTTATGACCACTGCAAAAAAAAAAAAAAGGTTTTAAAGTTAGATCCGTCGCATGGGTGACCCACTTTACGACTGTAATGGATAGGCTCCATTAGGTTGTAAGTTGAGAATTGTCTTTATTTCTTTTCATTGGTGACCTTCTACCACAGACATGCCTACCGGTGGATTAATCTCCCTTTTCTTTTAACCCGTTAATTCAGAATATCTACACCTGTCTGGTAAGCTGATCTACAAAGTCCAATAGAACCAATATGGCTGCTGTAGTAACCTAGCACTAACTAATGTTAGTGCTGTAACATCTAGACTCTAGAAAGAGTGCAGAAAAGAGCAACAAAGAGGATTAGGGGACTGGAGGCTAAAACATATGAAGAACGGTTGCATGTCTAGTTTAATGAAAAGAAGGACTAGGAGAGATATGATAGCAGTCTTCCAATATCTCAGGGGCTGCCCCAAAGAAGAGGGAATCAAGCTGTTCTCCAAAGCACCTGAGAGCAGGAGAAGAAGCAATGGGTGGAACATAATCAAGGAGAGAAGCAACTGAGAACTAAGGAGAAATTTCCTGACAGAACAATTAATCAGTGGAACAACCTGCCTCCAGAAGTTGTGAATGCTCCAACACTGGAAGTTTCTAAGAAGATGTTGGATAACCATTTGTCCGAAGTGGTGTAGGGTTTCCTGCCTAAGCAGGGGATTGGACTAGAAGACCTCCAAGCTCCCTTCCAACTCTGTTATTCTATTCTAATGGGGAATTCCAGTCCAAAATCTTACGCTAACTGCTGTTAATAGAAGTTGTTGTTTTAATACTATCCAACTCTGGATAAAACGCCAAACTCTACTAAGGAGGGAAGTGTGCAGGATTCTTATCTCAACAATTGATTAACTTAATGCTTATTTGAAATATCCAAAAATCGCTATTTAAGGGTCTGTTCTTTGAGCTTTTCCTGTCTACTAAAAACATTAGAAGAAGAATAAAATAGAATAACAGACTTATTGGAAGGCAACTTCTCCAGTCTCTTCTTTAAAACCTCCAATGTTGAAGCAACTACAACCTTTGAAGGCAAGTCATTCCACTGTCAGGGTTCCAAGTAACACCCTCAACGAAAGAAAACTCCGAGGCTTGAGTTTCCTCAAAGTTACATTTTATTAGAGAGGTCATATTGGCACATCTGGGAAAACCTGAATCCGAAAGCTTCCAGGTTTTCCCCACCCAAAGAAAAATTCAAATCCCTGCCCAACACCCACAAGTCCATCACATGATCCAATCAAACATCGTTCCAACTGGAGATGCCTCCCAGTTCCAGTCTTCCAGGGCAAGTTGTCCTTGACTTCTTGAGAAAGGAATGTTGTTATGACTATCTATCTATCTATCTATCTATCTATCTATCTATCTATCTACCTACCTACCTACCTACCTACCTACCTACCTATCTATCTATCTATCTCTATGGAATCCCCCCTTCCAGTTTCCCACAGTAGTAAACATGACAGGTCTGAAGGTCTAATACAAAAGAAGGCTTCCAGGCCTGACATCCACGGATTGATCGTATTGTCAGGAAATTTCTCCTTAGTTTCCTTAGTTGTTGGGGGGAAAAATTCCTGACGATTAGAACAATTAATCAGTGGAACGACTTGCCTCCAGAAGTTACGGGTGCTCCAACACTTGTAGAAGAAATCTCGAGAAGAAATTGGACGACCAAGGTATTTTCTGAGAGGGAGCAACTCAAGATTGGCTAGGAAGTAACGTGTGAAGCTGTCGTGGACTTGAGACCTGAATTTTCCTGAAAGAGACCAATGCAGGCTGTACAACAGAGGACATCATATACCGCTAGAGCTGTGAAGTGTGAAAATGGCTCCCAAAGATTGCTCGGAGGAATCGATGCGCAAGCTGATGAATTTGGACCCTTTTTGCTCTTTGACTTTTAATACAAACCATCTTCTTTTTCTAGCGGTTTTAATTTTAGGGTCGAATTTCTCCCAGGTATTCTCCGTAGATGTGTGTTTGTGTGTACGTCTCACATCCTGTGTTTATTTCCAACCCGGAATGTGTTTTGGCCGTCCCGTTGTCATAGAAACAGTTACATTCCTTTCCATGTTCTCTAATAAAAACCCACTGAAATTAAAAGTCTACCTCAAGATCTTTTGGTCTGGTTTGGTCTCGTCAGGCTAAGGTTGACTTGGCTGCTGGGCGTGGATGCGGAAAAAGGGCTTATTTCTACACAGGACTAATGATTTTTCATCCATGGAGAAAATGTAAGTCTTCTCAGCCCAAACTTTTATAAGGACAGTCATTATTATTAATGCTTTCTTGTGGAGGGGTTAAATACCTTAAGAGGACATTTTCTTGGGTTATGGTTCTTGAGCCAAAGGTCTATTGAAATCTTTGTTTGGTACCTTGAATGTTGTTGAGTTTAGACGTAAGTTTAGGATACGTCTGCAAATATGATGGATATGAATTGTTGGACCTGTAGATATCTTAGCCTCAAACCTCATTGATAGCATGTCCTCTTTGGCTTCTACCTATGTGGCCCTTAGAGCACACCTGCTCCAAGGTCACGCATCACATCATTTATAAATTGAGTAACGATTATGGATACAAAAGACCAGAATCCAGTTCCTATAAGTATCTGATCCCTAAAATGGTGCAAAACCCTGAATCTGCTTTGATTTATAGCATTGATGTGAGGATTTCCCCCCTCCCCGTCCCCGTTTCAGATCTTTCATTCTTCTAATTTAATCTTTTATTGATCTTTATTCTGCTCTTATTCTCTTTTCAACTCCTCTGGGAGTTTTTTTTCCAGGCGTGTTATTTAAAATAAAGCTTGGTATGCTTTGGGTTTGATTTAAAAAAAAATAAAATAAACATCCCTTTTTTCCAACTGCATACATTCAAATTCTTAAAAGAGCCCAGAGATCTCACACACAATGAATGCTTTGGACTGTTCAAGGCAATGGTAGGACTTTTGCATGTCGAACGGTGAAGCTTGCGTGGCTGAACAAGATGATATCGCAATGGAAGAAGCATTTTTTTTTCCAAGGAAAAGCCGATTGCGTGGGTCGTAATATCTCAGTCATTTGGGTGGGGGAGAGTGGGGGAGTCTTCTGATTCCAGATCCATATTTGGATAGAGGGGTACGTTTCCGAAATGCAGTTTGATGATGTCTTGCGTCAAGGATTCTACGATCGGTTGTGATCTGTTTGTATTTTTTTAAAAAAAAATCTGGATCCTCTTACTTTATCCCCTTCCTTCAGAGAGGAGAAAAATTGGTTCTGCAAAAGGGAAAAACTCTCTCAAGTTACACTCCCCACCTGCAGCTGAGCTTGCTCTGAAAAAGACTCCTTTAAAAAAAAAAAAAAAAAGCTATAAGACCGGTATGAAAATAGCTTTTAGGGCATGCTTTGAAAATCCAGTGAAATGAGTGTGGTCTCCATACCTTAACCTGAATCTGACTTCCATTTGGACAAAGTTCCTGAATAGAATATTTGTTGTTTCTTGATGGATGCCAAATCCCACCCTCCCACTCCCCAGACCTCTTAACCCCCTTGATCCTACCGACATCATCTTCCAGGAGGGAGGGAGAATATAAGAATGGGGAACATAATTGTGTATTGTCGTGAGGGTTTTCCCAGCTAACGTGCCTCGATGGCAATTGGCTTAAAAAGAACCGAGCCTCTTCTCATCAGGTCTGTCATCTCTCGCCATCTCACCTGAAGCTGCAGTCCTGGAACTGTAATAAGACCATGATCATGTGAGGGGGTGGGGGGAAGAGAGAGAGAGAGAGAGAGAGAGAGAGAGATGGAGGGGAGGGAGGGAGGGAGAGGCCGGCGCGATGGGGAGACATGTTCTCCACATGCATTTTGAACAGCGCAGCTTTTGGGCGATGCTGTGTTTCTTGTTGGACTCTCGGAAAAGCCCCCATCTAGACGCCACCGGCTCGCCGTAGAGAGGGATTAATATGCTCCTGCTTTACACCTTTTTAATATCCTTCTCAGAATCAATCTACCGGCGGGGCGCCAGAAGATGGAGGAAGCTGTACCGAGTGAATGGCCATCTGTTTCAAGCCAAGCGCTTTAACAGAGTGAGTACTGTGGCCGAAAGAGACGCTGGAGGCGGGGGTGGGGTGACCCCCCCCCCGGGAGGCAAGGGTGGCGGGGTAAGGGGATGGGGTGGAGAAGAGAGAAAAAAAACATCAGGGGCTGCCAGGTAGATCCTTCCCCTGGTCTGGAATGGGGGAAAAAAAAAAGAAAGAATCAATTCAGCTTAGGCTGCACACAGTGATTGAATAACAAGCTTTCAGTTCCTGCGTTCTGGGGAGAGAAAATCCAAGCGTGATTCCCCCCCCCCTCAAATGTGTGGGTTGGTATATTCAGAGGAAAATATATATATATATATATCTTTATGCTGGCTTTCCAGCTCATCTCCCTGACGGGGATATCCACTCTCCCAATACACACGGATTTTCTTTCCCGTTTTCCTTCCCTTATTGTTTCTCTGGATTAGCTTCAAGATGCTTAGATAGCTCTTAAAATGCACCGGGAGCTAAATAGATGTGACCTAATTAACGACACCATAAATATTTCTATCTTTGGAGCAGCGTTGGCTGCGTGCGTTTGTGTGTGTGTTTGTGTATGTGTGTGTGTGTCGGAGACACAGCTGTGTTAAAGATCTGACTTCATCTATATAGCAAAGCTTCCCCCCACTACCATTTCTTAACCCAGCCCTTTTAATGCTGCAGAATGTAATCAGCATCTAATCCATTTTTATTTTTGGTGAAGATTTGTGCATTTTGAGAAATGGTTGGGCGAAAGGTTTATTTAACTGTCAGGATGGTATGGCTGTCACTACTCCTTGATGCAAGAAGAGGCTGGTGTGCTAGTGTGGGTGCCCTCACACAAACACACACTTGTTATCTCTGATGCAAGTCTCCATCCGTCGAAGGGGTTCGGAGTAAAATTAGATTTTTTTTTTTTAATGGCAGCTCACATTTTTAATCTCATTCCTGGCGATCGGAATCTTTCCTGATTCTGGTCTTGATATAGGCAGCTGGGTTATGTACAGATCCCTGAGGATTGTCGAATGTGAATATGCCTTTATTTTAATATTAAAATCGTATTTCAGGAAGCAATTGAGGCAGAAGGTTTGAGAATCCCCAATCTTTGATAAGCCATAAACCACGAAAACTGGATCTGGGTAGTGTCGATTTTTGTAAAAACGCATGGATTTCAACAATGTTTTCAGCAGTTAATGGGGATCTAACTAAAGCAGTCGAGAAAAAAGCTATTCCTGATTTATTCTGAAATGTATTTATTGGAATTCATAGCTGTTAGGTTCAGATGTCTAATTTTTCTTTTAAAAAAAAATGTTCTCCATTTTGCAAACCTCTCATGCATCTATATCAGATTATCAGGCACAAAGATGTCTAAAAATGTGTTTTTTTTAAAAAAAAAATATTATTGGTTGGCTTAGAAGTGCAGCTAATTATGTGTGCCTAAGGAAACTAGACATAGAAGTCTAGAGCATTAAGTCAAGCATTAATCCAACTGGGACAAGTCAAACTTCACATCTCAGAAAAAAACCCCAAAAGTTTCTGTATCAAAATGCGTACGTTACAAATATTTTCCCCTGCAGAACAAATACGTACCTGCGGGCTCATTTACCTATTCATTTTAATAAGCCCCATGCAGGGCACGCTCGATTCCAGGATCTGCTACAGTAGCAATTAAGGAATTAAATCGGCATCACAACAGGGCCATAATTAAATTTCAGAAAGATTGGGCCTCTACAGCACACTTACATCATGTATGTTTGTTTACACCTGCCCACATCTGGCCGCCAAGGTCTCCTGTCTCAGTCTGTTCTTCTCTATTTTATCAGATTTAAAGTCTTTTTTTTTTAAAGAAAAACACCCCTTTTCCATTGAAAACAAGACTTTGAAAAGAATACAGAAGGATTACTTCGTTGCAGCAACAGTCTCATAAATACTTTTAAAAGACTAAAAACTCTTAAGACTGAAATATTACTCTGAAGTTATTGGTGGGAGTTGCAAATAATTTTTTTGGGGGGGAGGCGGTGTTTCACAACTTTTAAAAGAAGCTAATAAGTTGGTGGGGGCAGAGCAGGTATACTGTCAAAGCTCCCTCTGGGTCAGGCTTCTCTTGTGTGTTTCAATCACCTTCCCAATAATATAGAAATTTAAACATCATCGTTGGAAGTCTGTGGTGTGTTATTATTTTTCTCCCATCCCTAACCCCAGTAAAATCACAACTTCCTTTATCAGTTGAGGGGAACCCTGAAAAATTCTGTAGTCGGTCCTCCACTCATTCATTTCATTTGTTAGCTAAATAGTTTTGCATGCCTCCCATCTCAATATCGAAGTGCCTCAGGTAGCAAAATCAAAACATTGCAAAAAATCAAGTCCCATCCAGTGACGGACGTTTGACTTTGCCCTCATAAGCCCACCCCCACCCCCCACCCCGACTCCTGATCATTCGGGCATGTTTTCATTTTTTAAATTATTCTTCAGTGCAAGCTACTTGGGTAGCTTTTTCACGATACAATTTCTTGACGTAGAAACCGCTTTTCTGCAAAACCTGGGCGATTTCAGTGGGCGGCCACGGCGCCGACAGCGTGGCCCAGACCACATGTGGAGCAGCTGTCACGTAAAAACGGCTTGCTGAAAACACTGGCTCCCACTCAGTTCCATTTCAAGTGGCTTCCCACGCGCCAGCGTGGGGGAAATGCGCGAACTGGGCCATAGTAACTTGTGCGAAGAGGTTGAGGGCTACTCAGCCAGGCGCTTCTGATTGCAATTCCTCTGATTGCTCTCGCCGCCAGAAAATTAAGGGTTTTTTTCTTTTTTTCTTTTCCAAAGACACAAAAACACTTTTTTACGCCGGGGAGCTTAGCTGCAATTGGACAATGGCCTCGATTATGTATAATTTTCCATTCTGTCAATCGGCCTTCGTTCCTCGTTTTGAGGGGATTCGAAAGTAATGAAATTTGGGATATTATAAACTTCTTGGTCCACGTAGGAGAGCGTCATCAGCCTCCCAAAATTACAAAGCTGAAATTCTTGATAATCTACCTGTTATTTTACTGGAGCAAAATCTTATCACTGAGAACTGTGAAGATTTTTTTTTTGAGTCTCACTTTCCAGTCTGTTTCCCCTGCTACACACACACACACACACACACACACACACACACACACACACATACACACACACACTTTGGGTATGTTATTTGGTTTGTTAAAGGAGCCAGGAAGGTCCTCCTGATCCCGTTAGCTCATAGTTTTAGGATGGATACGTGGGCATATAATTCAGTTAAAATTCAACAAGAATGATAGAATTCATTCATGGGCCTTTTATTTCTTTTTCTGCAGTTTAAGCAATTGGATAGGATGGGTTTATAAATCCGAAGTCACAGTGTAACGCCATTCACACCCTCAGTAAAACAATCTGACTGGGACTTTATAAAAATGGATGTAAAATGAAGCTAGATTCACAAGGGAAAAATTGTAAGGGAAGTCAAATTAGGTCCAGTAGATTTGAACACTGCTCCCTTTCAAAGTTAGTTACAATGGAGAATTCAGTTCTGACTTGTGGATAAAGCAAAGTAGGATGACTCCACTAACAAATTAAAAATGAGATTCAGTCTTGAGGTGGTGGTGGGGAGAAGAATTGGGGGGGGGGGGAATTAAATTTTCACTTTCACAAAAATCTCTGCGAGGTTAGAGTAATCTTGTTACATTCCCGTGAGAAATTGCTGGATTTGAATTGGGAAACGTTTCAAGATTAATCTGTCAGAGAAATGGGGGTGTTATTTTTTTTTTCCCTCTTAATGCTTTCCTCTAGGATAAAAAGTTAGATTATTATCACCAAACGTTTAGCCACAGATTTACCTGTTGATCTGGGATTATATCTTAAAGCAAAAAAACAACCCAGCTCAGAGAGCAGCAAGGACTCAACAGATCATAACTAAATAAAAGTTTGCCTTTTACATTGTCAGTTTTATATTTTTACAGTTTTACATTGCCAGTTGCAATGTATGGCTGTGAAAGTTGGACCATAAGGAAGGCTGAGCGCCAAAGAATGGAGGCCTTTGAACTCTGGTGCTGGAGAAGACTCCTGCGAGTCCCTTGGACTGCAAGGCAACCCAACCAGTCAGTCCTAGAGGAGATCAACCCTGACTGGTCTCTAGAAGGCCAGATCCTGAAGATGGAACTCAAATGCTTTGGCCACCTAACGAGAAGGAAGGACTAATGGAAGAAGAGCCTAATGCTGGGAACGATGGAGGGCAAAAGAAGAAGGGGACGGCAGAGAACGAGGTGGCTGGATGGAGTCACTGAAGCAGTCGGCGTGAACTTAAATGGACTCCAGAGGATGGTAGAGGACAGGAAGTCCTGGAGGAACGTGGTCCATGGGGTCACAATGGGTCGGACACAACTTCTCAACTAACAACAACAATGATACATATCCAGATCATAGCCGATTAGTTTCCATAATCTTTTATTTCCAGGCCATTCCATGTAACTATTTTAAAGGATGAGAATATTTTGCTCTAAAACCAAAAGCTGTAACATTGAATTATGTAGTTCTGTAGCCAGGTTGCCTTGCAATCCATGCCCAGGAAATGATTGAAAGAAAATAAAATTTAACTCTTATGATTATAGGTGGCTGGTAGCATTAGTTCATGCCAGCCAGCCTGTTTCTGAAATGTTTGTCTGCTGGAAAGCCTCTTTCTGTTTTTGTTGTTATTGCTGTTTTGGGTTTTTTTCTGCAGAAATAGGCTTTCCAGTGGACAAACATTTCAGAAACAGCCCTATCCAAAGTGGATGTCTTTGTAATTGCATGACTCGGAAAAATATGTCAATGTTTGGGTTTCCAAAAGCAACGGACAGTTTAGACTTCAAAACAATCAGAACCCTGAACATTTAATATTTGCAAAGTGATGATTTAAAAAAAAAAAAACGTTTGTTCTCCTGTTTGTAAAAAAAATAATAATACATGGATGCCATTTTAGCATCCTTTGCTAAAGACAAACACTTGGCAATGAAGCTTCTCTTTGAAATTGTGTGATGGCTTTGTTCTCGTCTCTGACAAGTTGACTTGGGTTTGAAAGTATCCGATCAGTTCCTAAGAGTGTCAGCCGAGCCAATAAAAAGATTAGAGACTGTTGGTTCCCCAAACTCCTTAATATATATATATATATTCCAGGATTAATGAGTGTATGTTTTTCTAGCCCTAACATCCTCAACTTAGTGCTGAACTCCCTTTGAGATCTCTTGCTTTAATAAAGGGCCCCTGCTAAGTTTAAAAAAAATCTCGACATTAATCAGATCCTTTTGATTCTTAGCACACCTCCATGGGAATTCTTCAGCATTTGATGCGCAAGAATCTATTTGCCTTTAAAAAAAAAAACAAAAAACAACCAACTTCAGCTCGAGTTTGCAAAATTGTAGTTTTCAGCTTAGGATGTCAAGGAGTTGTTCTCATGATTTCCCAGAGGGGATAGCTGTGTGAGTCTACAGAACCTGTAAAAGGGTCATCCTTTCTTCTTCTTCTTCTTTTTTTTGCCTCGGTGCGTATTCTTACAAATTAAGCCAAGGGGTATTTTCACGGAGCAGCTCAAAAGCCAGTGTACGTGGGGAAAGGTTTTTATATTGATCGATGTACTGGGGGGGTGGGGTCTGTTGGCCACTCCTTATGCAATAGGATTCTAAGGGACAGACCCAAAAGCGGAAATGACATTATTCTGCTTCAAAAAGCTAATCGCCCTCTTCAGAGTCTGCCAGCACACTTCTGTCAAGAGGCACATTTTCCTTAAGCCTCTCGCAATCTAACAGTGGGAAGGCATTTACTTCGACCAGTGACCTGAAAAAAAACAACAACCCCAAAAACCTCCATCTTCCCTTCAGGGCAAAAAAAGGGTTCTCCGTGATGACAATTTGATCTAATGCACATCTCCATTCTCAGGGTGACCTAATCCTTTCCTTTCCCGTTGCAAACTGTCCCTTGCCTATTGCAATTGCTCAGCAGGGCGGTTTCTGTTAGCTAATGCAGAACATGTTAAGAGTTTTTCTAATTTCTGGGCTTGACAGAGGGAAATAAACGAACTCCTTCCCTCGCTGTAAATTTACAATGAGGGAGTGAACAACTCCGGCTTCGGTGCATGCAAGCCAAGATTTGATGCACTGAAGAATTCATTTTTACTGACCGTTTTTCAGCTGGCATTGCACATTTTTACATAGAACGGATATAATAGCAATAGCCCTTAGACTTATATACCGCTTCATAGTGCTTTTACAGCCCTCTCTAAGCTGTTTACAGAGTCAGCCTTATTGCCCCCAACAATCTGGGTCCTCGTTTTACCGACCTCGGAAGGATGGAAGGCTGAGTGAACCTTGAACCTGGTGAGATTCGAACTGCCAAATTGCAGTCAGCTGACAGTCAGCAGAAGCAGCCTGCAGTACTGCACTCTAACCACTGTGCCACCTCGACTCTAATAATAAGGCTAGCTAACCAAAATTAAAAGGAGTCCAGAGTCACTTGGATGGTTAGACAAGAGATTGAATGAATAAATGAATGAATGAATGAATGAATGAATGAATGAATGAACAAAGTTGGTTGACTTTACAAGCCGGGTGGATTAAGAATAAGCAGAAAGGTGAGTCACCATGTGGTTGTACTATCAAGGTACTTGTCCATTCAAAAACACTTGTCCTAAATTCTCATATTCAGGATACTATAGTGGTGAAAATGGAAGCGTCTCCTTCAGTTTGTTGAAGATTAGAACGAATGAAGAAGACTTGTGGAGTGGACCTATTATATTCATTATTATTGCATCTGCTTCCTGTTCAAAAGTTGGCTAGATTTGGTGTTGGTATTTCCAGTTCAAAGGTTTAAGTAGGAGACGATGGGAAAATCCTCCTCTGTCACTCACAGACAAAATGGCGCTAGACCGTGTCCCTCAACCTTTAAGATGGGTGGGCTTCAACTCCCAGAATTCCACATGCTGGCTGTGGAATTCTGGGAGTTGAAGTTCACCCAACATAAAAGTTGCTGAGACAGAGAAACACTGTGCTAGATGAACTAACGATCCAGCCTGAAATGGAGATGCTATCTTGACCAGGGAAGCCTTGTATCCATCCAACAAGAAAAGCCTTTGGCTGTTTCCCCCCCCCCCCCCCCACTGTTTTCGCTTTCAAAACATGCCGTTTTGTTTATCTGGAGACCTGGGTGTCGCTTCAAAATGCTTCCCCTTTGTGTTCCAGAGAGCATACTGTGGCCAGTGCAGTGAAAGGATATGGGGTCTAGGAAGACAAGGTTACAAGTGCATCAACTGCAAGTTGTTGGTCCATAAACGTTGTCACGTTCTTGTCCCACTGACCTGCAAAAGGCATATGGTAAGTTGGGGTCCTCCTTGCCCAAGGCTTTGGCTGGATTGTGCTAGAACCAGAACCACAACAGGATAGGAGGTTACGCAGCTTTCAAGGCTGATTTTGTTTGTGGGATAAATCACACCTTAATTCATCTTTTCTGACGAGGAAAAACCACAATAATTCTGAAGTGGGAAAAATAAAATGGATTGCAGCCGTTTTCTGCCTTGAAGCTCTTTCCACATACACATCCCAGCTTTATTATACTTTTCATTGCTCTACGTGGTGACTCCTTGCCCCAAAGAGCCTTAGAAAGAAATTTCTGCCTGCTTGCACTTATATGTGAAATACAGCAAAATGTGCTCATTTTAGCTTTGCGTGGTAATTCATAAATGGAAAATCGGTTTATGTTGGAACTACAGCATAGTTGGTTGGCAAAGCGATTCTTGGTGAATTTCCCGTTTGGTCTTCAAGAGAATCGTCCCATTACACAAAATTTGCCTTTTTTTTTATTTTTATTTTTATTCTTCACGGATCCGTATTCTTACAGGATTCTGTGATGCCTTCCCAGGAACCTCACTTAGATGATAAAAATGACGAAGCTGACGTCCCCACAGAAGAAACAGACGGAAGTGAGTATGACTTCCCTCACGGTCTAGAAAAGTTGTTGCAAAAAAAAAAAAAAGGGACGCCCTTTCAGGGATTCCCACCTTCCGTTCATCATTCTTAAACTTCAAAAGATCCCCAAGGACAATGATTAATTGATAGGCTTCTCAAGGGGGCCATGTAGAAGAAGGAAGAACAGCTGTGGAGCCACTTGCCAAGCCCAGTGGCAAAATCAATTATTTATAATAAAAGTTTATTCCTGGATTTATTCAGGCACTGTTGTTAGTTAAAGTATAAGATTAGGAATGGGGAGATCCAAAGATCTAGTCCAGCTTCAGCTGCAGATAACTTTGGTCACGGGGGCTGATGTAGGAGATAGGTGAAATAATATAATACACTGCTTTCAGCTGGATTATCGATCAAATGAAGAAATTTACGTAGACCGGTTACTTTAACTGGGGCTTTTTGATCCCTAAGAGCCTAAATCAAGCTATTCTCCAAAGCACCTGAGGGCAGGACAAGAAGCAATGGGTGGAAACTAACCAAGGAGAGAAGCTACTTAGAACTAAGGAGGAATTTCCTGACAGTGAGAACAATTAACCCGTGGAACAACTTGCCACCAGAAGTTGTGGATGCTGCAACACTGGAAGTTTTTAAGAAGATGTTGGATAACCATTTGTCTGAAATGGTATAGGGCAGTGGTGGCTAACCTTTTTGCCATAGCATGCCAAAAGCGGGGGGAGCGCTGGGGGGGGTTGCGTGCGCCCATACCCACATCCATAATTCTATGCGCCCTGCCCTCTGTGCATGCGCGCATGCCCCCCTGCTACTCCCGCTTTTGACATGGTGGGCCGAGTAGGCCCGTTTTTTGCTCTCACCAGGCTCCAGAGCCTCTCTAGGAGCCTGGGGAGGGCGAAAACAGTCTTCCCCACCCCCCTGGAGGCCGGAAATGATCGGTTTGCCGACTTTCAAACGGGCCATTTCTGGCCTCCGGAGGGCCTCCGGGGGGGATGGGGAACACCGTTTTTGCCTTCCCTAGAAAGGCTCTAGAGCCAGGGGAGAACGGAAAACGGGCCTTCCCCACCCCACCAGGCCCTCCGGAGGCAGGAAACAGCCTGTTTCCCTACTTCCAGTGGGCCCAGAAGTCCCGAAAATCAGCTGGACAGCACACGCATGCACACCGGAGCTGAGCTTGCATGCCCACCGATATGGCTCCACATGCCGCCTGTGGCACGTGTGCCATAGGTTCACCATCACGGGTATAGTGTCTCCTGCTCTAAGCAGGGTTGGACTAGAAGACCTCCAAGGTCCCTTCCAACTCTGTTATTCAATTCGATTCGATTCGATTCCTCAACTTAATGATCACAAATGAGCCCAAAACTTCTGTTGCTAAGTGTAATAGTGAAAATGAAACAGTCGTTAAGTGAATTTTGACCTCTGGTTAGTTTTATACTGCTCAGGTTTTTTTTTTTCTTGGGCAGAGTCAAGGTGACCCAATGACATATTTTTCGATATCTAGCCGGTCATTCATCACAGAGAAGAAGAAATAATTTCTGCAAAAATATTGGATAAGTGCACTAAAAATGCGTTTTGAAATATTTTCCTTCCCAAATCCCTATAATAAGGTAAAATTGCAGTTGAACAAGGTGGCACCGAGTGGTTAAATTGGCCAGCCTCCTATCTTTGCCTGCTATTTGATATTAAAAAAAAATAAAAAAATGCTGATGCGTTTGCTTGACGGTTCTGTTTTGTATGTTTTCTCCTGCAGTATCTTATATTTCTTCGACTCGGAAACATGATAATATTAAAGATGATTCTGAGGTAAGCCTCCGTTTTTCAGTACAACATTAACAGAACCCCGTATTTAGTTGCAAGAGGTCCGTTAGACAAAGCTGTTAGACGCATGGACTTCAACTCCCAGAATCCCCAAGCATTACCCTCCTCGTAATGTTCATGAGGTTGAGCAACACTGGCCTATTCTCTCCGTTCTTCCTTTATATTTGTATTTTTCCTCTGAAAAAAAGAATCTCAGCACGTCTCCCTGAAAAAAAACCCCTTGATTGGCTGTACATTCTGGAAGACATATTTTGAAAAAAAAGGGCAGTACAAATACTCATTCTTGCTTGCAAAGTTCTTAACGTGATGAGCTGGAGACGAAAGAGTTGAGGTGAATGAAAAGCCAAAAGGGGGTGAGCCCCACTTCCCCTCAATACTTCAAGGTGACCCCAGAACAATTTGGGCCACCGCGAAGTGATAATTGATAATTGTTGGAAGGGCTTGATTGCGAATGGTTGTTGAGCGAGCTTGACCTTCCTTTCCAGCTTCATGGCATCATTTCTGCCTCCAAAGATCCTCTTTCTGCAAAGGGGCACATATGATAATCCCATAATTGCACACGAACAATTTCTTTATCCTTTATTGAGGATAAAATGTGTGCTTTCTGTCCCTGGGTCAAGCACTAGGGAATATTGGATCTCTAGAAAGTCACTCTCTTGAGTTCCACCTCAAGATTTTAAAAATATGTGTCTCCTCTCCAAGAGTCATTCATTCAGGCAGTAAAACTTTATGAATGAATATGTTGGGTGTTGACTCCCTACTTTAGGGTCTTGTGAGATCAAAGACATCATATTTGTCTTTTTAAAAAAAAAAAAAAAAGCTACCGTATTTTTCGGATTATAAAACGCATCTAAATTTAGAAGAGGAAATCAACAACAAAAAAAGTTGTTGGCCACCGCACATCCCATTTTCAGGCCTTTTTTTCGGGCCTTTTCCAGCCTTTTTTCAGGCCCATTTTCAAGGCTTTTTTTGGCCTGCTTTTGAAGCTTTTTTCAGCCTTTTTTGACGCTTTTTTCAGCCCGTTTTTGAGGCTTTTTTCAGCTTGTTTTCAAGGCTTATTGGGCTGTTCTTGAGGCTTTTGTCAGGCCATATTTTCCCAAAAAAAAAATTGGGCCGAAGACGTCTCTGTGGTCATGTGGCCAGCATGACTCAATGCCAAAGGCGCACGGAACGCTGTTAACTTCCCACCAAAGGTGGTCCCTATTTTTCTACTTGCATTTTTTACGGGCTTTCGAACTGCTAGGTTGGCAGAAGCTGGGACAAGGAACGGGAGCTCACCCCGTTACGTGGCGCTAGGGATTCGAACCGCTGAACTGCCAACCTTTCAATCGACAAGCTCAGTGTCTTAGCCACTGAGCCACCGTGTTCCATATTATTACTGATAATGATGCCTTTTTCCATTAGATATTATAATAGAGCAAGACACTCATGTACTTTAAGCATGTTTGTGAAAAAAAAAACTTATAGAGTAGGGCATTCAGTGATGAAAACGTCTTTTAAAGAAACAGGTCTTCAACAGTCACCTAAAAACTAAGAAAAGTGGATTTCTCCAGGCCAGGGATTCTAGTCTGTTGATTTTCTGATGGAAAAGCTCCTATTTTTAGCTGTGTAGTATTAATAGCATAAGAAACCATAAAGCTAATAGTAGCAATCAAGCATGGTTTTGAAGGAGGACATCCTGAGATTCTGATAACTGAAACATTCAATTATTTAAAGGTCATCCCTGTAAATCAAGCGAGAAAATTATGAATCCTATTGGTCTCGGTATCACAATTACACGATCCGATGGGAGTGATGTTGGTATTGAACTGGTATTGAATTCCATTTTCACTACGCACTTCCCATTTCATGACGCTTCGTTTTGCCAGACCCATTGATTTTTATTTTATTTTTTTAATAGAAAAGTAATTATACCTAAGAAGGCAGGGTAGGAGTTGTGCAAAGCATTCGGCCACATATTCCATGGTTCTTGAAATGGGTTTGCCAAGTTTGAAGAAGCCTGCTTGCAAAAGGGATTTATTTTATTTCTGGAAAATATGGGGGGAAAAAAACCGTGTTTCATAATTTAGATCCCTTTGAAAACGTTCAGGCTACCCTGACAGAATGCCTTGCACACCCCTATTTAAATATACAGATGTCTATACACTACTTGGAAGGTGACAGAAAGCTGACCTCAATAGATTTAGTCGTATGGTTATAGTTGCTGACCTATAGAAGATAATATTTGTAGCTCGGAGTTGAACTGTGGGCTGGCTTGTTTCTTTCTTCCAGATGTTTCAACACCATACTAGGTTAGTGTGAGATAATCAGTGCTAGCACTGATGATTTTACCTAATTTGGTAATAAAACATCTGATGATAATGATAATAATGATGATAATAATAATAATAATAATAATAATAATAATAATAATAATAATCCACAACAACCTGACATAACAATAGTTGAAAAGAAAAAAAAAAGAAAAAAGTATGGTTCATTGACATTGCAATACCTGGTGATGCACGGATTGAAGATAAGCAGCAAGAAAAAATCACAAAGTACCGGGACTTGCAAATTGAAGTTGAGCGACTGTGGAAAAAGAAATCGTGTGTTGTCCCGATTGTAATTGGAGCAATACCCAAAGGGCTACCCTGCTATTTAGAAATTCTAAATTTGCCGGACTTGAACATTTTGACTCTACAAAAAACCACCTTACTCGGAACAGCTTACATCCTCCGACGATACCTTAACAGTTCCTAGGTCCTTGGTTAGGACTCGAGCTGCTGAGCTATTAACCAGCCTCAAAGGCTGTGAATCTCACTAAAGATTAACCAATAATAATAATAATAATCATCGTCCACTGACATTGTCCACTGTCAATCCAAACTGCCGACTTTGCAACGACAAAGTTGAAGCTGTTTCACGCTTAATATGTGAGGGCAGCAAAATCGCGCAAACTGATTACAAAGAGAGACATGATTGAGTTGTTTTAAATTAGTTCACTGGCCATTATGTAAAAAATACAACATACCTGTATCCGAAAAGTCATGGGAGCACAGAGTGGAAAAAGTTATAGAAAATGAGAAGGTGAAGATCTTGTGGGACTTTCGAATACAGACGGATCATCAATTGGAACACAACACGCCAGGTATCATAGTTGTCGAAAACCGAAACGTACAATTTATTGACATCGCAGTACCAGGAGATGCCAGAGTCAAAGAAAAAGAACTGGAAAAAAATCACGAAATATCGCAACCTGGCCATCGAAACTACACAGCTATGGATGAAACATGTAACAGTGATACCCATGGTCATCGGGGCGCTTGGTACCATGTCCAAGAATTTTACAAAACACTTCAAGAAATTGCAGCTTCCTGCAATAACACCAGCAGAACTGCAAAAAACTGCGCTACTCGGAACATCCTATATTTTAAGAAGATCCTTGGTTGATCCCTAGGATGCTGGCAGCAACCCATATCAACTATTAGCACCAGTCAATGGTATTTGTGACACATTTTTAAATGTTCTGTTGACTGAGTTTCATGTTTAATGAATAAAAGAGATAATAATAATAATCTAGCTCAGAGAGCATCAAGAACCCCACAAGTGCTGATCTGTTAGGCTGTGCCAGCACAATGGCAGTTGTGTCTCTTTCTGCACAAGTTTTAGCTTTCTAGGTGGAAATGTTCTCCATCCATCTTAGAGTTCACTTTGCTTCTGAGAGTACCAAGAACTTTAGAAGGTAGACGTGTACCCAAAGAACTCAATAGGTCATAAATCATCTTCAGCACCATGACCCAGGGAAGAAACCTTCACCCAAATCATCTTTGGTAGAGTTGTCCATTTTGCTTCTGCTTTCAGTACAAATTTCTATTCCAAGAATGGTTTCTAGTTCTTTGGGTAATTTCCTACTATAACTGTTGGTCAATCTCCTTTAACTTGAGGTGCTATCATCAAGAAGAAGGAGTCAACCTATTCTCCAAAGCACCTGAGGGCAGGACAAGAAGTAGCAGGTGGAAAGTCATTAAAAAAAGATCCAACGTAGAACTAAGGAGAAATTTCCTGATAATGAGAACAGTTAATAGTGGAACAGTTTACGTCCTGAAGTTGTGTGCTCCATCACTGGAGGTTCCATCAAGAAGAGATGGAAAATCATTTATCTGGAATAGTATAGGGTCTCCTCCTTGTGCAGAGGGTTGGACTAGAAGACCTCCAAGCTCCCTTCCAACCCCATTATTCTATGTTCTGTGTTCCGTTTCTGATTGCAAAGAGGGTTTTTTGGGGGGAAATGTATAATGTGCTATCTTCCATACTTCTTCATACAGGAACTCAAGCCAGTTATTGACGGAATGGATGGAATCAAGATCTCTCAGGGGCTTGGCCTTCAGGACTTTGATCTGATCAGAGTCATTGGACGAGGAAGCTATGCCAAAGTTCTTTTAGTGCGGTTAAAAAAGAATGATCAAATTTATGCAATGAAAGTTGTAAAGAAGGAATTAGTTCACGACGATGAGGTAAGGAAGCTGCTTCAACCCATCGCAAGCCTAATCTTGTTGAGCTTCCTGGATTCTAACGGCGGTGGGTGGGTGGGGAATCTATATTAATATGATTAAAACTTCCAGCCTTTGCCAAAACCCAACGCAAAACAGTTATTATTTTGACCAGACAAAAAACACGAAATAATAGGAAGATTTAAAAAAAAAAAAAAAAAAGATTGTAAGAGGAATGAGAAATCTATTGACTGGACTTTATGAATGTTTATTAAAATTTTTGAGTGTGTGTGTGTTAATTAGTGTGGCCTTTGGCGTTAACCTATTTTATAGCATCCCTTTGGATTCTCCAATTACTCTCTTTCAGGATATTGATTGGGTGCAAACTGAAAAGCATGTGTTTGAGCAGGCGTCCAATAACCCTTTTCTAGTTGGCTTACATTCCTGTTTTCAAACGACAAGTCGGTAAGTAAGCGGATCCTCTTATTTTTTTTAAAAACAAAACAAAACTGAAATACTGCTTGCCTGGATCTTAATGGACATGCTTGTTGGGGCCCGGAAGCCTCTGAACAACGCATGTGCTTCTGTTTTTGACATGACGTGAAGGTTCCCAGGTTGGGAAAGGTTTCATTTGTTAGTGAACTGACCGAGTTATGAGCTATTCCTGGTCAGGAAAGCTGGTAGGTCCAAAGAGAATCTGTGATCTTTTATGTGGGGTAATGTTTTTCTTCTTCTTCTGGAAAACAATGCTTATGGCTGGCATGATATCGTCTTTCAGAGCTTCTGGCTGTCCTGGAGATGATCCAAGAATGAGCTACTGCTCTCAGTCGCTTTGGAGGCAGGGTTATATGAACGACTTCATGCGTAGTGTCTTCTACACCAAGAATCTCCAACCTTGGCAACTTTAAGACTTGCGGACTTCAGCTTTGCCGGCTGAGGAATTCTGGGAGTTGAAGTCCACAAGTCTTAAAGTTGCTAAGGTTGGAGACCCCTGTTCTAGGCTCTTTGTAGCTCAGGGTTGAACTGTGGGGTCCTCAGTGCTCTCTGAGCTTGGTTGCTTTCTTGCAGATGTTTCATTACCCAACTTCATCACTGATAATGTTACCTAGTTGGGTAATGAAACACACCAAGGGGCCCATCCACCCACTTAAGACTGTATGACTGTAACTCTGCTGCTGGTATCCTTACGATTTATATTGATATCGTTTCCTGATTGCTTATTTATACCCTATGACTATCATTAAGTGTTGTACCTTATGATTCTTGATGAACGTATCTTTTCTTTTATGGACACTGAGAGCGTATGCACCAAAGACAAATTCCTTGTGTGTCCAATCACACTTGGCCAATAAAGAATTCTATTCTATTCTATACGTTCTTCCCTTGTGAGAAGAGCCCACACTGAATTGGTCCTATTTATGAGAGTTGAGAAGATCCCTTTCAGGTCAGGCTTAGTTTTCGGTGGTCTTCCATTCCAAGTATTAACCCTGTCTGACCTTCCTTTTTTTGGTGATAATCAATCAAAGTCAACTCAGCCAGGGGTTACCAACCTTTCGGATCTCAGGGACCACTAAATTCATAATTTTAAATCCCGCGAACCACTAATATGATCTGCCTAATGACCGGCTGAGTGGGCATGGCTAGGTGGTTATGTGGCTGGGTGGGCGTGGCCAACTTGATGTCACTCGTGTCGAGGGGCACCTCGACAGCCTCTACTCGCCCCTCCCCTCCCAGCCACTCCTCGCCTGTCCTCCTGGGCTCCTTAGGGCCCCAACAGGAAGCAGTTGTTGAAGCTAAGCAGAGAAAGAGTTGGCAAAACAGCTCAGTTAAAATTGGATCTGTCCAAGAAGGAGACTCAGCAGAAGCACCTCACTGAGGACTAGGAGCATAGGCTTTCCAAGCAGAGGGAAGACCTGTGGGAGTGCAAGGCCAGGTACTGGCACCTGGAGGCTCAGCAGGCTGAGATGGTCGGCCAGTTTCAGGCCATGATGCAGTCCCACTGGAACGAGGCCCTCAGGCTCTTCGCCACCAGCGGCGCTTCCCTCCAGCCTTTGCCCAAAGCCCCACACCAGGAGGCTGAAGCAGACCCCCAAGTCGGAATTTCTGGTCCCCTCCGACCCACACAAAAAGACCCCGAAGGGAGAGACTCTCTGCAGCAAAACAAACGTTCATTGCACATATCCAGCCCAGGGACTGTAGTTTGAGGATCCCTGATTTAGTGCAATATAAAAAATGCAAAATAATTTTTCTGCGGACCACCAACATTTTCTCTCAGACCACCAGTTGGTGACTGCTGAACTTGACCTCCCAAAGCCAGTGATGGGTCAACAGCCCCAACCTGTTTTAAGAAAGAGAAGGAGGACCTTTAGAACTGCAGTTAAGAGTTCCTCCTTCCAGCCCGAGGGAGGGAGGGAGGGAGGCGAGCAGTTATTGTGATTGATCTGTTGATCCCAAAACAAAGGCTTTAAAAACCCATTGTGCACATTTAACAAATCACCAAAGTGGCCAGCAATGCAGACAATTAAAAGGCTCTTAGTTATTTCTCTTTTAGAGGCTGCCGTGTGAGAGTGTTTATTTATTAATGGGGACTTCTATTACATCAGGGTAGCATCATCTAGACAGAGAAACCATTTTGGCTCTTTTAGGAGCTGTAGTAAATTTAGCTGCTTCCCTTCCCCCTCTCCCTAATGGATTTCCCCCCCCCCTTGCCTGCACTAGCTGAAAACTTCAGGGTTTGTTTGTTTGTTTTTAAAACCATGTCATCAAAACATCCCAAACAACATTTCTTGTTAATTAAAGGAAAATATCAGAATGTCCTTAGTTATCTCACATTGTATAGATCAGGGGTCGGCAACCTTAAACCCTCAAAGAGCCACAAAGATTGTAACTGGAAGTCCCCGTTCAATTCTGGAGCCGACCGGAAGTCCGGTTCCCCCCACCATAGAGTCTCCACCTAGCGCAGCATCCTTTTTCCTCTACCTGTCCTAACCGAAAGCCCTATCAATTGCGGAGCTGACCAGAAAACCCGCCCCTTGCCATAGAGTCTCCTCCTGGCGCACTGTGCTTCCCCCCCCCAACCAGAAGCTCCTCTCAATATTGTGATAGGGAGCCGCAGCAGAGGGTTGAAAGAGCCACATGCGGCTCCAGAGCCCCGCGGGTTGCTGACACCTGGTATAAATTCTGAAGCTTAGAAAATCCTTCCCTAAATAGCTAATTTGTAAGCAGCCCCGAGATTGGTCTGAGTTAAAGACCTAAACTTGGTAAACTTGATTTTGAATTTCTGAAGTTTCAACGATCATCCTGGGGTTGGTCTCCGATGTCACAACATTTCATGCTGCCAAAAGTAATATAATTTGGGGGGGAAATCTCCACCTTTCCAATAACCATCGACAAAGATTCAAATTGAGCAGGAGAGAATCAAAGGCAATGCTTTTTTCAAGAGGCAACTGGACTTTTTTGGTTGTTTTCCCTCGAAGACGTTTCGCTTCTCGTCCAAGAAGCTTCTTCGGTTCTGACTGAATGGTGGGAAATGGGATCAGTCTGCCGGAACTTCAGTCAGAACCGAAGAGGCTCCTTGGATGAGAAGCGAAACGTTAGGCAGTACACACAAGAAGGATTACAGCACGTTAGCAGCGACGCAATATTTTGTCTGTTCGCTCCCACCCTCACACTCTGCAGGCAATCTGCTGACTAACAGAAGTTGTGTGTTCTATTTTCAGGTTGTTTCTTGTTATAGAATATGTGAATGGGGGTGACCTCATGTTTCATATGCAACGGCAGAGGAAGCTGCCAGAGGAACACGCAAGGTAGTATGAATCTTTCTTTCTTTCTTTCTTTCTCTCTTTCTTTCCTTCCTTCCTATCATTTTCTTTCTTTTTTTCTTTCTTTCTTTTCTTCCTTTCTTCCTTTCCATAATACAATAACACCCTTCCTTCCTTCTTTCCTAACTTTCTATCTTTCTTTCTTTCTTTTCTTTCTTTCTTTCCATAATACAATAACACCCTCCTTTCCTTCCTTCCTTCCTTCCTTCCTTTCCATAATACAATAACACCTTTCCTTCCTACCTTCTTTCCTATATTTCTATATTACTTTCTTTCCATAATACAATAACACCCCTCCTTCCTTCCTTCCTTCCTTTTTCTTTTCTTTCTTTCCATAATACAGTAACACCCTCTTCTTTCCTTCCTTCCTTCCCATAATACAATAACACCCTTCCTTCCTTCCTTCCTTCCTTCCTTCCTTCCTTCCTTCCTTCCTTCCTTCCTATCTTTCTTTTCTTTCTTTCTTTCCATAATACAATAACACCCTCCTTTCCTTCCTTCCTTCCTTCCTTCCTTCCTTCCTTCCTTCCTTCCTCTCTATCTTTCTTTCTTTTCATAATACAATACCCTCCTTTCCTTCCTTCCTTCCTTCCTTCCTTTCCATAATACAATAACACCTTTCCTTCCTACCTTCTTTCCTATATTTCTATATTACTTTCTTTCCATAATACAATAACACCCCTCCTTCCTTCCTTCCTTCCTTCCTTCCTTCCTTCCTTTTTCTTTTCTTTCTTTCCATAATACAGTAACACCCTCTTCTTTCCTTCCTTCCTTCCCATAATACAATAACACCCTTCCTTCCTTCCTTCCTTCCTTCCTTCCTTCCTTCCTTCCTTCCTTCCTTCCTTCCTTCCTTTCTTTTCTTTCTTTCTTTCCATAATACAATAACACCCTCCTTTCCTTCCTTCCTTCCTTCCTCTCTATCTTTCTTTCTTTCCATAATACAATACCCTCCTTTCCTTCCTTCCTTCCTTCCTTCAATACAATAACACCTTTCCTTCCTACCTTCTTTCCTATATTTCTATATTTCTTTCTTTCCATAATACAATAACACCCCTCCTTCCTTCCTATCTTTCTTTTTCTTTTCTTTCTTTCCATAATACAGAAACACCCTCTTCTTTCCTTCCTTCCTTCCCATAATACAATAACACCTTTCCTTCCTTCCTTCCTTCCTTCCTTCCTTCCTTCCTTCCTTCCTTCCTTCCTTCCTTCTTTCCTTCCTTCCTTCCTTTCTTCCTATCTTTCTTTTCTTTCTTTCTTTCCATAATACAATAACACCCTCCCTTCCTTCCTTCCTTCCTTCCTTCCTTCCTTCCTTCCTTCCTTCCTTCCTTCTTTCCTTCCTTTTTAAAATACAATAACACCCTCCCTCCCTCCCTCCTCTCTCTCTCTCCCTCCTTCTCTCTCTCTCCAGCTCTACTAAAAGTGTGTGAATGCCAGCCAAAACAATTTATAATTTCCGTAGGTTCTTTTTTTTTTTTTTGCTAATCTCTCCATTGCAGAGGCACGATTGCAGCCTTTTGTCCCCTTGCTACTTTTTCTCACAGCGTTTATCTAAGATGCTATTCTTTGCTGCGGCATGTTGACCTCTATTTGTTTTAAACACAGCCAAGTTATTGCTTGTGAGGGCACCTGAAGAAGTTTCTTAGCGTGTATAGGCTTGTGTATAAGAAGATACCAAGAGATTATCACGTCGTGTTTTAAACTGAGAGCTAGCTATTACCCAAACATACTATCTCACACTAGGGATAAAGAAATGAGGCAGGTTTGCTATACAATGGTACCTAGCCTCTCAACTGCTTTGAAGCTCATCACATTTGGTACTCTGTGCATTTTGATACGAAAATTATGCCCCAATACTCATCGTTTGTTTGGTACTCCACACACAAGCTAGAACTTGTCGCTGTCGGCTGCCTTGCGACTCACTACATTATACCTTACGAGAAAAAATATGTTTGATACTCAGCATTTTTGGTACTCATTCCTGGAACTATCATATTTTTTGGAGTATAAGACAGACCTTAGTTTTTGGGGAGGAAAATAAGAAAAAAGCTGATGGGCCGGTGGATCAGCCTCCCGGAATACCCCCAATCAGCTGTTCCCAGAGGTGAACTTAAGCAACAGATTCCTTGGTTGTGAGCTCTGTGCTTTGCCTTTTTTCTGCCTCTGAAAGCCTCCAAAACAGAGCTTCAGAAAAAAAGCCTCTGAGGCTGTTTCTGAGGCTTTTTTTTCTGAAGCTCTGTTTGGAGGCTTTTTTTCTGAAGCTCTGTTTGGAGGCTTTTTTTTTTTTTTGAAGCTTTGTTTCTGATGCTTTTTTCAACCTCTGAAACCTCCGTTTGAGAAGCTGGGTGGGCCTACATTCTGAATATAAGACGCACTCAGATTTTCACCCTCTTTTCTGGGGAGGAAAAAGGTGTGTCTTATACTCTGAAAAATACGGTAATTAATGATGAGTACCGAGGTACCACTGCCCTTGGAGAACCTCTGTAATGGAGCTGGACTAGAAGGCATGAGGGTATTGACGAAGTTATGCATGCCCTCAGGGAAGGCGGGTTATATATGGGAGCATTGAAAGCTTGCAAATAAATGAAATGAATAGCAACTGTTAAATGGCCCAGCTAAGGAGTGAAATTACATTTTCCTTTCAGGTTTTATGCTGCTGAAATCTGCATTGCTCTCAACTTCCTCCACGAGAGAGGCATCATCTACAGAGATTTAAAACTGGATAATGTTCTCCTGGATACGGAGGGCCACATCAAGCTAACAGATTACGGCATGTGTAAGGTAAATCCAGTCTGTGGATTGGCCTCCCTAAAAATCGAAACCCGATTGTGCAGCCGGCCCAGCCTGAAAACGTGTCTCTCTTTTCCTTTGCTGAGATCAAAAGAGCTTTTCCCATCCCTGAAGAGATTTTTCACCCTGGTCTTGAAAGGGATCTTGTGTTGGGGAACCAGAGATCAGGGAGAGATTCCTCTGTTCTTTAGAGTGACCATGGGGATGCCGCAACGGTCCTAAGTGTGAAAAACGGTGACAAGTCACTTTTTTCAGTGCTGTCGTAACTTCGAATGGTCACTAAAAGAACAGTTGTAAGTTGAGAACTACCTGTATATCACTTAAAAGACAAAAAAAAAAAAAAGGATATTCAGAGCATCAAGAACAATTTGTCCTGCAACTGTATTTTTACTCTACAGATAGTCCTTGACTTATGACCTTAATGAAGCCTGCCTAAGGTGAATTGAAGGCACAAGGGGTGTATTTTGAAACCCTGACGGGGGTAGATTTTGCCCAGCTTTGGGGTGTCCCCTGTTGATCTGAAGGGGAAGTCAAGATTCAATCAATCAAGATCAAGTGAGGTACTAACACTACTCTATAAAGCCTTAGTAAGGCCACACCTAGAGTACTGCATCCAGTTTTGGTCACCACACTAAAAAAAAGAGGTTAAGACTCTAGAAAAAGTGCAGAGAAGAGTAACAAAGAGGATGAGGGGACTGGAGGCTCAAAGATACGATGAACGGTTGCAGGAACTGGGCCTGGCTAGTCTAGTGAAGAGAAGGACCAGGGGAGACAGGAGAGCATCTTCCAATATTTGAGGGGTTGCCCCAGAGAGGAGGAAGGGGGTCAAGCTATTTTCCAAAGCAAAAGGAAGGAAGGAGGGAGGGAGGGAGGGAGGGAGGGAAGGAAGGAAGGAAGGAAGGAAGGAAGGAAGGAAGGAAGGAAGGAAGGAAAGAAAGAAAGAAAGAAAAAAGGAAAGAGGAAGGTGGAAGGGAGAGAAAGAAAGAAAGAAAGACAGACAGAAAAAGAAAGGAAGGAAGGAAGGAAAGAAAGAAAGAAAGACAGACATCTGAATGAATAGATGGACAGAAGACATGGCTAGTCTAGTGAAGAGAAGGACAGGGGAGACAGGAGAGCATCTTCCAATATTTGTGGGGTTGCCCCAGAGAGGAGGAAGGGGGTCAAGCTATTTTCCAAAGCAAAAGGAAGGAAGGAGGGAGGGAGGGAGGGAGGGAGGGAGGGAGGGAAGGAAGGAAGGAAGGAAGGAAGGAAGGAAGGAAGGAAAGAAAGAAAAAAGGAAAGAGGAAGGAAGGTGGAAGGGAGGGAAAGAAAGAAAGAAAGACAGACAGAAAAAGAAAGGAAGGAAGGAAGGAAAGAAAGAAAGAAAGACAGACATCTGAATGAATAGATGGACAGAAGACATGGCTAGTCTAGTGAAGAGAAGGACCAGGGGAGACAGGAGAGCATCTTCCAATATTTGAGGGACTGCCCCAGAGAGGAGGAAGGGGGTCAAGCTATTTTCCAAAGCAAAAGGAAGGAAGGAAGGAAGGAGGGAGGGAGGGAGGGAGGGAAGGAAGGAAGGAAGGAAGGAAGGAAAGAAAAAAGGAAAGGAAGGAAGGTGGAAGGGAGGGAAAGAAAGAAAGAAAGACAGACAGAAAAAGAAAAGGAAGGAAGGAAGGAAGGAAAGAAAGACAGACATCTGAATGAATAGATGGACAGAAGACATGGCTAGTCTAGTGAAGAGAAGGACAGGGGAGACAGGAGAGCATCTTCCAATATTTGAAGGGCTGCCACAGAGAGGAGGAAGGGGGTCAAGCTCTTCTCCAAAGCACCCGAAGGCCGGACAAGGAATAATGGATGGAAACTGACCAAGGAGAGATTCAACCTGGAAATAAGGAGGAATTTCCTGACAGTGAGAACAATCAACCCATGGAAGAGAAGTTGCCTTCGGAAGTTGTGGGAGCTTCATCACTGGAGGCTTTCAAGAGGAGATTGGACTGCCATTTTTCAGAAATGGTGTAGGGTCTCTTGCTTGGGTGGGAGGGGTTGGACTAGATGACCTCCAAGGTCCCTTCCGACTCAATCTAAACTCCTGCAAAACCGTTTTTTTTTTTCCTCTTTCATCGGAGCGCTGCAATCGTTTCATTTTTGCAGGAAGGATTGGGCCCCGGCGACACGACGAGCACTTTCTGTGGAACGCCAAATTACATCGCTCCGGAGATTCTCCGAGGAGAAGAATACGGTGAGTTGCTATATAGAGCGTGTAATAATGTAGAGACCGCAAAGCCTTCTCATCCGGAGTGATTACAGATGTGCTGTGGTGTTTGTGTTAATGTCTTTACGCTGTTAAGCAGAGGTGGGACCCAACAGAAGCATCTTTGGGTTCCTTATTATGTTCTGGAGCAGAAAAGAGAAGAGCAATGTTCAAAATTGGAGAAGGATGGAGAAACTGGTCTGCCTCCATACTTTGTGATGGAAGTGTTCAAGTATTGGTATGCTTAAAGGCAGACCTAAATCAGTTTTGAGGGAACCTCAGATAATGAACTTTGGAAGGCTGGTCAAGGTTGTCGAATGCCCTTGGCAAATAAACGATTGCTAGCTAAGCCTAATGGGTCTTTTGCTTATTTTATTTTATTTATTTATATATTTAGTTTGTCAAACATGTACGAGATAACAGGTATAAGTATATACACAGGAAATGAGTACAAATAAATGGGGTCAGTAGGACAGGGACGGTAGGCACGCTGGTGCGCTTATGCACGCCCCCTTTACGGACCTCTTAGGAATGGGGTGAGCCCCACGGTAGACTGTTTAAGGTTGAAGATGTGTGTCAGGTTTCGATGTCATCTCAAATAAATTGCACTCCCAAACAATTAATCTTTGCTGAAATATTCCATTTATTGAGTACGACAGATCTGACCCCGACTTCGTCATAGCCGATACTAACCTTCTGACCCCCAAACCCTTCCCTTTCCATTCCCCAATTCTCATCTTCTCATTGGCCATCTTCCAAGTCAGTCTCCCCAGCTTCTGACCTCAACCCACAGGAATGTCCCCCCTCCATCCCATCTCCTAGGGGATATTATCTACAGAGAAAACAAGTAGTTATAAGTATAACTGAAGTCGTATTTTCTGCAATCGAGTTTGGAGTGGTTTACCTTGAGTTTGTATCTATTGTTTGCCCATGTATTATTGAGGTTGAAGCTGAAGTAATCGTTGACAGATAGGATGTTGTAGCAGACAATTTTGTGTACTATGCTTAGGTCAGACCTCCAGGTTGCCCAAGCCCAAAATTTCGAGCCTGGTGGCATAAGGGATTCTACTGTGAGCAGAGGAGTGGAGGACTCCTCTCGTGAAATACCTCTGAACTCACTCAATTGTATTAATGTCCGATATGCAGTGCGGATTCCAGGCAGACGAGCTGTATTCGAGAATTGGTCTGGCAAAGGTTTTTCTATGCGCTAGTTCGCAGTACAATATTACTGGAGAAGAAGCTTCGCAAAATTAAGCTAACAACTCTTAATGCTTTTTTGGCAATGCTGTTAGAGTGAGCTCTGGGGCTTAGATCGTTTGAGATGAGTATTCCTAGGCATGGAAGGTCCACTTTTTATGGAACTTTTTATGCTACCACGTTTTCATTGTAAAAGGCTGCAGAGATACAGTAAAATCCCCTTTTGTATTTATCCTTTTCGGACGTGCCGATTGCTCTTTCACAAACCAAAGTTTTGAGCGCCGGAAAACAGCAGGATTAAGATATTGGGGTTGGAGATACTTCTGATAGCCACAATACTTACGGAATTGACACTTGCCATTGGGTTTGAATTTTTTAAGCCATTCCCCCCAAAAATAATAATTTTAAATCTATCCTGTTGCTTTGAAGCAATCGTTCATGGCATTGTTGCAAAGTAACAGTGCGGGACATCTGAATTATTTTTTTTTGTTCTGGTACAGCAGCCCTTGTACACTACTAAAATCTCTGAAGAGTCCCTTATCTATGTATGAATCTATCTATCTATCTATCTATCTATCTATCTATCTATCTATCTATCATGTTTCCCCGAAAATAAGACCCTGTCTTATATTTTTTTGAACCCTGAAATAAGTGCTTGGCCTTATTTTCGGGGAGGTCTTATTATTTTGGGGTGCATGGAGCAAGATGGGGCTCTTCTTGCTGTCTTACCTGATTTCCAGCTCTGTGTTTAAATATTTTTGGGAATGGCTTATTTTCAGGGGAAGGCTTATTATAGCGCATGCGCTCAAAAGCCCGATTGGGCTTATTATCAGGGGAGGTCTTATTTTCGGGGAAACAGGGTATCATCTATCTATCTATCTATCTATCTATCTATCTATCTATCTATTTTTCTTTTTTCTTTTCTTTCTCCTTCCTTCCTTCTTTCCTTCCTTCCTTCCTTCCTTCCTTCCCTCTCTCTCTCTTTCCTATAGCCACCCATCTCAATCAATGACTCTAATCCTTAAGTACTGTTCTGTATATTAAAGCAGTAACAGTCAACTCCGTAACCTGAAATCTTTTATTGAAAAACACGTTTTTCTAACTTTTTTTTTTTGTAACAGGATTCAGTGTGGATTGGTGGGCCCTTGGTGTCCTCATGTTTGAAATGATGGCAGGACGATCTCCTTTTGATATTATTACCGACAATCCAGATATGAACACTGAAGATTACCTCTTCCAAGGTATTTTTTTTAATGTATCGAGACTTACTACCCCACACCTGCTAGAGTGTTAAGATTCAGAATAAAGTTTCACTCAAGAGCAAAATAAAAATTGTAGGATCCAATCTGGATTGGTCACTAGGATTAGAGGTTTAGTCTATTTAGTGGAAATGGGCTCCAGCACGAGTCCAAAATCTCAGAAGACTAAACCTCTGCTCCTGGTTTCCAACCCAGATTTGATTCTGGGACATGTGTGTGTATGTATACATGCCTTCATTTGTGAGAATTAACCTGTGGAGTCCTTGGGGTTCTGTGAGCTTGGTGCCAACTACGCAAGCCAACTATGCAACATCATCAGTGCTAGGCAAGTTCAGTGATATATAATTTGCCAGACTTAATTTTCTTTCATCAGCTAGCATTGATGATACTAAGCTACCGTATTTTTCGGAGTATAAGACGCTCCGGACTATAAGACGCCCCTACCTTTTTTGGTGAGGAAAACGAGAAAAAGAAATCTGCCTCTGCCTCCTATCAATTTTGCCTCGTTGCAGCAAACAGCAAACAGCCTGCGTTACTTTCATTTTCGTTTTCAGCATAGCTTGATTAGCACAAGGAAAAAAAAAAATCTGCTCCCAGCAATTTACCTCCTTGCAGCAAGCAGCAGAGTCCCGCGCAGCAATAGGCCATGGCAATCCCTGCAGCCTGAAACAGCTGAGAGTCGGGAGGCCGATCCAACAATCAACTTGTGCTAATTAGGCTGTGCTGAAGCTGAAATGGGCTGTTTCTTCTTGCTGCTTGCTGCAAGGAGGTAAATTGCTGGGAGGCAGAGGCCAAAGGGTGGGGGCCAGTGGGCGGGGCTACATTCGGTGTATAAGACGCACCCAAATTTTCAACCCCTTTTAGGAAAAAAAGGTATGTTTTATACTCTGAAAAATACGGTAATTGGGTAATGAAACATCTGCAAGAAGACCACCAAGCTCAGAGAGTCCCAAAGACGCCACAATTCAATCTTGAATAGAAATATTCTCTTCTAAAACTCTGCCTCTTATATGGTTGTTAAAATATCCTGAATTGGGCCAAAATCCTGTATCCAGCTGGCTTTACCTAATGCTCATTGAAATGAAATTGTAGGACAGATAGAAAACGGCCTTATTGAATTGTCTGGTGTCAAGACTTCACCTTTTACACACCAGCTACTGATTTTTTAATACTGAATATTCTTTAATTTAGCACTTGAGGATTTCTATATTTCATAGGGAAGGTTATTCAGGACGTCCTTTTCTCTACGTTTTGCTAATTTCTAAAAGGATCGCTCTGAGTAGAATTGGCATTATGAATTGTGCCAAGGGGTGGACCGAGAGCCCACAAAATTGTGGTTACTTCAGAACCACAGTTAATGTGCTAATATTGACACAGCCCCATTAATTAAGAGAGGTGCCCAGTTGTAGTTTAGCTTTTTGGGTTCTGCCTAGACTTCAAAGGGAGCCTCCTACTTTGATGTGCTGGACAGACATTCAGCTGACAAAACCCTGAAAGATTTATCAAAAGCTTCCGATGTCTATACTCTAGGAAGCACCTCCTGTTGAAATTCTAGCTGATGTTATTTAAAAGGCATTCTTGTTAGGGCTGCTTTTTTTTGAATTTACGAGACGACATCACATTTTAAATACCCTTCTTGACATTATTGGATGCCTTATCTGAATGTACCAGCAGTTCTACACTTATTAATGACAGGAATAACTGAATAACTGAGTTGGGAGGGGCCTTGGAAGTCTTTTAGTCTAACCCCCTGCTCAATTGGTTGACCCTATATCCGTGATGGCAAACTTATGGCACGCGTGCCCGAAGCGGTACGCAGAGCCATGTCGCCTGGCACGCATAGCATCACCCGTTTCTCTTTTGGGTTTCTTGCACTCATGCGTACGCGACAATAAGTTGGTCTTTGTCCGTGCAGCAGTGTCAGAAACCGGAAGAGCTGATCTGAAAGCCGGGAATGGGGCTTCCTCAAACATCAGAATTGGGATTGTCCAGAAAGGAGGAGGACCAATGGGGATTCTCCCTTCTGCAGTGTCATTAGTCTCCGGGCAAAGTCTCCCCCTCCCCTTTTCTCTGCTTCTATCTCTCAGCAGAATTGTCCTCCTTCAGGTGAAGAATTACTGTACTGATGTATTGGGGAATATAATATTTTCTCTTTCCAAAACTTCTTTTAACAGTTATCCTTGAAAAACCAATCCGAATTCCAAGATTCCTTTCTGTTAAGGCCTCTCATGTTTTGAAAGGGTTTTTAAATAAGGTAGGTCTACAATATTTTGTCTGTGTTTTTTTTTCCTCACCCATTAAGCACAAAAGCACTTTTTGGCTCTCGGTGCCTTCTGTTATCCCTGTGGTATTTTGCCCTAGTTTAAACAGTGTTCAAACCAGGGCAAAATACACTAAGAGCAGGGGTGAAATGCTGCCAGTTCGGACCGGTAAAATTTTAAAAATGTTTTTAAAAAAAGTTCCGACGATCAGCTGAGGGACACGCGATTCTCTCTAACTGGTAGTTAAAAATGCTTTAAAAAGTAAAAAAGAAAAAAAGAAGAAGAAAAAGTTCTGCTGATAGTGTGTCGCTCAGTTGATCATCAGAACTTATTTTTTTTACTATAGGTTCAGGCGAATAGGTAGTAAAAAAAATCCTTTAAAAAGTAAAAAAAAAGGTTCCGACGATCGCGCGGCACAGCTGTGATCATCGGAGCCTTTTTTTTTTTTTTTTTTTTTAAAGCATCTTTTTACTTCCTATTTGCCCGAACCGGTAGTAAAAAAAATGCTTTTAAAAGGTAAAAAAAAAAAAGGTTCCAACGATCGCGTGGCACAGCTGTTATTGTCGGACCCTTTTTTAAAACTTTTTAAAAGCATTTCTTTACTAGCAGTTCTGGCAAATAGGTAGTAAAAAATGCTTTTGAAAAGTAAAAAAATAAAAGGCTCCGACAATCACAGCTGTGCCGCGCGATCGTCGGAGCCTTTTTTTTTTACTTTTTAAAGCATTTTTTTACTACCTATTCGCCCGAGCCAGTAGTAAAAAATGCTTTTAAAAAGTTTTTTAAAAAGTACCCACGATCGCGTGTCACAGCTGATCTCCCCCGCGGTTCAACTTACCTTCCCAAGCCTCTTTTTGGTGCGCAGCGCGCCGGCGCGGCTAGCAAACCAGTAGTAAACCGGTTCAGATTTCACCACTGACTAAGAGAATTCTTCCATATTCTATTCTGTAACTTGTAAAGTGAAAAAAAAAAAGAAAAATAGGGAGACAGAATTGCTAGATGAACTTAGTGATTTATTTTATAAAGGCAAATTAGTTTTTAAAGAATCTTGTCTTCAGACTTCGGCCTCACAAACCTGTGGTTTAATACAGTCATGGGAAAATTAATTTTATCCTTCCTCCTAGGATCCCAAAGAGAGGCTCGGATGCCAACCCCAAACGGGATTTTCTGAAATCAAGTCACACACATTTTTTCGCAGCATAGACTGGGATCTGGTAAAGCATTTAACTTTTTCCCCCCACCTTTCGGTTTTGTGCCTGTGTGTCTCAGCCGTTCTTTTTGCAACTGCTAAGGGGGGTGTCATTTAATGGGAGGGGCAAATGATGGCACGTGTATCATAATACCATCACTTCTGATGCTGCCGTGAACATGGTTTACGTTATTTGTGTGAGAACATCAAGAAGCAAGAGAGAGAATAGAATAGAATAACAGAGTTGGAAGGGACCTTGGAGGTCTTCTAGTCCAACCCCTGCTTAGGCAGGAAACCCTATACCACTTCAGACAAATGGTTATCCAACAGCTTCTTAAAAACTTCCAGTGTTGGAGCATTCACAACTTCTGGTGGCAAGTTCCACGGATTAATTGTTCTCACTGTCAGGAAATTCCTCCTTAGTTCTAAGTTGCTTCTCTCCTTGATTAGTTTCCACTCATTATTTCTTGTCCTGCCCTCAGGTGCTTTGGAGAATAGCTTGACTCCCTCTTCTTTGTGGCAGCCCCTGAGATATCGGAAGACTGCTATCATGTCTCCCCTAGTCCTTCTTTTCATTAAACTAGACATACCCAGTTCCTGCAACCGTTCTTCATATGTTTTAGCCTCCAGTCCCCTAATCCTCTTTGTGGCTCTTCTCTGCACTCCTTCTAGAGTCTCCACATCTTTTTTACATCGTGGCGACCAAGTGTAACTATTAGAAATTAAATATTAAATGTTGTAACTATTAGAACCATTGGTGCATGAGGAACTATAGATTGAAAGGCTTGGTTCAGACATCATTCTATATCAGGTTTACAGTGGCCATTTCAAACAAACCATAATACAGTACACCGTAATATAGAATGGCCAGTCTCGTTTTATCATTATCGTAGCTCAATTAGACGCACCACAAACCAACCTAAATCTTTGCATATCCATACCTACTTCTACAAACCTACTTCTACTTCCTTTATTCCCTGCCCTTCCATCCTCTCCTCAGATCAGCTTTGGAATGGCGCCTGACGTTCTAAGACAACCTGTCAACAAGATCTGAGTTGGTGCAGAATCAGAATTATTGTGTCCTGAGATGTGACATCAAGCCATTGTTAAGCTATTTGTTCCTGACTTGATGCATTTGCTTGTGTTGAGTCCAAGAATAAGAAGGATCCGAATTCCCCTGCCCTCTTTCAAAGCCAGTTTTGACAGAAGGAGGTCAACAAGGAGCCAATGTCATGTGCCTAGATAGGCTTAGAAGAAACCCATGGTTACAGATCCTCCCTCAGCTGGGGAACTCCTTGGATGACCCCGAATCTGTCACTGTGTTTCAAGGGTAAAACAGGACAGCCACCGGCCCCCTCGGAGACAGACAGAGTCAGCAGGTGCTAAATGACAAATGGTCACGAAGGCTTTGTCGCTTGCTCAAATTACACACCGGCATTGGCAGATTTGCAGCCTTAGTTCCAAAGCCTGCAGAAACCAGTTTTGATGCTCCTTAAAAAAAACACACACGATTGATTCACTTTTTTCGACTTCACGGAAGTCGCTCTAAAGATGTGAACCAAATTTGCAAAAAAAAAACTACTCGGGGAAGCCTATGCGTGATCGTCCTTAAGGGAACCCATTCTCTTTCAGAACGACTGAAACATTTTTTAAAACTTACTCAAAATATGTCACAGATAAAAAAAAAAGGAAGGTATAAACCCCAAGACTATGAGATATCAAAATTCTCTTTTGAGCAGATTACCGTATTTTTTAGAGTAGAAGATGTTCCGGAGTATAAGATGCACATTAGTTTTTGGGGAGGAAAACAAGAAAAAAAATATTCTGCCTCTGCCTACCAGCATCCATCGGTAATCATCTGGCTAGCATCCTTACAGCAAACAGCCTGGTTAGCTTCAGCACGTTATTGCAGCCTGATTTAGCACAAACAGCTGATTGGCAGTTGGATTGGCCTCCCGGAATACGCCAATCAGCTGTTCCAGGCTGTGGGGATCAACAGAGCCCATCACCACCTCCATGCGTCATGTTTTTGACCTTTGCACACTCTGTTTTAGACCTGTTCCAGGATGTGGGGATCGCCACAGCACATCACCACCGATCGCTGCCTCCGTGTGTCATGTTTTCGTCCTACACGCGTCGTGTTTTCGGCTTCCACGTGCCCCATTTTTGGCCTCCAAACGTCGCATATTTCGCCAGTTCCAGGGGGCGGAGATCATAGCCGATCCCTGCTGCCTGGAACTGGCTGAAAATGTGATGCATGGAGGCCAAAAATGCGATGCGCAGAGGTGATCAGCAGCGATCTGCTGTGGCGATCCCCACAGCCTGGATCGGTTCTAAAACGGGGCATGCGGAGGCTGAAAATGGCCGAAGGATGGGGGCCGGCGGGTGGGCGGGGCTTCGACAACATTCGGTGTATAAGACGCACTGCAATTTTCACCCACTTTTTTTGAGGGGTGGGGGAGTGCATCTTAAACTCCGAAAAGTATGGTAATTCTTCATTTCTGGCTCTTTGAGAGACACAGACTGTTTCTGGCACATCCTCCATCTTGATCCGAAAGGGTCCATAAAAGACAACATAGAAAATGCCCAACCTTGGCCTTGGAAATGCCTCTTTTGTTGACTACATGGTGGTTAATTAACGGGGAGGGGGGGTGAATTTAGTGTCTTTTAAACCGTACATCACCTCCTCTTCTCTCTCTCTCTCTCTTTCCCCCCCCCCTTGCTCTCAACTCAGCTGGAAAAGAAGCAGGCCACCCCACCGTTTCAGCCTCAGATCACGGATGATTATGGCTTGGATAACTTTGATACCCAGTTCACCAGTGAACCTGTGCAGTTAACTCCAGATGATGAGTAAGTGTCATTGTTTAGCCTCAAATCAAAGAAGGGGAAAGAACTTTGTGGTTACACGGTGCGGTGTTTCTCAACCTTAGCAACTTTTAAACTGCGTGGACTTCAACTCCCAGAATTCCCCAGCCAGCACACGGTAAGAATAGAATAGAATAGAATAGAATAGAATAGAATAGAATAGAATAGAATAGAATAGAATAGAATAGAATAACAGAGTTGGAAGGGATCTTGGAGGTCTTCTAGTCCAACCCCCTGCTTAGGCAGGAAACCCTACACCACTTCAGACAAATGGTTATCCAACATCGTCTTAAAACCTTCCAGTGTTGGAGCATTCACAGCTTCTGGAGGCAAGTGGTTCCACGGATTAATTGTTCTCACTGTCAGGAAATTCCTCCTTAGTTCTAAGTTGCTTCTCTCCTTGATTAGTTTCCATCCATTGCTTCTTGTCCTACCCTCAGGTGCTGTGGAGAATAGCTTGACTCTCTCTTCTTTGGGGCAGCCCCTGAGATATTGGAACACTGCTATCCTGTCTCCCCTAGTCCTTCTTTTCATCAAACTAGACATCCCCAGTTCCTGCAACCGTTCTAATCCCAACTTTTCCCAATGGATTGATTCACCACCGTAGATTGCTGTCCACCTTAAATATTTTCCGCGAAGGGACGGCCACCATGTCCCAAGGCCACCACTATTCCGTTAATGGAAAAGTTCTTCTGGTTAGGACTTTATTTTTTTTTTTCCCCGGGAAAATTGGCAGGAAATTTGTTTTGCTTCCTCGCCATTGCGAAGCCGTATCTTCTGCAAGACATTCTCCTCGATCCCCTGCCTATTTAAATATAGTACGCCAGGTCCAAACTCTAGAACGGAGAGAATTTGAGGGTTTGTAAAAGAATTGGAAGGGTTTTTTTCCGTGAAGGATGTGAGGAATACAATTTTGTATTTTTGTCAGATGCAAGTTGTGCTTATCGTTAACTGTAAAGATTGAGTTCCTATTCTTTGTTTTTGGGAATTGTCGCTTTTTCCTAACATGCCTCTCTCTGGACTTCCTGAGTTTTACAAGTAGTCCTTGACTTACAACTGTTCATTTAGAGACCCTTTGAAGTTGCGACGGCACTGGGGGAAAAAAAAAAAGACTTACCACTATTTTTCATATGACCGTTGCAGCATCCCCACAATCACGGGATCAAAATTCAGACCCTTGGCAACTGATTCGTATTTGCGACGGTTGCAGTCGCGTGAGTCCCCTTTTGCGACCTTCGGACAAGCAAAGTCGGTGGGGAAGCCAGATTCACTTTACAAGCGTAAAGATTAACTGCAGTGATCCACTTAACCACTGTGGCTCAATTGTGGTCGTAAATCGAGGACTACCTGTATTTCCCACCAGCCTCACGGCTTAGCCACGAAAACCGAAAGCACGCAGACCCACAAACGCCGGTTATTGCAAAGAAAACTTAATTTCCCCCCCCCCTGTTCATTTTGACCGGGCTTTGCCCAGTTTGCAGCCCTTCGATAAGACATTACCGACGAGCGTTAATCCTTCTTCTTCTTCTTCTTCTTCCTGTCCTCAGAGATGTAATAAAAAGAATAGACCAGTCGGAGTTTGAAGGATTTGAATATATTAATCCATTGATGCTATCAACCGAGGAAACGGTATGAGAAAGAGGCACAGAGAGAGAGAGAGAAAAATAATAATGAATGCACTTGGACATTTAATCCTGAACTACAGTATATGCATGCAAGGCTGGGGCGGGGTCACCATAAGGTTTTGAATGGAGACCAAATGATAAAATGGCCGCTGAGAAAAATCAAGATAATGTGATTCGGGTGGGTGGCTTTCTTTCTTTCTTTTTTTCTTCTTAAAAGTCCGGGGGAACTGGCAGAGCTGGCTTCATGGATTCTGCACTCCGTGCCTGCTTCAACGAGGGGGGGGGGAGGTGTCAATGATGGTTTGTTGCATCTTAAGGGGGAAGAGATTCCAGATCACGTTGAAAGTCGCCTACTTCGAACGGACTTTTCCATGCAACAGCCTCCTATAAAACAGTCAAACATCCAGAATACAATTGCTTGTGGTGTTGAAGCTTAACTTTAGATGCCTTTTCTCACAAGTGGTACCTATCTTACGTGTCTCAGTGTGTGCGTGGGTCTGTATGTATGTGTGTACATTCACATCCGTATAGGCACACATGTATGCGCACACTTGCTAAATAGATAGAAATGGGGTTGTGTTTTATTAGCAATGTTAACAAATTTGGGTACAGTATTTAAGTGCCTAAATGGATAATCTACATTAAATTATTCCATTTTTGGAACATTGGATGAACCCTGTAAGTTTCTGGTTATTGAAAACACACACAAAAAAAGAAGTATTTTACACATGGAACCTACAACTAACAGCTGCTATCTAATATTAATCATGGGTCTCAGAATGGACAGGAATCTTAGCAATAACAATTCCAAAAATTAGAATTTAGCATCTTAAAAAACATTCTGGATTATGCTGAACGTGGGAGAAAATATATATATACATACTACCAAAATCTCATCAGAAAATTTAAATTTGCACATGGTGGATTTATGAAAATACTTGAGCAGTGCCTACAGTGATTTATGTTGTATACTAGATTTTTGAATAATATTTTTATCAATGCAATATTCAAAAGGAACAATGGAAATGTAATAGATTTTAGCCTTAAAAAAAATTTTTTTTGGGAAAAAAAAAAGAATTCTAGGATATCCATCAACATAGATATTTTTTTTTCTGATAAAGCACACCTCCTACTTAAAAACGACTGCTTTGAAATGATTAGTTCTCCCAGAGATTGTCTTGGTAAATGAAACACTATCAAAACAACAACTTGGTGTATGGGAAAGGCGACCACAGATTAAAAAAATGTATTACCTGGATATAAAAATGTCCGTTATTTCCTCTTTGGAGAACTGTGGGGTGTTTCATCGAGATAATTGCTAGTCAATTTTTGGAATTTCAGTGCATTTCAGACTGAATGAGTGCATATTGCTAATCTGATACCGTAGCCCTTTCCGAATATTGTTGGGTCGATTGCAGTTTTGGAGAATAAAGTTTTCAACAACAACAACAACAACAAAAAAAGAAATCAGATTGACTCTACGGGATCCATTATAATGGCAGATAGGAAAAAAAAAATTCCCATTAATGTCATGACTTGATAGATATCAAAACGACTCAGTCTAGCTTTCTCAGGATTATATATATATATATATATATATATATATATATATATATATATATATATATATATATATATATATATATATATATATAATAAAACATTGCATTGGTTGCTGTTCAGGAGACTTTCCTTGCATTTGCAGCCATAAAGATGCTAGGATTAAGACGGCCAAATTTGAAAGGTGGTTAAATCCGGCCAAGAACCATTGGTTAAATTTCATTTTTTGGATTCTCCCCTTCGCTTGGCCACTCATTAAAGCACATACACGGTAACAAAACGTTAGCACTCCCAGGCCGAGTTCTTGAAACTTGGCTGTTTTGTTTTTCAGCGAGATTCTTTAAAGTCTGTTCTAACCAGCACTTAATAATTCAGCTAGAACTATTTTTTTTTGTTTTTCCTTCCGGTGCTTGGGATTTAAATAACCAAGCTACTTTTAAAGCGAAGTTTGAAAATGAGTATCCTACTCCCCCACCCCTCCTTCTCAGTGACAAATTCAGTATTTTCTTCACTGCTATGTATGTGTGTGTATCTCTCTCTCTCTTTCTTCCCCTTCGATTTACAGCTGAGCAGCTGGTTTTTGTAGACCATGTGACTGACAGGTGCCATCAGATTCTGGAAGCAAAGGGTTTGCAAAAACCGGGAGAATACTTTTGCTCCAAACTTTGTATACTGTCCGAACATCAAAGCAGGACTAGATACGCACTTGGTCCCAGGCATCAAAAAAAAAAAACAAAGTCCTTGATTTATTTACAATTTAAGGCATTTTACAATGTTGCTGTGTTGCCAAATAAGTTAACTGGTCGATTGCTGCTCGTGTGCAATGTATAATGTTCTGTCCATGATGAAGGGGAAATTTTTTTATATAAAGTTCTTGTTTTATAAATTAAAAAAGAAAAAATGAAGGATGTAATTAAATGTGTGGTTTAAAAAAAAAAATCCTTAATATATTGCAAATGGAGCTGGTAACGATATCATTGTCTTAGTTCTGTAAATGAAATGTAAATGAAAACACTCTAGCTAATTTAATGATTGTAAAACAGTAAATATGTTCTTGTAGTTTTGTATAATTAACTAGTTGAGATCTTTGGCCAGTTTTATTTGTGCAAAAGATGGTATCCTAACCAGTTAAACAGCTAAGATCATTTATATTCTTGCACATCTATTAAAGACTTTAATGAAAATATTCCGACTGTTTTCATTAAGCAAAAATAATATAATTTCTTCAGATGGGTTACCATGTTTTTATTAATATGTTTCAGTTCCATAACATTCTGCACACCAAGTGTTTTTGTTCCATTTGATTTATTCAAACAGAGTTGATCTCTTCAAACTGTCTGGAAAGAACTATTATAAATAAAAACAGAGTTCAAACATGAACTCTTAATTACTTTACAAGAATTTGTATTTCTCTATAACTGCGCAAAGGTGGTTAAACTCAGTCTGCATGAAATTAAGAGCTGTCGGTGCCGTTGTGTTTAGTTTGTTAAGGTGAAACTATACTTTTAAAATTGTGATTTATTTTTTTTTGACACCTGTCCTTTTAATTCCAACAAGCTGATGATATAAAGTCAATTCTTCCAAATTACTGAAATACATTTACAAAAAACACTTCTCTTTCCTTTGCAGGCTTACATAATAAAGTACCCATCAAAATTTCACTATACATGTAATCGACTTGAAGTTATGGCAATAAAAAAAGTATCTGAAAGTGAAAAATGAGAACTTTCCACTTACATTTGCCACATCCCTATGGTCACATCATCAAAATTCAGATGCTTGGCAACTGATTCATATTTATGACGGTTATGGCGTCCCAGAGTCACCTTTTGTGGCCTTATGACAAACAAAGGCAACAGGGAAGCCAAATTCACTCAATGACCGTGTTACTAATTTAACAACTGAAGTGATTTATTTAACGCGTCAAGAAAAGTCATGAAACGGGGCAAAACTCACTTAACAAATATCTCAACAACAGAAATTTAGGACTCAATTGTGGTCGTAAATTGAGGACTACCTGTATATCTTGTTAGAATTATATCACTGAGTCTAGGAAGAATAGCTAATGAAATATTAAGGGATCCTTAAGGGTTTCTTGATTACCATGTTCCAGTTTGGATTATCTACGAGTTGGAAACAATTGAGATAATTTGATCTGCAGATAAAATCACTATCTCCTAATACGGAAATCTATTATATTTCCAGGTAACTGTTAATTCTTCTACCACATTCTTCCTCTAGTTTAACACAGAAAATTCTTACTATCGTGTTGGATTTTTAACGGGGCTACATGGTAAATGGAGCTGAATTTAATTTCTGAACCTGTTGTTGGATATAAAATCTTGCTTGATATAAAACTTCAGCTAATTTTTCTTTTTACTTAGTTCCTACCCATTATCGTTCCAAAATTTTTTGAGTGTTTCAATTTATCCCCTTGCAAAAATTATTGAAAAATATGAGTCAGCGCCTCCTGCTGCTTTTAAAAGCTGGCATTTAATGCCAACCTATGACTTATAAAAAATTTCTTCACAGGTTTTCTATTTATCTGGTTGATGAGTCATTCCCATTTATGTAGGGAGGGACAGCTTTGCCCTTCACATTTAAATGGGGGGGGGAACCTGAGTGGGTACAGAGTCGTGTTTCGTGCTAATAAAAAGCTCCTGACATTATATAAAAAAATTTCCACGACATTTTAATATTAGGTGTCTTTGTCAGGGGAAACCACTGATTTTCTATGTATTTATCACCTAACACCCCGCTTTCTAACACATAGTAGTCAATTAGCATTAATTTTATTCCTACCCCTTCCCCCAATTTATTAATGATGCGCTTAGCCCCTACTTATTCCTTAAAATCAGATTTCACTGAAACATTTAAGTTCCGTAATATATGAATTGGATATGCCACTCTGATCCTCTTGGCTACCAATGGGAGAAACAGCAGGTGTCTCTCGAGGAGGTACTGAAGATAAATTCTTGTGAAATAATCTTGTATCATACCTTTCGCTCTGCAAATGATTCTTTTTCCGTAACTCTGAAACTTAATTTTTTGAGGGATAGTTCAGAACATCCGTCAGTGAAGAATGTCTGAGTGAACTTGGTGAGTGGCCTAACGCATCTCAAATCCTTCATCTTCCATCTGAATAGAATATTTTATGCCACCCTTTCTATCTGCAACCTTATATCCCTTGGCTGTTTTTGAGATTTTTGCTTAGGAACCAAAGAAATGGCTTTTCTCTGCCTCATCTGGGTCATTTTCTCCTGCGGAAATGCTTTTTTCAGGCACGGCGTTTTGACGCTTTCCTGAATCGGCGGCTTTGCAATCTCTGCGGTAAACTGGAAATGGGACCCATTCGAATGTCTTCGTTCCGCAATTAAATGTTTCAAGGCACGGTTGAGGATTCGCAATTTGGGAATTCTGTAACGGAAAAGAGAGGATCAGCATTTTAACAGCAACGGATATACGAATTTAAATCTCCTTTCTCTTATTTTGACCAGCCTTGCTTCAGTGAACATTAAATATTCTGATCCTTGGCCAACCTCCACCGATGAAATAAACAGGCAATTAAAAGCTAATATTCCGGAATCTTTGATTATGATTGTTTTGATTGGTAAAGATCTGGTTTTAATGCTGATCCGGCCCTTGAAGAAACCCAGTTTGACACCTCTGGTCTAGATTGTCTGAAAAGTTATTAATTTCCTATTGCCCCTGCCCTGCTTGTATCTACCTGCGGTAAAACATTTGATATTTTAATTTTCAACAAATAATAAACCCTTTTAACATTCTGGAAAATTATTTAAACATGACCACATTCAGCAAACGAAAGATTTACCATATTTTTCGGAGTAGAAGATGCACCTTTTTTCCCCCAAAAAAGAAGGTGAAAATCTGGGTGCGTCTTATACTCCGCATGTAGCCCCGCCCAGCTTCTCAAATGGAGGTTTCGGAGGTTGAAAAAAGCATCAGAAACGAAGCTTCAGAAAAAAAAAAAGCCCCCAAACAGCGCTTCAGAAAAAGAGCCTCCAAACAGAGCTTCAGAAAAAAAAGCCTCCAAACACAGCTTCAGAAAAAAAAGCCTCCAAACAGAGCTTCAGAGGCTTTTTTTTCTGAAGCTGTTTCGGGGGCTTTCAGAGGCAGAAAACAAATTTTTTTCTGAAACAAGAGTTTTAGAAGTTTCAGAGGCAGACCTGTGGGTCTTATACTCCGAAAAATACGGTAATTTTATAAATATTCTCTTTGAGACAGTTTTTAATTGCCGCCGCCTTCTACCTTCGGATGAAAATCTGGGAAGTTGACAAATTTTTCTAAACTTGATCGATTCAAATGTGGATCCACAGCTCTAAGCAATGTAATCCATGAAGTTTCGGCCTCACTGAGCTCTTGATTTTCAAACCAGGAGGTTTTGGTGGGTAACGTCCTGGAGAAGAGAAGGGTACAATTTTAAACAGTTGCCACGTTGTCAGAACAAAGCAATTATAATTTAAAATGCTTGTACAATATATTTTCCTTGCTTGTAGAATTCTAACTGTACAACAAAAAGTTTAGCTCTTCTAGGAATCCTAGAATCAAACACAACCTAAATATCGGATGACTTAATATACCTTTGCTTCTCTACCTTGGTAGCTTAAAGTCCACGCATCTTCAAACTGCCAAGATGGAGAAATAATATCATATACAGCAGCAAGAGCATTCTGTTGGGTTATTTTGAGGTACACAGTAATAATAATAATAATAATAATTTTATTTCTATACCGCCCTTCTCCCGAAGGACTCAGGGCGGTGTACAGCCTATTTAAAAACACAAGACAAACATCAATTAAAAATTAAAAATTATTAAATAAATTCGGCTCAATTTAAAACCCCAGAAATTTAAAATACCCCAATTTAAAATTATTATGTTGATAGCCCGGCCTGGCGGAACAACAGGGTCTTCAGTGCACAGCGAAATACCCGGAGGTCGGAGATCTTACGTATTTCCGGGGGCAGTTCATTCCACAGGGCTGGGGCTCCCACAGAGAAGGCCCTCCCCCTGGGTGTCGCCAGCCGACATAACTTGGCCGATGGCACCCTGAGGAGACCCTCTCTGTGGGAGCGAACTGGCCGGTGGGAGGCTATTGGTGGCAGAAGACGGTCTCGAAGGTACCCGGGTCCTATGCCATGGAGCGCTTTGAAGGTGGTGACCAACACCTTGAATCGCACCCGGAAGACCACTGGGAGCCAGTGCAGCTCGCGCAGGAGGGGTGTCACGTGGGCGCAACGGGTTGCACCCATAATCACCCGCACGGCCTTATTCTGGACCGTCGAATAATCAGCTATAGAAAAAGAATTTAATACATTCCGTTTTTGTCTGATCTCGGCTAACCAGAACGGGATCTGCACTGGGTTTCCAATAAGCTTGTGGAATGTGGACTAGGCTGGGATGTTGAAAAAATATTGGCAAAAGTCAATTAGCTCCCATTTTATTACAAAACAATGCATAGATGCATCCAAGAAACCACTAACAAGAGAGAAGCTGAATGGGCTGGAGAGACTTTTAATATATGTATAAGCATAAACTTGTATTTTACCCCATTTTTTTCTAGATTTCAGGTCATTACCAAATAAACAACAGATTTTAAAGGTGCAAACAGGGTTTGAAATTCTCTATTAGGGTTTTACCTGGGATCAAAAGTCCCCTTTGGGTCAGGAAAGTTCTTTGCTTTGCTGATCCAAAGATTTATAAGGGATGCAAACTTTCCCCACTGCCAGTCTTCTGATCTTAACTGCCTCTCTAAACCAGGAGTCTTCCAACCGTGGAAACTTTAAGACTTGTGGACTTCAACTCCCAGAATTCCTCAGCCAGCTGGCAAAGGAATTCTGGGAGTTGAAGTCCACAAGTCTTAAAGTTGCCAAGGTTGGAGACCCCTGCTTTTAAACCCTTGCGAAGCAGGCTTGCCCCTCCCATGATGGCTTCTTTGAAGAGAGAGTTGGATTACAGGTTGTGTGTGGTGAGAGCAGGTAGGGGAAGGAAGGGAAGGAGGAAGAGAAAGGAAGGAAAAAGCGAGGGAGAAAAAAAAGGGAGAGGAAGAAAGGTGAAAGAGGAAAAAGGAAAGGAGGAGGGAAGCAAAAGGGGAAAGAAAGTAAGAGGAAGAAGGGTGAAAAAGGAAGAAGAGGAAAGTAAAAGGGAAGGAGGAAGGAGTGGAGGAAGAGGAAGAATGGAAGGAGGAAGAGGAAGGAGAAAAAGGAGAGGAAGAAAAGTGAAAGAGGAAGAAGGAAAGCAGGAGGAAGGAGTGGAGGAAGAGGAATAACGGAAGGAGGAAGAGGAAGGAAGGCAAAAGAGGAAGGAGAAAAAAGAGGAAGAAAGGTGAAGAAGGAAGGAGGGAAGCGAAAGAGGAAGAAGGGGGAAGAAAGGAAGAGGAAGAGGGAAAAAGGAAGGAAGAGGAAGGTAAAAGGGAAGGAGGAAGGAATGGAGGAAGAGGAAGAATAGAAGGAGGAAGAGGAAGGAAGGCAAAAGAGGAAGGGGAAAAAGGGAGAGGAATGGTGAAGGAGGGGGGAAGCAAAAAAAGAAAGAAAGCAAGAAGGGGGAAAGCAAGAAGGAAGGTAAAAGGGAGGGAGGAAGGAATGGAGGAAGAGGAAGAATGGAAGGAGGAAGAGGAAAGGCAAAAGAGAAAGAAAAGGAAGAAAAAAGGAAAAGAAAGAAGAAGAAAGGAAAGGAAAGAAGGGAAGGAGAAAAAAAGGAAAAAATGAGAGGAGGAAAGGCGAAAGAGGAAGGAGAAAGACTGGAAGAGGAAGGAAGGTAAAAGGGAAGGAAGGAAGGAAAGGAAATAGAGAAGGAGAAAGGAATACAGTGAAAGAGAAAGTGGAGAAAAAAGAAAAGAGAAATAGCAAGTGTGTGAAAGGAAAACAGACAAGAAAGAAAGAAAAAGAAAGAAAAAGAAAGAAAGAAAGAAAGAAAGAAAGAAAGGAGGGAAGAAATCACAAGGGAAAGGGAGGAGAGTGAAAGGCGGGGGGGTAAGCAAGCCTTGAAAGCAGCTGCCCACCTCGCAGGGTTGTTGTTATGGGGGGGAAAAAAAGGAGGAAGGGAAGAGAGGAGGATCAGGGTTGAATTGAGTTACTTGCAAAAGCAAAATACAAGATAAAATAAAATATTTTTAAACCCAGGACGCCCCTCCCCTCCCCCCTCCCCTCCCGCGCGAGCCCAGGCGCCGCCTCACCCCAGGGCGCCCCCGCGGTCCTCCCGCCGCCGCTTCAGGCTCAGCTTCCCGCCGCCGCGCACAGAGAGCCCTGCCATTCCCTCCGCCAGGCCACGCCCCCCCCCTCCTCCCGCTCCGCTGGCGGGAAAAAAAGGGCGCACGCGCACGCGTGGGGTGGGGGGGGGGAGGACCGGGCGGGGCCTGCTGAGGGCGCTGAGCGCGCGGGTGGGCGGGGCCTGTTGGAGTGTGTGTGGGGGGTGAAATTACCTCAGCCTTTTCTCCCTCTTTACTATGGTATATATATATATAATATATTGTATTCTATTAATTGTACATGATAGAACAGCATTTTTATTTCATTTTATATTGCATCTATTATAGTATTATATATCTATATTATATATAGATATATATATTATATATCTATGCATATATTATATAGATATAATATATGCATTATTATAATATATATATATTATATGCATTATATATATGCATTATATATATATATATGCATTATATATGCATATATATATTACATATGCATTATATATGCATATATATATTATATATGCATTATATATGCATATATACACTATATAGTGTGTATATATGTATATATACACTATCTGTATTCTTATATATATATAATATATATATTATATTATATATATTATATATATAGTGTTTAGTTTACATTATGTTAGAGTTTAGTATGTTGTATTATATATGATAGAATGAAAAATAACTACATAATATATAATGTAATATGTACAATACAAATTAGTTATATATAGTACTACAATAGTATACACAGTATAAAGTAAAAATACTATGCTCTTTATGTTATAAATATATATATGACATTAAATATTTATTTTATATATTGTTATTTGTTTATATTATACAGCATAGTATAGATAATTTTTTGATATGATACGATACAGTATTGTATATATTTATATTTTACGATATATAATACTATTATATTTATATTATATTAATATTGTATTGATACAATACAATACTATTATGTTTATCTTATCTTAATATTGTATTGTATACGGTTATGGTGTGATATATGGTATGATACGATGTTATGAATTTATTAGACTTTTACCCTGTTGTAGTCTAACTTTTTCTGGGTTAAAACAAAAATACAAACATGAAAATACTGTACAGAAAGAGCTAAACAATCATTTCATCTTTGATTTTACTTGATTATATTGTTTTATCTTTTTACCCCACCACTATCCAACAGGTTCTTGGTGACTTCGGGGTACAATAAAAATAACAAAAATAAAAATAGAAAACGACACAAAATCCCATACTAAATTCGAAATTTGTACTCTTCCACATTTGGCCCCTTAAAAGTAAAACCGAACAAAAGGTCAATAGAAACAAAAATGCAAACAAGACTAAAGGCCATAAAATGTCATTTTATATATAATGAGCAGAGCTGCAAATCATTTTGATTTTGCAGCTCTGGCATTAAAGGTTAGTCTACTCATGCTTAAAAAAATTATATTAATAATTATAGTAATAATTTAGGCCATCCTTATTTTTTCTACATCTGCAGCAACAGTTTTTTTTTTTTAATAATAATGACTCATGCAAAAACATAGTGGAATTAACTTTCAAGTTAATGTGTAGCTTTTACTGCTGCCAGTTCTCTCATTTATTCCTCTTCCTAATGATAATGACAACTGTTATTACTCTATTAATCCTTGATCACAATGTGCCAAGCCCATATATCGGACCCAGGTGTAAGATTTATATCATCATTACAATGGCTGCTCTGTTTGTTCATTAGAATAGCAACAGCGGAAGCGACAATAACAATATTTACTTTTCTGATCCTGCAGACAGCATGCAAATTTATAGCATAATTTATTTCTAAGTAAACAAGTGTAGGATTATGGTGCTAGGGCGTGTTTTCCCCTGTTTCTTTTCTTGGTTTGTTCAACCCAGTTTGTTTTCTCACTAGGTTCATTGAATGAGAAATTAAGCCTGGCAGCTTGATTCTTCTCACATCCTAGGCCAGCGATGGCTAACCTTTTTGCCGTCGCGTGCCAAAAGCGGGGGGAGCGCGGGGAGGTTGCCCACGTGTGTGCCCACACCCATAATACAATGCGCCTCGCCCCTGTGCATGTGTGTGCCCCCCCTGCTTTTAGCATGTGATGGCCTGGTGGGCTCGGTAGGCCTGTTTTTCATCCTCCCCAGGCTCCAGACGCTTTCTAGAAGCCTGGGGAGGGCTAAAACGGCCTTCCCCACCCCCCAGAGGCCCTCTGGAGGCCAGAAACAGCCCATTTCCCAACTTCCGGTGGGACCAAAAGGCTCAAAAATCAGCTGGCCGGCGCACACATGCATGCTGGAGCTGAGCTTTCCCACAGAAAGGAAAACACCGGGAGCCACAAAACCCTTCCCGTGCCTGACTATTTCTTGAGCGGCCACAAAACTAGCCTATGTAGTTGAATTAAATGTTCTGTTTTCTTCTGAAACTTTTTTTTTCTTGGATTTATCCATGGTTGGCCTACCGGGGGTTGAAAAGCTCAATAAATCACGGGGAGGGGGGGTGTCGCACATTGGCGGTTTTGACCCATATTTTGAGTGACAGGGAGCTGCAGCAGAGGGGGTGAAAGAGCCACATTCGGCTCCAGAGCTGCAGGTTGCTGACTCCTGATCTAGATAATAGTAACATTGCTGGAGGGAAAAGAATATCTTGAGAACATTAGTAATAATAAGAAATAAAACCTTTGGAGACCATATGCTTTAGTAATGTTCAATTTAAAAAAAAAAACACATTGCAATTAACATACTACATGACAAATTAACAAGATACTGAAAAGTTGCTTTTATGAATTAAAAAACAACCTGCCTCTTCCCATTTTTTAAAAAACCATAGCTCTTAACTTAACTTAACTTCCCCGTAGATAAACCACGGGGAATAGTAAAGATTGCTAATATTTTAATGTTTGATTTTTATAGCTGAAAAGCACTTCCTTGTATAAGGCTAGAGAAAAAGATTGAGTCAAATCTAGGCGCCATAAGAGGAGAAAGAAAGCAGAAGGAAAAGTTGACATCAGAATATAATTGCTCCATGGCCTTAAATGACAGCTGTGAAAACAAAAGCAAGCTTTTCTTTCACTTCTAACTCACAGGATTTTTTTTCCCCCCACAGTAGATCCCTTTAAATTGGGGATGTTATTCCTCAACCACTTGGGGGCACCAGAAATTCATTTAAAAAAAAAAATCATTAAAAAAAAAAAATTCCAGCTTTTAACTGGGAGTCAAACATCTGGAGGCTTTTCCGGGTGTACAGTCATACACGATCATGATGAGGAACAGTTATGTTTGCCTAAATTGTAAATAGTTCTTTAGAATATTTTGCGATAGCGTTGCACAAAACTGAATCATTGTACAAACAGTGTGTGTTTATGGAACCATATGCGGCATGTGGGCGAATGAGTCTTTAGAAAGCTTGCAAAAATTAAAAAAAAAGTGTTTTTTTAAAATTAAAATATACATTTATAGTAATAACGAGCATATCGCTTGTATGCCTAACTTGTGTGTGTGTGTCTGATGTTGAAGGGTGGGGGAGGGGGAGAAGTCCTGGGAAAAACGCTTCTGTTTAAAGATTGTAAAACTCAAAAAGATGAGTGATAGATTCCAGCCATGCCCTTTTGCCTGTATAAACAATCATTTTTCTTTCTTGTCAAGGTAGAAAGAAAAGCAAATTTATATTGTTGGAAGAAATGTCCTTCTTTCTCTCAAGTGGGTAGAAAGACATTGGAAACATGGTGGCAGCTTGCAAAATTGGTTTTAATGGTGGACAGCAGGAGCACATGGTTTGAGATCCCGAGCAAAAATGGGCAGAGATGCTGAGAGTGCCTATGTTTTATGCTCTCTCTAGGGTTTTGAATGTTAGCTTGCATTCTGATTGGTTGTCAGATTCCCATGGGACCATGCAGGGGTAACCAAAAATAAGATCCTGTGTTATATTTTTTTGAACCCTGAAATAAGCATGGCCTTATTGCCATGCACTCAAAAGTCCGATTGGGCTTATTATCAGGGGATGTCTTATTTTGGGGGAAACAGGGTAGGTAGGTAGGTAGGTAGGTAGGTAGGTAGGTAGGTAGATAGATAGATAGATAATGATATAGATAGATAGAAGATAGACAGTAGATAAGATAGATAGATAAGATAGATATGATAGATACCGTGTTTCCCCGAAAATAAGACCCTGTGTTATATTTTTTTGAGCCCTGAAATAAGCGCTTGGCCTTATTGCCATGCGCTCAAAAGTCCGATTGGGCTTATTATCAGGGGATGTCTTATTTTGGGGGAAACAGGGTAGGTTATGTTTTTGAGTCCCAAGCTTGGTTGACTTTTGCTAGGTGATGATATAATGAAAGGGCTTTGGGATTCCTATTATGGCTCTGCCTGAAGGAGGTAGATCTTTGTTATGTAGAACAGACTGGCCCAGGCCTTAATGGCCCATTGACAAAAAAAAGCGGGGGGGAGACTGAATTTCTTCCTCCCTTTTAAGGGGAAATATTCTGCCCTTTTAATATCTCCTAAAATATTTCATTTTTCTAGGAGACGGGTGGGTGCTAACTTCCTACAATACCTACAGATGGCACAAAAAATGAAGAAAGCATAAATGGAGCTTCTAACAATAGAAGGTAAGGAGTATGTTTTTCATCATAAGAGAAATTATGAAAGTGTCTTCATTGGAAGCATGTCCGCAGGAAAAATGATGATTTGACTTAAATTTTCTGTTGCTAAGCGAGAGAATTGTGAAGTGAATCCTGTCCCGTTTTATGAACTTTCTTGCCACGGTTGTTAAGTGAATCACTGCCCACTTGTTAAGTTAGTAACATGGTTGTAAAGTGAATCTGACTTCCCCATTGACTTTGCTTTGTCAGAAAGTTGCAAAATGCGATCACATGACCACATGTGGGGGTGGGGGTGCTGCAGATGTCACAAGTGTGAAAAACTGTCACTTTTTTCAGTGCTCTTGTAACTTCCACCGGTCCCTAAACAACAGGACTACCTGTATCTGCAACCTGCCCATAGCTACTATGCTTGTAACTCAGAGGAAAAACAGGAAGGGAAAAATAGAGCTTAACTAGTTTAGAGGAAGTATGCAAAGAATTTTCTAATTTACATTTAGCATGTAGATTTGTTGTGATCCTGCCTTTATTGCTGGAAAGGACACTGACTGGACATCACAGTAGAAGTTATGTAATTCTATTTACCAGCATAAGCTCTTGACAGGGTCAGGGTTATTTCAGCTGAAGACAGATGCCTTCAACACCATCGCTGACATTATTTCTCAAACTGGAAAAAGGAATACCTGGGAGATAAACATTAAGAGGGTCACTCTCAGAGCGACTTCAACACAGACCTGAAGTCTGAAGCGGCCACACAAAACTACAACACTGCTAGTAAAGTTAAATATGACCATCCTGCAATGAAGCTGAGCAAGTGAACAAAAGAATTCATGTTTTAAATGTCAGCCTATTTCTGGGGTTTTTGTGACACGTTTGGTGGAATTCAGTTTTTTTTACTACCGGTTCTGTGGGCGTGACTTGGTGGGCGTGGTGTGGCTTGGTGGGCGTGGCAGGGGAAGGATACTGCAAAATCTCCATTCTCTCCTCACTCCTGGGGAAGGATACTGCAAAATCCCCATTCCCACCCCACTCCTGGGGAAGGATACTGCAAAATCTCCATTCCCTCCTCACTCCTGGGGAAGGATACTGCAAAATCCCCATTCCAGGGGAAGGATATTGCAAAATCCCCATTCCCTCCCCACTCCAGGGGAAGGATACTGCAAAATCCCCAATCCCTCCTCACTCCAGGGGAAGGATATTGCAAAATCCCCATTCCCTCCCCACTCTGGGGCCAATCAGAGGTGGTATTTGCCGGTTCTCCGAACTACTCAAAATTTCCGCTGCCGGTTCTCCAGAACCTGTCAGAACCTGCTGGATTTCACCCCTGATGTTTACCCATCGAAAAAAGCATCCATTATGCAGCTTGCGCTACGTCAAAAGATCACGCGCACAAGAAGTTAAATCAAGTTGCTGATTCGAATTGGCATATGTCGCTCTACAAACACATGTCCGCCGAGCCCCAGACCTGTTGTGGGTAGACAGTGTTAAAATCTGAGCAAGCAGACTTGTTTTCTTTTTCTGTCCACTAAGTCGGCTGTTAGGAATCTGGCCTTAATAAACAACCACCTCTAAAAATCGAGCAACTTTCAGGGTGGTCCTGAAAATCGGAACCATCCAGACAGATGAGCAAAAGCTTAAATGCGAGTTAGTGTTGCAACTGCTGAAGGGGAATTAAAATGACATGGAAATGTTCTGAGTAAATCAGCTCGGTATGAGTGAGCTGAGTCATAGATGGTCTCAAGAGCCGCAAATATCTCAACCTCCAGCTGTAGTTCTCTGGCTGCACAAAAAAACCCATGGATTGTGAGTTGCGCCAGTCAATCCATCTGTTTCCACATTCCTTTGCTGACTTGTCCGTGGAACTTGAGAGTCCTCCTGAAGGCCATCATCCATTTACCACTGTTTTGCATTTTCTCTCTCTTTCTCTCTCTTCTTCAGACGTGTTCTTTTTCAAAGTGGAGAAATTGCGGTGATTTGTCATGCTTTCTCCTGGCTAGTAACGTGTATCAGTGGGTGATAACAAAGAAAACACAATCTGAAAAAAAAAACACACACACACAAAAAACCGTGCCTTGGCACCACAATGCTGTTCCTAATGGCAAGCATTACACTTAGCTGCATGTGGCTTTTACCTTCCCCATCTGTTCGAATAGCCATCTAATGGATTCTGCATGTGTTAGCAGTAATATCGGCCTCATAAATCATCTCGTCTGATTCGGATTGCAGAAATTCCAGAGATTGCGGTTTGTGTATCTGTCTCTTTTGGACATTGGCTACAGGCAGACTTCCCTTCTTTCCTCTCAAAGCTTCTTGGAATGCAAATTTCTCCGAGGGTTTCATAAGTTGCCTTCCAAAGAACAGTGTTTCCTCATTGGCACATAAAACCGTTGTTTAAAAAAAAAAAACGATCAATCTTTGAAAGAATAAGCTCTGAATAAAACAACAACAACAACAACAACAACAACAACAATAATAATGATGATGATGATGATGATTACAAAGCTAGACACGACCGAGTTGCTAAATTAATCCACTGGTCATTATGTAAACAATACGACTTACCTGTATCCAAAAAGTTATGGGATCATAAAGTGGAAAAAGTTATAGAAAATGAGAAGGTGAAGATCTTGTGGGACTCTCAAATTCAGACGGATCGTCACTTGGAACACAACACGCCAGATATCACAGTTGTCGAAAACCGAAACGTACAATTTATTGACATCGCGGTACCAGAAGACTCCAGAGTCGAAGAAAAAGAACTGGGAAAAAAATCACAAAATATCGCGATCTGGCCATCGAAACTACACGGCTATGGATGAAACATGTCACAGTGATACCCCATTGTCATCGGGACACTTGGTACCATGTCCAAGAATGTTATAAGATACACCAACAAATTGCAGCTTCCTGCAATAACACGAGCGGAACTGCAAAAAACTGCGCTACTTGGAACATCGTACATCTTAAGAAGGTACTTGGTTGATTCCCTAGGATGCTGGCAGCAACCCGTATCAACCATTAGCACCAGTCAATGGTATTTGTGATGCATTTTTGAATGTTCAGTTGACTGAGTTTCATATTTAATGAATAAAGATAATAATAATAATAATAATAATAATAATAATAATAATAATGTACAGATTGTATTATTGCAACTCAATAAACATCATGCTGTTTTCCTCCAAATAGTAAAATCACTAATCTGCTGGCCTTGTAATTAAAATCTGTCTCACCTAGCTCATTTCTGGCAGACAAATTAGCATTAGGGTTGATAGAAAGGAGAGGAAAAGTGCCCAAGGTTTTGAGGGTTTGGATTAGATAAGAAGATACAACTTGGTGTAATTTTCTGTAGAAATAATAAATAGACATATTGCTGATAATAATTAACACCCGCAGGCTAAAAATACTTCATTTTTCTCCTCCTCCTCCTCGTTTCCTTTATCTGTTTTCTTTTCAACCCCTACAACCATTCATCCTGTTTAAGATCCCAGAAGTAATCTGTACTGCAAAACAACCGAATACTTTTGCGAGTTTGGATTACATTCTCCTTTATCTCCCAGTTGTCAGATTGAAGCCACGTTTGGGGTGGGTGTGGGAGGGAAATGAAGGCCAAACCCATTGACTACATGTATTTTGCAACAAATACTACTTTTTGTTATTTTGTGTGCTGAATACAAACAATACTGCTTCTGAGCCCCAAATAACTTTTACCTGGTTGAGAATGCCCGGATGTAACTAGTGGTAATTAACTCTGTGCATCGTAATACTCTTAATTCTGCTTAAGCCAGTTCAGAACAGAGTTACTGATCTTTTTATGCCCTTTGTGATTTGTGATCAGGCTATTTAAAGCTCTCTCTACATCCATCTGAAGTTTCTGGAATGTTAAGCTGGCTGTTTTCCTTTTGTGATCAGTTCAGTAACTTTTTCCTGCCTGTATTTGCATAGCGTCTTATCCTGAGTTACTCTGTTTTCTAGGTGTGCCACATTGTGAATTGTAGCCCACATGGTCTGGGGCAGGGGTCGGCAACCTTAAGCACTCAAAGAGCCACAAAGGTCCTAACCGGAAGCCCCCATTCAATTCTGGAGCTGACCGGAAGTCCAGTTTCCCCACCATGGGGTCTCCTCCTAGCACGGCGTCCTTTTTCCTCTACCTGTCCTAACTGAAAGCCCTATCAATTGTGGAGTTGACCAACAACAGGGAGCCGCAGCAGAGGGATGAAAGAGCCACATGTGGCTCCAGAGCCGCAGGTTGCTGATCCCTGGTCTGGGACAACCTTATCAGCTAAAATCTAGTTAGCTATTTTGTGATTTGTTTGACAGTGCGGCTTTACAGAGGGGTTCTAAGTATGAATCTTGTGGTTCTCTTTATCTATCAGCCCCATAGCATGTCCGATTTTTTGGGACCTTCAGAATGAATGGGGACTCACTTTCCATCTTCGCATCCCTTGAATTTGATATGGGACAAAATTGCTTAGCTTTTAGTTTGAATAAAGATCCTTCTTCCACCTGCTGGAAACATCACCCTCGTACAGCTAGGAAATGAGCTTGTTTCATTTTACAGCTGGGTACAAATGGACAGATAGGTGCAAAATGACTGCTAATTGCTAAATGCGACAACTTTGCATTAGCAACTCTCAAGAGTTGTTAATGAACAATTGTTAAGATTTATAGCATGTTCCCAAACTTATTAAAAGGCACCTTTGTCCCCTCTGCGCAGGGGAGAATTAGGGTCATGTTGTTAACAAAGAGCACAACTGGTGGAAATAGGAAAGAATTTCTCACCTCAGATTCAAAAAAAGCATCCTTAACACGAATGTTGAATTTTCTTGTTGTTTTTAGTTGCGAAGTTGTGTCCGACCCATCGCGACCCCATGGACAACGTTCCTCCAGGCCTGCCTGTCCTCTGCCATCCTCTGGAGTCGATTTAAGCTCACGCTGACTGCTTCAGTGACTCCATCCAGCCACCTCCTTCTCTGCCGTCCCCTTCTTCTTTTGCCCTCAGTCTTTCCCAGCATTAGTCTCTTCTCCAGGGAGTCTTTCCTTCTCATTAGTTGGCCAAAGCATTTGAGTTTCATCTTCAAGATCTGGCCTTCTAAAGAGCAGTCAAGGTTGATCTCTAGGACTGACCGGTTGGATCTCCTTGCAGTCCAAGGGACTCGCAGGAGTCTTCTCCAGCACCAGAACATTGAATAGTAAAGGGCAAACAGCAAATTTGGAATGTGGTGGCTCAGTAGAATCTCTCTCTTATTTTCAGGAGAGATGCCACTCAGTAAAATTGATCAAGAGCACAAGCAAAAATCACAGCTATTTCGTTATATTCGCCTAGAAGTTTCCATCTATGTTTTCAGACCCGAAAAGACAGCATAAGAGCAAGCTGATCAAAGGACTAACCATCAATTAAATCTGTATTACGGTCACAGTCCAGCATAATGAGGGTAGGGCACGGCCAATTAAAAAGCATAGACAATACATCAGGCTCTTTAAAAAAAAAAAATCGAAAAGCCAGCAGATATAAAAATACATGTATGAAAACAAAGTATATATTTAGAAAGAGGCCCAAAAGAATTTAAAAGGAGGAGGTGGGAGCATTAGAAGGGAGCAAATAGATTAGTATGGGGAAGACTATATCGAATTACAGAGCCCTCTAGTATGCGAACAAGATGCTCATTAAGTTTAGTTTATGGGTCAGGTCATCATCCGAGGAATTTTAAATACTGCTGCATAGAACCTGGCAAACTTGGCATGTTGTAGCAGCGTTGGTATCTGAAAGCAACTGGGAGGTGTAACCCAGAGGTGAGTTTCAGCAGGTTCTGACCAGTTCTGGAGAACCGGCAGCGGAAATTTTGAGTAGTTTGGAGAACCGGTAAATACCCCCTCTGTCTGGCCCCGCCCCCATCTATTCTCTGCCTCCTGAGTCCCAGCTGATCGGGAGGGAATGGGGATTTTGCAGTAACCTTCCCCTGGAGTGGGATGGGATTTTACAATATCCTTCCCCTGTCACGCCCACCAAGCCATGCCATGCCCACCAAGCCACACCCACAGGACCGGTAGTAAAAAAATTTGAAACCCACCACTGGTGTAACCTGGATATGTCTGTATGACCCTAGACCAGGGGTCTCAATTTCATTGAGGGCCGCATCAGGGTTTTATTTGATCTCGGTGGGGTGTGGGCAGTGTGAGCATGGTCAGCTTGACATCACTCGTGTCGGGGGCACCTGTGGTGATCTGAGTTCTCTGCCAGTGAAAATGGGCTCCCAAGCTACATTTTTGGCTGCAACAGCCTCCTGCAACCCTCTGCCAGTGAAAATGGAGCTCAGGAGGGCCGGTCCTTTGCTGTTTCCCGGGCGGTCCTACAGGCCAGATCTAAGCAACCCGCAGCCCCTGGGCGTTGAGTTTGACTCCCTTGCCCTAGAGCAGTGATGGCGAACCTTTTCAGCCCGGAACAGGAGCGGCCCAGAGTGCATGCGCGCGCCCGAAAATGAACTTCCGATTTCAGCTACTGTACTTCCGGTTTCAGCCAGCTACTCTTCCGGGTTTCTGGCACGCATGCTCACGCAGGAAAACAGAAGACCAGCTAGAAGATCTCCTAGTTTCCCGCACTGCCGCATGCACAAAGGCCAGCTGATTGTCCCGCATGGGCGCCAGAAACCCAGAAGAGGCGACGCCGCTTGTGCCAGGCGACATGGCTCCATGTGCCACTTTGGGCACGCGTGCCACAGGTTCGCCATCACGGCCCTAGACCATTTCAGACAAAGGACTGTCCAGTCTCTTTTTGAAAGCCTCCAGTGATGGACCACCCACAACTTATGGTGGCAAGTTGTTCCACTGATTAATTGTCCTCACTCTCAGGAAATCTCTCCTTTCGTCCCAGGTTGCTTTTCTCCTCGATTAGTTTCCATCCCTTGTTTCTTGTCCTGCCTTCAGCTGCTTTGGAAAATAGATTGACGCCCTTGTCTTTGTAGAAGCCCCTCAAAGATTAGAAAGTTCAGATTAGAAAGGGAGGGGGGAAAAAACTTAAAAGGCTTGCAAGGAAAAAATGCATTTCTATCCCGTTTGGCAAGAAAGTTATGCAGTTCCACCGAGGCCGATTTGAAAGAAACTTCATTTTTTTTATATATACGGAAACTGAAGAAAAGAAGAAGAAAATCCCACCTAATTTTCATCGTATTATTTCTAAAAATGAAACGCGCACAATTTGGTGGCCACTGACCAGTGGGAAACTGATTTGAGCAGACAGTAATGTGCTTGCCATATGACCCACACCCAGGAATGATTGATTTGAAAGCTGATCTAATCCCATCCCAGAGACGGAATGCAATTCTCAGCCAATGGTGTAAATGTATTTTAAGTAAATGTCCTTTCCACGCTCACAAACAACTGGGAGTATATACTGTTGCTGCTGCTTTAAGAAGGGGGAGAACAAGACAAGAAGAGCAAGCAATATATATATATATATTTCTTTAAAAAGCACCCCCCCCAACATCTACATAATATAGAGCAATAAATCCATTAGGACTGATCCAAATCAATTTTCAGGAAAGACCATTAACGGTGCCGTGTGAAGAGAGTGGGTTTTTTTCCCATCACTTTATCTGGAAAAAAAAAAAAAGAGAAAGACAAAAATTAGGTGGGTGTGAGAACAGGAAACTGCCAAACTTAGCTTCCTGTTTGAAAATGTGACTTAAGGACGGTGCAGGGCGAATGAAACTTGGCATTTGTCCTTCTTTATATCCTGCTTTGAAGGGATACAGCACCTTAGGTTCAAATCCAATCCAATCAAAAATCTTGAGATCTAACTTTAACCGTCCCTGATGGATGCAAAAGCCCACGAACCATTAAAATCAGTCCTGTTTGCAACAGAATGTCCCAAAGATGCTTTTTTCAGGAGGCAAATGGACTTTCTTGTTGTTTTTTTTCCTTTGAAGACCTTTTGCTTCTCATCCAAAAAGCTTCTTCATCTCTAGAATGGAAGGATTTATACCTTTCTTTTGAGGATAAGCTAGCTGCTTCAATGGAATAAATTTCGACAATGATGTCAGTTTTCTCCATATGAGATGGCATCCAGGTGACATTAATCACTGAGAGCAAATCTTCCCCCTTACAAACTCTTTCGGCCAAAATGATGGTGAAAAAAAAAAAATCTACTCTTAGCTTATGTCATAGTAAGATCAATCTATTTTCAACAGCGGGGGAATTTTTGTCTGAATCAGACTGACTTAATTAGTTGTTAGGTACTTTTATACAGTGTTTTTGTTCTGAAAAATCTGTCCTTGACTTCCGCCATAATGAAGTGGGCAGCACGCATTATGCAACTGGGTGTAATTTTTCGTGGTTGCTAAAAGCGAAAAGAAAGAAAGAAAATGCCAAAAAATATAAGCCAGCCCCAGTGATATTACTGGGTTTGTATAATAACTTCTGCAACTCTTGGAGGGCAAAATCTTTTTCTTCTTCTCTTTTTCCCCTTTTCCTCCTTCTCCCTCCTCCTATTATTATTTACTTTATTCTTTAAACATGAAACTCAGTCAACTAAACATTCAAAAATGCATCACAAATACCATTGACTGGTGCTAATGGTTGATACTGGTTGCTGCCAGCGTCCTAGGGATCAACCAAGTACATCATCATCATCATCATCATTATTATTATCATCATCATCATCCAATTTTTACTGTCGTAAACCTGATTTATTTTTAATTTGGGGAAGAGGAAGGCTTCCCGGCCTCAAAGGTAGGGTTGCGCTGAAGCCGTAGTTGTTTTCATCTCTTTTAATGATATTTTTTATGTTCTTGGCTGACTTTTGTAAGATCTATTTCTTTCTTCCTTCCTTCCTTCCTTCCTTCCTTCCTTCCTTCCTTCCTTCCTTCCTTCCTTCCTTCCTTCCTTCCTTCCTTTCTTTCTTTCTTTCTTTCTTTCTTTCTTTCTTTCTTTCCTTTCTACCTACATTTTCTGGCCCTGGCTCACTCGAAGCAATTGAGGCTCTCCGTTCCTTGCTGCTTTGCAGTTGTCACTTATCTTTTCCAACTAAAACACTGCAGATGGAAATTAGAGCATGCTTGGCGCTGGCTTTTGGCTGAAGGTGGAAAAAAAAAAAGAGAGAGAGAGGGAGAAACACGTCCATTAAGGGGTGATGGTCATGACCAAATGTGAGGACTAGAGAAATCCAGCTGGTGGTGGTTTGTGTGCTGTATTTTCACAGTGTGTTTGTTTAGCCAGACCTGAAAAACAATGCTGGGTTGAGCAGTTTTGGCAAGGCAGAAAGGCATGGAGTTCACGGCACAGATGAGGTGATGCTTTGAGGTCACGAAAATTGCTGACGGCTTAAAAGTCTACGCAGGCCGTCGTTTTTTGTTTTCCTTTTTTTTAAAAAAAAGAAAACATCTCTGCGTGAGACACTTAGGTGTTTCCTAGAAATGAATCGCCTGGACCTCGTGAGCTTTCCGCCGATGTTGTGGTTAGTAACAAAATAGGAACAGCAGGTTCTGTTCAGTGCAGTACTCAATAAGCGTTGTGGATAAGCAGAGGCGAGCCAATAAGAGTTCCCATCTCCAGCCTTCTCCGTTGCTACGCTCTATCTGTGTAGGAGAAATTGTGTAGGAGTCAACAACCGGAGCCAATTTGAGATGCTTAAGGAGGAAAGTTTAGGCTACTCCCTACTGCCATCAATAGCGATAACAACAAACTTGAGAGTCAGACTCGGCAAAGAGCTTCTTGCCGGGCTGCTACTCTTGGGACCAGCTAAAGACCCTTAGGCATTGCATCTCACAACTCTGTGTAGTATCCGAGGTTAAAAAAATCCAGAAAAACCAACTTCGATCACCACAATGTAAACGCCTTGGTAAAGCCACACTTGGAATACGGCACCCAGTTTTGGTTGCCACGATGTGAAAAAGATGTGGAGACTCTGGAAAGAGTGCAGAGAAGAGCAACAAAGATGATTATAGGAGCCTGGAGGCTAAAATATATAAAGAACGGTTGCTGGAATTGGGGATGTCTAGTTTAATGAAAAGAAGGACTAGGGGAGACAGGATAGCAGTCTTCCAATATCTCAGGGGCTGCCCCAAAGAAGAGGGAGTCAAGCTATTCTCCAAAGCACCCGAGGGCAGGAGAAGAAGCGATGGGTGGAAACTAATCAAGGAGGGAAGCAACTTAAGAACTATGGAGAAATTTCCTGACAGTGAGAACAATTAACCAGTGGAACAACTTGCCACCAGAAGTTGTGAATGCTCCAACACTGGAGGTTTTTAAAAAGAGATTGGACAACTATTTGTCTGAAATGGTATAGGACAGTGATGGCTAATCTTTTTGTCATCGCGTGCCAGGAGTGGGGTGGGGTGGGTTCTGCGTGCACATGCCCACACCCATAATTCTATACACCATGCCCCCACGCATGCGCGCGCAACCCCCCCTCCTCCCGCTCCTGGCACGCGATGGCTCAGTAGGCCCATTTTTCTTTCTCATCTGGCTCCAGGGTCTCTCTAGGAGTCTGGGGAGGGCGAAAACAGCCTTCCCCACCCCCCGGAGATCCTCCAAAGGCTGAAAACACCCCGTTTGACAACTTCTGGTCCCGCCGGAGCTGAGCTCGCGTGTCCACTTTTATGGCTACACGTGCCACCTGTGGCACGCGTGCCAAAGTTTCGCCATCACGGGTATAGGATTTCCTGCTTCAGCAGGGCGTTGGACTAGAAAACTTCCAAGGACTCTCCCAACTCTGTTATTACGTATTCTGTATTCTAATATTTTGGTCAACTGGCACATCATGCACATAGCATAATATAAGTTGGTGCTGAAGAATTCGTCTGTCTCAGCCTAACAACCCATCATCAACACACTCCGTGTTGCGCTTGACAGCGATGTCTTTCGACCTTCCTTGTGAAGTGGAAATGATGAAATCATGATTTTTTCCATCGCTTCAGAGAGGCCTTCCTTGCTGCACAAGCGCTGGGAACTGCACAACATTTTGCAAAGGTTTCAATAGAGTGCCTGCTGGTAAGGAAGAATCGACTATGGCTATCATGGTTGTGACATTTCTACACACCATACGGATACTTGTTTCGGACAGGTTTGGCCCACCTGATTTTTTAAAAAAACAGGGTTTTGTTCAGGAACGTGAACTTACACCCCAGTGTCGTTGCAAATTGAGCAAAAAATAAAAAATGAAAAAATGAAATGAGCGAGGAAAAATGGTACCGAATTCTTGGAGACTAAGTGGAAAATTGAGTGCAAGAAGGAAAATAGGATAATTACGTCATTAAGAACTCAAATCCAATGTTATGATGAAACTCCATGGAAACAGAAAAGGCTCAGGGTGGGTACAGAGCTTACCACATTTGGGCTTTGTCGTTTTAGAAGAGGGGAGAGGCATGCGAGAACACGCCAAAATCCGACACGAGGAGAAGAATTTTCTCCCCTCTCCAAATTCTACAAATCGGTCTTTAAAAAAGGGAAAAGGAAGAATTGGAAGGACAGAGCTGAGCTGTAGAATTGACTGACATGAGATGCAGTGATGGTCCTCTGGCTTGGATGGCTTGGCAAGCATCTGAATTTTGATCACATGATCATGGGGACGCTGCAAAGGGGATAACTTTGAAAAAATGGCCCCAAGTCACATGGAATGGTCACTAAATGAATTGTTGTAAGTGGAGGGCTTACCTGTATTAGGATGGCCTTTGGCCTGATTTGAGCAGGCCTTATGTAGAATAGAATAGAATAACAAGAGTTGGAAGGGACCTTGGAGGTCTTCTAATCCAACCCCCTGCTTAGGCAGGAAACCCTACACCACTTCAGACAAAGGGTTATCCAACATCTTCTTAAATACTTCCAGTGTTGGAGCATTCGCAACTTCTGGTGGCAAGTTGTTCCACTGATTAATTGTTCTCACTGTCAGGCAATTTCTCCATAGTTCTAAGTTGCTTCTCTCCTCGATTAATTTCCACCCATTGCTTCTTCTCCTGCCCGCAGGTGCTTTGGAGAATAGCTTGACTCCCTCTTCTTTGGGGCAGCCCCTGAGATATTGGAAGACTGATATCATGTCACCCCTAAGTCCTTCTTTTCATTAAACTAGACATATTCAGTTCTTTATATGTTTTAGCCTCCAGTCCTCTATAATCCTCTTTGTGGCTCTTCTCTGCACTCTTTCCAGAGTCTCAACATCTTTTTCACATCGTGGCGACCAAAACTGGATGCCGTATTCCAAGTGTAGCCTTACCAAGGCCTTATAAAGTGATATAAAATGTTCCTAAACCTTACTCGAGTTGAGGTTTCATAGAGACATATAGTATTGGTACACCTAAATATACTAAACAGTATAAATCATACTGTTTGCAATGATTCTCCTGTGATTTCCTATTTTATTCCCATTATTTCCTGAAAGGCTCCGTTCCAGATGCTTACTTGGATTGATCTTTGCTTTAGTTTTTCTGTCCAAGTAAGAGAGCTTATTGTAGAAAAACCCCAGCAGAAAAGTCACTTTCTCCTTTGCCTTTTTTTTTTTTAAATAAAGAAAAGGTCAGAGGCTGCAGAAATTTAAAGAAAACATGCTTTGCGTTTGGAAATAAATACCTGTTTTGAGGTGCCCAAGGAGTGAGATGGAACGACTGCTGCTTTTATTTTTTTTTAACTTCCTCCAAATAAAACACGTGAAAAGTACATTTATTGCGTCGAGCATGCTATCTGACTAATGGCTGCGTTCCCAAAAAGAGAAAGAAAATGCAGATTTGGTCACATCATAACATCTCAAAATACTTTGGAACTTTGCAACTCCTTGAAAGCTGCCTCCGTGCTTTTCCTTCTCTTGTCTGGATTAGCAAAAGACACCTATTTTTCTTCCCCAAATAATATAATTTCTCCTTTTTCATCATTCTGCTACATGGGCAGTGGAGAAAAAAAAAGAGGACCTCTTTGTCTTCTATACTTCCAGTCCACCTGCTCACAAGTAATATATAAACCAAGAAAGCTTTTATACCACAATAATTTAAGCCATCTACGTATGTGTGTTTTGGTGTGTGTGTGTGTGTGTGTGTGTAACGGCAACAGATGGTAACATATCATCATGGGTGTTACTAAAAAAATTCCATTTTTAAATTTTTGCTCTGCAATCCACTCCCTCTAAAACTAGAGCAAAAACACCATTTGTGAATTCTGGAATATGCCAGGGTTGAATTTGTGTGGATTTGATGGTGTCAGAGGCCAGTATTTCCAAATCCACATGTGATTCAAGAGCATTAAACAGCCTGAGATGCTGGTTCTAAATGTGTCTTTGAATCTTCTGATTGGGAAATTTTTCCCCCCTTCTCTTTATTCCAATCCGTGTTTGTAAAATGCCTTGTCCCAGCTAGAATCTCCTTCTATCTGGGAGGTTAATCCTTCTCCCTCTTGTGATCATTTTTACTAAGATTTAGATAGATAGGTAGGTAGGTAGGTAGACAGATAGATGATAGATAGATAGATAGATAGATAGATAGATAGATAGATAGAGTGTATGTGTGTATATATATATATATATATATACATATATTTATATATAGAGTAATGGGACACGGTGACTCAGCGGCTAAGACACTGAGCTTGTCGATAGAAAGGTCGGAAGTTCAGCGGTTCGAATCCCTAGTGCTGCGTAACGGGGTGAGCTCCCGTGACTTGTCCCAGCTTCTGCCAACCTAGCAGTTCGAAAGCACCTAAAAAATGCAAGTAGAAAAACAGGGACCACCTTTGGTGGGAAGGTAACAGCGTTCCGTGCGCTTCTGGCGTTGAGTCATGATGGCCACATGACCACGGAGACGTCTTCGGACAGCGCTGGCTCTTCGGCTTTGAAACGGAGATGATCACCGCCCCCTAGAGTCGGGAATGACTAGCACATAGGTGCAAGGGGAACCTTTACCTGTATATGTAGAGTAGAGTAGAGTAGAGTAGAGTAGAGGAGAGGAGAGGAGAGGAGAGGAGAGGAGAATTGAATCAAATTAGAATAGAATAGAATAGAATAGAATAGAATAGAATAGAATAGAATAGAATAAAAAAGAAGAGAAGAGACTATAGAATAGAATGGAATAGAATATAGAACAGAACAGAACAGAATAGAATAGGACTGTTTAACTTTGAATGGTCACTAAACGAATGGTTGTAAATCAAGGATTACCTATATAGGAGACTTCCCTTTGTTTTAATGGTAGCTTCCCATTGTTGAAGATGCCTTATAAAAAACACGTTCAGAAATCGGTTATTTTGCCTTTTCTTTCTTTGCTGCAGCAATGGTATCCAGATAATAAACATCGCTGGCAGTTGGGACTCTGTTTGCACAATCCACTTATGTCTGCTTAACCATGAGACGCTAAAGCTAAAATATACCGTAGTTTCTCCTTTGTGGGCCCAGAGCCCCCTGGAAACCTAAGCCTTTAAAAATCACTGTTCACCCATAAAGGGTTCACCAGCTCCATTGTGGAAATTCAAACCCTACCTTGAAAAAGAAAAGGAAAAAAAAATAAAATAAACCTCTATGAAAGCTTGTTTTAACCAATACAATCTGTTTCAAAAGACCATATTCAGCAAGCACATTTAGAGAGAAAGAGGAAAAACGCACGAGAGCTTTTGTCATAGGTAAAATCTCAGCTGGAGCAGACATGTGGTCGGACCGTATGTGAATAGGCGTGTTAAAAGGACACAGGAAAATGGTCGGTCTGCTGTGTACCCCAAAGAAAAGGCTAAAAATGCTTACATGCCTTTTTTTCTTTTTTAAACAAATGAGCTTATTTTGTTGGGCTGTGCCAGAAACAATAAACCTTTGGGTTTTTTTTTTTTTTTTTGTTTTTGGGTGTCATGTCATTGTAATTTAAATAAAGAGATATGCAGATTTATGGTGAGAAATGTGAAATAATGGCTCCGTCCATCAGAACAGGTGGCATTCATTAGCAAGTAGTTTAAGGTGAGTCCCACGGGGTTTTCTAAGTAGCCAAAAACAGAAACCAGAGGTGATGAGGAGGGACAGAGAAAATCCTGGTAGAAGACCAATATTGGTTTACTTAACCGAGTTAGATTGCTTTTGCAACTTGCTAAGGCTAATTCTGCAGAGTTGCAATCCATCAAAATCTTTTAACGTGCGTGCTTTTTCCATGTAAGCAAGTAAGATTTTTTTCCCCAAAAAGTTTTGGAACAGAAAGTCGTCCTCTCCATGATAAGGAGAGACAGCTTGAGAAAGGGAGAGAGATTAGATCTTCTTCTCGTACCATATTCCTGCATAGCGATTGAATATTCTCCATATTATGGACCTGTGATTTATATCTCAACCTATCTTTTGCACTCGGGGCAATTTATAGGCAATTTAGGGTCTTGCATGTAGGGTTTCCTCCCTCCCTCTTAAACTTTAATCCAGAATTAAAAAAACAACAACAAAACTGCAGCTAACAGATGTTAACTATCTCCTAATGTTTCATGTAGGATGGGATTGCAGCGGAATTTATATCGTCCCCCTGCATGTTGGAGAGCTGAAGATTTCCTGCCACTGCTCATCGTATATTAATTTAATAACACGAAATAAAAATTTAAGGCTGACTTTCCGGTTGTAAACAGGAGTCTCCCTTTTTTTGTAAAGTTACCCCTTTCCAAACCCACACACCCACCCCCGGCCCAGTTTTCTTGCACGTGAAACTCATTTTAATGACATTTTTTTTCGGTTTTGTCTCTTCAGAGACCCCGTTTCAGAGACCAAAAGTCACGTTGGAGTGAGTGAATGAATCATTTTGCAGATAAAAAAAACAGGTAAGAGAGAGCCAAGGCAACGGGGTCACGAGCTTAAAAACAAAACATCAGGTGATCCCGTTTTAAAGAGTGGAGAGTCCCGAAGTAATAAAAAAAAAAATTCAGTGACTTCTTCCTAATAACATCAGTGGTAGCAAATCTCTGGAAAGGTTGCAGCCCGATAAGATGGGATAAGATAAGGCCCCATTTTGCAAAAACCTGCCCAGGGGAAAAAGGCTATCCTGGTTGCCTTCTTTCTCCTTTCTTCCTCCTCCTCCTCTTTTGGGTTGTTCTCAAATCTCCAAAACGGTGGGCCAGTTTTCCCTCTTGGAAGCTGCTGGGAAGGATGGGTGATCTGGGAAGCAGAGCAAAAAAAAAATACTCCGCATAACTCAGCGAACTCAAGCCTCCAGGTAATGGTGGCCACACCTGTCTGCCAGTTGCAAACACCTTTTGGGAATCCCCCTCCAATCCTCTCTGCGCGCGTGTGGGGTTTCTAACACCCCCTACGAGAAGAACCAAATGGCTACGGACTTTCTCTTCCCCCCAGGCCTTGTTCAAAAGAAAGGGCCAGCTGCTCGGAGACATAGGCAAGCAAATGCCACGCTGGAAAAAAAATTAATGTCTCCTTCCTCAGGGGTTACTACTACTACGACTCAATCCGCGTCTCGGATTGAGAAACTTTTGAGACCGCAACAGCTGGGTTTTTTAGAGGCCGTAGCCACAACAGAAAGGCCCTTTCAGACCAGATCAAGATTCCTTTTTCTTTCTAGCTATCTAATCCAATGTTTCTTGTTTTGATTTAGAGCCATTCTCGGAGCCTTAGTCATAATTTCCCCCCCCTCATCTTCTCCTTTCTTAAAAAAAAAAAAAAAAAAAAAGCCAGGAATCGGGTGGCAAGATCTAGTCAATTTTATCTGGGCTTAAAAAAAACTATGTAAGGTTAGTTCTAAGAGGAGAGCTGTAGGCTTAGACCAAATGCTCAAATCAAATCGTTTTATTACAAACCACAAGGCCGGGAAAAAAATGGTTGATAAAAAAAAAAAAAGTAGGTGAAGTTAATGGCAAACCGTTTCTGTAGGTTGCCAAGGAAAATTGCATGGATGTTTCTTATGAAGAAGTCACAACAGTCAAAATTCGGCACTTTTTGCCTTTTAATGATAAAACTTCTTAGAGGACTATCCTTGCTGAGCACCTTATGATCTTGATAGTTAGTCAAACTATTGCGCAAGGTTTCGTGATGGCATCAATACGCACTTTCTAAGAAAGTGTTTTATTCATTTATTTAATCAATTGATATAACCACCCATCCCAACACATTATTCTGGGCGGTGAACAATGGTAAATCCATGCTTTCTTTCTTTCTTTCTTTCTTTCTTTCTTTCTTTCTTTCTTTCTTTCTTTCTTTCTTCCTTTCTTCCTTTCTTCCTTTTTCTTTCTTTCTTTCTCCTTTTTGTCTCTCTCCCTCTTTCTCTCTCTTTCCTTCTTTCTTTCTCTCTTTCTTTCTTTTTCTTTCTTTCTTTGTCTTTCCTTTCTCTCTCTCCTTTGTTTCTCTCTCCTTTCTTTCTCTCTTTCTCCTTTGTCTTTCTTTCTTCCTTCCTTCCTTCCTTCCTTTTTCTTTCTTTCTTTCTCTCTCTCTCTTTTTCTTTCTTTCTTTCTCCTTTCTGTCTCCCTCTTTCTCTCTCTCTTTCTTTCTCTCTCTCCCTTTCTTTCCTTCTTTCTTTCTCTCTTTCTCTCTTTCTTTTTCTTTCTTTCTTTGTCTTTCCTTTCTCTCTCTCTCCTTTCTCTCTCCTTTCTTTCTCTCTCCTTTCTTTCTTTCTCCTTTCTGTCTGTCTTTCTTCTTTCTTTCTTTCTTTCTTTCTTTCTTTCTTTCTTTCTTTCTTTCTTTCTTTCTTTCTTTCTTTCTTTCTTTCTTTCTTTCTTCCTTCCTTCCTTCCTTTCCTTTCCTTTCCTTTCCTTTCCTTTCCTTTCCTTTCCTTTCCTTTCCTTTCCTTTCCTTTCCTTTCTTTCTCTCTCACTCCCAGACACTTTTCCTGCCTCCCTCCGTTCTGTGGGGGCCATCAAAGAGAGCAGCCCAATCATCTTGTCAACCCTTCTCATCGCTTTGAACATCTGGTAGAGCAGGAGGTCAGCTCCAGAGAATGTCCCCACCCTGCCCCACCCCACGGCCTTTAAACAAGACGAGGCCGGTAGAAATATGTTTATTTTCCTCGCTGGAAGATAGGGAAGGGGCAAGGGGTTGCAGACGGAGTCAAGGGTAGAGCGGGGTTGTTTTGCTGGCCAATGAGGGAAACCAAGAACCCGAGAAACAAACAGCTTTGTTAGATATGGGAAGAAATGAATCCTTCTGCTTTGGTTTTCCTTCTGGGCTTTGAGGCATCTGTGGGTGGACTGGAGCTGGCAGGCCGAAAAAGAGCACCCACCAATCACAGGGTTGAATAGTTCAAGAAGTTTACGAGACTGTTTGTGTGCCAGAAGCGGTCGGCTGTGGAGCCAAGAAGGAAGGAAGAGAATAACCTTATGGTGCCAGAACCCTTCCTCCAAAGCCTGCTTTCTTTTTCTTTCTTTCTTTCTTTCTTTCTTTCTTTCTTTCTTTCTTTCTTTCTTTCTTTCTTTCTTTCTTTCTTTCTTTCTTTCTTTCTTTCTTTCTTTCTTTCTTTTTCTCTTTTCCTTCCTTTCCTTCCTTCTTTCCTTCTGTCTTTCTTTCTTTCTTTCTCTTTCTCTCTTTTCCTTTTTTTCTTCCTTCCTTCCTTCCTTTTGTCTGTCGGTCTGTCTTTCTTTCTTTCTCTCTCTCTGTCTTTCTTTCGTTTTCTCTTTTCCTTCCTTCCCTTCCTTCCTTCCTTCCTTCCGTCTTTCTTTCTCTTTCTCTCTTTTCCTTTTTTCCTTCCTTCCTTCCTTCCATCTTTCTTTCTTTTTCTCTTTTCCTTCCTTTCCTTTCTTCCTTTCTTCCATCTTTCTTTCTTTCTATTTCTCTCTTTTCCTTTTTTCCTTCCTTCCTTCTTTCCATCTTTCTTTTTCTCTTTTCCTTCCTTTCCTTTCTTCCTTTCTTCCATCTTTCTTTCTTTCTATTTCTCTCTTTTCCTTTTTTCCTTCCTTCCGTCTTTCTTTCTTTCTTTCTTTCTTTCTTTCTTTCTTTCTTTCTTTCTTTCTTTCTTTCTTTCTTTCTTTCTTTCTTTCTTTCTTTCTTTCTTTCTTCAATGCAAAATAATCAAGAAAAAGGAACATAGAACACGGAATAACAGGGTTGGAAGAGACCTGGGAGGAGGAGGAGGAGGAGGAGGAGGAGGAGGAGGAGGAGGCAAGATGGAATATAATCGTAGTCTTGACATTTCTTTAAAAATAGGTGCTCTTTTGCAAAGTGGTACATCCTGTCAATCAGGCTATATGTCATGGGATTTATGAGTGGTTGTTGAGCTTCCTTCCTTCCTTCCTTCCTTCCCCTTTCTTCCTTCCTTCCTTCCTTCCTTCCTTCCTTCCCTTCCTTCCTTCCCTTCTCCCTCTCCCTCCCTCCCTCCCCCCCCCTCTCTCTCTCGTAACTGCCCTTCCATCTTTTTATTATGCGATAGAAATAGACAAGCAAAGCTTGTTTATTGTCTGCTGTTCTCTTGTGGGCAGCCATTCCCTCATTCTCATTCTAACCAGCCATAATTGCAGCTTTAATCATTTGTACTGTCTCGTCTCCTTCTTCCTCCCCTTTACTATTTCTTTGTGTGTCATCACTTTTAGATTTTTAAGGCTAAAAGCAGAGCCCACTTCCTCAGGCCTGTCTGTAAGCAGTATTGTGTCAAAAAAGAAGCAGGGAGGTCTACTACACCCCATCGACCTCTTGTGCTTGAGCTTGTGCAGAAAGCGTATACAGAATAGTCCTCGGTTTATGACCACAACTGAGCCCAACACTTCTGTTGCTAGATGAAACATTTGGTTAAATGAACTTTGCCTCACTTTACGACTTTTCGTGCCACGGTTGTTAAGTGAATCACCGCAATTGTTGAGTCACACAGCTGTTAACGTGAATCTGACTCCCCCCCGGTCGACTTTGCTTGTCAGGTGGTCACAAAAGGGGATCATATGACCTGGGATCATATGACACTGTTGCAGCGTCGTATCTATGTCACTGCAACCGTCATAGATACGAGCCAGTTGCCAAATGTTTGGATGTTGATCATGTCACCATGGGGATGCTGCAACGGTTGTTAAGTGTGAAAAAACCCCATCATAAGTCACTTTTTTCCCCAGTGCCGTTGCAACTTCGAACGGTCGCTAAACGAGGACTGTATTGGAAGTCGAGGACTTGCCTATACGTTAAACCTAGTTGAGAGTGCTGGAAATGGAAGATCAGCCTTTTTAATAAGAGCAACTGAAGTTGTGGCTGTCCCCTAAAACCTCCAAAGGGCCTTCAAAGTCATTGAAATCTGAATAATATTGACAATAAACTTTCACAAAAGCGAACGGGGATACTTTCTCATTTTAGCCGAGCAAAGTTTTAAAACCGCTTGGATGGGCCCCGTTCGCTCAACGGCATCAACCGAGATGCCCCTTCTAAAATTTGTAGGCTACAAATATTTTTTTTCCCTTCCATTGCTGCCATTTGTTCTGGGCATTAAATTTGTGTTGGTCAAATATATATATATATATATATTTTCTCCTTTGTTTTCTTCCTGGAACTCAGTTTGGGATTGTTAATCAAGACAAAGACTTGCATTGTGGCATCTGTGAGTTCAGATGCTTTGTGTTGCATGCCACTTGGTACAGCCCCAACATAAAATTTCAACCTTCATCCCATTTCTTCTGCTCCAAGAAAAAAATCTTTTCTTAAACCCAGCGACTGGATTTGAACATCCAGATACTACTGGGTCGGAGTGATAGAACGGCTGAAAGCTTGTTCTAACCAATAGTTTGTATATTCGTGGTTTTCTTGGCACGCCGGATGTTGAAAAAGTCAGTTTTAAGTGACAAAATGGAAACTAGGGTTGAAGTCATGGATGTTTAGGAGCTGATAAAATGGAATTATGCCAGGGGTGAAATCCAGCAGGTTCTGGAGAACCGGTAGTGGAAATTTTGAGTAGTTCGGAGAACTACCACCTATGGCTGGTCCCAGGGTAAGGTGGGAATGGAAATTTTGGAATATCCTTCCCCCAGGAGTAGGGAGGGAATGGAGATTCTGCAGTATCCTTCCCCTGGAGTGGGGTGGGAATGGGGATTTTGCAGTATCCTTCCCCTGGAGTGGGGAGGGAATGGAGATTCTGCAGTATCCTTCCCCTGGAGTGGGGTGGGAATGGGGATTTTGCAGTATCCTTCCCCTGGAGTGGGGTGGGAAATGGAGATTTTGCAGTATCCTTCCCCTGGAGTGGGGTGGGAATGGAGATTCTGCAGTATCCTTCCCGTGGGGTGGGAATGGGGATTTTGCAGTATCCTTCCCCTAGAGTGGGGTGGGAATGGGGATTTTGCAGTATCCTTCCCCTGGAGTGGGGTGGGAATGGAGATTTTGCAGTATCCTTCCCCTGGAATGGGGTGGGAATGGAGATTTTGCAGTATGCCACTATGAGATGAACTAAGCAAAAGTAAAAAAAAATTCCACCAGGTTGATTAAAAACGTTTTGGAATACAAGTAGTGCTTGACTTGCTACAGTTCATTTAGTGACCGTTTTTCACAGTTACGACCACTGCAGCATCCTTATGGCCACGTGATCAAAATCCAGACGTTTGGCAACTGACTCATATTTATGACGGTTGCAGTGTCCCCTGGGTGTGTGTGTGTGTGTCACGTAATCCCCTTTTGTGACCTTCTGACAAGCCAAGTCAACGAGGAAATCGGATTCGCTTAACAACCGTGTTACTAACTTGACACGTGCAGCGATTCACTTAACAACTGTGTCCAAGAAAGGTCGTAAAAGGGGGGGGGGGAAATTCACTTCACAAATCTTCACTCGGCGACAGAAATTTTGGGGTCAATTGTGGCCACAAATCGAGGAGTACCTGTACAGTACAGGAAATAATTTTATCATGACGGGAGAGAAAGAAAGAAAAAAAAATCACACTCAGAATCTCACAGTTTGAAATCCACACCAGTAGGGGGTGATCTTTCCTATGAGTATCATATAAATTGTGATAAGAAAGGTGAGCATCTCTTATATTAAATATTAGGAGGAGGGGCAAATTAATTATATCATCTTCAAAAACAATGTTTGATTTACTACCATATATTTACCACTTCCTCCCTTATGGCAGATTTAATCTCTAAGGCATGTTTAGCTCCCATTTTAAAACAGGAGGAAATCTTCGCATATTTTTTTTTTATACCTCTCCATAATAAATAGTCGACAGTGTAACGTTGAAAAAGGCCACAGAGTTTGTTTACCTGGGGCCCCAAAAAAAGTAGCTTACAAAATATAAAATTTTACTTTTTTTGGGTGAGACAATTATGCATGGTAGAACTCCTCTTGTAACTTGTGCTTTTTTTTTTTTTTTTTTTTTTGAGGCTGTGGTTGATGACATTTAATTGCAGGTATAAATTTAATAAATTAAAACCTCTTGATTTGGTGGCACAGCAGCAAATTTAAAGCTTTACGGCTTCATGAGCAAATGCTGCGCCATGCTGAAGCTTGCTCTACTGTGGGTCACAAAACATACCAAATGCCGAACCAAATCAAGGAACCCGTATTATATTTTGGGGGTATTGTGTCGCCCAAATTTATGACTGTATATGTCTTGTTTCAAGGAAAGGCCTAAAGTGGTGTTTAACACCAGAATTGAAAAATCAAAGACAGCGTGGCCTTGATTTTATATGTAAAGTTTATACGGGTTGATATTGATTGCTCCTTGATCATTAAAAAATATTTCAGTATAAGAATTGTAGTGGATATCTCCTAAAGTCTGCCTCATTAAAGTGCCTGGGACAAACCACACATATTGAAGAGGCCTGTTTGTCTTGGATTTCCCTCCACCCCCCCCCCAAAAAAATGGTACAGGTAGTCCCCGACCCCGGGACACTGCGGTCGTCATAAATATGAGTCAGTTGGCAAGCGTCTGAATTTTGATCACATCACATGACAGTGCCGATGCTGCAACAGCCATAAGTGAGGAAAAACAGTCATTAAGTCGCTTTTTCCCAGTGCCGTTGGTACTTCAGACGGTCACTAAAGGAACGATGGAAGTTTATACGAGGCGGAGGTTTAAGCAATTCATGAATGATCCTGCATAGGTTATCTGCCATTTGTCAGAAATGGTGTAGGGGGCTCCTGATTGGGCGGGGGGTTGGACTAGATGACCTACAAGGTCCCTTCCGACTTTTGTTAATCTGTTAATCTTTCCCACATTACACTTCGGCTTAGATGCATTTCGCAGTGAGGTTCACAACATATTTCTTTTGTGATAATTTAGGCACCGTTGTATGTATGTATGTATGTATGTATGTGTAGAGATAGATAGATAGATAGATAGATAGATAGATAGATAGATAGATAGATAGATAGATCCCGCAGTTCGCTCATCCCTCGAGGTTCAAGATTTGGTTTGTTTTTTTCCTTCGGGAACTCCAGGCAATGCTCATGAACAACAACGGCCCTGTGAGGTAGGTTGAAAAGAACCAACCCCCCCACATCCCCAGTGAGTTTCTTTGACTGTGAGCCCGTGTCAAATCACTAGTCCAGGAGTCAGCAACCTGCAGCTCCGGAGCCGCATGTGGCTCTTTCACCCCTCTGCTGCGGCTCCCTATCACTCAAAATATGCGTCACAACCGCCAATGTGCGACACCCGCCGGCACGCGATTTATTGAGCTTTTCAACAACCCCCCCCCCCCCCGGTAGGCCAACCATGGATAAATCCAAAAAAAATGAAAAGTTTCAGAAGAAAACAGAACCTTTAATTCAACTACAGAGGCTAGCTCGAGAAACAAGTCAGGCACGGGAAGGGTTTTGTGGCTCCCGGTGTTTTCTTTTCTGTGGGAAAGCAGGCAACAAGATTGGCAGTGTCTTCCTATTGCATTTCTCCCCTTTTTTTTTTTTTTTTTTGTGCAAAGATCCAGGATGAATCCCTATCATATATAAGGGATATATATATATCGATAGGCAGGCAGGTACTACCTGGTTAGTCTTGACCAGTCAGCCTGGAGGCCTGGGAGTGACCCACCTGTCCGCTCTTTCCACCTGGGCAGTGTGTGGGGGGGGCCCTCCCTCCCTGCCTGAGCATCCCACGTGTTTCCAAACCGGCAGCTCCCCCCTCCCTCCATTTATCCCCCCCCGCCCCCTTTTTAAACCCCACTTCGGCAAAACCCGCCCTGCCGCTCCGTCTTTCTGCGCAGGCTCTAGGTCTGGCAACCGCAGGCTTTATCCTCCCCTTCCTTTCGTCGGGTTTGCATCTCTCTCCCCCCCCGCCCCCCTCGTTCTGTCTGTGTAGGGCCCGCGCGCATGTGCGTGGCTTGGCTCGCCTTTTGCGGAACGAGGAGGAGGTGGAGGAGGAGAGAGAGAGAGAGAGAGAGAGAGAGGCGAGCCGGGGGGAGGCGGCGCCGGTTCCTGGAAGAGCCCAGCCTGGGGAGTTGGTCACATTCTTGGCTGGCATTCAAGAGCTGAGCAGACACCAACAAACAGAGGAGGTGGAGGAGGAGGAGGCGGCGGCGGCGGCGGACGACGACGGAGAGGAGGAGCAGCAAGCAGCAAGCAGCAGCAGCAGCAGAAGCAGCAGCATCGCCTCGCCAGATCGCCCGCCCGCCTGCTCGCCTGCATTGAGCTCAGCGCCGCCCGAACGTCCTCAATCCGGGCTGGAGCGAAAGTGAGCAGGGCCGGACGGAGGGGACTGCTCGTTCTCCGACCCTCTCTCCACGAGACAAGAGGGGCGAGATCAAAAGGACAAGCCGGTCCTCGCCAGACAGAGACAGACAGACAGCCAGCCAGCAAGCAAAGCAGCAGCGCTTTTTTTTTTTTTTTGCTTTCCGCCTCTACCGGTTCGCTGCTGGGCAAAGGGGAAATATCTGAGACTCCCGGGGATCTTCTTCTTCTTCTTCTTCGCCTCCTCTGGCTTTTGTGGCGGACCATGGACAGAAAGGCATCGGCTTCCCCGGCGCCAGGAGTTGCCGCTTGGATCCCGGACGGATCTCCCCAGGGTTACTAAACCAGCCTTTCCCCCCCCCCCTTCTCTCCTTCCAGATCGCTTTTTATCCCACCCCCCCTGCTCGTTAGTTTTGGGGGTGGGTGGGGGGCAGAGGTTTTTTTTTTCTTTCTCCCACGGAAGAGAGAGGGGGGGTCCGGGGGCATTGCTTTCTCTCTCGCCCCCTTCTTTTTATAACTTTTTTCCCTCCCTCTCTCTCTCTCTCTCCCCCACCACCGCCCCTTCCCCGAAGATCTACTTCTCTCTCTCTCTCTCTCTCTCTCTCTCTCTCTTTCTTTCCCCTCCCCTGTTTTTTTTGGCTGCGGGGCCCAGAGAGAATTTTTTCTTCTTCTTCTTTTTTTTTGGTCCCCCCTAAAACTTGGGGGGGCGTCGGGAGGGAGGGAGGGGAGGGGGGCGCGAGGGAAAAAAGGAAGCCCGGAGCGAAAGAGAAAAGAAGGCGCATCCAGAAAGCCGGGAAATGTGAGATCGTGGCTGGCTCCTTCTCGCCCCTCCGGCGTTAAAAAGAGAGGAACCGTCTGAACCAGGGGAAAAAGGGGATTGTGGGGAGGGGAGAGGTGAGAGAGAGAGAGAGGGCTGCCTTTTTGGAATCGCCCCCCCCCTCTCCCTTGTGTTTGGAAAGAGCCCCCACCCCCCAAAAAAAACCCCACCACCCCCCAAGGCTGGAATTGGGGCGCCTTTCCCGCGGGGCCCCCCAAGCAAAAGGAAAAATTGGGCGCCGCAGGAACCAGGGACGCGGGGGGACCTCCGCAGGCAAGCCGCCGAAGATGGAGACAGTCCCTCGGAGCGGTTTCCAACCTCACCCAGGTTTACAGAAGACGTTGGAGCAGTTTCATCTCAGCTCCATGAGTTCTTTGGGTGGCCCCGCTGCTTTCTCAGCTCGTTGGGCTCAGGAGCTTTACAAGAGGGAGAGCGCCAAGGAAGCAGCGGTGGCTGTGTCGGTCTCCTCTTCATCCTCATCTTCATCCTCCTCCGTGATGGCCCCTGAGCATCCTTTGCCTCCTCTGCCTCCCATCCCACCACCTCCTCCTCCGGTGATGCCGGGCCCTTTCTTCATGCCTTCGGACCGCTCGACGGAGCGCTGCGAGACCGTCCTGGAAGGCGAGACCATCTCCTGCTTCGTGGTGGGTGGCGAGAAGCGGCTCTGCCTGCCCCAGATCCTCAACTCGGTCCTGCGCGACTTTTCCCTCCAGCAGATCAACGCCGTCTGCGACGAGCTGCACGTCTATTGCTCCCGTTGCACCGCTGACCAGCTGGAGATCCTCAAAGTCATGGGCATCCTGCCCTTCTCGGCGCCCTCCTGCGGCCTCATCACCAAGACCGACGCCGAACGCCTTTGCAACGCCTTACTCTACGGGGGAGCCTTCCCGCCTGGCCGATGCAAGAAAGAGCTAGCCGGGGTTGGCACTGCCAGCGCCTTGGAGCTGGAACTGGAGCTCACCGAGCGGAGCTTCAAAATCTACCACGAGTGCTTTGGCAAATGCAAAGGCCTGTTGGTACCCGAGCTCTACAGCAGCCCCGGTGCCCCTTGCATCCAGTGCCTCGACTGCCGGCTCATGTACCCGCCGCACAAGTTTGTCATCCATTCCCACAAAGCCCTGGAGAACCGAACTTGCCACTGGGGCTTCGACTCGGCCAACTGGCGAGCCTACATCCTCCTCAGCCAGGATTATGCCAGCAAGGAAGAAAAAGCCAGGCTGAGCCAGTGCCTGGATGAGATGAAGGAGAAGTTTGACTACAGCCATCGGTACAAGAGGAAGGCGCCCAGGGTGAGCCAGGGCTTGTGGGGGGGGGCAGGCGAGGGGGGGTCTCTATATTTGGGGGGGCGTCATCATGGGGGACTTGTGGTATCCCCCCTTCAAAGGAAGAGGCCTTTGCTGATAACTGGAAAGTCAGAAGGTGGCTCCAAGATGTTGGGATTTCAGCAGACCTCAAAAGAGAGATTTGAACTGTAAACCCAGAATCCTTGCAAGCGATGTTGCTGGGTGCTTGGGACAAGTTGCTCGAGATGCTTGGGATGTGGGACATTTACCTCTTGGCAGAGGGGATATATATATATATATATACCCAATCCTTCAAGCTTCCTTATATCATGCCTGGGTCAGTTTTTTTTTTTTTTAGCTTGTTACCTGGTTGGGGCTTCTGGTATTCTGACCTTCCTGGAATTAACATGACTTTACGGTGAGGACGAATGTGAATGAATCCTGAAATACATTACTAATAATGTTCTTGGAATCTGCTTAAGGCAGTTGTGTTGTGCCAGATGGTCTCTTTTTCTTTTTTTCCCCATTTGGAAAGCAAGTTATCTCGAGTTCTTGCTTGGGTAAAAAGATGGGAGAATAAATCCAATCTACGTGCCTTTCCTCTGGATGGGAAGGGCTGATTTTTTAAATTTTTTTTAAGTAAGCGTGCAGCTGTACTTCTGGCAAGAGGCTTGTGTGTCTCTCTGTGTGTGTGTGTGTGTGTGTGTGTGTGAATCTCCAAAACTGGCTTTGTGCACACAGCAGAGGCTTTATGCTGTGCCAAAACTCAGTTTGCAGTAATGTGGGTGAAGCAGAACAACTCTTTGGTGTGTAAACGAGGTTTACAGATGTGCAAAAAAAACCCCCACAACAAACAGAAAAGGATACATCAGAACTCTTGGATGAGGCTTGCAAGAAAAAAAAATTAAGTGGAAAGATACAGATTTAAGTTGTTTTGTCCATCTTTGGGAATCAGCAGTGGCTTTCTATCAAAATAAATCCTTTTGTCTTTTTAATAATTTGGGGAATGTGACGAGAGTCTCAAAACTTGTGCCCTGAATCCTTGGGTCAAAGAAAGATCTGCTGTTATTAGCCATTGTGTCTTTTCTTTCTGCATTCTTACATGCACTTGCCTTTCTGTTTTGTGGTCTCTCCCCCCATCTGTATTTTGTATTTTATGGTTAAATTTACATAGGGTACACAGAAAGGTTTGCTGCGCTGCAGTGGCATTTCTTAAAAATGGAGAATTATGTTGCGTAGTCTGTAGTTTTCATCGACCTGCCGTAAATCTCGGGACTCTATAAAGTGCGTGAACTTTAAAAGAAAGAAGTAGTAAATTAATCACTTTTCCTTCCAATTTACCGAATGGGATAGAATTGTCATATATATATATATATTTATTTACACACACACACATTATTGCTGATTTGAAGAAATCCAAGGTGTTTTTTTCTCTATCCCTCTCTCTCTCTCCAGTCCTCTGTCTCTTTATTATTTCACATAGGGAGAAATTTTAACCAATCAATAAACGCATAATCCGAGAGATTCCAATTGTACTAATTCAGGGCACATATAAATACGATTGGGGTTTTAGGATGTGTGCACAGGCTGTTTATTTTTTGATACCCAGCATTGTCTGGTTGTGGCTGTCTTGCCAACAATTTTTTGTACGCGGGTTAAATATACACTCCGGAAATCGATGTGTCCATGCCAGGGCAACTGGGGAATTTGCCCAGCCAGACAGCTTTGAGAGGACATTGGTACAATATCCTCTTTATTTCATCTGCAAAACCGTGTTCAGTTCCCAGAATCCCTGGGGTTGGTGGTTGGGTGAGAAAGTGGCGCGGTGCGGAAGCCATGCCTTGGCACCAGGCCTGGGGAATAAAGTAGAAAGGTTGGGGGGGTGTTCTCTTGAAAATAATAATAATAATAATAATAATAATAATAATAATAATAATAATATCCGGTGCGATTTAGTCTGCCTCCTCCATTGCCTTGGGAAAAAAAAAACAAAAAGGGGAGAAATTTTTAAGTTAGCTCTGCCATCGTGCAGGATTGTCAAATTCCTTCTGAATCATGGGGGATTTACAAATCTGTAAATCTGAAGAAAATCCACTTGATGGCTGGCAGGCAGGCAGGTGGAGGTGGTGGGGGGGAAGCTTTTGGTATTTTTTTTTTCTCTTTAAATTCCTATGCATCTTATTTTGGAGAAACCCACCCACTCAACCCACAACTTTTGAGGCCACCGGGTCTGCCTGAAAGCAAGCATGCACCGCAAAGGAGCCTAGTAATAAAAAAATAAATAAGTTTTTTAAAAAGGGGCAGAACAAAGAGACAATTTAAAAAAAAAAAAATCCTCTCTTCCTTCCTCCTTGTGTTTGCTCTCGAGTTTCCACTTTTTTTGAAGAAGAGGAAGCCATTTTCTGGGGGACTTCCCTCCCCCTCCCCTTCTTTTCCTTTCCTCCTCCACCCTCCAGTCTCCCAGAGCGTCAGTGTAAGAGCTATTGTCAGAACATTGGAGTCTAAAGACTGCACATTATCTCTCATAGACCAGGACTGGATGCGGCGTTAATAGCTTGTCTCCCTTTGGCTAATCATGGGCTAAAAGTAGCAATTGGCCTGAATGTCCTTCCTGAGTATGAATAAGAAGAGGAGGAACAGTGAAAAAATGATGTATTTGGGGAGGGGTGTGTGTGTTTACTTTCATTGTAAGTCCTAGCACTTTTATTATTATTTTTTTTTAAAGTGTCAGAAATCTGCTTGGTGACCCAGGAGTACAAACTTCAAAATGTACATTTCCTAGTGTTTTTTCTAGCTCTGTCAAATAAAAACCATCCCTTTCCGAAGACTCTTGAACGAGGCTTTTGAGCTGCAGAAATAAATTCCCCATAATTAATTAATTAATTAATTAATTAATTAATTTTAAATTTGATTTATATGCTGCCTTTCTCGGGAGACTCAGGGCGGCTTACAATGCGTTAAGCAAAAGCCTTCCTACTTTTGTATATTTATATACAAAGTCAGCTTATTGCCCCCACAAACTGGGTCCTCAATTTACCTACCTTAGAAAGGATGGAAGGCTGAGTCAACCTTGAGCCTGGTGAGATTCGAACTTACAGTAATTGCAGACAGCTGGTGTTAATCACAATGCTATCAGTCTGCTGAGCCACCAGGCCCAATTTATTTATTGGTTCGATTTATATGCCGCCCTTCTCCAGAGACTCAGGGCGGCTTACAATGCGTTAAGCAATAGCCTTCATACTTTTGTATATACCTGCTTAGTAGGGCTTTCGCCACCCCCCCATAAGCGGTGTTCTTTTTTATACAAAGTCAGCTTATTGCCCCCACAATCTGGATCCTCATTTTACCTACCTATGGTGGGAATGATGACTTTGAAAATAAGGAACAAAAGATCCGCTTGGAAGTACCCATGAGGTCATCTAATCCAACCCATGCACTCTTTATTCCAGACAAAAGAGCAAGCGCTAAGGGATCTTTGTGGCTTTTAAAAGCATTTCTTTCATTTCATCCCCCCCCCAATCTATCATAAAATTTGTGGAGGGTTCTCATTTAGGAGAATGCAGGTTAGAAGTATTTTTTCCTCCCCTGTCATTCTAAAATTGATACCATTTTGCTTTGGTTTAAACCAGCCAGGATGAGAGAGGTAGACCTCCATAGTTGAAGCTATATTGTGAGAATAGAGTAGACTTTAAGGTTAGTTTTAACTGCTGCTTCTGCAGCTTGAATTTGGCTGTAAGTGCTTGTATTTTGGGAAGGCCTCTCTGTTTACCTGTCTTCCATGATTTTTCTCCTTCTGCTCATCAGATCCTGTTTCCGTCCAACTCTGAGCCAAGAGAATAGTTGTTACACTGCAGCAAATAATCATCTGGAGAATAATAAATCTGTGTATAAAGTTGTGGCGAGAGACGAATAGCATTAAAATAAAGTTGAGATCTGTGAGGGGAGGAAATGGTGGTGGTGGGGCAGGGGAGTAAATCCCACTTAATCTTCACCTGGGCTGCCTAAATTTTGGCTTGGCTGACTTCTCTTTTCCCGTTTTAACCATCGCTCAGTGCTGTTGTATTGCTGGCGACTGCCTGCAATGCCATATAAGTAATCCTCGATTTTAATTCACTTAGCGACTGTTCGAAGTTACAATGGCACCGAAAAAAACATGACTTGTGACCGTTTTTCACACTTATGACCGTTGCAGCATTTCCCCAGGGACACGTGATTCACATTTGGGATGCTCGACAACCGATTCACATTTACGACCCAGATTCACTTAACAATGGGGTCACTAATGTAACGTCTGCAGCAGGGATTCACTTAATAAATGGGGCAAGAAAAGTCATGAAAATGGGACGAGCTTCCTTAACGAACGTTTCACTTAGCAACATAAATTTTGGGCTCATTTGTGGTCGTAACTTGAGAACTTTCTTAGTAACGGGGTTGTTAAGTGAACCTGGCTTCCCCATTGAAACCGTCATAAATAACATGCCAGTTGCCGAGTTGTATTAATTTTGATCATGTGACCACTGGGCCACTTCAGTGGTCGTTAAGTGTGAAAAACGGTCATAAATCACTTTTTTCCACTGCTGTTCTAACTTTGAATGGCCATTAAACGAACTGTTGTAAGTTGAGGACTTCCTATGCTTAGTCAGTGATACTGACTGGGGGAATTCTGGGAGTTGAAGTCCACCCGTCTGAAAGCAACAAAAGTTGAGAAACACTGATCTATATTTTATTTATTATTTACAGCTGGAGTTAAGCCTTTTTTTTTTTTTTTTTTTTGGCACTTCCTGAACGTTTTAACATTTTTTCTTTATTTTTCTTGGGATTAATCTTTCCCATATGGACTTTGAAATCTCTTTAAAACAACTGCTGGACTTTGTTCTCCTGTGTTTCCCCCACCTCCAAAAATGTGGTATGTTTCTTTTTCTTGGGTTTTTCTCCCTTTTCCATGATAACTTTTTAAACAACTTGCAGACAAGAGCTGGCTGATTCCTACTTTCTGTTTGTTTGATGTGTCTGAAAACAGGAACCCTTTCTCTTGTGGAATACTATTTCTAGGTATTTTGAAGTGCTTTCCTTTACAGCTTTCTTTTTTTTGTTGTTGTTGTTGTCACGGTTAAAGGAGTTTAAAGTGATTGCCTGAGACATGAAAAAGATACCAGGTTTTCCACTTTTGACCTAATCTGGCTTGTGCTTTCCTGCAATTTTTACTTCAACACAAAAATTCTGAAGCCTTATGGCTGCTAAAATCACCAGGCTGTCTTGAATTTGCATCTGTTTCCCCGAAAATAAGACCCATCTGGAAAATAAGCCCTAGCATAATTATTCAGGATGCTCCTATTATAAGCCCTACCCCCCAAAATAAACCCCAGTTAAGATCCTCATCCGGGTGGACGCATTTAGTACCGTATTACCCTGTAAATAAGATCCAACTGGAAAATAAGCCCTAGCATGATTTTTCAGGATGCTTGTATTATAAGCCCTACCCCCAAAAATAAGCCCCAGTTAAGATCGTCAGCCAGATGGGTGCATTTAGTACCGTATTTCCCCCAAAATAAAACCTAACCAGAAAATAAGCCCTAATGTGTCTTTTGGAGCAAAAATTAATATAAGACCTGGTCTTATTTTTGTAGAAACACAGTACTAAGCTAGGATACTTTTTGGGGGGAGTATTTATTTTGCACTGAACTTAGACCGAGCTTTGGCATAGTGTAATTGTGCAAACTTAAGTCATGTTATGTTTCGTAAGCCATGATTTATAGCTTCGTTATGCACCATCTGGGCTATCTGGACTTAATGGAATGTGTGACTCTGGCTGGGTTTACTCTGTTAAGCTGTAATGTCATTGTGCCATTGTGTTAAAACTAAATACCCGTTTTGTGGCTTTGCACGTATGCTAGTAAGGAGCATCCTGTTGGAATTCCCTCATTTGTAAATTGATTTTTTTCCCTCAACCTTTTTCTCAGAATGTGCCTGCTTTAGCAAACCTTTCCAAATTCAAGAAGGCTCTTTTTTTTTACACATTTTCATAGGTCTGCAAGAAGGACAAGTAGCTGGTAGAGAGAGTACTGTTTAAAGATCATGGTCAGATGAGTGTTTATATGTATGTATAGTTGTTCTTTCAACTTGGCACATTTCAGTTCCCAGAATCTCCATGGCCGCGATTGAGAATTGTGGGAAATGCAACGTCCATACATTTGGAGGCGGGCAGTTAGGAAATACTGATCTTTTTTCTTAAAAATGCATTGCCCTAGGTCAGGAGTCAGCAACCCGCAGCTCTGGAGCCGCATGTGGCTCTTTCATCCCTCTGCAGTACCCAGAAGACTTGCTGGCCGGAAGTATCTTATCCGGAAGCACCTTATCCGGCGCGCATGCCCCCCGGGCAATATCTCTTTCTGGCTGTGGCCCTGACGAGCACGCATGCACAAAGTGCGCCCTTTTTGGCACTTGGTGCCAAAAAGGTTCGCCATCATTGGTATAAGGCATAAAGCCATAAAGGAGCCCCTGTCTTGGGAAGAATAACTCTTCCAGTACAACTCTTTTGGGTAGATTGTTTCTCAAAACTAAGTCTTCTGTGGATTGCAACTGGGGGTGGGGGGAGAAATGTGGTTTTTGATGAGTAAATTACCATGAACTGCAGGATGCTGATCCCCATGCTGGACTAGTGAGCACTCTGTGTGTGTCTTTTTAACAAGACTCTAGCCAGACAACCCTTTTTGTGCTTGGTGTGAGACGCGAACTTACGCACACCCTTCTCCCATGGGCGGCACTCTCCAAATATTGTCAAGATGGCACCTCTTTGGGGAGCATCAAGTTAACAAAAATAAGTTATTCAGTTGTGAAAGTATAATAAGCTATTGTTGAAGGACCACATCCCTGATCTTCCAGAGCATCGTTATATTTTATTTTGCATTTGAATGAAGATGATAGAGAAGCCTGAATACTGCGATCATTTTATAGAAAGGATTGTGACATTTAATCTAATGAATCAATGTGACCTTAAGTGCACGTTAAAGTCATAGGAGAGAACAATTCTATTCTATTCTATTCTATTCTATTCTATTCTATTCTATTCTATTCTATTCTATTCTATTCTATTCTACTCTACTCTACTCTACTCTACTCTACTCTACTCTACTCTACTTCTATTCTACTTTACTCTACTCTACTCTACTTCTATTCTACGCTGTTCTACGCTATTCTATGCTACTCTATTCTGTGATACTCTATTGATACCCCATTGATAAATCAAACTGGGGGAATCTTCTTTTTCTTTTTTTACCCATATGTAATTTTAATAAACAATTTGACATTATTAAGATGTTCAATCAATTGCTGTTTTTTTAGCCGAGATGCAGCCTTGATTTGAGTAAATCACCAATTGGGTGCTCTTTGGATGGTTTTGATTGCAGTCTCTTGAAATCTTAATGAGAAGGTGTCAGACTAAAGAAGGCCCATTGGGAAGGAGCATTGGGAAAATTTCTATTTATACTCAAATATGTAAGGAAAAAAATAGTACTTACCTATCAGGATATTCTATTTTACTTCCAAGGCCCCTGGTTCAAGGAATATTATACAACATAAGCTTTTTGTTTTAATAGAAATATGTGAAACGTAACTTCCTTTCCAAAGGTTTAAAGGAAATACACAGAGACCTCTCGAAGCTTTGTGGTTGAGGTGTGGAAACATGCCCAGAGACAGAATTTTTCCCCACGTGTCTTTAGAGTTGAATAAATCGTTATCGGTCACCAATAAATAATAATAAAACAACAGCTGAACAGACACAAGAGAAAAAAAAACACCAGCCTGCTTGGATTCCCATGGTATTGTGTTCCTCAAATCAATAAAAATGACATTTGTATCCTTCTTTCCCTCCTTTTTCTTTTTTCTTTTTTTTGGTTTGTTCTGCAAACTTCTGTTCAATTCAGTGGTATCACGTTAAAAGGATAAGGTCATGGACTCTATAATTGCCTCTTGGTTTCCCAATCCCTTCTCTCTCTCTCTCTCTCTCTCTCTCTTTTTTGGCTAGCCGGTTTGTGTAATGTCTGTCTCAAACAGTTGAGTAAGGGCATTGAAGCTGCAGACAGGATGTTAAGTGTTAGGAAGTCTGGGTGAAATATAACAGAAGCTCCAGTATATGTTGAAGGATGCAGGCAGTAACCAGCTTCCAGCTTCAGGTGCTGCCCTTGCAATTTTGCAGAAATCTCATCTTTTTGAATTTTTGATTTCTGGAGTTTCTTCTACCAGGATTATTTCTCACCCACCCCCTTCTGTTTTTCTTCTTCTGCTCACTGAAATGGTTGCACAAAAACCTCGTTTTCTTTTATTTAAGGCTTGCATCCTTTGCTTCCTTCCATCCCCTTTCGTTGTTGTTAAATGATGCAGACTTTTAAAGCCCGAATAAATTCTGTGGATGTCATGAGTTTTAAGCTGAAGCTGAAGCTGCTTGCGAAGCTGAAGCTGCATTTTGGATTTTTTGCAAGCAGCAGAAGGTTTCGAAATCTGCCTCAGTTCTGTTCTGCTTAACTGTTCGTCTGTCTCTTCGGGTAATTTTATAAGGAGCAGGTTGATTGTCACGAGCGAATTAAGGAAATAGTGTTCTTCAAACTGTGGTTTATCAGGGTAGCTAGGATTTCACATTAGCCTCTTAGTTTAGATTTGCCTGCATAATTCTTGTATCCCAGTTTACCTTATTTATTTTTTTATTTTTGGGGGAGAACAGCTGACAAAAGCTCCAGCTACAGACGGCCTGCAGTCAGTTAATATTTTTATATTTTTATGGATGCCTTTGTGGAAGTACGATGCTGCCACTTCCTCTCCGATGTATTATTTTTCTGAAAGTCTCGGTCAACACAAAGTCTAGCACCCTGGCCAGTGTTTCAGACACACTGGATATCCAGATGCCACACATTGTGGGGTTTTGAGAGGCTTCACCAAACACACACCCTCTGCTATATGGATTCCTTTTCCAGAAGCTTTGGACTGTACTGAGTCTTGGAAGACTTCTAGTGGCGAGGAAAATAGCCATGAAAATATATGCCTTTTTAGTCTTTTCCTGTGTTTTTTTTTTTTTTTTTGGTTTATACGTGACCCACAAATCTCTGCTTTGGTCTGCAATAATCTATGACTACTGGAGAACAATCAGTTACAATTTTTTTTTCCCTGTACAGTATTTGTTCCCTGTGTGGATTTTTTTGCAAGCCAGGTCTGATAAGCCTTTAATCTCACCTTCAGAAGTAAATTTCTCAGTATGTATGATCACACGAGAAAAGTACCAGTGGGCAAGTGCTATCGTAGCATTTTCCGAATCCCCTTTATAACCATGAAATATATCCTTAATTAATAGACTGTAGCAATAAGATACACTCCACCTCCCTCTCGCTTCTCATCTTTTGCCGCCTCCCTCTAACGCAGGGCCTGTCAATGGAGAATATTTGTACAATGTGGTAGAACCAGCAAGCCGGGAGCTTCAGTTTTTCCCCCATCGTGGCAGTAAATCTCTGGGAAAAACCCTGGTTTGAAGCAATTGAGTTGTGGGCAAACCCATTTCCTGTTTCTGGTGTAATTATTAGGAACCCTTTTTTTTTTTTCCAGTTTAGTTGTCGCGTTAAGACATTGGGTTTCCCTTTCATACACTTTGGAGGCAGAAAAATGGATTTTAAAGAGCCTTTGCAATCTTGGTGTTTTAAGAATATCATGGATAGCCAGGAAAACATACAGATAGGACAAATCTATCCAGAGTTTTATCTCGAAGTACGAATGACCAGGCACAGACTATAGGTAGTCCTCGGCTTACGACCACAATTCAGCCCAAAATTTCTGTTGCTAAGTAAGAGATTTGTTAAAAGCGAGTTTTGCCCCATTTTTACGTCCTTTCTTGTCACAAGTGAATCAACTTCCATTGTTAAGTTAGTCAGAAGGTTGTTAAGTAGATCTGGCCTCCCCATTGACGTTGCTCATCAAAAGGTCACCAAAGGGGGTTCGCTTTTGTCCGTCCTAAATACAAGTCAGTTGCCAAGCGTCTGGATTTTTATCACGTGATCATGGGGATTCTGCAAACGAGTACGATTATAAGTTGAAGGCCATCTGTATCACATTTTGGACACAGCTTCCATATTTCTGGGCAAAACGGAAGGAAGGAAGAAGAGAATAACCAGCATGAAGTTGGGAGACTAATATAGATCTATTTTGGACTGATTGGTCCTCATCAGTTAGCCACACCCTTACCCTATATTCCCTCCCCATAGAGGCTAAGTACTAGTAGTAAATACTTAGCCTCTACGGGGAGGGAACATAGGGTAAGGGTGTGGCTAACTGATGAGGACCAATCAGTCCGAAATAGATCTATTTTGGACTGATTGGTCCTCATCAGTTAGCCACAGGCAGCAATAGGCAGTCTCCCAATAGGCAGCAAAATGCTTGCTTGCTGTCTGAAGAAGCCTAGGATAGTGGATGTGATTTCACTGAGCTATGGCTGCAAACTTGGTTTATATATATAAACCAAGCAATGAATGCTCCATTGAGAGAACTAAAGGATGAGGACGGATCCTCTTGGAGGAAAGTTTCTGTGTTGGTTGCTAAGAATGGACCCCAAGACGATGGCACACTTCATCAATCAAACCACAAATTCTGCCTCCAGAGGCTTCCTAGAAATCCTTTTTGGCTTTTGGGTTTTTTTTTTTGGTTACTTAAAAGAGGACTTCCTTCGGGCTATTGATAAGTGTGTTTTCAGAACAGAGAAAGCTTTTGAGGGTATATATGCATGTCTCTCTGGTGGCTCATTTTTTGCCGACGTTTTTTCAGACAGGAACTTCCCGTGTGCTGAAATCGATTCCTCCCAACTTCCTGGATGCTGTTTCCTGTTGAGAAAGAAAAGTTTGTTGAGTGGCACTTCTGACTTGAGTTTGAAGGATTGCTACTTTTTTTCCCTCCCCCCTCTTCCCCATCATTTGCAACCTCACGGGCTACTCCCCTCCCCCACCCACCCACCCCGCTTTCCGATCTGGGGGAGAAAATACCCATTTACCAGAGAATTTCCACGTTCTTAGTGGAAGGAGGAGGAAAACCCACAGAAGCTGCAGAGCCCAAGGAAAGAGGAATTTTCAGTTAAAACAAAGGATGCTCTTCTTAGTCACTTAATGGTTGGAGCAATTAGAGGAATGACACACCCTAATAATAATGGGAACGTCAGCACTTTGAGCAAAAAAATTGAAGCTACTTTTCTTTTCCCAACAAGTCAAACCATTTTTTTAAAAAAAAAAAAAACTAATGCAAACACACAGCTAAACAGGAATCTCGTTTTATGGAATCAGCATTCAGAGTTTCAGGAATTATTTCTTTTTTTCCCCCCTAGCCCTGTGCTTTTAAAAAAAAACAAAAACAAGCCAGATTAAAATCTGAAGACTATTGAAGTGCAGAGTGGGGTGCTTTGCTTCTGAATGACACCTCCCCCCCTCTTTTTTGGGGGGGGGCAGAGAGGGCTGCTTCAACAGATCTCAGTTTTTGTGGTCTCTCCCAATCCTCCCCCCCCCCGAGTTTTAGTGACAAGTGCCTATTTTGTGCGGGTTCTGCCTTTACACAGGATGGAACATTTTAAAGCAATATGGGGGGGAAATATACCCCGTTGCACATAAAACATTTACTAGAGAGAACGCCTGGTTCTGAAATGAGTGCTTATCGGGGTTAAGCTCGCCTTCTGCAAAGTTATTGTGAATGAAATAACATTCATGCTTGCTGTTGGTGTTTTTTTTTTTCCTGGAAAATGTCGTGTTTGCCTACGTCCGGGTGATTTTTTTTTTTAAGAAGTGTTGTAAGCTCGTTTCGAAGAACAGCATATAAACATCAAGTTCACCGAGTCTGTTTGGCATGGTTTGCAATTGTAGGAGAATGTAGCTTAGGCTTTGTTTAAAAAACAAAAAACAAAATTATTAGTCATTTTCTGTCCAGTTAGATCAGGAGAGAGAGAGAGAGAACATGCCCAGAAAATTAGCAAAAGCATTTTGCTATTTTGCCCAAGAAACTTACATTTGATGTGCCTCGGTGAGGATAGGAGTGTCTTTAAAGGAGATTTTCTTTATATACCGTTTCCAAAAAGACTTCATCTTGAGTTGGCACACCATTTTGATTTTTTTCTGCGAACTATATATTTCTGCTGGCTTCCAGAATTCAGCTTGAAATTTTAAGTTCCTTTTTCTTTAAGCCTGCTCTTCTTCTTTTCCTCTTTTGTTTGGCTGGATGAGAAGTTTGGCAGGAAATGTACTGAGGCTAACAAATATACCAGCTTCAGTGTTTTTGTTGCCTTTTGTTGTTGTTGCAATGCTTGAATTTCCATTTTTCAGGGGGTTTGGTAAGAAAGCCTGTAGAGCTAGTCCTCGACTTAACAACGGTTGTAAGTCGAGGATTACCTACTTGGCAGGCTGAAGAGAACTTCCCTGTCAACCAGAGCTGATATTCAGCCGGTTCGGATCGGTTCGCTCGAACTGGTAGCGGAAATTGCAGGTGGGCTCATCCACCCGCCCCGGCTGTATGCCGTCTTATTTAGGCACATTTTTGAGGCTTGGTGAATGCGCAAAAGGTGCGCATGCGCAGAAGTGGTGCGCACGAGCGAAGCGAACGCACGTGGGCGTGCGCTCACATTTACGAACTGGTAGGGAAAGTAACTGAATACCAGCCCTGCTGTCAACATATATCAGAGGATTTCCAGAGGCGGTTCAGAGAATAGACAAGGGTTTACTGATTTAAGAACAGAAGGAGGGTGAAGAGAGGGGGAAAAAAAGCAGAAAATTGAAAAGGTGGCCTATATAGTAAAAGGTTGGATTTCCCAGCGCTGCAGTCTGCGAATAGGATATCGTTCCCTGCGAATAGGATACATCATTCACCAAGGCACCTAATCTTGCTGAACTGTGTCTGAGAGAGCCTCCCACCAAGTCAGCCCATTCCTGATAAGGGGTTTGAAGTATTTGGAGAGTTGATTTATAGCCCCTCGTCTGATGTGAAGGGATCTCTTTCAAACACGTCCGGCCAGAGGAGAAGCCCCTCCTTTTTCGGTGGCTCTTCCCCCCTCTTCCAATCTACGCAGTTTTTTGAGCCTCACCTCTTCCCAGCTGGGCTGGGGAATCTAGTGACACCCAAAAAAGAAGCCACGGGGGGGGGGGTAAACTTGGTTTCCCCCCTTTATGGGAAAGCCCTCTCTTGAGAATTCCTGAATGAAAAGTGGGTCCTAAGAGGAGAGCTTTTCACACCACACCACAAAAAGAGCGGTGCGGTTTGACCTACGAGGAAGACTTTTCGAAAGTTGTACATTTCACCGGCCTGTCTTTATTTCCCGGGCCTGCCTGTCTCTTCATGCCTGTCATTCACAGGGCCTGAAAAGAGACACCCTTTCTATTTTGTGCACTCGGGGGTCTAATTTGCATGAAAACAGATCCTTTTGTTCCCACCCGGGGGACCCTCTGGATTTCCCTGCCTCTGAGCATAATCCTCTGTGACATCACAATTAAGTTCCCTCGGAAACCATGGTGATGTCACACACACGGCAAGGAAAGAAAGGGGGGGGGAGAATTGAATGGCCGAACAGGGGGCTTTTCTCCCCACCCCCACCCCAGTATAGTAGGTCATCCCATATTTGGGGATGTCATTTGGCTTGCTTTGTTTTTCTCCTTTCCCCCAGGACAGAGGTCTGTAACCTTAAACACTGAAAAAGCCATTTGGACCCGTTTCCTACAGAAAAGAAAACACCGGGAGCCACAAAACCTTTCCTGTGCCTGACTATTTCTTAAGCAGCCACAAAACTAGCATATGTAGTTTGAATTAAACGTTCTGTTTTCTTCTGAAACTTTTATTTTCTTGGATTTTCGCGCATTGGTGGTTGTGACGCATATTTTGAGTGACAGGCAGCCGCAGCAGAGAGGTGAAAGAGCCACATGCGGCTCCAGAGCCGCAGGTTGCTGACTCCTGCCCCAGGAGGTGCCATGGGAAGAAATTCCCCGTGTTTAGGATTTTTGTGACGATCTGCCACCGCAGACGGCGGCTTGCCAAATTTGGCCTGTTTCGTTATAATGGAAGACGCGTCTGTTTCAGCTTTGGCACCATTTGCCACGGAGAAGAGGCCGCTATTTTGTGGTCGGTCACAAACCCGAATTTGGAAAGCTTTTTTCTCTCTCCCTGCCACCAGCATTTCTCCAGTTGTCGTTGTTGTTTTAAAAACAACAGCTCCACATCAACAATCCCTCTGAAAACTGTGAGGCTCAGTTGCCAATTTCAGCTGTCTCCTCTCCTCTCTTCTTCCTTCTCTTTTGGGCTCGGTCTTAAAGTCTGCCTTAAAGCATCTTGGATTGTTGGGGCAAAGTTGATCTGAAGCAACCGTAGAATTTGACTCGGCCCGAGAAACGATGGTTTTGTGTAAGAAGAGAATAAGGACTTGATCTAAGGTGGGCTCAGCGGCTAAGATGCTGAGCTTGTCGATCAGAAAGGGTCGGCAGTTTGGCGGTTCGAATCCCTAGTATAGGTCTCCTGCGTGAGCAGGGGGTTGGACTGGATGACCTCCAGGGTCCCTTCCCACTCTTGTTACTGTTACAATTGATTTTTCTAAGGGGCCCATGAAAAACCGCGAAGGGCTGAATCAATAGGGCTGTGAAGGTGCGTAGACAACACACACGCATACGTAAATGGGGGGGGAAATAAAAATCCCGCTGTTACCTTCAAAGTAATAGCAAGGCCGTTGTACGGCTAGTCCTTGATATATGACCACAGCTGAGTGCATACATGCTAGAACTCGGAAGTTTCAGCTTTTCCGAAGTGCGGCCGCCACCAGCACGCGCGAAGGTTCGCCATTCACTGCCCTAGTTTGTTGCTAGTTGCGAAGTTGTGTCCGACCCATCGCGACCCCATGGACATCGTTCCTCCAGGCCTTCCTGTCCTCTACCATCCTCCGGAGTCCATTTAATCTCACGCTGACTGCTTCGGTGACTCCATCCAGCCACCTCGTTCTCTGCCGTCCCCTTCTTCTTTTGCCCTCCATCGTTCCCAGCATTCGTCTCTTCTCCTTCCTTCTCATTAGGTGGCCAAAGGATTTGAGTTTCATCCTCAGGATCTGGCCTTCTAAAGAGCAGTCAGGGTTGATCTCCTCTAGGACTGACCGGTTGGATGGCCTTGCAGTCCAAGGGACTCGCAGGAGTCTTCTCCAGCACCAGAGTTCAAAGGCCTCCATTCTCAGCCTTCCTTATGGTCCAACTTTCCCAGCCATCCATTGCAACTGGGAAAACCATCGCCTTGACTATACGCTCTTTTGTTGGCAGGGTGATGTCTCTGCTTTTTAGTATGCTGTCTAGATTTGCCCTAGTAGTTGCTGCAAAATTAGTTTGCACCTAGTTTGCACCTAGCATACTGGCAAAAGAAGGTGTGTATACACCTGTTGAGCGGCGGAAAAAGCCAGAAGGTTAAAAATTGGAAGCCGCAGACCCTTAAACCCCCAGTCTTCAGAAGGGATGGGTCAATGCTTCAAAGAAAAGTCATTTGGCCTCCCTTGGTTGGTACGATGTCTGAATGAGGGCTTGAGATGCATTGTCGCCCTTTTCATGTGGCTTTTCCCATTCCTTTGAGACAATTAGAAGCCATTTATGCAACCATGAAGGTCAACCTGCAATAAGAACGATTTGGGGTTTTTTTGGTTTTTTGTTTGTTTGTTTGCACAAATCTCAAATTGTAGACAATCTACATGGTATGTGAACGTAACATGTGTGCTCCGTCAACTTTCTCAGCCTTCCTACCAGGCTGAGAACATCCGGTGAATGACTGCACATTGCTAAATTATTTTAAAGGATGAGGTGTTTTTTTTTGTTTTTTGGGAAGGGAGACGCTCAACCCCAGGGCTATATAGACTTAGGAAAGGGAGAGGCATCAGCAAAACAACATTTCATGGTTGCCCAAACCTCCCTGGATGTCGAAGAAGTGAACTTGAAGGAGGGTGGGGGGGTTCGTTTGAAGGAGCAAGTTTGGTCTAAAGGTGAAGGCATCCAGGCTAGAAAGTACGGTAGGAGGAGGTCTTGAGTTCAAGTCCTGTCTTAGCCATGAAAGCTGGCTGGGTGAGTTTTGAGCCAGTCTCTCTCTCTCTCTCTCTCTCTCTCTCAGCCCAACTCACCTGTTGTTGTGGGGAAAATAGGAGAAAATGACACTGTGGGATACCTTTCCCACCTTGAAAAGCCAACACAGTTCTAGGCTGCATCAACAGAGGGATAGAATCAAGATCACGCGAAGTGTTGATACCACTTTATAAGGCCTTGTTAAGGTCACACTTGGAATCCTGCATTCAGTTTTGGTCACCACGATGTAAAAAAGATGTGGAGACTCTGGAAAGAGTGCAGAGAAGAGCCACCAAGAGGATTAGGGGACTGGAGGCTAAAACATATGAAGAACGGTTGCAGGAACTGGGTATGTCTAGTTTAATGAAAAGAAGGACTAGGGGAGACATGATAGCAGTCTTCCGATATCTCAGGGGCTGCCCCAAAGAAGAGGGAGTCAAGCTATTCTCCAAAGCACCTGAGGGTAGGACAAGGACAATGTCGGCTGGCGACCCCCAGGGGGAGAGCCTTCTCTGTGACGGCCCCCACCCTCTGGAACAACCTTCCCCCAGAGTTACGTACAATAACAGACCTCCGGATTTTTCGTCGGGCCCTGAAAACCTATTTATTTCAACTAGCTGGGCTGTTGAATTGATTTTAAATTGGGTTGTTTTAATTTACGGCCAAAATATTTAATTATTTTAATACTGTTTTTAAATTTTGTATGCTCTGTTTTTACTTTGGCTGTGCACCGTCCTGAATCCTTTTTGGAGAAGGGCGGTATAGAAATTTAATTAATAATAATAATAATAAGAAGAAGAAGCAATGGGTGGAAACTAACCAAGGAGAGAAGCAACTTAGAACTATGGAAAAATTACCTGATAGTTAGAACAATTAATAAGTGGACAATTGCTTCCAGAAGTTGTGAATGCTCCAACACTGGAAGTTCTTAAGAAGATGTTGGATAACCATTTGTCTGAAGTGGTGTAGGGTTTCCTGCCTAGGCAGGGGGTTGAACTAGAAGACCTCCAAGGTCCCTCCCAACTCTGTTATTCTCTTCTATCCTAAATAATAATGGCGGGCTAACAAATAAATAAATACATTTGTAAGCGGTCGACTCTCGATTTGGATGACCCTAGAAGCCTAAACGTGAGAAATAAACGCGATGGATGACTGACCTTAACTATCTGCGCCTGTTTTATGAGCCATGCTTCTTTAGGAAGATGGGATTTGTAGTCCGCCCTCTTGCAGGCTTGCTGGACGAGGAAATCTGTTGTTGGGTCGTGCAGAATCCAGGAGCTGCTCGTGTGGGAGGGAAGGAAAAAAATAAACCTTCCTGGTTGAAAAACATTTTATGATGATCAAAGGATGTTGTGACTGGGCCTGCACAGCTGGTAGGCATGTGGCTTTAGTGGGTTTTTTTATGATATTTATTCCACTGGGGTTTGTTTGTTTGTTTGTTTGTTTGTCAAAAGCAGCGGTTTTTTCCCCCCAATGTCTTAACGTTAGAAGTCTTCCCTCTTGCTATTGAAGAAGAAGAAGAAGGAGGAAAAAAAAGAAAAGAAATATGAATATACAAGATTACAACACCTTCCTTTCCCTTGGGAAGTTTTTCCTCTTGCCCCATGACTCCTGTTCGTTATTGTTGTTGTTGTTGTGTTTGTGTGTTTACCTCCAGACTTAACTCGATGCTGGGAGGCATATTGAAGTGTTACCCAAACCATTTATGCATTTTCGGTTGAACGCGATGCAATTAAGCAAGGTTTTTTTTTTCTTTCTTTCTTTTAATTAGCAGTTAAAGTTCATGTGCAAAAGTATCCTGCCTTTAATTGCTTGACAGTTTTGCTGCAAATTTGCGAAGTCCCCCCTCCAACTCAAATATCAAAACTGTGATTTTTTTTTTGATTTTTTTTTTAGTAACATTGTTAAATTCCTTGTGGAATGCGCTCCGTGCAGTTTTTTGACCTTCCTGCTTCTGTTTCTTCATTCATAAAAGCTCTTTCACAAAGTGTGCAGGAGTGGTAAATGGTGCCTGTTAATTGCCTCTAATTAAAATATTGCTTTCATTCTCTCTCTTTTTTTTTTATAGAATTAAGGGAGGGCTCTTAGGTGTATCAAATTCCTTCCTCCTCCCCTCCCCACAGTTTTTATACCGCAGAATTGCCTTGCTTTTGCTTGCTTTGACTCGCCTTTTGAAACACCAATGTCCAGGGGTAACTACAGATTTATTTATTTATTTATTTATTTATTTATTTATTTATTTATTTATTTATTTATTTATTTATTTAAAGAGCCTGAGTGGCGCAGCAGACTAATGCAACTGTTAAAGGTATTATTTAGCTTCCAGCTGCCTGCAATTACTGCGAGTTCAATTCTCCCCAGGCTCAAGGTTGACTCAGCCTTCCATCCTTTCTAAGGTAGGTAAAATGAGGACCCAGTTGTGGGGGCAATAAGCTGACTTTGTATAAATATACAAAAGGATGAAGGCTATTGCTTAATGCCTTGTAAGCCGCCCTGAGTCTCCGGAGAAGGGCAGCATATAAATCAAAATAAAATAAAATAAATAAAATAAAAAAAATATTAGTCATATTTCTATGCCGCCCACTCTCCGAGGACTCTGGGCGGCTTACGCCAAAGACAGTATACTAAATAGCATATTGCCCCCTAACAATCTGGGTCCTCATTTTACCCACCTTGGAAGGATAGAAGGCTGAGTCAACCTTGAGCCGGTGAGATTTGATCCGCTGATCTGCTGAACTAGCAGTCAGCTGCAGTACTGCACTCTAACCACTGCGCCACCTCGGCTCAGTGATGGCGAGGTTGATGCATTCGTTGCAATTACAGCTCGCCTTTTCTTCGTGAGCTCAATTAGCCATACAGAATAAAACAATCCCTTTTTTAAAATTATTATTATTATCTTTATTCATTAAACATGAAACTCAGTCAACTGAACATTCAAAAATGCATCACAAATACCATTAATTGGTGCTAATGGTTGATACGGGTTGCTGCCAGCGTCCTAGGGATCAACCAAGTACCTTCTTAAGATGTACGATGTTCCAGGTAGCGCATTTTTTGCAGTTCAGCTGGTGTTATTGCAGGAAGCTGCAATTTTATTATTATTATTATTATTATTATTATTATTATTATTATTATTATTATTATTATTATTATTAAAAGGACAGTGCCATGTCAGGATATCAATGCAAATAAGGCAGAGCCAGAGAGAAATCAATGGTAAATCTTAACATACAAACTACTAACTATAACTATGTTAAGAATAATTACAGAATACAACTGAAAAAAAAGAGAGAAAAGAAAACTTCAACTAAATTTCTACTTACATTATCTTATTTATGAATTTTTCCATATTATATCCATATTTATTCATTTATTTATTTATTTTGTCGCATTTCTATGCCGCCCAACTCCCAAGGGACTCTGGGAGTTGGGACTCTTATACATCTTTGTTGTCCACGCTAACAATTATTAACATTCATAAACTTCCCTCTGATTTCTACTTCTTGTCTCTATCCATTCATAAAATTTATTCCACGCCCTATAATATTTCGACTCTTCTTTATCTTTAATTTTTAAAGTTAATCTCTCCGTTTCAGCACAATCCCATATTTTCCTAATTAGAACAGAACAGAATAGAATAACAAAGTTGGAAGGGACCTTGGAGGTCTTCTAGTCCAACCCCCTGCTTAAGCAGGAAACCCTACACCACTTCAGACAAATGGTCATCCAACATCTTCTTAAAAGCTTCCAGTGTTGGAGCATTCGCAACTTCTGCAGGCAAGTTTTTCCACTTATTAATTGTTCTAACTGTCAGGAAATTTCTCCTTAGTTCTAAGTTGCTTCTCTCCTTGATGAGTTTCCATCCGTTGCTTCTTGTCCTGCCCTCAGGTGCTTTGGAGAATAGCTTGATTCCCTCTTCTTTGGGGCAGCCCCTGAGATACTGGAAGACTGCTATCATGTCTCCCCTAGTCCTTCTTTTCATCAAACTAGACCTCTATCCTATCCTATCCTATCCTATCCTATCCTATCCTATCCTATCCTATCCTATCCTATCCTATCCTATCCTATCCTATCCTATCCTAATTCCTATTCCTATTCCTATTCCTATTCCCTTCCGTTCCATTCCATTCCATTCCATTCCATTCCATTCCATTCTATAAATAAATAAAAAAATAAATAAATACTTTAGTTCTGGGTGTAACTGAGGCAATCTTCCCATCAGGATACTCACCCAGCTTCTCCCAACGTTTCCAGTGGGAATCTTTTCTGTGCTTATGCAACTTTTTGGAAAGTGCTTTTAGGATATGTATTCCTTATTTAATTCTGCAGCTCGGTAACCCGCAATTGAGCATTGCCAAACGGCCTTGAAGCAGAAATCAGATTAAGCCATTAATGCCCCAATTAAAAGAGACATAAAGGTCCTTGGTATATTAAAAGGCGAGGAACGGGATGCATTCCTCCTAGCAGAGAAGTGAAAATCCCCAAAGGGGGACCCTTGATTTGGGGTGCTTCCTAAGAAGGCCTTCCATCAGGAGCCCATCTGGCTGAACTTAGAAATTAAAAAAAAAAAACAGCTATTTTCAAAAGTTTATTCACTTGAGGGACTGATTTATATTTAGTGCAAAGCCTCCCTGAAACACGAAGTCAACATCCAGTGCTTTGTACCAAGCTTACACATTTTCTTGGGTTAGTTAGTAGGACTTTTCAGTTTAATACCCTGTTTCCCCAAAAATAAGACATCCCCTGATAATAAGCCCAATCAGGCTTTTGAGTGCAACAGAATAGCCCATCTCACAGAGTTGTGGGTGCTCCCATCGCTGCAGGTTTTCAAAAATATCTTGGATAACCATTTGACCGGGATGGTCAAATGGTTGAGCAGAAGTTTGGACTAGAAGACCTCTAAAGGTCCCTTCCAGGCCAGTGACAGTATATTCTGCATTTCCAAATCAGACTTGGATGTGTCCAAATTGTGAAACTGTCTGTTATCTATCTTTTCCCATCCTCCTCTCCCCTGGAAGTTAGAAGCTTCCCCCCATCATTTCAGGGCCTCTCTTGCTATGATCAGAAGCTGTCTCTTCCAGATCATTGTAACTTCCAAGTCATCATTAAAATGGTGTCCAGCAGCTTAATTATAGTTAAAGCTCAGTTGCTTTTTCCATTAAGAAACAAAAGAAAACACAGCTGTGGCCACCCCCTTCTTGGAAGGGCTTTATCTCCCCATCTGCTTTATTTTGCTTTGGGGCTGTAGGAGAAGAGAGGATTTATGGACGCCCCAGCTTCTTTCCCTTCTTACTTCTCTTGAGAAATAGAAAAAACGAAGCATTCTTCCACTGTTCGCTTAAGACACCTTGGCAGAAAATATGCTTCTTTAGCTCCAACGCCCGAAGATAATTGATCAGACAGATGGATTTTGGAAAAGGGCTATGTGTCCTGCTTCAAACTGATAACCCTTCATTCAGAGGTGCGTTTCAGTAGGTTCTGGAGAACCTCTTCCTGTTTTGAATGGAGTTCCCCTTATAAAAAAATGAGAAGACTTTTGTCAGCTCCATTCGGCAACAATTTGCCATGAATCTCGGCGCAAATGGTCAGATTTCCTGCTTTGTGTCATGCCACCTAGGAGTATAATCGGAGCAATTCCATTGAAAGAATGGTAGAAACTGAGCTCTTAAGAAGACACCGGCAGGTAATAGATATACACACATGCTCCCTAGCTCACCAATCAGATTTTGTTCTTGCCACGGGCCCTCTTCCTCCAAAAGAAAAGGGGATTTATATTAAGCTAAGGGGGAAGAATGTTTTGCTGAAAGTTGGGCCTTAAAAAAAAGTAAGACGGGAAGAAAATGGACTCGTTTGAACTGCAGTGCTGGAGAAATCTGTATTTCTTTGACAGCAAAGGTGACTAACAAAGCAACAGGTGTATCACTAGAAGGCAAAACCATGAAACTGCATCTCACTTATTTTGGCCGTGTCATGCGGGGGAATTCACCAGAGAAAGCAATTATATTTTAGCAGTTAAAGCAGGGGTTGGCAACTTTAAACACACAAAGAGCCATTTGGACCCGTTTCCCACAGAAAAGAAAACACCGGGAGCCACAAAAGTCCTAACCGGAAGCCCCCCGTTCAATTCTGGAGCTGACCGGAAGTCTGGTTCCCCCACCATAGAGTCTCCTTCTAGCGTGGCATCCTTTTTCCTCTACCTGTCCTAACTGAAAGCCCTATCAGTTGTGGAGCTGACCAGAAAACCCGCCCCTTGCCATAGAGTCTCCTCCTGCTGCGCCGTGCTTCCCCCCCCAAAAACGGAAGGTCCTCTCAAAATTGTGGTGCCAACCAGCGACAGGGAGCCGCAACAAAGGGATGAAAGAGCCACATGCGGCTCCAGAGCCACGGGTTGCTGATCATTAAAGCTGTCACCAGCCAGAGCACAGAACAAATCAACAAAGGGTAATGCAGGATTGGAAAGTATGGAGAGACCTGATTTATAGAATCACTTAAGAGTCGGACACCACCGAATGGATAACGTCACCCTCATGTCTATTTGCTGAAGCTGACAGACCAAGAACGAAGTTTTGCTCCAGGTTTCTCCAAGAGCACCTGCAAAAGTCCCCTTCTGGATTTAGCCCTTGTTTTTATGGCACCTTCCGTTACTATAGACTCCAGAGCACATAACATTTCTTCGGTGTCATCTTGGATTGCTAGTGTCACCTATGTATGCTACATGTATATAAAATGAGATATAAAACCCCAAAATAAGACCCAAATGGAAAATAAGGCCTAGCATGATTTTTCAAGGATGTTCGTAATATAAGCCCTACCTCCCAAAATAAGCCCCAGTTAAGATTGTCAGCCAGATGGATGCATTTAGTACCGTATTTCCCCCATAAAATAAGACCCAAATGAAAAATAAGCCCTAGCATGATTTTTCAGGATGCTCGTAATATAAGCCCTACCTCCAAAATAAGCCCCAGTTAAGATTGTCAGCCAGATGGATGCATTTAGTACCGTATTTCCCCCATAAAATAAGACCTAACCAGAAAATAAGCCCTAGCATGATTTTTCAAGATGCTCGTAATATAAGCCCTACCTCCAAAATAAGCTGCAGTTAAGATTGTCAGCCAGATGGATGCATTTAGTACCGTATTTCCCCCATAAAATAAGACCTAACCAGAAAATAAACCCTAGCATGATTTTTCAGGATGCTCGTAATATAAGCCCTACCTCCAAAATAAGCCCCAGTTAAGATTGTCAGCCAGATGGATGCATTTAGTACCGTATTTCCCCCATAAAATAAGACTTAACCAGAAAATAAGCCCTAATGCATCTTTTGGAGCAAAAAATAATATCAGACCTGGTCTTATTTTGGGGGAAACATGGTACCTTAATATCTGCCATTCCCAAGATTTCACAGCCAACCTTCCACTCTCTAGCCATCTTTGCCAGTGAGATCATTGTTTGTTTTCATTCCGTGCAGGCTTCTATCGATGGCTTACATTGTGTTTTGATGTCCCCAAACGAATAAAATGAAACCAAGGTTTCTCAAGGTTTATAAAGGCATCACTTTTTAGCGGCTTGCTCTTGGTGGGATGAGTTGCTGTTTACAAGTGAACTTGAAAGCTAATATTGGTTTTTTTAAAAAAAGACAATACTTGAAGCCTTTCTTTGCTGATTCCGCGGTGGTTAGAATAAAGAACATAAAGGCTTTATAGAGATTTGCAAACAAATGGGAAGTATATAAACATACAGGAGGTCGCAAATTCAGTTTTGGAGAAATAGAAATATTTGGGATATTTCTGATGGTGCGCTGGAGTTGGAGTGATTATTTACTAGGCAACCTCTAGAAGGATTGTGTTCTCCTTCAACCCAAATTTATGATTTGAATGAATCTTACACATTTTTTAAAAAAAAACAACCCGTGCATCTTGATAAGCTTAAAAATTTAAAGGCCTGCCAAATTAATAGCATTACTATCAAGTTAGACTTCATCTCTGCCAACTCTGTGGATATTTATCACATATTTAAAAAAAAGAAGAGTGAGGAGACAGCAGTCAGCAAATGCCAAGAGATCTCTTGTAGATAAAAGGTTTTTTTTCCTTACATTGCTTTTTAGAAATCCTAATTACTAAGCATGCCCCCCCATGTAAATACTACTACTACTACTAATAATAATAATTCCAGCTGGCTGAGTTTCATGTTTAATGAATAAAGTATATATAATAATAATAATAATAATAATAATAATAATAATAATAATAATAATAATTCAAAGAAAAAGAACTGGAAAAAAAATAATGAAATATCGCAACTTGGCCATCGAAACTACGCGGCTATGGATGAAACCTGTAACAGTGATACCCATTGTCATCGGGGCACTTGGTACCATGTCCAACAATTTTATAAGATACATCAACAACAGGACTCTGGGCGGCTTCCACCAAAGACAGTATACTAAATAGCATATCGCCCCCTAACAATCTGGGTCCTCATTTTACCCACCTCGGAAGGAGGGAAGGCTGAGTCAACCTTGAGCCGGTGAGATTTGAGCCGCTGACCCGCTGAACTAGCAATCAGCTGAAGTAGCTGCAGTACTGCACTCTTAACCACTGCGCCACCTCGGCTCATAATAATAATGATAATAATAATGATGATGATGATGATAATACTTGGTTGATCCCTAGGACGCTGGCAGCAACCCGTATCAATCATTAGCACCAGTCAATGATATTTGTCATACATTTTTAAATGTTCAGTTGACTGAGTTTCATGTTCAATGAATAAAAGTTTATAATAATAATAATAATAATAGTAGTAGTAGTAGTAGGTAAGGGACATATGGTGGAGAAGAGAACAATGTTTTGTATGCCTAATATCTCCATGCAGTAGAAGAAGAAAAAAAAAATGTAAATACCGTCTTTATTCAAATGTGGGTCATAGGACAGGTTTAATTGTCTGACCTGACATCACCCTGATCTCCTAGAGCAGATGGCTTCACAAGGTTCTTTTATTCTGTTCCATGCCTTGCTGAGTATTATTCCAAATCTGGCGGAGAAGGGGTTCCTTTTTGTATAATGTGACAATAGAGTCTCCTACTTAAGCAGGGCGGGGTTGGACTAGAAGACCTCTTAGGTCCCTCCCATCCCTCTTATTCTACGTTCCCGTGAAATTTATTGATTGATTTTATTTCATTTTGTCAGATTTATATGCCGCCCTTCTCCCGGGGCGGCTCACAACAATAGAAAACCCGACAATAAGTAAAAATGAAATAGTATTAAATAGAAATGTGGGCGAAGTTGAAAATCGTAACGCTGACTTGAGCCTCCCGAGTAACTTTTGCCGCCACTCCTGAAAACAGTCATCATCTTGTCAACTCGCCCTATGCTAAAAACCTCCATTAACTTTCCCTGCATTTGGATAGGTAGGCCAATAATTAAAAAAGAAAAAAAAAGAAAAAAGCTTTTAGTCTGAATGAAGTTGGCTTGCATTGGGCTTGAGGGAACATGTGGATAAAATAAAATAAAATAAAATAATAATAATAATAATAAAAAAAAAGGCGAAGAGTGAAAGAGCAAAGGGGGAAGAGATACTCTGGGCATTTCGTTCTGCCAGCAACTCCCTTCCCTCTTCCCCCCCTCCTCTCCCCTCCCCTCCCCTCCCCTCCCAGCACAGTTGCACAGCTATGGATTTTAAATAATTTAACCAATGCAGAGAGTGGCGTCTGCAGCAACCGAGAGCAGGAAACGCTCAAGCAGCAGACAGACAGTCTGGCCAAAAGAATGACAGGCTTGTATTCCATCTCCCTTTATGTCATTTGGGCGAAGGGATCCTGTTGAAAAGAGCTCCAGGAGTAGTAGTTGGGCGGGGTGGGGAGGAGGAGTTCTCAAGGAGGCCATCTAAGAAGGAAAGGGAAATGAGAAGAGGGGAAGGAACTTCTTCAAAACCTTGCTTGATAATTTGATTCCCCCCCTCCCTCCCAGCCTTACTGTTTTTCTCTGTATCTCTCTCTCTCTCTCTTTCTCTTTCTCTCTGTCTCTCTGTCTCTGTGTCCCTCTGTCCCTCTCCCTCCCCCCTCTCTCTTTCTCTCTGTCTCTCTCTGCCTCTCTGCCTCTTTCTCTCTCTCTCTGTCCCCCTCTCTCTCTCTGTCCCTCCCCCTCTCTCTGTCTCTCTCTCTTTCTCTGTCTCTTTCTCTGTCTCTCTGTTTCTCTCTCTCTCTCTCTGTCCCTGTCCCTCTCTCTCTGTCCCTCTCTCTCTCTTTCTCTTTCTGTCTCTCTCTCTGTCTCTCTGTCTCTCTCTTTCTCTCTCTCTCTTTCTCTTTCTCTCTGTCTCTGTCTCTCTCTTTGTCTCTGTCTCTCTTTCTCCCTTTCTCTCTCTCTCACACTCTTTCTCTCTGTCTCTCTCTTTCTCTCTCTATCCCTCTATCTCTCTGTTTCTGTCTCTGTCTCTCTTTCTCTCTGTCTCTGTGTCCCTCTCTCTCTCTGTCCCCCTCCTCTGTCTGTCTGTCTGTCTGTCTGTCTGTCTGTCTGTCTGTCTGTCTCTCTCTCTCTCTCTTTCTTTCTCTCTTGCAGCCATTAATGCTCAGTCTCATCCTGGGAAGTTTGGGGGGGAAAAAAAGCTTTGAAAAGCTCAAAGGAAAATCAGGGCCATTGCAGGTTCCTTTTCCCAGTTAGAAGTAGAATTGGCAGACGGGAGAGTTTTGCGATCTGGGTCCTTTCCTTTGCTTAAACTGTGATTAATTTTAGTGCGGTTTGTTGGACCAAGCCAAGATCTCAGAATATGCTAAGTCAGGACCAAATTCCAGAGCAGAAGCTCAGCCTGAATCTTCCAGAGCATATTTTGAATCCCACAAAAGGAACTGGGGGGGGGGGGGAGAAACCCCACAGGTCAGATGCGCATATTACCCAAAACCAGATTTTCTGGCTTACTGTAAACAAATCATTATCCTTGCTGATTTCCCAACCTTGTAGCTCCTCTTCAGATGCAAGGGACATCAATTCTCATATTTGATGTAATTGTCAATGTTCCAGTGCTTTTTTTTTAACGTTTGAACGATGAAGTTCTCTTCATCCCATTTTGGGTAGATTGCTACATAGTGATTTTTTTAAAAAAAAACTTTTTTAAAAAAATCATCCAATTCTCAGGTGCATCTAAAATTTGGAATGTTACGAGTCTATTTCTGAAAAGACCAAACGAGGGAGAGAGAGGAGGGGGGGAGGAAGAAAGAAAGAAAGACAGGAAGATAAACAGACAGACAGACAGATAGGAAGGAAGGAAGGAAGGAAGGAAGGAAGGAAGGAAGAAAGACAGACAGAAAGACAGGAAGGAAGAAAGAAAGGAAAGAGAAAGAAAGGAAAGAGAAAGAAAGAAAGAAAGAAAGAAAGAAAGAAAGAAAGAAAGAAAGAAAGAAAGAAAGAAAGAAAGAAAGAAAGAACAAGATGAAACTTTGATTGTCATTTTATGAAGAAAGAACCAAAATATTCTCTAAGGAAGTTTGCTCCCAGAATTTAACGTCAGGATAATTTGGATGCACAAAAAAAGGAAAAAACCTTCAAAGCGAAGTGAATATTACATAATTGGAAGTATTCATTGAAGAAGATGGATTTGTTGGCCTGTGCACGAGAGATCCAGGAAGTTTTGCTTCTTCAACTTATTTAAATAAAATCCAACGCTTTTCCCCAAATCCATGACATTCATAATTGTTAAGTTTGGTGTTTCTTATCTTGGGGTCTACTGCTTGTCTGGCTATAAGATCAAATATAAAATTGAAACCAGCACCACATTTCGACTGTATGGATTAGGCCAGGGGTCTGTAACCTTAAACACTCATAGAGCCATTTGGACCCGTTTCCCACAGAAAAGAAAACACCGGGAGCCACAAAACCCTTCCCGTGCCTGACTATTTCTTGAGCGGCCACAAAACTAGCATATATAGTTGAATTAAACGTTCTGTTTTCTTCTGAAACTTTTCTTTTCTTGGATTTATCCATGGTTGGCCTACTGGAGGTTGAAAAGCTCAATAAATCATGTGCCGGCAGGTATCGCACATTGGCGGTTGTGACGCATATTTTGAGTGACAAGGAGCCACAGCAGAGGGGTGAAAGAGCCACATGCGGCTCCAGAGCCGCAGGTTGCTGACCCCTGGATTAGCCACTTTGGTGCCAGTACCTTTCAAGGAAACATATTTGACACCTTAAGCATTACCTGTGTGTGTGTGTGTGTGTCTCCACGCAGGTGTTCTCTAAAATGTCTTCTTGCATTGAAGCAGTCATGCTCCAAAAAAAGGAAAAGACAATGCTTCAAAAAGATCTTTGGAGATTTCTGGGCTTCTGTTTTCTTACAAAAGCTTGGGTTCTTTTCTTTTTTTAAAAAAAATTGGTTTATGCTGCAGTCTTTATGGGTTTCCTGCTTAACAATGGTGGGAAGCCATGCCTTCATTTTGCAGTCCTCGTGGCTGGAGGAAATTCTTGAGGAGTGGGGGTGGGGAAAGAAAGAAATTGGGACCTCCTATTTCCCACCCCTCTTATAGAAAACCAGCAACATTAGATTAGTAACCGGCACGAGTGATTGAATGACGGGTTGACTAATTGTTTTTTTTTTGCCAAGGAGATAACTTGGCCTTGTTAAATGAGTTCTTTTAGTTCCTACACTGCAAATACTTGCTTTAAATGATTGATCCACCATCGGTTTTGAAGGTGGAAGAAGCTGTAGCTGACCTTGGGGGTTATATTTTCACCTCTTCATGCAGGATTGGGGTTTGTTACTCTTTTAAAAAAAAAATAATCAAGCTTAGAACCAAAACTTATCATTTATTATGGGAGGAAATAATATACGGAATATCTTTCTAACAATTCTTATCGAAGTTCCCATTCCTTTACGGATTAGTTCTTCCCTTGCAAAGAGGTGGTTTGTCTCCCAGATGCTCCGGCTAACATTTATTTGTAATAAATAAATGTTGTTTATTTATTCCCTAATACATGCTCTCCAAAAGCGCAGGTGAAATCCTTAACTTACGGATTCCATGAGCATCTTGGCATGAGGTGGTAAGAGGCATTCTTCAGAAGCCCAAATTGGTTCCTCTAATGGATTTGACGAGGAGCAATTTCCTTGTATATCGGTCCAGTGGCAAAATAGAAATACTTTTAACGGATCCAAGATGATGGCCTGGAAAAGAAAAGTTGAAGGGAAGATATGATATGAGGCTGATGGTTATTTATTTATTGCCTTTATTACTTTATAACAGAGGTTTCTGATATTGTTACCACCGGTTCGTTGCATGCGCGCACGCTCACTTTGCATGGGTACACACCTTCCACGCATGCGCCTGTCCTTCCGCCCCTGTGCTTTGCTCGCGTGCATGCACCCGGCCTCGAAAACGTGGGTAAATAGGATGGCATAGCGCCGGGGCGGGCCCACCTGCGATCTCCGCTTTGCCCGAACCGGCTGAATACCACCTAACATACCTAATAGTCCTTCCTCTTCCGATTTTCTCCGTAACAACAACCCTGTGGGGTTGAGAGAGAGTGACTGGCCCAAAGCCACCCAAGCGGACTTTTCATGCGTAAAGCAGGACTAGAATTCACCGTCTCCTAGTTTCCAGGCCAGCACCTTAACCATTAACACCAGACAGGCTCATGGAAAGATGCCTCTTGCAGGAACCGCCAACCTTGATTTGCAAACATGCTTGTCCAAAGCATCTTTTTTTCATTACATTATTCTGCTTTTTTTTTATTTTTACGACCACTTTTTTGTTCTTGTCTGGTATTTCTTAAAGAGAATAAATGACCCACATATGCACTTAAGCGGCTCTCTCTCTACCGTTTGCAATAGCGAAATGGAAATACGGTACAGATGCCTGCACCTGAACCCCAGAGGCAAATTTGAGTTTCAGAAACTGAACTCTGGGTGTGATCCGTCTTCATGCGTGGGTACCTCTGATGAAAGGCACAGAACGGAGTGTGTGGTAATTGTTACTGTCCTGGGGGAATAATGCAAGGGAGGTCATAGATTGTTGTGCAGGACTTCTGCGTGGCTTGCTTCACACAATCTCCTAAACCCAGGTTTACAGTAGTGGCGAAAATTGTGGAAACCGTTTGGGAAAAGTGTATTTTCTAAAAAAACTAGCTGATAACACCACTTTTGTTTTTGAAGTAGTACCAGTGGTGGGATTCAGCTGATTCGCACCAATTCGGGAGAACCGGTTGTTAATTTTCTGAGCAGTTTGGGACGCTGGTTGTTGGAAGAAATCATTAGGGCAGAGAACCGGTTGTTAAATTAAATTGAATTCCATCACTGAGTAGTACCATAAAATTATATATCCGTGGAAAGATAATTTAATCAAGAATGTAGTGCAAGAACTTTTATGAAGGATTTGCTATTAAAATAGCAGTGACAGTAGAAAGAAGAAGAGTGAAATACGTAGAAAAAAAAATGAGACATACAAAAACGATCACCATAGAAAAAAAAAACAAGATATGCAAAAATGATCACCATGTCAGTTAATGCTTTGTTGGGTAACCTTTAGCATGAATGACGGCCTTATAATGTCTTCCCATGGAGTGAACCAAGTCTTTGAGTTCGGCAGCTGTTCTAATGTGAAACCAAGATTGAATGATGGCTTCTGTTAACTGGGTTAATAGAAACTAGGTCGCTTCTGGCTAACAAGTTTCTTTATTCGGAAAATCCATAGATTTTCAATTGGGTTAAGGTCTGCCTTATTCCCAGGCCATTCCAGCAGTGGAATAGGTTTATCTTGATACTCCCTCCCCCCCCAAATGGTGTTATTAGCCATCAAACCTCAAAATTACACTTTTCCCAAAAGGTTTCCACAATTTTGGCCCCCACTGTATTTAGAAAAAGACGCCTGCTGTTGCAGTGCCCCATCTCTAAATAAGCTTTCACACGGCTTGCGAACACTTTTAAAATGGCCAACCGATTTGCAAAATTTTTAACGTTGAGGAGGAATTCTTAACTGGGGGGAATAATCTTAACTCTTTCGTACCGTGTTGATTTAATGTTGGCAAAGTTTAAATGTAGTTTTTTTGTTTTCTTGGCTCGGTTTTTTTTTTCCCCCCTTGGCTCCCCCACTCATTTTGGTTGGGTGTCTGATCCCAAGCCAAGGGCAGGGATTGGCTCTAAAACCTTATTGGTCCCTTGAAGTAGAAAGTTGCATTTCTAACCTCTTCCCCCACCCCATATCCCCTTGAATCCCCTCCCTCCCTCCACCCACCCATCCTTGAATGAAGTGGAGAGACTGAGCTTGGTGGTATGTAGAAAGATGAATGCAATTGCTGGGAACTGAGCTTGCCCAGTCTTTGTTGCTAGCATTGTGTCAAGGCTGCTGAATATTAATACTGGTGTGGTGATAGGAATGAGAATATGCTGATCAGGATGCAAGTTTTGCACCTCGGCTCTCCAACACGGAAGCTTTTCTTTGTTTTCCCTTTCATTTTTATCAATGGAGGCTCTTCCTTGGATCGCCAGATCCGATCCAAGCCCTGGTAGCAGTTAAAATTGCTTAAAAGTAAAATAAAAATAAAAATTAAGCATCCTAGAAAAATATCGGGTTTCCAGAGAGAGGGGAAGTGCTAAGGCAAACAGCTGAAATGAAAAAAAGCATTGAGTTCGGTTTGAGAGGCTCCTATGAAGACGAGGGGGGGGGGTCGAACTATTTTCCAAAGCACCAGAATGCAGGACAAGGAAACAGTGGGTGGAAACTAACCAAGGAGAGAAGCAACCTAGAACCAAGGGGGAAAAAAATCCTAACGGTGAGAGCCATCAACCAGTAGAATGGGTTACCTTCAAAAGTGGTATTCAGCCGGTTTCAACCGGTTCGGGCGAACCAGTAGCGAACCGACCTGCCCACTTGCCCCAGCTCTATGCTGTCCTATTTAGGCAACTGCACCATCTGCGCATACGCACAGCTTTTGCGTGCGCGATGCACGCACCCAAATGCCTGTGCATGTGCGCACTGCGCAGCAGTCATCTCGCACCCATGCGCAAACACACGCACATGTGCAGGAGAGCTCCGAAGACCAGCCGGGTCCCCTGAATTGTGCTCATGCTCACCAGAGGCCTGAATACCAGCTGGGCTCGCACGGTTAAGCAGTTTCAGGTGAGCTTGGCGACGGCTTGCATGCCCGGAGAAAATGGCTCTGCGTGCCACTTTCGGCACGCGTGCCATAGGTTCACCAACACGGGTGTATGGTCTCCTGCTTGAAGATGCTCCAACACTGGAAGTTTTTAAAGAAGATGTTGGATAACCATTTGTCTGAAGTGGTGAAGGGTTTCCTGCCTAAGCAGGGGGTTGGACTAGAAGACCTCCAAAGTCCCTTCCAACTTTGTTATTGTATATTATTATTAATTCCCCCCCCCCCCATTAAAGCAGCTGACCTCGTTGGCTTTTGGCAATAGGAAAAAAACCTATTGGCTTAGGAATTTCCTCAAACCGGAGAGGTTTCAGAGCAAAAATTACCTGTTTTTACTTGCCCCGGTGCTTTCCAAATTGGAGATTTGTTCCTTGGTGACAGGACTGACTGATCCGGGTTAATCTCCGAAAGCTTAAACAGATTTTTGGGGGATCTGAGCAGCTTTCCCCGTAGGAGATTGCCTTGAAACATGAAGAGTGTCAACCCAGCCTGAGAAGTCGACCGACAATTCTCCCAAAAAGAAGACAACCGAGATTTTGTCTCGTGGTCAGGAGAAAGAACTCCATGAAATCACCAAAAGTTGAGCCTGACTTGGAGAAAGAAGACTCTGGCTTTTTTTTTTTTTTTTTTTTAAATATTGTGTTGAAGGAAAGTTGAGATGTTCAGGCAATTCCTAGAAACGTTTAAGGGGAGCTTTAGGGATTGTCGTATGATTCCATTCAGACGATCTTATTTTTTGGGTTTGTGAGTTGCATAGGGCAACCCTTTCGCCTTCCAACTTGTCCTGATTCCCAACTGCAGATAACCATTTAAGCAGGACCAGCATTTGCTCCCTATCCATGTTTGTTGGTGTAAAAAAAAGAAAAAAAGAATATTTCACAGAGAGGGAGGGATTCATTTAAAGAGCCTTGGTAGTACAGGGGTTTAAGGCACCCTGTTATTAAGCTTATTAAGACCAGCTGCCTGCAATTACTGCAGGTTCGAATCCCGCCAGGCTCAAGGTTGACTCAGCCTTCCGTCCTTTCTAAGGTAGGTGAAATGAGGACCCAGTTTGTGGGGGCAATAAGCTGACTTTGTATAAAATATACAAAAGGATGAAGGCTATTGCTGAGCACATTGTAAGCCGCCCTGAGTCTTCGGAGAAGGGCGGCATATAAATCAAATTAAAAAAAAATAAAAATGACCCTCTGCATCACATTTATTGGCACACCCTATTTGAACCTGATTAGTTTTACTACAGGTAGTCCTCGGCTTAACAACAGTTCATTTAGTGACGGCTCGAAGCAGCCACTGCGCTGAAAAAAAAGTGACACGGTCAGTTTTCACGCTTAGCATCCCCAACGGTCGCATGATCAAAATTCAGACGCTTGGCCACTGACTCGTATTTACGGCGGTCCCTTTTGCATCCTTCTGACGAGCAAAGTCCATGGGGGAAGCCAGCTTCACTTCATGGCCGTGTGACCCATTTAACAACGGCGGTGACTCGCTTAACAGCGGTGGCAAGAAAGGCCATAACACGGGACAAAACTCACGTAACCACGGTCTCACTTAGCCACAGAAATGTGGGGCTCAGTTGCGGTCATAATTCGAGGACTACCTATCTTCCCAATACGTTGGCTTTAATCTTTTTTATTATACTGCTATGCATATTTCCAAATATGTCTTCAAATTTTTTTGTTCAATAGATGGAGTGCTCCTCAGAGCAAAGAAGGAAGGTGATAAAAAAATAACTCTAGTTTCTATTCACTTCTTCAATTTACACATTGCTTCCACTGTTGAAAATCAGGAGTCTGGTCCGTGCCTTTTCAGGCTGACGCATTTTATTTAAAAAAAGCTAGAAAATAGACACCAATCTTCCCTGTTGGTGCCTGTTTTCTAACTCTTAAAAAAAATCCTTGGGCCGAGATGTTACCACCTTATTCTTAAAATGCTGGGAGAGCCGTCATAAAAATACTCTTTGTAACAGTAACGTGAGCAAATTTTCTATAGGAATATCAAGCGCGTTCCAAATTCAACCTTTTGAGAAAACTAACTCAGGGGTAGGCAACCTGCAGCTCTGGAGCCACATGTGGCTCTTTCACCCCTCTGCTGCGGCTCCCTGTCACTCAAAATATGCATCACAACCGCCAATGTGCGACACCCGCCGGCACGCGATTTATTGAGCTTTTCAATCCCTGGTAGGCCAACCATGGATAAATCCAAGAAATGAAAAGTTTCAGAAGAAAACAGAATGTTTAATTCAATGACATATGCTAGTTTTGTGGCCGCTCAAGGAATAGTCAGGGACGGGAAGGGTTTTGTGGCTCCCGGTGTTTTCTTTTCTGTGGGAAATGGGTCGAGAATGGCTCTTTGAATATTTAAGGTTGCAGACCCCTGAACTAACTGATGGTTCATTCGGGCCAGCTATTTCTGAGAAAAAATCTAGTGAATTTAGCAGATGACAAGGGTCATTGGGTAAGACTCTGAAGTCCAGTAAAAGTTGTTGGCAGAAATATGAGGTTGTGTTGTGTTTTTTTTTGGGGTGGTGGTGGTGGCAGGAGTGTGGGATTTCTTACAATGCTTTTACTGTTTTTATGGTTGTTATTGCCCGAGGTTATGTTGCATCAGGTGGGGCGGCTGTATACCTTTTTCCACACAAATAAATAAATAAATATGTGGGTGGTTGGGGAGAGTTTGATCTTGGCTGGGAGAGAGCCGTGTGAAGTTGAATTGAGCAAGGGAAAGGTGCATTTGGACTTCGCTGAGAATTTTTCAAATATTCCCAAAGGGAGCAGGGAGGGTGTGGCAGGTTGTATGAGAAGGATGGGTCAATTATTCTTCAGAGATGCCAAGGAGTTTCTCGGTCCGAGAAGCAGAGTAAGGTGGCAAGAAATTACAAGGTGAGAACCTTAGCCTGCAAACTAAAAAAAATAATGCAAACCTTTTCTTTTGAGAAGGCATCTCGGGGTACTTTGGAGATTAAGTCGTGTAGCTTTTGGCCATGACTCTCTTGAGTTCTTTTGCCACAATACAGAATTTGAAGAGCATGCATGTCTCTTCTGAGGCAGCTCAATTTTTCTAGAAACGAGGATTTTTTTTTTTTTAAAAAGCATTCAGTTTGCATGTACATGCAGGCAACCAGACTAAAACACAAGAATTCCTTCGCTGGCTTTCTCAAGTCTAGGCAGGATCAAAGTCAGTAGCTTAGTTAATTCCTTCGCTCCCATCTTGAAATTTGACCTGGCATAAAAGGGGGGCATCCCCTGTCATATTTAAGAAAACGGATTGTTTTGAGACCACCTTGATATACGTAATTGCAGCTCGAAGCGAGTGGGTTTTTTTAAGGATCAAATAATAAATGCTCAACTTTGGAGAAATAATGTCGAAGCAGCAAGCACATGTACCCACACCAAAAGTGATTTCTTGAGAAGATGTTGAAATAACCTTTTCTCCAGCATTTATTTCAAGCTCAGGCCATCCATTGGCTTGTCTTAAGGCTGCCTCGTTGAGCCTCAGTCTACATCATTCTTTGCATTTGTATTAGCACAGTTAGTCCTCAACTTATGACCATTCATTTAGCGACCGTTTGAAGTTGCAACGGCACTAAAAAAACTGACATGACCGTTTTTTCACACTTAATAACCATCACAGCGTCCCCACGGTCACATGTTCGAAATTCAGACCCTTGGCAACCGGCTCATATTTATGACGGTTGCGGTGTCCCGGGGTCACGTGATCCCCCCCTTTTTGCGACCTTCTGACGAACAAAGTCAATGGGGAAGCCAAATTCACTTAACAACCGTGTGACTAACTGAACGGCTGCAATGACTCACTTTAACAAGCGTGACGAGAAAGACTGCCAAATGCAGCAGAATTCACTTAACCACCGACTTGCTCAGCTACAGAAATGTTCGGCACCGTTGTGGCCGTAATTCGAGGACTTGCCTGTAGTTTGAGATTTCACATTTTTTATCTGAAATGGCTGTGGCCTGTTTTCAAGTGACATATAATTTCGTGGCTTTGGAGGAATGGAGCGTTGAGTGGACCTGTTGAATCTCCAACTGGCCCTTGAATTTATCTAGCTCTGCATTTTGTGGTACAGTCAATAACAAGGCCTCCTTTTTTGGCATCTCGTCTGCTCCTATTGATCTTCTGTTAGAGCAGAGGTCGGCAACCTGCAGCTCTGGAGCCGCATGTGGCTCTTTCACCCCTCTGCTGCAGCTCCCTGTCACTCAAAATGTGCATCGCAACCGCCAATGTGCGACACCCGTCGGCACGCAATTTATTGAGCTTTTCAACCCCTGGTAGCCAACCATGGATAAATCCAAGAAAAGAAAAGTTTCAGAAGAAAACATTTAATTCCACTACATATGCTAATTTTGTGGCCGCTCAAGAAATAGTCAGGCACCGGAAGGATTTTGTGGCTCCCGGTGTTTTCTTTTCTGTGGGAAATGGGTCCAAATGGCTCTTTTGAGTTTTTAAGATCGCAGACCTCTGTGTTAGAGGAATCCCTGGTCAGTTTCCAAATCGAAGTAACCCCAAAATCTTTCAGAGTTAAGCCCTGGTCCTCCACAGCTTCTTCTCCAACGCTTAAATTTGATCTTGAATTTCTGCTGCAGGAGAGAGAGAAAAAAAAAACGGGACAAGAAGATCGCCTCACCGAAAGCTTTGGTGGATTTGTTTTGATCTTTTGACAGACTGAGATGGCAAGTGTTTACGCTCCATCTGCATTGCACCTGGCGAAGTGCGCTCAGGTTTTTTTAACCACACGGGAATCCAGTTCTCCTACTTTTGCAAAAACTTACCAACCGGCCAAGGCAAGAAGGTAGAAAGTTAGGCTCGTGCCAAATGGCTGTTGGTTTGGAATGGGCTGCTCTATTTGAGGCGGCCTCTGCCATTTGCTAAATACAGGTAATCCTCGAGTTAACAACAGTTAGTTTAGCGAACGTTCGAAGTTAACAACGGTACTGGGGGAAAAAAAAGTGACAAATATTTTTCACACTTACAACCGTTGCCGAGTCCCCGTGACCACGTAATCAAAATTCAGCTGCTTGGTAGCTGACTCATATTTATGACGGTTGCAGCGTCCCCCGGGGGAGGCGCACGTGATCCCCTTTTGCGACCTCCTGACGAGCAAAGTCGACGGGGGGGGAGGGGGAGCCAGATTCACTTCACAACCGTTATACCGACCCAACAATGGCAGTGATCCGCTGAACGAATGCGGCGAGAAAAGGTCGTGAAACCTCCCTTAACAAGCGCCTCCCTTAGCAACAACAATTTTGGCCTCGATTGTAAATCGAGGACGACCTCTATAAGATCCTGGTTTCCTCTACGTGGGAGTACCGTAGCTTGAACCCACAACCCACTCTCTGCCTGCCTGATGGTTGACCATTAGCGCCTCTGAAGTATTGCTAATATAGAAACTTGTGCTTTCCGTTTTTTTTTCATTCATTGGTTGTCTCTGGCAGGAGACAAATTGGCTAGAAGAACTGAAAACAGGCCCATGGAGTGCTTATAGAAGGGCAACAACTGCCTGCGAGGTGCCGGAGGAAAAAACTTCCTCTTTTTCAAATTAAAAAGTAAGAAGCAAGCGAAGAACGGGAAGAAAAAAAGCATGACGAGCTCAGGTGGATAACTTTGGCAGCATTCTTTTAGCCCAGCCTGGCCAGTTCCTAATGTGTGAACCACAACCACAAAATGCAGCTGACTTGAGATTTGCAGGCTTTCAATGTATTGTTTGGGCTAACCGTTTCGAGTTTACTAGCTCCCCACACACCCTGTGATTTATTTATATTTTTAAATCAGCTTTTTTTTGGTCTCTAGCCAAAGGATGTAAGAGGTGTCTTCCCATCAACAAAAAGCAGAAAATATCCCCTTTAAATGACGCTCCTGGCCTATTTTAGTCCCTTCCCTTCCCTCCTTCTCCATCTCCCTTCCAAAACGCACTGGGCATTACCTCCTCCTTCAAAGAAAAGGAGATGAAAGATTAAATCATGACATTTTAAACTCTTCTCCTCCACCTTCTTAGGCGTGGCCTTCCCCGCGTCTGCTTCTATTGCTTTTCCAAGAATTTTTCTCGACACAAAAGAATTGCTCAGAGGAAAATTGAGGTGTAATTGTTCCCAGGGTGGTTTTGGGAAGCTGTCAGGAATGGGGTTCAGCCTTGCACTGGAGGGAAGCTTGAGTAAGGATGTTCGTCAGCCAGATTTCTGTGTTTTTTTTTTGGTAGAGGATAAAAGCAGGCATTTCTGAACTCCTGACATCCGATAAGTGGGTCAGTGAGACACAGAGAAGTGGGTCACCTGTCTCTAGCAGGAGGTGGCCGTGCTGCTTCCTAGACAGGTTGAGATGTCCTACTAGGAGTAACAACTTGCTGCAAAGGTTACAAACCCCAGAAGATTCAGAGGCAGAGGTGGTATTCAGCCGGTTCGAACCGGTTGCGGAGATTGTGGGTGGGCCTGCTCAATCATCCCGGCTCTATGCCATCCTATTTAGACACAGTTTTGAGCCTGGGCGCATGCATGGAGCAGAGCACATACACGGAATGCCGGACGCATGCTATGATGGGGATAACCATGGTTCATGTCTGAAGGCTACGGTGGTGAGAAGGAGCAGTTTCTTCTCTTTGGCTGTGGCCTTGGAAGTTATAAACGACGTACATTTTGGAATTCTTTCTTTTGAAGCATCCTACTACCGTACGTCACATGGACGCGGTGGCTCAGTGGCTAGGACGCTGAGTTAGTCGATCGAAAGATCGACAGTTCGGCGGTTTGAATCCCTGGTGCCGTGTAACGGGGTGAGCTCCCGTGACTTGTCCCAGCTTCTGCCAACCTAGCAGTTCGAAAGCCCGTAAAAAAGAAAACGCAAGAAGAAAAATAGAGACCACCTTTGGTGGGAAGGGAACAGCGTTCTGGGCACCTTTGGCATTGAGTCATGCTGGCCACATGACCACGGAGACGTCTTTGGACAGCGCTGGCTCTTCTGCTTTGAAACAGAGATGAACACCGTCCCCTAGAGTCGGGAACGACTAACACATATATGCATGGGGAACTTTTACCTTTACTACCGTAAGTCAAGAATACAGGGTTGCATGGAGCTTCTACAGATGTTCTCGATGCAGATGCTATTTACAAAGCCGTTCATTTTATTAGTTTTATTATATATTTACAAGGCCATCCAACTCTTCGAAGAACTCCGGGCACGAATATAGTCTTAGTATAACTTGGAGCAGCAACTAGAGTGACACACCTCAAACCGTTCTTATCGAGAAGACTTGGTTGGCTTGAAATCGGCGTCTCTGTCTCAAAACCTTGGAAGCCAGGAGATCGATTATTTTTTCGTGCCAAACCCCCGGCGTCGTTTCTTTTTGTCGTTGCCTATTGAGTGGAAATGAGCAAGAAGAGGATGCTGTGAGGGTCTGGGAAAGGGAGGTGGACGGAGCTGTCCCTCTCTTTGAAAGGTTGAACTGATGTGGGAAAAAACTCCCCATCATCCAGAGACCTGGGCTTCAATTTGCATCCGCCCCCCAGTTGATCAAGGAGGATGGTAATTGTAGTCCGGCACTAGCTCGGAATAGCCAGTTGAAGCAGCTTGCGTCTTTCGCGGTGACACACTATTTGCGGGCCAAAAAAGCAAAGTCGTCTTCTTTTTTTTAAAAAGAGGAAGCAAAATCAAGTGTATAGCCTCTTTGTGTGTGTGTGTGTGTGTGTGTGTGTGTGTGTGTGTGTGTGTGTGTCCCCTTCCTGGTTTCTAGGGCATCCTGCCTGCCTCAACAACCCCCCCTCCAACAACAACCCCCCAAAAGCTTCTATATTTTTTGTGCATTGTGGGTTTGGTCTTCGCCGAGTCTCATTAAGCTTTCTGCAAGGAGACAGCGGCTCTGGATCCAGCTGGAGGTTTCAGTATTAATACCGCACGAAGCCAGATGGAAATGAGGTTGAAGTGTGTGTGTTTTGTGTGTGTGTGTGAGAGAGAGAGGGAGAGCACATGGGAAGACATCTTCCCTTTAAAGAGAGCTGAAAGCTGTGTAATTACACATGGCAGGGTTTCTTTGAGGTTGGGAAACAGCACGGCCAGCTTTGGGCCTTGCTCACCAAATGCAAAACAGTTAACCCATACAACAACACACAAACACACACACATACACACACACACGGATGCACAGAAGATGCCTTATGGGCAGTGTAGTCTTGTAATATGAACGCTGGGAAGTATCGACAGAAGAGAATATTTATATAGCCTCGGTGTTTCCTTGCAGTACTTTCACGACCAAACTAGGTAACGTCCTCAATCCACCGGGAAGTGTGGTGTAATTATTGGCCCAATAGATTGGCTTCCCCGTCAGTAGCTTGCTTTGTTGTCTTTCTGAAGAGCATCCCAGCAGACGTCTTTCAACCGACGTGGGTTTGAGCCACAAATGTGGCTTTTATGCCTACATATTAATAAATATAAGGGATTTTAGAAGCAAGGGCAATTTTTTTTTCAGCATCTGCTGTTATCTTGACAAGGGACACCCAATCTGGAATACTGACACATTTTTTTTTTTCTCTGTTGAGGAATCGTCTCTCTCCATGATGAGATGAAGCCAAAAAGGAGTTGAGTCTCTCTTTATTCTCCAGTGCTGGGGAAATTTTTATTTTTAGTATTGTCGGATAAGCGGTTGATGGGTCAGCGTCAGACAATTCCCCTTGCTGAATCAGGTCTTCTGCGTTAGTCCTCTTTTTTTTGCCAGTCCTAAAGACTGAAGAGAGAGCTTTTGGCTGCTGGTCAGAAAAGCTTCCCCGATCACATTTTGTTCCTGCAACAGAACAAGACACTTTCTTGTTCATCATTTCATAGTTTAATCTGAAGGATCCTGGACTCCTCCTCTTGGGTCCCGGATGGATGGATGGATGGATGGATGGATAGATAGATAGCAGGCAGGCAGAGATTAAATAGATAAGATTAGATGGAAGATAGACAGACAGACAGACAATAGACGGATTAGATAGATAAGATTAGATAGACAGACAGATTAGATAGATAAGATTAGAGAGAGAGAGAAAGACAGAGAGAGACAGACAGACAGACAGGTTAGATAGATTAGATAGATAAGATTAGATGGAAGATAGACAGACGATAGACAGACAGATTAGATAGATAAGATTAGATAGAGACAGACCGACAGACAATAGACAGATTAGATAGATAAGATTAGATGGAAGATAGATAGACAGACAGATTAGATAGATAAGATTAGATAGATAATTAGATAGATAAAATTAGATGATAGATAGATAGATAGATAGAGAGAGAGAGAGAGAGGGATAGATAGATAGATAGATAGATAGATAGATAGATAGATAGATAGATAGATGAGTTTTCTCTGCACAGTCTGTGAATCTCTGCGAGATTGAAATGCCATCTGGATCAAGAGGCTTTTTTTGTGTGTGTGTTTGTGTGTCTGTGTAGGTTTTTTCCCTCCCCTTTTTCCTTTTTGCAGCCCTTTAAGTGGAGCTAACTTTTCTTGAAAGCAGTGTCCTATTTTTAACGTCTTATTGGCACCTAAATTATCACTGGGAGAATAAGTGCGGTAGCATTAGACGTCGTCTTAAGATCAAGCTCTCGGGCCTGCTGCATCTGGTTTTGTTTTGTGTCGTGCGGTTTTTGGTATTGTGGGGAGGGGGGGAAAATGGAAGCCTGGACATGCCTGTTTCTGAGCAATAAACTGTGTGCAGATTCTCCTTCCTCCTCCTCCTCCTCTTCCTCCTCCTCCTCCTCCTCCCCTTGGATTTCTGCAAAGTCTGAACCTGACGGGAGGAAAGAATTAAAACATCACATCGGAGGCTAAACCATTAATTTAATTACCCACAGAGCAGTGCTTGTGCTCTCTCTCTCTCTCTTCCTCCCCCACCCACCCACCCCCTTTCGAAATCCTTAAAAAGGCATTTCCTCCCATCTGTGTCCCAGCATCTTCTGGACGTAGCTTGCAATTAAGGTCAAGCCTGAATGGGAATGCATTTTGTGGCCACTCTGGCATGGGGAGAGGAGTAGGTGGGATTCACTCCCTCCCACCCGGTGAATCCTAACCCTCGCTTTTAACCTCCTGGCTTTTAACAGCTCCGCGCACTCCATAAAACATGGCAGGCAGGCAGTGCCAGGCAGGCAGACAAAGGGGGCTGCCAGGTGGTTGAATTGGCCTCAAGTTATTTCCACCTTCCAAAGGTGGGAGAACTGGAATGAGAATGAGCATTTGGAATGGAATGGAATTCCTGGCTCAGGAATTCTGGGAGTTGAAGTCCGCGAGTCATAAAAGGGGCTATTGTTCCCCCCCCTTGCTTTACAAACCTATGTCGGCTTCATTCATTTATTCATGATTTCATGTCCTACCTGAATCCATCATACGTCTCGTTTAGTTATTTAGTTATTTATTTTTATTTTTGTAGTTTTAGGGAGGAGTAATTGAAGGAAAGCTGTTGTCCATTTAGGAAGCAACACTCTCCTCCTAAGTACAGGGATCGGCAACCTGCATCTCTGGAGCCGCATGTGGCTCTTTCACCCCTCTGCTGCGGCTCCCTGTCACTCAAAATATGCGTCGCAACCGCCAATGTGCGACACCCGCCAGCACGCAATTTATTGAGCTTTTCAACTCCCCGGTAGGCCAACCATGGATAAATCCAAGAAAAGAAAAGTTTCGGAAAAAAACAGAACGTTTAATTCAACTACATATGCTAGTTTTGTGGCCGCTCAAGAAATAGTCAGGCACGGGAAGCGTTTTGTGGCTCCCGGTGTTTTCTTTTCTGTGGGAAACGGGTCCAAAATGGCTCTTTGAGTGTTTAAGGTTGCAGACCCCTGCCCTAAGAGATTGGAGATAGTAGAGAGAATAGAAACACAGGGCAGATTGCAAGCAAATGACCCCGAAACCTCCTCCCCACACGGAGTGAGCTATTTTGACTTTTTACTTCATGTGAAAGTCGCCTCGGTTTTGCTGCCTCGCTGTCTTGCAGAGACTTGCCCAGCGGCCTCTGAAACCCAAGGAAGGTTCATCTCGGGCAACGTCGATGAGTTGCTGCTTGTGTTGTGTCTCCTCCCCTTGACGAGGATGTCTGGGAAGGCTGATGAAGAGTTTCTGTTCGAGACAGGAGGCCAAGCTGAAAACCTCTGCCTGGGTTGTGCAGCGGTGCCCGTTAGCGCATGTTGTGGGATTTTTCTCCTTCCCTGTTCAAACCCATCTGCACCAGCGGTGGGTTTCCAATATTCTTACCACTTTTTCGCCCCCGCGCGCGTGCCTTCCATGCAGGCACTTTGCTCGCTCACGCTCCTTCCATGCATGCACCCGGCCTTGAAAATGTGCCTAAATAGGATGTCATAGAGCCGGGGCAGTTGAGCGGTCCCACCCGCGATCTCTGCAACCGGTTCGCCTGTACCAGTACGAACCGGCTGAATACCACCTCTGAACTTTTGATGTGATGCCTAAGTTGGGCGCCTTGCCTTGCCCATATACATGGGGAGAGCTGATGTAACTAACTTACTTAGAGGGATTTTAATGGGCTGATGGGATTGCTCTGCTGTAGTCGCTCCCAACTTAGTGTGAGTGGAGGGGTTGGGGTGTGTGGGTGGTACAGGTAGTCCTCGACTTACGACCACATTGCAGCCCCCAAAATTTCTGTTGTCGAGTGAGACAGGTGGTTAAGGTGAGTTTTGCCCCATGTTACGACCTTCCTTGCCACTTGTTATTAAGTGAATCGCCGCGGTTGATAACCTGGTTGCTAAGTGAATCGGGCTTCCCCGTTGACTTTGCTTATCGGGAGAGGGCAAGAGGGGATCACATGACCTTGGGACACCGCGACGGTCCTAAGTAGGAACCCGTTGCCAAGCGTCTGAATTTTGATCATACGATCGTGGGGTTACGACCTTGGCAGCAAGCAACGGTCGTAACTCTGGAAAAATGGCCGTAAGTTACTTTATTCGGTGCCGTTGTAACTTTGAACAGTGACTAAATGAACTATTGTAAGTTGAGGACTACCTGTATAGAGTAGAGTAGAGTAGAGTAGAGTAGAGTAGAGTAGAGTAGAGTAGAGTAGAATGGAATAGAGAATAGAGAATAGAGAATAGAGAATAGAGTAGAGTAGAGTAGAGTAGAGTAGAGTAGAGTAGAGTGGAAGAAGAGCTGTTCAAATCATATTCCAATTAACTGCCCAATGGGTCAAGACACGGAACCTTCCAGAAATAAGCCTATCAAGCTTCCCCAACTCTTCCCCAACTCTTCTGAAGCTCCCTCTCCAGCTCTGCCTTCATGGCTTCCCAACTCTTCCCACGCTCCCTTAGCCGGATCCACCCCTTTTTCCCATTGCATTTAACGGAACTGCCATAAGCTTATGATGTGGGATGACTTTGATCTTTTTCTGCGTGGCTATATTAGCCTTGCCTCTCTTGCGGGGATCTCCCCCCCACCCCCACCCCCAGTTTCCTTAAATGTTTCTGCTGTGCAGTGGTTGGCTGGGGATCAGTGGCTCAATAGACCCTGAAGAGGCAGGGAAAGGAAGAACGGGTAGCCAAGCCCATCCTTCCTCTGAAAAATTTGCTCCGGGATCACAGCAAAATCTTGGTCGCCACGATGTAAAAAAAGCATTGAGACTCTGGAAAGAGTGCAGAGAAGAGCCACAAAGAGGATTAGGGGACTGGAGACTAAAACATATGAAGAACGGTTGCAGGAACTGGGGATGTGTAGTCTGATGAAAAAAAGGACCAGGGATGACATGATAGCAGTCTTCCAATATCTCAGGGGCTGCCCCAAAGAAGAGGGAGTCAAGCTATTCTCCAAAGGACCTGAGGGCAGGACAAGAAGCAACGGGTGGAAACGAATCAAGGAGAGAAACAACTTAGAACTAAGGAGAAATTTCCTGACAGTTAGAACAATTAATCCGTGGAACAACTTGCCTTCAGAAGTTGTGAATAGAATAGAATAGAATAGAATAGAATAGAATAGAATAGAAGAGAAGAGAAGAGAAGAGAAGAGAAGAGAAGAGAAGAGAAGAGAAGAGAAGAGAAGAGAAGAGAAGAGTGGGAAGGGACCTTGGAGGTCTTCTAGTCCAACCCCCTGCTTAGGCAGGAAACCCTACACCACTTAAGACAAATGGTTATCCAACCTCTTCTTAAAAACTTCCAGTGTTGGAGCATTCTACTCTACTCTACTCTACTCTACTCTACTCTACTCTACTCTACTCTACTCTACTCTACTCTACTCTACTCTACCCTACCCTACCCTACCCTACCCTACCCTACCCTACCCTACTCTACTCTTTCTGTATTCTATTCTATTCTATTCTATTCTATTCTATTCTATTCTATTCTATTCTATTCTATTCTATTCTATTCTATTCTATTCTATTCTATTCTATTCTATTCTATTCTATTCTTAACATAAGACAGCCTTTTGCTTAGAGCCACTGCTGTAGATTAGATGTTTACCAGCTTCAGCAGCCTCAAGCTGGCAACCCCGAAGGAATTGCTCCCATACGTAGCTTTGCTACCGCTTGGATGCAGATTCAAGTTCTTACCTGTGCCAGGTTAATTCGGACTTAGTGCTTGGCTAGCTATGAAAATCAGGAAGGAAGCTTGGCATGTACGACTGTAATTAAAAAGGAAATACTTTAGGGATTAGCGTCGGGAGGGGGGGGTGCATTGAACTAGAGGAATAGTTGTGTTCACACGTTTCTTTGGTGTAGACCTGCAGGTACATCGGCACGCTCGACTTGGTCAGTGATTAATTTTGCTTGGAGGTGGCTTGTTCTTGTGGCTTCCCAAAACCCAAGTCAAGTAAGTTTAGATAAATGCGGCTGTGGAACAAATCCGAGAGGAAAAGGCAGTTACGAAGAATCCTTCAACATCTTTGGTTAATCATCAGAGGAAACGACTCCTTTATTCCTCGGTCCTTAATTCTTCAATTAACAACCGTAAAGACTTAAATTAATTCTTAAAATCCAAGTTAAAACCCACCAGCCGTTTCAGGTAGGCCAGTCAGGAAACTAGGCTCCACTAGGATTACTGGAAATGTATTTTAGGACTCAAGGTATAATAACAAAAACCTTGAAAACCTGGTAGAATCTCTCTTCTCTCTCCAACCCCCCCCCCCCACCTTTTTCAAGGCCATCTCTATACCTAGTATGACAGATAGGGTTTATACACTTGGTAGAACTTCCATGTCTGGTTCAAAACCATGTTTGGGGCAATTTGATATATATATCAACTTACTTTATATATATATAAACTTACATATATATATATGTTTTCTCAGGTTTTCGCGGGTGTTTGTATGTAGCTCTTTGGTTATTCGGGTCTTCTCCCACGTAAAATTGGAAGTGTCTTGGCGACGTTTCGACGAAGTCTCATTCGTCATCTTCAGGCTGGTGTTCTCGGCTTCGTGCTTCCAGGAGCAATGTGAGATCGCAGCTGTCTCTTCCTTTTAACTGCTAGTGGAGGTGTGAGCTGATTGGGTGGGAACTTGGCTGTGTTCTGATTGGGTGGAGGTGTGTTCTGATTGGTTAGGGGCTTGGCTGTGCTCTGATTGGCTGGGGTTGTGTTCTGTTTGGGTGGGGGCTTGGTTGTGCTCAGCTTTATATATATGTAGGTCTTTGGTTATTCGGGTCTTCTCCCGCGTAAAATTGGAAGTGTCTTGGCGACGTTTCGACGAAGTCTCATTCGTCATCTTCAGGCTGGTGTTCTCGGCTTCGTGCTTCTAGGAGCAATGTGTGTGATCGCAGCTGTTTCTTCCTTTTAACTGCCAGTGGGGGTGTAAATTTTGATCACGGCAGTTGCGTAGGATTTAGAGCAGAGCTTCTACACATTCAAAATTTCCAAATTATGAATAACAAAAGAGAATGGGATGTTGCTTTTAGGCATATTTTAAAAAAAACACACACAAAAAAACAACCCAGTTGCTTGGAGTCTCTGGGGAAAGTTGAAATCTTGCTCATCGTGAGTTTTGTTTCCAGGATGTGGCAGGTTGGCAGGTTGTCATTTTTTCCTCCCCCACTTCTGTGAGTCAGTACATGCATAAATATATAGTGTTCGCCTTAACTGCGACCTCTCTCTCTCTCTCTCTCTCCCTCCCTCCTTTCTTTCTAGACACTCTTCCTAATTTCACTCCCATCTGCTACATCTCTTTTTATCTGTACTTGTGAGTTTTAGTTGGCTTCATTAGATCCCAATACTACCAGCGTATCCTTGCAAGATGCATTCCCCGAGGTGGTTTTATTTATTATTATTATTTTTATTTTTCAAAAGGCAACTGGGCTTCCTTTGTTTTATTTTTTTTTCCTTGAAGACATTTCGCTTCTCAGCCCAGGAAGCTTCTTCAGTTCTGGATGAATGGTGGAGAATGGATCCGTCAGAACTTCAGCCAGAACCGAAGAAGCTTCTTGGAGGAGAAGCGGTGGTGAACTGGTAGCGGTTTCAAACTGCTAGGTTGGCAGAAGCTGGGACAAGTCACAGGAGCTCACTCCGTTACGCGGCACTAGGGATTCGAACCGCCAAACTGCCGACCTTTTGATCGACAAGCAAAAAAAAAAAAAAGGCCGCTTTTTTAAGAAGACAAAAAGAGAGAAGAGTAGACATTTATGACAGTAACCCAAGCCGCAAAACCTTGGCGTTGTTTGTCCCGAAGATAAAAATTCTGAAATTCTGAAACTTTTGACTTGAAAGGCAGAGAAACAATCCACCGTGTTTGAACAAGGGATAACTAGGAATTTTAAATAGATTACCACCTAGAAGATCTTCCCTTGTTCCTTATCAGTTCCTTATTTGGTTATTTTTAAAACTCTTAACTCCCAGACCCATTGAGCTTAGTTTAAGCCACTCACACTCAGAAGGACATAATTCAGGTAGGCACCTATACAGGTAGCCCTCAAGTTACGATGATTCATTCAGTGACCGTTTGAAGTTGCAACGGCACTGAAAAAAACGACTTACGACCCTGTTTTCACACTTAAAAGACTGTCGTAACATCCCCGTGGTCACGTGATCGAAATTCAGACGCTTGGCAACTGACTCATAGTTATGACGGTGGCAGCGTCCCAGGGTCATGTCCTCCCCTTTTGCGACCTTCAGACGAGCAAAGTCAACGGGGGAAAACCAGATTCACTTAATACCCGGTTTGCTAACTTAACAAGCGCAGTGATTCAATTACCAACGGTGGCAAGGAAGGTGGTAAAATGGGGGGGGGGGGCTCAAAGCTCGTTTAACCAATCTCTCACTTAGCAACAGATATGTTGTGGTCGTAATTCAAGGACTACTAGGGGCATTTGCTACGGCGAAACTTTTGGATGCTCCGTCACTGGAGGTTTTTCAGAAAGAGAAGATACTAGACAGCCTTTTGTCCAGAATGGTATAGTGATGGCTAACCTTTTTGCCATCGCGTGCCAAAAGTGGGGAGAGGGCGGGCGTGCCCACACTCATAATTCAATGCCAAATGTGCCCCACCCACCCCCACGCTCCCCCCGCTTTTGGCACGCGACGGCAAAAAAGTTACCTGGTAGGCCCGTTTTTTTCGCCCTCCCCAGGCTCCAAAGGTTTTCTTGGAGCCTGGGGAGGGTGAAAACGGCCTTCCCCACTCCCTCGGAAGCCCTCCGGAGACCAGAAACGGCCCATTTCCCGACTTCCGGTGGGACCGGAAGGCCCGTTTTTCACTGTCCCCAGGCTCTAAAGGCTTTCTTGGCGTCTGGGGAGGGTGAAAACAGCCTTCCCCACCCTCCCGGAAGCCCTCCGGAGGCCGGAAACGGTCTATTTCCCGACTTCTGATGGGACCGGAAGGCCCGAAAATCAGCTGGCCAGCATGCACATGCACGCTGGAGCTGAGCTAGGGCAATGCTCGCGTGCCCACAGATATGGCTCCGCGTGCCACAGGTTCGTCATCATGGGTATAGTATCTCCTGCTCGAGGAATGGGTTGGACTAGAAGACCTCCAGGGTCCCTTCGAACCCTATTATTCTATGTTCTTAAATGAAGTTGCAGGTGAGGCAGAGGGCTGAACCTGCCGTTAGCCCACTGAGAATTACTAAACCCTTCTGGCTCCCTCCCTAAATGGACTTCTGGCAAAAGGAATTAAAGCCAGAACTTTTCAGCAGGCAGATCCTAATCTTATCAAAAAGGAAAGTCTTGGCAAGGAAGGTACATTTTTTCATCTGGTCAACATTAGTAGCGTGACTTAACGTCCTGGAGGAAGTGAAGAGAAAGAGGTCAAAAAACTACCATTTGAAGATGAAATATTCGCTGCGGCGAGAAATTAAAACGAATTTGGCAGGCGCCCTCCTAAAATGTCCTGGAGACCTTGTCCAACTGTCTTCAGAAAAAAAAATAAAAATCGCCCGCGAAGCTTTAATTAACAAGGTGTCCCTCTTTCCCCACCTCACTGTTAACTTACTTATGATACTGACCTGCGCATTTAAAACCAGCACACAATTTCCTGTGTTTTTAATAAGAATCTTGGAAGGGTATTTAGGCTCTTTGGCACTGTTTTGATTTAGTGCAAGGACCTGAATTATATAAGCTTGGCCAGAAAAGTGGTATAAAGCCAGCCCTTCTGTTAAACAGATGTTGGATGATGTCAAGAAAAGAAAAACAAACAAACAAGCTACAGAAAGAAATTTGAGGGGAGGGAAGGACCCCCCCCGCCCTCATTTCAGTTACCGAAGTAGAAATCTGCAAAACTCAACCTTTTAAGTTTATTTTATTTATTTATTTATTTAGTTTGTCAAACATGTCCGAGCAGTGGTGGGATTCAAATAATTTAACAACCAGTTTTCTGCCCTAATGACCAGCTGGGTAGGTGTGGCTTGCTGGTCATGTGAGTGTATGGGTGTGGCCAACTCAACGTCACTCATGTCGATGGGCGCTTCGCCTTAGTTGTTACAATGTAATGAGGGTTAACAAGAGAGGCAGTTTCTGTAAGCAGGGCAATAAAGATTAGGCTAGAAACAACACCAGAATGTTGTAATTCCTTACAGGACTAGCCCTGTAAAGTGGAAAAAAAACAAAAGGAGATTTCTTCCAACAACCGGTTCTCCGAACTGCTTAGAAAGTTAACAATCGGTTCTCCCGAATAGGTGCGAACTGGCTGAATCCCACCACTGTGTACGAGATAACAGGTATAAGTATAAACACGAATGTGAACATAGGAAATGGATACGAATAAATGGGGGATGGTAGGACAGGGACGGTAGGCACGCTGGTACGCTTATGCATGCCCCTTACAGACCTCTTAGGAATGGGGTGAGGTCGACAGTAGACCGTCTAAGGTGAAAGTTTTGGGGATTTGGGGATGCAGCCACAGAGTCAGGTAGTGCATTCCGGACATTGACCACTCTGTTGCTGAAGTGGTATTTTTCTGCAGTTGAGTTTGGAGCGGTTTACCTTGAGTTTGTATCCATTGTGTGCTCGTGTATTATTGCGGTTGAAGCTGAAGTGGTCGTTGACAGGTAGGACGTTATAGCAGATAATTTTGTGTACTACGCTTAGGTCAGACGGTAGGCGGCGTCAGGGGTGGGTTCTACTTACCTTTACTGCCGGTTCGCAACGGGGCCGTGCGCGCTCAAGAAATGGGAAGGGTTTTGTGGCTCCCGGTGTTTTCTTTTCTGTGGGACTTCTGGTTGATTCTTCTCACTGGTTGGGAAATTCTATTCCATTCCATTCCATTCCGTATATTCTATTCTATTCTATTCTATTCTATTCTATTCTATTCTATTCTATTCTATTCTATTCTATTCTATTCTATTCTATTCTATTCTATTCTATTCCATTCCATTCCATTCCATTCCATTCCATTCCTCTCCACTCCACTCCACTCCACTCCATGTCTATGTCTACGTCTATGTCTATGTCTATGTCTATGTCTATGTCTATGTCTATGTCTACTCTTATTCTATTCTATTTGTATTCTATTCTCTACTCTCTTCTCTCTTCTCTACCCTACTCTACCCTACTCTACGGTATTCTTCTCTTCTCTTCTCTTCTCTTCTCTTCTCTTCTCTTCTCTTCTCTTCTCTTCTCTTCTCTTCGGAACAATAATCCAATAATCCTGTCAGTTTGGAAACTCCAGGGTTTAAATCTCCAAGAAACTTCTCTGGAAAGGCAGAGTCAAGTCTACCTTATCTGCCCCCCTTCCCCCCCTCCACCCTTTATCCTCCCCCCCCCCAAAGCATCCATGAAAAAGACAAGGGAGGGCACCATTAGCGAAAGGGCTCAAAGCATTTGGGTGTAACTGCCTTCCTTGATTGCTCCAAGACAGAAGCTGAGACCTGTTTGGGGCTGTAAACACCCATTTTTCCCTTCCTCCCCTGCCGAGGGGAAGAGGGGGGGCAGACGAAACTTTATGGCTTGTTGGTATGTTTGTGCGCGCCGGAGGAAGAAAGGGGGGGGGGAAGACACACAATTACACCGGGCTGTAAATCACCCCTCTGTCTAGTGTCTCTGGGGTGAAAAAAATGGGTGGAGGGCTTCATCCTGGGTGGGAGAAGAATAGGCCATTAACTTTCATTTAAAGAAAAAACACAACACCATGGCTGCTTCAGAAAGAGAGAGAGAGGGACGGGGGGGGAGAGAGAGAGAGAAAGAGAGAAAGAGAGGGACAGAGAGGGGGGACAGAGAGAGAGGGAGAGGGACAGAGAGAGAGAGAGGGACAGAGAGAGAGAAAGAAAGAGAGGGAGAGGGACACAGAGAGAGAGAGAAAGAGAGGGAGAGGGACAGAGAGAGGGGGGGACAGAGAGAGAGACAGAGAGGGGGACAGAGAAAGAGAGAGAAGGAGAGAGAGAGAGAAAGAAAGAGGGAGAGGGACACAGAGAGAGAGGGACAGAGAGAGAGAAAGAGAGGGAGAGGGAGAGGGACAGAGAGAGGGGGGGCAGAGAGAGAGACAGAGAGAGGGGGACAGAGAAAGAGAGAGAGGGAGAGGGACAGAGAAAGAGAGAGAAGGAGAGAGAGAGAGGGATACAGAGAGAGAGAGAGAGAGCGCCAGCCAAAGGTTGACAGAAAATGAATGGGGACGGCTGATTTTTTTGCACTGACTCAGAAAGGAATGCGCTTGCTGGCAAAGGAGAAATCGGTTTTTCCTGCGCCCTGAACTGAGATGACACATTGGAAAAGGATTTGTTCTTTTCCAAAAAACAACAACAACTAAAAAACTAAAAAATGTTCCTATCAATGAAAGCCTTCACACTGGATGGAAAGAAGTTTAGAAAAGGGATTTGAGAGGTGGGTGGGAGGGTGGGTGGGCTCCCTTTGGAGTCTTCCAATGAAGTTGTTCGGTGGGGTTTCGTTTTCCGCCATCCTTCCTCAACCTGGTGTTCTCCAGATGTCTTTGCGCGTCGACCTCTGCACTCCCCAACCAAAAAGCCCCCCCCAAAACCTCACACCGTTGATCATGTTGGCTGAGACTTATAGGAAGGGGAAATCTAGCGCAGATAGAAGAGAGACTGGTGTTGGATCTGATGCCCCTTCTGGGTGTCAACATTTTGAGCACTTCCCTAATTTCAGTGGTGGCAAGAATTCATTTCCAGCATCGCAGCGTCTTTTAAAGTTTTTTATAGGTTGCAACCCTGCTTACATTTATATATATGAAATTGATATACCACATTCTTCCCATTCTGTAAAAGTCTTTCTTTCTTTCTTTCTTTCTTTCTTTCTTTCTTTCTTTCTTTCTTTCTTTCTTTCTTTCTTTCTTTCTTTCTTTCTTTCTTTCTTTCTTTCTTTCCTTCCTTCCTTCCTTCCTGCCTTCCTTCCTTCCTTCTTTCTCTTTCTTTCTTTCTTTCTTTCTTTCTTTCTTTCTTTCTTTCTTTCTTTCTTTCTTTCTTTCTTTCTTTCTTTCTTTCTTTCTTTCTTTCTTTCCTTCCTTCCTTCCTTTCTTCCTTTCTCCCTCTCTCATCCTTCTCTCCCATGCATGAATTCAGCAAGTTAGAATCCGAAACCTATTGAATTTAGAAGGGATAGAGATTTGCGTCTATAAAAGTTGATAGGCTTCTTTCTTCGCTTCCTTTAGTATTAACACCTCTTAGCACCTGTGTGCCATCTTTCCTTATGACGAAAAAGCTCTGGCAAAAAGAAATGAGGAGATTGTAGTGTCTAGTCAGGATCCATCCTAGATGCACTTAATTCCTCTTATCATTTTGTGCTTCATCGTATACTTCTATTTCCCTGACCATAAATTGTTTTTATTAGTCTCTCTCTGGGAAAGGAACAGGGGTGAAATCTACTTACTTTCCCAACTGGTTTGGAAGTGCGCGTCACATAAAAAAAAAGGTTACTTCCTGGTTTTAACAACGACCAGTTGGGTGGGCGGAGCCTCATTCCAACATGGCTACCGGTTCACCCGAACCGGGAGCATTTCGCCCCTGGAAAGGAAGGAACGCATCTCTTTAAAGAGAGACTTTTAAGGCTTTAAATAATAAAAAAAAAAGTTGATACGATGGCTTATATACCCTGTTTATGGTCCCAGGTGAAATCGCTTTGCAGAAACAGTGGATCGTATTAAGGTGAACTTTTTTGAACTTTTACCTGGCTAAAGACCCCTCCTATCCCAGAGGAGGAGGGAGGGAGGGGGGGGATATAACTTTTGGCTGAGTTGGGTTTATCTGGGTGCCCTCTGGGTCAATTAAAACAACTGGCAGTTTTGGGCTAGAGTTGACCAGTCAATAAATAACCCACCAAATAGACACTCTCTTAGAAACTCGGTTGGCTCTTCTATCGAAAGGTGGATTTCCCATCGCTTCCCACCTAGCAAACTTTTTTTAAAAAAATACTTTTCCACTGTCTCTGGAAGTGTGTGCATGCGTGTGGGGAGTCCTCCCCTTCCCCATGGGGCTACAGTTCAACTTCACTGCACCCCCCCCCACCCCTCAACCAGGGATGGATGAGCCTGGTGAGATTGTAATTGGGGGGCAAGGGGTGGGGATGGGGGGAAGCCACTACTAAAAGGTGCTTTGTTTCCAAGCTCAAGGCGCTTTTTAAAAACCGCGTGGGCCAATCCCATCTCAGATATTGCTTTGTGCGCCAGATGAGAGAGAGGGGGTTGTAGTAGGATAGAGCGGCTGGAGTGGGGGGTGGGGGTGGGAGCAGAGCGAGCCAGAGCAAGTTCCTGGTTTTATGGTGGAAGGTCGATGGGTCAGACCATCTGGCCGGTTGTAAAAACCTGCAATCCACATTTTTTTTCTTTTTTTAAAAAAAGAGCACTCCAGACGCCTTTCCCCCCCCCATCCCCTGGGATGTCTTATAATGGGGGTGGGATGGGTCAAAAGTTCACACCGTCCAGCTAAATCCTTCCATCTTTTTTTGGGAGGGGGGCATAAACCCCTCTCCAAAAACTTGAAAAAAAAAAAAAAAGACGAGATTTTGGAACCCTGTGTCTGGATCTGGGAAGCGACGGACCTGCAAGGCAGCCTTGATTTCAGCTTGCTGCCTTCCTTTGACTTGTCTTCCCTTCACACATGAGTGGACGCCAGATGCAGGAAAAAGGTCTGCCTGGGTTAGAAGCCCCCCCACCCCCCCCCCCCGGGAGAACAAAGCTTCATTTATACCCTTGCGCACATTTTCCAGGTGAACATTAGAAAGCATTGACCAGAGTTGCCAACTCATCCTTTTATAAAAAAATAACTTTGAGTTAGCAATTTCAACCTTGGGGTGAGGGTTTTCCCCCCCCCTCCCCTCTCAGCTCTCTCTGCACAACTGCTAATGTAGAACAAGACAATTCAGGCTATTGACAATGTGTCTGGGGGGTGGGGTGGGGGGTCTGCCCTCTCCAAATAAATTCCAGAAAAGACACTGCCAATCCTTGGGAAATGTTGAGCTTTCCCCCCCCTTCAGCTTGCTAGTTGGGTTGTTCAAAAAGAAAAAAAGTGGGGGGGAACCTTATCCAAGGAATATCAGATTTTTGTCTGGAATGGCACTAGTGCAAAGAAAGGGGGGGTTTGCAAACACGGGGGTAGGGTGGGGGACATAAATCTGGAGAAAATTTTCCGGGTGATTCCTCCCCACTCCCCATCCCATATAAAAGAAGCTGGCTGTTTGTAACACTGGCCGCTTTGATGTTTCTTCAATGAAACTTCAGACTCGGGAAAAGACCGACCACACAGCAGCGTGGCGTTTTCAAAAATCCAGATTTGATGCAACAAAAAATAAAATAAATAAAATGAAATAAAATCCCCATGCAGAACCTGGCAAGGATAAATAAACCCTTTTCTTCCCAGTTGACGTGTTTGCAAAATCAAAGTTAAGTCAACAATCTCTTGTTTTCTTGTTTATTATGATGGTTCGTCGCAGAATCGGCCACATGTTTGGACTGGGTTTGGCGTTTTTAATGCGCTCCTTGTGACTGTTTATTGTCCTAATAAATCGTCATTTAATTATTGCAGATAGTCTTCAATTTTACAACAATTCATTTTGTTACCATTCAAAATTACAGCGGCACCAAAACTGTCTCGCTTAGCAACAGAAACGTTGGGCTCAATTGGGCTCATAATTTCGAGGACGACCTGTATTTATATAAATATAGCCCTCTTACAGAAATAATAGAAATAGAATAACAGAGTGGGAAGGGACCTTGGAGGTCTTCTAGTCCAGCCCCCTGCTTAGGCAGGAAACCCTACACCACTTCAGACAAATGGTTATCCAACATCTTCTTAAAAACTTCCAGTGTTGGAGCATTCACAACTTCTGGAGGTGAGTTGTTCCACGGATTAATTGTTCTCACTGTCAGGAAATTTCTCCTTAGTTCTAAGTTGCTTCTCTCCTTGATTAGTTTCCACCCATTGCTTCTTGTCCTACCCTCAGCTGCTTTGAAGAATAGTTTTACTCCCTTATTCTCCAGCTGTGTTGGCTATAGAAGAACCGCTGTTCCTAGATAGGATTCCCAGGCTGGCTAAGCATCCTGGGAACTGTAGTCCTCAACCCTCTTCAGAGGCTGCCCTAAAATCAAAAGTGGTGTGACAGTTTCCCTAAGAGCGGCTGGAGCAAGCGTCCACGGGCAGCCTAAATTTGGGCATCCGTTTCTCTTTTGCAAAAGGCAGCTTTTCCAGTGTGTCTTTTCTGGAATGCACAGCTGCACATCTGGACTTCATTATTGCAGGCCTCCATCCTAATTGCCTAGAGAGCCACCTTGGATTTTCATCCCAAAATGTTTGCAACACACACAGAACCCCGTTGCCAGGCAAGAGACTGTTTATAAGGCTTTGTGCCTTATAAAAGAGCCTCTTGGAAGGCCAAGTTAAAAAAAAAACAAAAAACCAGACCAATCTCCAGTTTCTAAGAACGGAGTTTAAAACAAGCAGAAGATAACTCGTTGGGTTAGACTTTAATCTTTCAAACCGCCGCACCTTTTTTCTCTCGATTTCAGTCATTTTGCAGGAAAGAAAGGTGGGGTTGAGGAAAGGCCGAATACCTTAAATTTCACACGATAAAGAGGCTTTAAAAATACATCCTATTGCCAAATTTTGGTCTTCTTTTGAATCTTTGTAAATTGCCCGGAGAGACTTTTTTCCTGCAAGATCAAAATCTTTTTTGGTTAAAAAAAAAAAACACAAAGAAAAATATCTTTTAATCATTTTTTTTTAAAGGAAAAACAAAATCACAAATAAATGTGACTGGCTTTAGTTATAAGAGGGTTCTGAATTAAGCTGCAGAAACGAAGACAGATCCCATTAAAAGTTAGACCCTTTTAGAAGATGAAAAACTTCTGATTTCTCCCTCCCCCCTTTTTCTGGAAAAAGGGCTGATAAAAAACAATTCTACGATAATCTCCTTCTGTTTTCCCTGTTTTGTTCCTAGCAGAGGTGTCTATAACTTTTGTTTGTTTGCTTTTTAAAAATATAAATTCCAGCTTGTTTCATCAACTCTGGAAATTGATAGTTTATTTTGTCTACTGCTATTTATTGCACTAACTTTCTTTCCCCCTCCCTTGCAATGGGCCAGGATAGCTGACTCTAGACACGTTTTTCAAGCTGATATTTTAATCCTGTTAATCTTTAGCAGCACAAAGGTAACCTAGGTACAAGTGGGGGAAGGGGAGAAAAAAAGGCTGTGGATTGCGGTCAAAATTCACACCAGGGTTTCCAGGTACATCAGATTCAGACCTCAACTGGACCGCAAAAATCCACGTTTTACCTAGCAGAAGGAATCTGGCCCCAAGGCCCAGGGTAGATTTTTCTAGGCCAGGGATCTGCAACTTTAAACACTCAAAAGAGCCATTTTGGACCCATTTCCCACAGAAAAGAAAACGCCGGGAGCCACAAAAACCTTCTATTTCTTGAGCGGCCACAAAACTAGTATATGTCGTTGAATTAAATGTTGTTTTCTTCTGAAAATTTTCTTTTCTTGGATTTATCCATGGTTGGCCTACCGGGGGTTGAAAAGCTCAATAAATTGCATGCCGGTGAGCGTCGCACATTGGCAGTTGCGACACATATTTTGAGTGACACGGAGCCGCAGCAGAGGGGTGAAAGAGCCACATGCGGCTCCAGAGCTGCAGGTTGCCGACCCCTGTTCTAGGCCCTTTCGGTATGGCTGCCGGGTGGTTGGGTGACACTCAGCAAGTTAATTTTTTTTACTGTGATGTGCTGTAAAGGCCAACAGACCTCTCCATATTCCTCCTATGGCTAAGGGCATTTTTGCCCACCTCAGGTTGGCCGCTGCGGTCTTGAGGATTTTAGCGCAAGTTGGGTAGAAAGGCTTCTCCCTTAAGAAGATACGTTTTGGGGCTCAGTTGTGGTCGTAAGTCGAGGACTACCAGTATAGGCTCTATAAATGATCCACTCCGCACTCAAAGGGACACCCCCAATTTCCACACGCTATAAGAGACCTCAAACTATTAAAATTGCAGCCGAGTTGCTGTATTCATTCCTCTTAATCCCCATCAAGGATTTAAGGCACCTTAACTCCCTACCGTCTCTCTATCCATTTTCCTCTGCTTCTGAAGTCTAAAATACAGGCAGTCCTCGACTTAATGGCCACAACCGAGCCCAAAATTTATGTTGTTAAGCGGGACTCTTCCACAGTAGCGGGTTTCAAATCCCAGCGCTACCGGTTTCGCTGTTGGGAGCTCGCGGCGCTTCTGCCGTATGCGCAGAAGGTTTTTGATGTTTTTGATGACGTCTGGGTGGGTGGGTGGAGCCTCCCTCTACTCCCGCTGCTACCAGTTCGCCTGAACTGGTAGCAACGCACCACTGTTCTTCCACCCCAATAAACCCCATGCAGGGTTTTTTTTTCCCCCTGGGAACATTTGCCTTTATTTCCTTCTCCCTTCCAGCACCTTTTGGACCCCGGTTTCCTTCGCATTTTGGGAGAAGCCACTATTCCAGGCTTGCTGTTCTCCATACCCCCCCCCCACTGGTCTTCTCTTTATTAAGCAGGGCACTTTCCACCTTGTTTGCCGAGACTTTCGCAAAGCAGGAAAAGGAAGAGGGCTGGCTGGCTGGCTGGCTCCCTTTGCATTGTGTCAGTCACAACTGTCTGCCGGAAACCCGCAGAAACCCCTGCCTTAATCTCTCCCATTTAGACCTCCAGTCACAACATGGACCGCCTCGGTTCTTCTCCTTGCCCAAGAGACGACAGCTTCCCGTCCGACCGACCGGACGGTTTCCTTCCTTCCTTCCGTCTCTGCCACCGATGGCCTCTTTCCTTTCAGCTCGGTCGGGCTCTCCCCCCCCCAAACCCCCCCCCCCCCACTTCCCCACCCCTCTTGCATGCTTGGCCGGAGAAGCTTGGCAAAAAAGTCCCTTGGCTTGTGAGAGAAAGAGGTCCTTTCAGGTCAAAGCAGAAGTACATTAGCATGGGCTTGGCTTAGGCAAGGGAATAACATGAAGGCATCGAGCTCAAGTTGGCATCGGGCCTCCTGGCCTCCATTTAATGAGAAAACTCCCTTCTGCGGTTTTTGCTTCTCAGGGTAACTTGTGGGAAACGTTTCCTCCAGGTTTCAACTGCCCCAACTTCTTCTTCTTCTTTTTTTTTTTTTCCTCGTTCTTGTTTTTGTTTGCTCCAGGTGTGCGTTCTTGCCTCTTACAGACACCAGGTGAGCTTAGGTGGGGAAGGATTGTGGGCTACCAGGTGTGCCTATCTTTGGGAGGGGGGAGCCTCCCCCCGCCGCTTTCCTCCCAGAAGAGGGCACGGCTGGGCAGAGAGTCTAGGTGTGGCCCTGACTTGAGAGGGAGAAACACCTGAACCATGAAAAGTCTACACACAGCCTGTGGTTACATGGCCTATATATGCAAGCCAGGATGAAGCAAGGGGCCGTATTTGGGCAACGTCGGCTGCTGCTGTGGTTGCCAGCTCTCCCACGTTTTATCGGGGCGAAAGGCATCCCGAAAACGCAGGGGTCTCCAACTTCCACGACGTGTGGACTTCAGTTCCCAGAATTCCTCAGCCAGCAGGGCAAAAGGCATCCAGAAGAAGCAGGGGTCTCCAACTTCCACGACATGTGGACTTCAATTCCCAGAATCCCTCAGCCATCATGGCTGCCTGAGGAATTCTGGGAATTGAAGTCCACACGTCAGTAAAAGTGCCAAGGTCGGCGATCTCTGCCAAAGAGGGACGGTGGAGAGGCTGTCCTCGAATCCCCAAATTCTTCTTTTTTTTTTAAAAAAAAAAGAGGAAACAAAGGCTCTTAAGAGAGTGTGAATTGATTGATACCTTTTACCGTTTGAGTGTCTTGGCGCAGCTCTTAACCTCCACATGGTGACACTTGATTTGTGGAGAGGCTCTTGAGCAAAATTGTTATTATTTAATGATTCATGACACACAATAAGGAGCTTTCCAGAGTGCTAATGGACCGGTCCTTGCCCCCCTCACCCCCTCCACCCCAGTCTAGAGGAGGAGACGGCACCATTGGAGAGGGCGAGAACGAGGCACACAAGACGGGAATAAATGGGTTGAGGATGGACAATGTGCTATTTCCACCCCCCCCTTTTTTTTTCCTTTGGGGTCTGTAGTATTGGAGCCTGATCCATGCCACCAGAGGATGCGCCTAATCATTGCTCGCTTACCAGGTGCCAATCTTTATAGCACCCCCTTTCCCATGTTGGCTCTTCATGTCCATGCCTCCTTCCAAACTCTCTCCCTTCCGTTCATTTTAAGGCGCTTTCTGTAACGTCCACCAAAAACTCAAAAGACATCCATGAAGTCCTCGCTTTTGAGTTATTAATACTTAATAAGTCACCGTATAATTTATTTTATCAACTTATCATCTGTTCCAGATCAATATCTGATCTAGTTCTGTTAAAACCACGCAGTTTAGCATCTTTCTCGTTAACAAGATTGTATCTGCATATGAGGCCATCATGCTATATCTATCCCCTGACTTCTAAGTTCCTGTTTTGTTTTTAACTCCCCTTTGTCATTCAATATGTCTTTATATCTTACATTTCCCACCCCCCCTATTTATAACATTAGGATGTACTAAAGCCTCCAATCTGGAAAGCCAGATTGGTATTTTCAAATAATGTTGATCTTTTATATTAAAGTAAAGATAAAGGGTCCCCTTGTACATATGTGCTAGTCATTCCCGACTCTAGGGGGCAGTGCTCATCTCCATTTCAAAGCCGAAGAGCCAGCGCTGTCTGAAGACGTCTCCGTGGTCATGTGGCTGGCACGACTCAACGCCAAAGGCGCACGGAACGCCATTACCTTCCCACCAAAGGTGGTCCCTATTTTTCTACTTGCATTTTTTTTACCTGCTTTCGAACTGCTAGGTTGGCAGAAGCTGGGACAAGTCACGGGAGCTCACCCGGTTACGCGGCACTAGGGATTCGAACCGCTGAACTGCCGACCTTTTGATCGACAAGCTCAGCGTCTTAGCCACTGAGTCACCCCGTCTTTTAGAAGCTGCGTTTCTTACATAATGTCTCTGAAAGTAGCTCTGTATTTTATTCTTCCCATACCATAAGAATCTGTGCCAACCTTGTTGGAGATCATGCCCTTCTAATGTCAATAGATGATAAATTGATAAAAGAAATTATATTGTTACTTATTAAATTGGACTAGAAGACCTCCAAGGTACCTTCCAGCTCTATTCTGATTGAATTGATTGCTTCAGACCTCTCTGAACATGGATCCAGCGATCCAAGGGAAGCCTTTGTCCTATTCCACCTCCTCAAAAACCCATACCCCCTTCCCCGCCCAACAAAACCAAACAGACTTTTGAGAACTGTATAATTCTACCGACGCTTTATTATTATTTTTTAATAATAATCCCGCTAACATCACATCCCATCCCCTCCTACAGACTCGGGCCAAAAAACAAAAGCAGACTTTTGCAACGGACTAGAGCACAATTTCTCAACCAATTTTAAGCTCTTGTGGATTGCAACTCCTGGCTGGGGAATTCTGGGGAGTCGAAATCCACACGGCTTAAAAAAGCCGCGGAGAATTGGGAAACGCTGAAGTAAGCCCAGCTTTTAGTGCGCTCACGCCAGGACGCTTCCTGGAAAGAGAAGAGTCGGAGAAGCGGTGTCAGGAACTTCCCACGTGGTTTTGGGCTTGAGAGACAAGCTTCTCGTGATGTCAATATTTGTTTCGTTGGGGGCCCCGGAGGGATGGTTTTACGACTGTATGGATTTTTTATGGGCAAAGACAGCCGCCAGGAAGGAGTCGGCATGACGTCGGCGGTATAGAAATATTGCAAAAGAAAATGAGCGAATTGTGATGCAAAGGGCCCTCTTTTTTCTTATGGCCAAGCTGGATTGTATTGGCTTCTGGGCAGCAGACTGGTCTACTCAGGAGTAACAGACTTCCAAGGAGCATTTCTCTGCATTTGTCCTGCTCTCCGAGGCTTGGAAGATATACTTGAGAACAAATTGGAATCCAAAACTAGATTTGTTGAGTTTGTTCTCCGTTGGCTTCTTCTGGGGTCCGAGACCCCCGCTTTGGAGGCTTTGAAGATGGGCCCTTATTTTAATGTGTCACAATGATAGGGCTCCAGAGAAGGTATAAAATCGAAGGAGAACAATCGTCTGGGGTAAACCTCAAAAAGAATTGAAACGGATCCCACTTTGGTTCGCATGCTTTTTACACGCGGATAAACATACAGATTTCTCTTACCTGTGCATCCGGTGGCACATCAGAAAGCCACCAGATCTGGGTTGTAACCATCTGGATGACCACCAGAGGGGAGCGAAGAGTAAAAAGTTACGCCATCTCTTGGCTACCCTCTAGCGTTTGTCCTGAGTAGCTGCGGTGATGAACCCCTTGTGTGAAAAATAAGAATTTGTATGTAAATATCTCCACATAGTTTAAAGTTGCAGGGATTGAGAAACACTGAAATATTATATTTATATCTTTGTGTATATATGTGTGTGTGTGTGTGTATTACCCCATAATTCCCAACCTTAATTCAGTCTCGCACCTGGGAGGAGGAGTGCTTTGGGGGAATTACCTCAGATAAATGGAAATCTGCAAACTTTGTAAACAAGTCTGTCTGTCTGTCTCTATTCTGTCTATCTATCATCCATCTTATCTATCATCTATCTATCTATCTATCTATCTATCTATCTATCTATCTATCTATCTATCTATCTAATACCTACCTACCATCTATCTATATCTATCGATTTTATCTATCTATCATCTATCTAGAGTCCCTTGGGAGTTGGGCAGCATAGAAATGCGACAAAATAAATAAATAAATAAATAAATCATCCATCTTATCTATCTATCATCTCCGTCATCTATCTATCTATCTATCTATCTATCTATCTATCTATCTATCTATCTATCTATATCTATCCATCTTATCTATCTATCATCCGTCTTATCTATCTATCTATCTATCTATCTATCTATCTATCTATCTATCTATCTATCTATCATCCATCTTATCTATCTGCCTGCCTGCCTGCCTGCCTATCTACCTACCTGTCACTATTTCATTAGCGCTTATTTCTGTCCTGTCCTGTAGGTGAGAAATTGTTTGCAGATTTCCATTTCTTTGAGGCAATTCCCCCAAAGCACTCTTCCTCCCAGGTGTGAGACTGAATTAAGGTTGGGTCTTAAGGCGTCTTGTACCTTTCCCTCAAACCCCTCCCCCCCTCCAAAGCGACTTGAGCTTTTAGTTGCTGATGACCACTGAATTCTATTGGTGGGGGGGGCTCAAACGACCCTATTTATATTCAAAAACATGTGGCTCCATCTGAACCCTCTAGCTGAAGACTCTGCTAATGGTTCTCCTTTGGCCCTGCCTGCACTCCACCCCCTCCAGGTACACAAAACTCAGCTAGTGATTTACCTGGTAGGAATTTTGCTTGGCTTTGCAAATGAAGAGAGCCCTGGGTCCTATGATTTGTAAAAAAAAAAAAGCACGCCTCAAACAATGCCAGCTCCCTGCTTAATACACATCATTAAATGGCCTTGACAGCCAAGGGGAGAGGACTGGGTGGGGTGATTTCCTCCCTCTTGTCTTTTATTGTGGCTTCGTTTGTGTGTTGTTCATAAAATCTTGAAAGGACTTTGCGGACTAAAGGTGCTGTCTCAAGAGGCCAATGAACGGAACAAAGTTCACCAGTCCTGAGGTTTTTTTTCTTTTCTTTTCTTTTTCTTTTTCTTTTTTCCAATGAAGTCTGACATTATCTTGTTTGGGCAACACCAAGCAAACATGGGATTCCCCAAGGCCAGCCTTGTTTCCAAGCGTGATCGTGGCACTCCTTCTCTTTTCAGCATAGTAGAATTGTTTTTTTTAAAAAATAAATAAATAAATAAGAATTCAAGGGGAATGCAATCAGGAGGGATAAAAATAGGCCAAGAAGATGGCGTGCCCAAAATGGAAAGGGATTATTCCGAGGCGAAAGATAACGAAACTGGGTATGATGGAAGAGAAAGGTGATGAGATAGCAGTCTTCTTCCAGGACTTGAGAGTGGCTGTCATAGAGAAGAGGGAGGGTTTGACTTCCTCTCCAAAGCATCTGCAAGAAAATTTTGGTGGTCCGCAGAAAAATGATTTGCCTTTTTTATATTGCACTAAATCAGGGGTCCTCAAACTATGGCCCCCTTGGGCTGGATAAGTGCAATAAACGTTTGTGTTGCTGCAGAGAGTCTCCCCCTTCGGGGTCTTTTTGTGTGGGTCGGAGGGGGGCAGAAATTCCGACTTGGGGGTCTGCTTCGGCCTCCTGGTGTGGGGCTTTGGGCGAAGGCTGGAGGGAAGCACCGCTGGTGGAGAAGAGCCGGAGGGCCTCGTTCCAGTGGGACTGAATCATGGCCTGGAACTGGCTGACCATCTCAGCCCGCTGAGCCTCCAGGCGCCGGTACCTGGCCTTGCACTCCCGCAGGTCTTCCCTCTGCTTGGAAGGCCTATGCTTCTAGTCCTCAGTGAGGTGCTTCTGCTGAGCCTCCTTCTCGGCCAGATCCAATCTGAACAGCTGTTTTGCCAACTCTTTCTCTGCTTAGCTTCAACAACTGCTTCTTGTTGGGGCCCTAAGAAGCCCAAGCCCATCCCTCAGGGGATGTCTTATTTTGGGGGAAACAGGGTATTATTATTATTATCTCTTTTATTCATTAAACATGAAACTCAGTCAACTGAACATTCAAAAATGCATCACAAATACCATTGACTGGTGCTAATGGTTGATCCGGGTTGCTGCCAGCGTCCTAGGGATCAACCAAGTACCTTCTTAAGATCTTCTTCTTCTTCTTCTTCTTCTTCTTCTTCTTCTTCTTCTTCTTCTTCTTCTTCTTCTTCTTCTTCTTCTTCTTCTTCTTCTTCTTCTTCTTCTTCTTCTCCTTCTCCTTCTCCTTCTCCTTCTCCTTCTCCTTCTCCTTCTCCTTCTCCTTCTCCTTCTTCTTCTTCTTCATTTACTTTATTCATTAAACATGAAACTCAGTCAACTGAACATTCAAAAATGCATCACAAATACCATTGACTGGTGCTAATGGTTGATCCGGGTTGCTGCCAGCGTCCTAGGGATCAACCAAGTACCTTCTTAAGATGTACGATGTTCCGATTAGCGCAGTTTTTTGCAGTTCCGCTGTTGTTGTTGTTATTATTATTTAAACCCAGAGCCCTCAAATGAAGCCTTTCCAATACCCAACAAAGCACCACTTCCTTGATGCCTGGCCCAGAAACATCAAAAGTCTGCAGTGGGGAGGGGGAGTGAATGGATGGGTGGGAGGTGACAGAAGCGACCCCCCTCCCCTCCCCCAATGCCTGTTTCAACGCCTGGGAGCTTCCCACCCATTCGCGTTGCGTCCTCCCCCGCCTTTCCCCCTGCCAAGCCTCCCATTTTGCCCGTCAGATGCTCTCGTCCCAACTCCTGCCATTGTAAAATGAACCCCCTCTCCCTAAAGTTCAAGAGGTCACAACCTCTTTTGCGTGCTCTCTCCCCCTTCTACTTTTTTACGGCTTTCTCGGGGAGAAGGGGCTGTTTTCGGGATCTCGCATTTCATTACCACCCTCCAGACGGGTCCTGTGTTTTCTCTCCTTTTTTTAAAAAAAAAAAAAAAATTTTTTTAACAATCCTCCCTGATCCAGTGGTTAAATAGCTCTCATCAGCTTTTTGACGTATTTGTTGGTTCCTTAAGCAAGAGAAGTGGTATGTTTGCCCATGTGCTTCAGAAACAGAGACCGATAAAGCTAAACATTGGAAGTGCCACCAGATACCTCAATCTTATTATCATATGTGGTGGACATGTGGAGAAGCAAAGAAGTATTGGACAAAAATAAAGATACGGTTGGAAAAAATGATAAAACGACGTATTGAGTTTAAGCCAGAAATATTTTGGTTGGGGATCTTGCCTGAAACTTATAACAAAGAAAATATGAAACTTATAACAAAGAAAATATATTTTCTTTATATTTTCTAAATATAAATAATTATTTAATTATTCATGTATTAACGGCAGTTACAACTGTATTTGCACAATATTGGAAAAGTGAAGAGATTCCTGTACTGAAGAGAAGGTGATTGGAAAAATGTTTAGAATGTGCAGAAATGAATAGACTAACACTAGCAATTAAGGAGAAAGAACAAACTGATGATTATATGATATGGGAAGCATTTTACCAATGGTTAGAGAATAAAAAAGGAAATTGGAAATCAAGGAAGAAGACAATAAGGAGAATAGAAAATACATTAAGATAGAGATAAGAATAAAATGGCAATTGGTAACATGAGTATGATGTGGATAACCGTGTTTAATGTTATTATCGTATTTTTATTAGAAGATATGTTATGAACGAAATGAAGAGTTACACAAGGTATAATTGTTCAGTGCATATAATTTGTGGCAGGAGGTTGCACAGAAATATTTGTACCCAGATGACACGGTACAATTTATCCTGTGCCTGTTCACTGCCCTGAGTCCTTCGGGAGTAGGGCGGTATACAAATTTAATAAAACTAAACTAAACACACTGCTTAAGAATGAAATGTTTATATTTTTTAAAATGGAAAATAAATAAAAAACTTTTTTTAAAAAAGAACAGAGACTGATAGGAAAGAAGGAAAAGGCGAATGAATGAATGAATGAATGAATAAATAGTTAGTTAGTTAGTTATTTAGTTACAGACTCCTGAAATCTATTGTTCTCAGATTTTGAGCCTCCCTTTTCTTGAGTTAAAGGAAGAAAGAAAGGGCAAGGAAGGAACAAAAGAAGCTCCCATCCTCCCAAAACTTCCAAACAGAATGGAAAACCAAATCTTCAGATCCAATAATTTTGCAATTTTTTTTTTTAAAACAAATAATGCGGTCGCATAGCAGCTCAGCTGGCTCCCTTGGCAGCGTGGAGGTGTCTTTCATTTTAATACGTGGGTTCAAATCTTTGGAATACGGGCACTGACTGTCAATGAAGAACTGCTCAAAAGCTGCATAACATTTGCAAATATTGGCTTTCCCCAGTTAGTATCAGCTCTGGCTCTGAGAGCTTCCGAGCCCCAAGCCTGATTTTTAAATTTCTCTTTAATTTCCAAAAGGGACCTGGAAGGAAAAAGCCAAAAGATCCTATCCCCCTGAAAAAAAAAATGTTGCAAAAAAGGACTTTGAGTTTGTGCTGAGTATTTTTGCATCTTACCCATCCAATGGACTGAAGCTTTTTAATATCCCAGTTTTTTTTTTTAATATTAAAAGAGTAGGCACTACGGATCCTGGCCATAGCAATCTTAGAAACTACCAGATCCACCTATTAAGGGAGTGCTTCCATTAAACCAACTAGGAGTGAAATAAATTCTGCAATAGCAGAAGTCTCTAAGAACTCTTGTTGCTTAATTCATTCCTGGGAATTTTGCAACCTTCTGAAATTGCTGTAACATGGGTTAAGTTTTTAAAACCATGTCCTTGAGAGAACTCAAATAACTCAAGTTTTTTTTTTCTTTCTCTTTCTTCCTCCTTTCTTTTTTTTTGGCTCCATCCGATGTTACCCCTCTCTCTTTGGACTGCTGGATCTCACACAGGTAAGTGCCATTATTATTACTGACTTAAGCCTGCACTGTGATTATTTGACTCCTGTCTTTCTTGATCCGCGTATTGGAAAATATCTTTTGGCAGGTTGCGGTCTCCTTTGGTCCCTACCGATGCTTTTTCTGGTGGGCGAAATCGACTAAACAAACCCATCCCTCCGTTTTTTTTTTTTTTATGACAGTTAATCTGAGCAATTTGGCTCAAAAACAGCAATTGGGCAATCCTGGTGAATAAATTGTGATTCAAGTCATTGAATTGCCAATTTTTGTTAACTAAACATGGCTCTCCAGGGCAGTGATTGTCAAAATGGGTTGGCCTTACATATATAGATATATCTATATATCTCTATCTCTATTTATTTATTTATTTATTTATTTATTTTTCTTATACTTATATGTCGCCCTTCTCCCAAAGGACTCGGGGCGGCTCACAGAAATTAAAACGATGAAAACAATAAAAATAACTACTAAAATAATCAATTAAAATCTCCCAATTAAAAATCATATCTCTATCTATCTATCATCCATCCATCCATCCATCCATCTAAATAAATAAATAAATAAATAAATAAATAATTAATAATAATAATAATAATAATAATAATAATAATAATAATAATAATATCTATCTTCCATCTATCATCCATCTTACCTAGCTACCTATCTACTCTATCTATCTATCTATCTATCTATCTATCTATCTATCTATCTATCATCTATCTATCTATCCATCCATCCATCCATCCATCCCTATCTATCTTATCCATCCATCCATCCATCCATCCATATCTATCTATCTATCTATCTATCTATCTATCTATCTATCTATCTATCTATCTATCTATCTCCATCCCTATCTGTCTATCTATCTATCTATCTATCCATCCTATCCATCCACCCACCCACCCACCCACCTACCTACCTACCTACCTATCTCCCTGCAAGGCCAAACCATTTTGACAATCACTCGCTGCTCTGGAAAACAAAACAAAAAAATTCAAATTGTCTGGAAAATCACGCCCCCCCTCCCCACCCCATGTCTGCACAAAAAGTTAAGATTTCCTGCAATGATGGGAGACTAGTTTTCAGTTCACACTTGAGGTGTTTGCAATGCCGGTGAAGAAATGGTGCGCTTACTATTGGAGTTCCTGGACTTAATGGTGTCTGCAAAGGTGGTAAGGTTGAGAAACACTGCTGTAGTGGAATATGTGGGTGACTTTGGTGGACGAAGGGAAGAGATTTTGTGGTAGGAAACAATTAGAGAAGGGCGAGAGGAGCCTCCAGTGGTTTAAGGGTCAGGGGAAGAAACTCTAGGAAGGATTGGCTGTAATGGATCATCAGCTGGTTAAAACGGAGGTGGAACGTTTTGTTGAGCGTACAGCCGAATTCGTTCATTTTGTCGTGTTTCCTGTCTGGTTTTGCCTGGGAGGGACGACACACATCCTTTGCGTTGGGTTTGTCAGCCACACTCCTCCATCTACAATGTCAGAAATAGTAGCTTTTCGACTGTGCCCGTGGGAGGGGCTGTCTGTCCCAAGCAAACTGGCGAACAAGGGAGTGCAATTTCTAGCCTTTATCGAGAAGTATGACATTTTGCACAGGATCCGAGTTGAACAGTAGAAGCGGAATTTGTAAATATCATTTTGATTCGAAATCGGGGAGGTTTATATGAATGCCGGAGTTATTTGAGCTAACTGATTTGAACCATGGGACTTGACGGGCTGCCTTCTACTCAGCCATTGTGGTCTGTTCCAGCTTTCTCCAAGTTGGTATCTTGTAGGCCACTTTAGGACTTGCGGACTTCAACTTCCAGGATTCCTCAAACGTCACAGCTGGCTGAGGGATTCTGGGAGTCGGAAGTCCATAAATCTTAAAAGTTGGAGACCCCTGCTCTAGATCAGTGTTTTTCGCAACCTTTATCGACTTTCAGATGTCTGGACTTTTAAATTTCTCAGCCAGCCTAGAAGTTCTCCATCAATTTTGGGAGCTTGCTTGTTGGAAGGTGACAAAAAGGGGAATCGCACGACCTCCCCCCCCCACCCCCGGGGGACTCTGCCGCCATCATAAATATGACTCAGTTGCCCGCCGTCTGAATTTTGATCATGTGACTGTGGGAATGCCGCAAGTGTAATCTTAATCACACTTTACAAAGGGAGTGTAAGTGTGAAAAACGATCACGTCACTTTTTCAGTCTCGGCGTTGTGACTTCAAACAGTGGCTAAACGAGCGTTTGTGAGCGAGTCGCTGAACGAGGACTGTGCCTGCAGTTAGGCAGGCTGAGTTCTGAATAGCGGATAAAGCCATAAAAAAGCTACCTAATTTAACCAGGCGGCCTGATGTCACACAGTAGGCAATTACAGTTGCTGGATTTTTAACTAATGGGGTTAAAAGTATGTCAACACAGTATGTTACAGATTAAACCCGTTTCTCATTAGGTATTCTGGCTTAACGGTGGAAACTGTCCATATTTCTAAACGGGGGAGATAACGCCTGCGATTTTATCCCTGCATGTGATTCTATTTTTGGATGCTTTCTTTCCTGCGCTTACAGTACAGCCTATCCCAGGAGTCTGCAACCTTAAACACTCAAAAGAGCCATTTGGACCCATTTCCCACAGAAAAGAAAACACCGGGAGCCACAAAACCTCGGGTGGGCGTGGCCAACTCGACGTCACTCACTTTCACCTGTCACATGACCCCCCCCCCCCAGCCATGCCTACCCAGTTGGTCTTTAGGGCAGAGAACCGGTTGCTAAAAAACAATGGGAACCACAAAACATTTTCACATCTCTTTCTCTCTCTTTCCCTCCCTCTCCCCTCCTCCCCCTCTCTCCCCCTCTCTCTTTGTATCTCTCTATGTCTCTCTCTCTCTCCCCCTCTCTCTGTATCTCTCTCTTTCTCTCTCCCCCTCTCTCTGTATCTCTCTATGTCTCTTTCTGTCCCCCCATCTCTCTCTATCTCTATGTCTCTCTCTCCCCCTCTCTCTGTATCTTTGTCTCTCTCTCCCCCCTCTCTCTGTCTCTCTCTCTGCCCCTCTCTGTATCTCTCTATGTCTCTCTCTCCCCCCTTTCTCTGTATCTCTCTATGTCTCTCTCTCTCTCTCCCCCTCTGTATCTCTCTGTCTCTCTCTCCCCCCTCTCTCTGTATCTCTCTATGTCTCTCTCTCTCTCTCCCCCTCTGTATCTCTCTATGTCTCTCTCTCCCCCCCTCTCTGTATTTCTCTCTTTCTCTCTCCGCCCTCTCTCTCTGTATCTCTCTATGTCTCTTTCTCTTCCCCCACTCTCTGTATCTCTATGTCTCTCTATCCCCCCTCTCTCGGTATCTCTCTCTGTCTCTCTCTCTGCCCCTCTCTGTATCTCTCTATGTCTCTCTCTCCCCGCTCTCTCTGTATCTCTCTAGGTCTCTCTCTCTCTCTCTCTCCCCCTCTGTATTTCTCTATGTCTCTCTCTCCCCCCACTCTCTGTATCTCTCTATGTCTCTCTCTCTCTCTCCCCCTCTGTATCTCTCTATGTCTCTCTCCCCCCCTCTCTGTATCTCTATGTCTCTCTCTCCCCCCTCTCTCGGTATCTCTCTCTGTCTCTCTCTCTGCCCCTCTCTGTATCTCTCTATGTCTCTCTCTCCCCGCTCTCTCTGTATCTCTCTAGGTCTCTCTCTCTCTCTCTCCCCCTCTGTATTTCTCTATGTCTCTCTCTCCCCCCTCTCTCTCTGTATCTCTCTATGTCTCTTTCTCTTCCCCCACTCTCTGTATCTCTCTGTCTGTGCCCTGGCCTCTTCTCCATCCCCCGCCATCGCCCTTACCTTCTCAGGCCAGGCGAGGAGTGACTGGGAGGGGAGGGCGAGGGGCGGGGCCAGCCAGTGGTGGGATCATCCAACAGGGAGCCATAGCAGGGGGCCCAAAGAGCCGCATGCGGCTCCGGAGCTGCAGGTTGCAGACACCTGGCCTATCCTATTTTTTTTTTTAAAAAAAAACAAAATACTAATAGCGCGACCACAAAACAAACGAAATACGATCGACGCAACCGCGTTACCCACTCACCGAAATCACTTTAGAGCCGAGAACAGCTGTTAGGTTGCCGGAGTGCCCTGCACAGCTGCCAAAAGGGATACCGCTGGGAACGGCCTTCCTCCTGGGAAATCAGCCATTGCTCCAGCAGTATAACTTGTTGGGCTATGCGCCGCTCGGATCGCGCACGGTTCCCCCGGGACGTGGGAAAAACATGGCAGTGAGAGTCCCGAAACAGCCTGCAATGTGCACATTGGGGGGTTAAAAGACAAAAGCACTGGTGTGTGTGTGTGTGTCTCGAGGGAGACAAGACGTGTTTTCTGGTCTTTTAGTCCGATTATCTTTGTGAGCTGCCCTATCAGCCTTTTGCAGTTGTAGTCTCGGTTTTTCCAAGCCAGGATTGGGGTGGGGGGAACCTCTACAAAATCCCATTCTTTGCCTCCGAAAGGCCCTGGGATCAGCTGGTGCTGCCCTCCGGCATGTTGGAGCAACCCCTTTCCCAGCCCTCCCGTATCTGCCTCACCCCAGCAGGAAGCTTGGTCCACAAAGTTTGCGCAAAATGGAACGCTTGGGACCAGGTGATTTTGGCAGATTTTGAAGCGATGGGTGGGTGGGTGGGAGCCTGGAATCTCTCAGGTGTACTTCCACATTCCTTCACCCTCTGGCTGAGTTACCTGGGGGGCTGCTGGGAGTTGTAGTCTAGCCGCTGTCCTAGGATGGCAGCCCCCACCCCATGGCTGCCCTAGCTTAGAATAGAGTAGAATAACAGAGTTGGAAGGAATAGAATAGAATAGAATAGAATAGAATAGAATAGAATAGAATAGAATAGAATAGAATAGAATAGAATAGAATAGCAGAGTTGGAAGGGACCTTGGAGTTCTTCTAGTCCAACCTCCTGCTTAGGCAGGAGAGCCAATGTACTATTTTAATCAATCAATCAATCAATCAATCAATCAATCAATCAATCAATCAGAATAGAGCAGGAAGGGAGCTTAGAGGTCTTCTAGTCCAATCCCCTGTTTAGGCAGGAAACCCTACCCCACTTCAGACAAATGGTTATCCAACCTCTTCTTAAAAACTTCCAGTGTTGGAGCATTCACAATTTCTAGTGGCAAGTTGTTCCGCTGATTAATTGTTCTCACTGCCAGGAAATTTCTCCTTAGTTCTAAGTTGCTTCTCTCCTTGATTCGTTTCCACCCATTGCTTCTTGTCCTGCCCTCAGCTGCTTTGAAGAATAGCTTTACTCCCTCTTCTTTGGGGCAGCCCCTGAGATATTGGAAGACTGCTATCATGTCTCCCCTGGTCCTTCTTTTCATCAAACTAGACATACCCAGTTCCTGCAACCGTTCTTCATACGTTTTAGCCTCCAGTCCCCTATAATCATCTTGGTTGCTCTTCTCTGCACTCTTTCTAGAGTCTCCACATCTTTTTTACATCGTGGTGACCAAAACTGGATGCAATATTCCAAGTATGGCCTTACCAGGGCCTTATAAAGTGGTATTAACACTTCACATGATCTTGATTCTATCCCTCTGTTGATGCAGCCTAGAACTGTGTTGGCTTTTTTGGCAGCTGCCGCACACGGCTGGCTCCTATTGAAGTGATTGTCCACTAGGACTCCACTAAGACCCCTCTCACAGTTACTACTATTGAGCGAGGTACCACATAAACGTGAGTCACTTAACAACCGAGGCAAGGAAGGTTGTAAAAAGTCCGGCAAAACTCACTTAATGAATGTTTCACTTAACAATTAGAAATTTTGGGCTCCGTTGTGGCCGTAAATTGAGGATTATCTATACCGTGTTCACACACTGAACCCCGTTAACTTGCTGGACTACAACACCCAGCAGCCCCCAGACAATTTAGCCAGAGGTGAAGGAATGTGGAAGATACAATTAAAATTATATCTGGGAAATTCCATCCTCTCCCCATCTTTGCGACATGGGCATATGTACAAATAGTCTGGTTAACAAACTCCTACAAGCCTTTACCCCGTACCGTGTTGGCTAAGCCCTATAGGATTTGCAGATTGACATATCTCAAAAGGCAGCTTTGGCATGCGAGATGGGAAATAACCTGAAGCAGGTTTTCTGTTTGCAAAACTAGATCCAGAATGGATCGGGTGTAGGAAATCCTTGGCACGTTGAACCCACATCGCTTCAGATGTGTGATCCAAGCCTTCTCTTGGGAGTCGGTGGGTGGGTGGGGGAGAGAGAGAGAGAGAGAGAGAGAGAGAGAGAGAGGTGAGAATTTTTACCGACGATTAAATAAAATGTAGAGCTTGTTTTCAACAGGGTTGAGCGAAGGAAGAAATAGTTGAGGAAGAGGGGCTCTTTGGAATCTTATTAAAAAGTTACAGGTGGGATCGCATTTTATAGTTCCTCTGAGTGTAAAAAGTCCCAGGTTAGGCCAACAAATCTGATCACCATGAACCAGATACAATGCCATAAGGACCCCACTCAGCCATTGTGCATGTTTAAAATCGAGAGAGAAAGAGAAAGAGAGAAAGAGAGAGAGGGAGAGGGAGGGAGGGAGAGAGAGAGAGAGAAAGAAATGATAGATGAGATAGATAGAGAGAGAGAGGCAGAGATAGAGAAATGTTAAATAGATGAGAGAGAGAGAGAGAGAAATGATAGATAGACGATAGATAGATAGACAGATAAATGATAAAGTCAGAGAGAGAAATGATAGATAGATGATAGCTAGAGAGAGAGAGAAATGATAGACGATAGATAGACAGATAAATGATAAAGACAGAGAGAGAAATGATAGATAGATGATAACTAGAGAGAGAGGAATGATAGACAGATAAATGATAAAGACAGAGAGAAATGATAGAGAGATGATAGAGAAATGATAGATAGATGATAGCTAGAGAGAGAGACACAGAGAGAGAAATGATAGACGATAGATAAAGACAGAGAGAGAAATGATAGATAGATAGATAGATGATAGATAGATGATAGAAATGATAGATGATAGAGAGATGATAGAAATGGAGAGAGAAATGATAGATAGAGAAATGATAGATAAAGACAAAGAGAGAAATGATAGATAGAGAAATGATAGATAGTTGATAGAGAAATGATAGAGAGAGACAGAGAGACTAATGATAGATAGACGATAGATAGATAGATAAATGATAGAGAGGGAAAGTGAAATGATAGATACAGTAGATAGAGAGGGAGGGAGGGAGAGGGAGAGGGAGAGGGAGAATAAATAAATTGGATGTTAAAATCCTTGAAAAACAAATGAATATTTCTAAGTGGCACGGAGTAATTAAGTGGCGTGCGACACTTGGCAATAAACAATTAAGCCGGGTTCCTGTTGGAAGTAGAAAGTGTGTTTGAATTAATTTGGCAAAATTGTGCTCTTTTGGAACATTTGCACCAGCCGAGCGGTGAAACAATACAGCTCGAGCAGTTCTTGAAACTTCAAAAAACCTCTCCAGAATATTTTCTGGAGGGTTTGGAAGCCCACTTGATCCACAGTCTCTCTCTTTTCCAAAGAAAACACTTTTCAATTTGCTTTGGCTGGGATCAACCTTAACACCTGTACTGTACGACGGGAAAAAAAGAATCCACAAGCTTTTTTTTTTTTTAAAAAAAAGCCCTTCGCGAAGGGCGAAGAATTGCGATTATTTGCGAAGAACTTTCCCCGAAAATTTAACAGCTTTGAAGAAAACCCCAATTCTTTTGAGCCAGTCACATGTTCTCCGCCTCTGGCTACCTCGAAGGGTTGTTGTGGGGAAAAAGGGAACACCTGTGTGTGTGCCCCAATGAGCTGCTGGACAAAACAGGGGTATCAAAATCATTTACCATAAACTTGTCAGGGGGGGGGAAAAAAACAACAACAACAACCCCACAATTCTAACAGAGAGACTCTTCGTACAGAACAAAACGATTTATGTCCACTCAAAAAGAATTAAGAAGTAGCAGAAATTTGCCAGCTAGAGATTTTTTTTTGCAAAGCGGCAGACGTTTGAAGCAAGATGTAGAAAAACCTGAGCTATCTGTTCCATGCAATTATTGCTTATCTATTCTTGAAGGATGCCACGAAATTACCTCTTATGCAAGGGGGGGAAAAAACCCCCAAAAACCATGCACGCAGCATAGTCTGGAATGAAAAGAAAGATAAATTAACGTGCGTGGTTTAAGATTAATTTGGGTAACCTCCGATGAGGCTGCTGGAATCCCTAGACTTGTGTACATTATTTTAGGGTTCCCTGTGCAGCGAAAAGCCAGAAAATTGGATTAATGGAATAATCCATGCTTAAAGCAAATCGTGGATAAGGACATAGAATGAAGCACGTCATAAATAAATGGGAAATCAAACACAGCCTTCGAATTGAGGGAGGAGTGGGGGGGAACCAGGAGGTTATCGGCGATTGGATTGAATAACGTTTGCGAGATGCTTTTTTAAAAAAAGGATTTGGCACCCTTGTGCCGTATCGCCCAATAAGACGGTGGGCAAATCCTTTGTAGGCTAAATATTCCGGGCATGTAGAAGCAGAATTAAGTAGACGATTGAGTGAGATTACCAACTGGTGTGGTTGATATGCCAAGGTAAACAAAGGTAACCTTGAAGGGAATTTTTGCACAGGTAAGAATTGGGCAGTCGCCAGTTCGTTTTTGGTTCTTTTTTCCCCGAACACCTCTAAAACTTGCTGTTGGGGCTCAATCCCCAAAACCCTCCACCTTTTCCTTCCTTCCTTCCTTCCTTCCTCCCTCCCTCCCTCCCTCCCTCCCCTTCCCTTCCTTCCTTCCTTCCTCCCCTCCCTCCCTTCTTCCTTCCTTCTCTCCCTCCCTCTTTGCCTCTCCTTCCTTCCTTCCTTCCTTCCTTCCTTCCTTCCTTCCTTCCTTCCTTCCTTCCTTCCTTCCTTCCTTCTCCTTCCCCTTCCCCTCCCCTCCCTCCCCTTCCCTTCCTTCCTCCCTTCCTCCCTCCCCTCTTCCTCCCCTTCCTCCCTCCCTTCTTCCTTCCTTTCCTCCTTCCCTCTTTGCCTCTTCTTCCTTCCTTCCTTCCTTCCTTCCTTCCTTCCTTCCTTCCTTCCTTCCTTCCTTCCTTCCTCCTCCCTCCCTTCCCTTCCTTTCTCCCTCCCCTCTTCCTCCCCTCCCTCCCTTCTTCCTTCCTTCTGTCCCTCCCTCTTTGCCTCTTCTTCCTTCCCTCTTTCCTTCCCTCTTTCCTTCCCTCTTTCTTTCTTTCTTTCTTCTTCTTTCTTTCTTTCTTTCTTTCTTTCTTTCTTTCTTCTTTCTTTCTTTCTTTCTTTCTTTCTTCATGGAGAATCTAATCTGTACTTCCCCACAATGGAGCAGCCTCCCCTCCCCACCCCCCACCCTG